>NC_092742.1:51889841-52514841 GCF_047496795.1 Chiloscyllium punctatum | reverse complement strand
TGGCCATGCTAAATTGTCCGTAGTGTTAGGTAAGGGGTAGATGTAGGGGTATGGGTGGGTTGCGCTTCGGCGGGGCGGTGTGGACTTGTTGGGCCGAAGGGCCTGTTTCCACACTGTAAGTAATCTAATCTAATCTAATATGCTCAAGATGGGGTGAGGGTAGGTAGGTGGAGATGAAGCCCAGAGAGAAAGAAAAACAATTGGGCAGACAAAGGAATTGGTAGAGGTCAGATATCAATAGCTACCAATGGGGACAACTAGCAGCTGAGAATGGGTTATTTCTAGTAGTAGCCTATATGATAACAAGGTGCAGCACTTGTGTTAAGGATTTGGGAGAAGGGGCTAGGCCCTAAAATTATTAAGCTCAATACTAAGCTCCAAGATTGCAGAGTCCCCAAGCGGAAAATGAGATGCTGTTCTTCCAACTTGAGGTTCGCTGAAGCACTACAGCAAGCCTGAAACAGAGATGTTGACTGAGGAACACAGTGTTGTGTTAATGTGGCAGGCAACGGGAAGCTGAGGGCCATTTTTGCAGACAGACATAGATTTTCTGCAAAACAGTTGCTTAGTCTGCATTTCGTCTCCCCAGTTTAGAGGAGGCCACATTGTGAACAGCGAATGCAGTTTTACTGAGAGAAATACAGCTTCCGGGTATTCCAGCAGTGGTCGTTTTAATTGGCCTTCCCCAAACATAAATTGATCTGAGATGAACTTTGCCTTAATTTTTACTTTTTTTTCTTCTTATCTATGACTTACGTCATTAATACAGGCACTTTGGTATGGTGACTTATAAAACTTTTTTTGTAAAAATGTAGATGACAATAAATTTCTATTCTGTTCTAGTCTGTATGCAGGTAAATGTGTTCACCTGGAAAGTGTCAGGAGCATTGGATAGCGAAGATGGAGAAAGTAAATGGGCAGGTGTTACACCTGTCTAAGGAAATCAGAAACAAAAGCAAAGATTCCCCATGACTGTGATTGACAGGGCCCTCAGCCATGCCTGACCCAACTCCCGCACTTGGTCATCATCCCTTCTCTTCCCTGTTAACACAGCGATAGTGTCCCCTAGTCGACACTTTCCAACCACCTCTGCATCCACATCCAGCAGATCATTGTCTGTCATTTTTGCCACCTCCAGTAGTATGCCACCGCCATACACATATAGATTGTTGTTTTGAAAGGCAAGGATTAATCAAGTTCAGTCAGTATCAATATAAGGTTAAGTGGTCTGTTTACTTTGAATCTGTTGAAGTTATCTTGCACGATGTAAGTGTACATGGATTTTAGCAAGGCCTGTGACAGATCCAACATTACCTCACTTCAATGTCTATGTTGTCTTCTTCCTGAGCTTGACTGCAGTACCAATAGAAGCAGCAGCAGTAGGTACTGCAGGACGTGCTGCTGCAGTTTGGCCCAGGAAGAAGACAGCATTGTTATTGAAGTGAGGTAAGTCTAGCATTTTGGGTCAAGAAGGTTTGGAAAGCCTAGGGAAGGGGGTTGCAGGGGTCTAGGCATGGGTGTTTCAAAGCAGAGAGATCAAAAGGAAATGGAGTACTGTTTTCTGTGGGGGTGAGAGTGTTGCTGATGTGCAGAGGCACCTCAAATGCTGTACCCCAGTTTTTTCTTCCTATTTTATTAACTTATTTTAAAAAAATAAATAGGCTTGCCCACTTGGGTCTAACTGCTCATGCCAATTGTATTTAACCAGCTGAATTGACCCATAATTATTGAGTTACATATTGTAGGTATACTGTCAATGTCAGGTCTGCCTACCCTTCTCCTGTCATGTGCTCATATGTGAGGAGGACGATGTTGGGTTAGCCACCAGAACTATATTTTAGAATCACAGAGACATGTATAGCATGGAAACAGACCCTTCAGTCTAACTCATCCATGCCAACCAGAAATCCTAAATTAATCTAGTCCCATTTGCCAGCATTTATCCCATATCCCTCTAAACCCTTTCTATTCACGTACCCATCCCGATGCCTTTTACGTGTTGTAATTGTACCAGCATCCACCACTTCCTCTGGCAACTCATTCCTCACATGCACCCTGCTCTGTATGAAAAGGTTGCCCCTTCGGTCCCTTTTTTATCTTTCCCCTCTCACCTTAAACCTATGCCTTCTAGCTACACTGGGGAAAAGACCTTGACTTTCACCCTATCTATTTCCCTCATGATTTTATAAACTTCTATAAGGTCACCCCTCAGCCTCCGATGGTGTAGGGAAAATAGCCCCAGCCTATTCAGCCTCTCCCTATTGCTCAAACCCTCCAATCCCAGCAACATCCTTGTAAATCTTTACTGAACCCTTTCAAGTTTCACAACATCTTTCCTATAGGAGGGAGACCAGAATTGAATTCAGTATTTTAAAAGTGGCCTAACCAATGTCCTGTGCAGTTGCAACATGACCTCCCATCTCTAATACTCAATGCACTGATAAATAAAGGCAAACATTACCAAACCTCCTTCACTATCCTGTCTACCTATGATTCTACTTTCAAGGAACTATGAACTTGCACTTTAAGGTCTCTTTGTTCAGCAACAGTTCACAGAACCTCACCATTAAGTGTTTATGCCCTGCTCTGATTTGCCTTTCCAAAATGCAGCACCTCACATTTAATTAAATTAAACTCCATCTGTCAGTCTTGGTCCACCTGCCCATCTGATCAAGGTCCTGTTGTTCTCTGAGGTAACTATCTTAGCTGTCCCCGACACCACTAATTTTGGTGTTATCTGCAACATTTTAATAAGTTATTTAAAATCATTTTGTGTTCACATAATATCTAGTTCTTTATTCCTTTTTCTTTACATGATGTGACATTGAATAAATCATTGCTCATTTGCACTTATTTCTCAGTCATATAATCTGTTTCTGTGCTGTATGATGCTTCAGTCCAACTCACCCTTGCTGACCAAGTTACCTTTGGCACACTTCCCTCTAAACCTTGAAATCACCTTCATGAATCTTTTCTGCATCCTCTCCAATGCTGCCTTTCTAAAATGTGGTGCCCAGAACTGGACATACACTCCATTTGAAGCTGAAGCAACGTTTTATGAAGGTTTAACAAGATTTCCTTATTTTTGTACACTTTTATGTCAACCCTTGCTCTCTTTCCTTCATTATCTTTCAATCTGAAATACACAGTTGTTTGCTTTCTTTACTGTGGTCTGAAACAACTAGTTTCCTATGCTGCTGTTATCAGTTCACACCTTCAGCATTTTGCTCGACAAAGCATTTACAAGTCTAAACGTGCAAGGGCAAACATAACTCCTGGCAGACTCTGTTCAGTGCAGTGCTTTGGCAAAATCTGTTTCACTGGCTTGATTCCTGAAGAAGGGCTTATGCCTGAAAATTCGATTCTCCTGCTCCTCGGATGCTGCCTGGCCTGCTGTGTTTTTCCAGCATCACATTTTTCAACTCTGATCTCCAGCATCTGCAGTCCTTACTTTCCCCTTCCAATTCTAAGTATCAGGCAACTACCTCCAATCACATTCAGAACTACAAATGTTCAAAAGTACCTAAGGTAAGTAGGTATCTAAACATTTATAGAGTTCTAGTCGTTGAGTCAGACAGTATGGAAACAAATCCTTCGGTCCAACTTGTCCGGGCTAATCAGCCATCCCAATCTGTCCTAGCCCCATTTGCCAGCATTTGGCTCATATGCCTCTGAACTCTTACAATTCATATACCCATCCAGATGCCTTTGAAATGTTTTAATTGTACCTGCTTCCACCACATCCTCTAACAGCTCGTTCCCTACACATCATTTATTCTTTCATGGGATGTAGGTGTCACTAACAAGGCCAGCATTTGTTGCACAACCCTAATTACCATTGAAATGAAGGTTTTGCTCGGCCATTTCAGAGCATATGTAAGAGTCAGCCATATTTCTGTGAGCCCACAGTCACTAGATCAGACCAAGTATGTACAGTAGATTTCCTTCTCTGAAAGACATTATAAAAACCCATTGGGTTCACTATCAATTGTTGATAGTTTCAAAGTAACATTACTGGCTTAGTCAGATGAGTGACTTTCAATTCTGGGTTTGCTGATTGAATTTAAAATTCCACTCATTGTTGTGGTGAGATTTAAACCCAAATTCTCAGAGCATTATAGCTTGGGACTATGGATTCCTAGTCTACTGACATTACCACTCCACCACAAATCTTTAAATGATTTGATAACGAAGCTGTGGCTCTATTTTGAATATTTTCAAAGGCTACCCTCAGGCATTCCCTCAGGCCTGCGGGTGAGCTTGGCACTAGTCTCTTGCGGGGAGTCAGCACTGACACTGAGTTGAATGGCTTCCTTCTCTTCTGTAACCATTCTGTGAGCTAGATTTACCAGGGCACTAGAATGCAACTGTTTAACAGCTATTTGGCCATTAACAGGTATAGGTGGAAATTCCTTATCTGAAGAATAGGACATCTTGCCTCAAAAAAAATTGCCAGCAAGTCAGAGGCTGACTGCTCTTCCATATCAACAGCACCACTGGGAGCAGTGGTTACTGATGATGATGTGGCCTGTGCAGTGAGTATTGTGGTCCCAAACCAGGATAAAGTTGGAAGGTCTGGGTAGTCAGTGCAACCATGGGCAAAATAAAATCTGGTGGGTGGTTCCAGCTTATATGGGGAGGTGGAATGTGAGGGGAGGCCCTCCAATGAGGTCTCTTGATGTAATCTCCTGATGGAACTACAGAATTGAGTACCAGCATTGTAACATGCCTTAACCATATTGTGTTGGGGCTTGTTGCACTAACCTCAGTACTTGCATTTACATACTTCAAAATGGTACTGACATTTACAGAAAGTAAATGACAAGCACCATTGACTCACCTGAGACTGTTTTGTAATTTAGGGTCATGCTAAAATATGTACATGTTTGACTGTTTTCACATCTGTACACGGCACTAAAATCCTGTCTTAAAATGCTCATTGAGAATGACAGCAGGCCAAAACAAGAGCGTCAGCATACTTCATTCCAATGTTACACAGACTCATTCTGAAAACAAACTGATTCATTCTCAACAATAGACAGCAACATGATATGAACGTAAATAATCTGCTGAAATAACAGCAAAGTACTGTGGATACTGGAGATCTGACATAAAAACTGACTGTGCTGGAGCAAGCCAGCAGACCTAATTTCTCTGTGGAACGAGTAACAGAGTTAATATTTTGAGTCCATAATGACTTGAATGGACTTGAAACATTAACGGTGTTTCCCTCTCCATTCATGCTGGCAGGACCTGTCGAGTTTCTTGAGCACTTTCTGGGTTTTTATTTCTAAGAAATCATCTGATCAGGTTACTTGTAATCTAACAAGGCACTCTTGGTTTGGATTGTGTGGTGTGATGTATTATTACTTTTGAATAAAACCACAAAATGATATCAATGATAAAGTAAGACAAATTTTTACAAATATCCTTTTGACTTTGATAGTGATTTGTTGTCTTCCAAACTCCAATACGTAGCCTGCAGGCTTCAACCAGCTTGTCAAAGAATATAAACAATATGGAGACAGTGTTTCATTCAGAAAGATACCAGATATTCTATTCATATACATCATGTTGAGAGGAACCTCCTGCCAGGGAATGCAGTAATAGTCAATGATTAGGCAGTTGATTCCCAGGAGGACGACATGTTCAGATCATGAAGCACACTCAGTAGTGGCTCTGTTTTGGTGCAGTACTTTGTGCAGCTGATGTAAATACACTGGGGTAACATTTTCCTGTTTTCTACAGAAGAACAATGAAAATTGTGGGAAAGTGACATAATTGGCTGAAATTAGAGCAGCAGTGTGAGCAAATGTGCATGGAATTTTTAGATAATTTGCCACCATCACATGGAGGCTTGGTAATGCTTTAATTTTAGCTGTGGGGCTGCAGCCAGCCAGAATATTTATTAATTCATTAAAGCAATAACTCAGCTCTGCAATGAAAATGGATTGTAAAAGGGACAATTTAAGATTTTCCAAAGGAGAAAATAGTAAACATCACTATTAAACATGAAATCCATTTTTAATATTCCACACAACATATGGTTTTGTTAAGAAAATTTTGCCATCAGAACTTTATTGCTGAACAATTTCAAAAAAAGGAGACTTAAATCTTTTTGTTCATATGTTCCACACTTCGTTGTGGACTGAAAACAAATAACCTGTAAAACAAAACAACTTGGAAATGTATGTACTGGTCATATTGAATCCCATTTTGAGGTATGCAAGATGAGGCAGAACAGTTTTACTGGCTTTTTCCTTTTGTGAAGTTAAATGGTACTGTTCAAGGCTTATAACGTGGAACCTGACATTGAGTTATTTTAACAAGTACAAAGATGTTGAAATAGGAAAAGACTACATGATTCAGCAAGTCTTTTCTCTTCAGCTTTGAGTTTTTGTAAGACAATCTTCTCCACCATTGGTTACATTGTTTTCAATATCTTTTAGAACTACAACACATTTATTTGTAACTGAAAAGGCACAGTTTAAGAATCATGCTAAAAGCAGATGAGAACTGTAGAGCTTTTAATTTGATGAATCCCAGCAAATTAAAAAATGCACTTTCCAGTAAAGCTGATAGACATTAATCCCATTAAACTGTAAGTGTATAGCCTGTGGTGATTCTGTAACACTGCAACACCATTCTCCACTGAGCGCCAGCTGGCGTCAGGTAATTAAAAGTATGTGAGACTAAAGGAAACTGACAAAGTGTGTTCCCAACTAGTTGTAAAATCTGCTCACTATTCAAAGATCAGCCTGGAGTACCCAGGTAAAGTCTTTTTTCTGACGGTAAGGGACCTCTTCCCCCAGAGGTTTCTTCCACCCCGAGTGCGTAAAGCTCATGCACGTCATTATTATCAAGATTGAGGCCATCCCAACAGCTGCCTCTGTTATCTCCCTCCCTTCCCTAAGACAACTGCACCAAACTTTATTTAATGGTCGTCCTTGCCCTCTGACAATTGTTCTCTATTTTCTGTCCTATGGCCTCTACATGTTCTCCTGAAGCTTGTTTCCTTAGACCCACGAACCCTCTGCTCCCTCATCCTGACTACTCCTAATTTCTAATTTCTCCTCCAGGTTTCTATGTTAAGTGACGTTATTAACAGCTCTCTTTCCTCTAGTTCTGCCCTTCTCTTAAAGTCTGCTATCTTCACTGCCTGCCTCAAAAGACAAACTCTTGACTTCACTGTCCCTTGCAAACTAATGAAACTATTGTCTCATCACCAACCTTGCTTCATCAACCTCCTTTAACACTTTGCCACAGAATCATTTCTGTTCTTCCTTGGAAATCAGTACTTGAATCTTTCAACCACATTTCCACCCCTCACTAAAAGATGAAAGTCCCAAATGACTGTGAATGTAACAAAGACAAACTAGCCTGTCTCAACTCTGCAACTGTTGACTCAGTTAATCAAATCAGCTTCTTCAGGCTGCACTTGACATTCACTGAGCCCCATTCTTATCAAACTCATCACAACCACAGAATCACCATCCATGGTATCTCCTTCCACTCCTATACTGCTGTCTTTGATGTTTCACCAGGATTTATCCTTTGTCCTGTCCTATTTGTAATCTGCATCTGAAATCATAGTTCAAGTGACATCCCTCTGAGAAGGCAGAAAAACCTTTGTTTAAGACAACACCCCTAACAATGTCCTTTAGGATGGCATTGTGTCAGGCCAGATGTACCTGCAGAAATGTCTAATGGGCCTTGAATTAATTTTGACTGTGTGGCTTCTTCAGAAGATGAACATTCATCAGTTTCTGATGAAAAAGAGCCTATCTTCTTAAATTTAAAAGATTGGCTTGACATACCCTAGTCTATTTCATTTGTAAATGTAAATCTATCACACTAGATAAATGTGAGGTGCTATATTTTGGAAAGGCAAATCAGGGCAGGATTTATACACTTAACGGTAAGATACTGGGAACTGTTGCTGAACAAAGAGACCTTGGGAGTGCAGGTTCATAGTTCCTTGAAAGTGGAGTCGCAGGTAGACAGAATAGTGAAGAAGGGATTTGGTTCAGCTTGCCTTTATTGGTCAGTGCATTGAGTGTAGGAATTACAAAGACATGTTATGGCTGTACAGGACATTGGTTAGGCCACATTTGGAATACTGCATTTGATTCTGATCTCCCTGCTACAAGAAGGATGTTGTGGAACTTGAAAATGTTCAGAAAAGATCTACAAGTATATTGCCAGGGTTGAAGAGTTTCAGCTACAGGGAGAAGCTGAATAGGTTGGGGCTCTCCCTGATGGCTGAGAGGTGACTTTAATAAAGATTATAAAATCATGAGGGACATGGATAGGGTGAATAAGCAAGACATTTTCCCCAGGGTAGCAGAGTCTAAAACTAGAGGGCATAGGTTTAAGGTGAGAGCAGAAACATTTAAAAGGGACACAGGGGCAACATTTTCACACAGAGGGTGATGTCTGTATGGAATGAACTGCCAGAAGAACATGTAGAGACTGTATAGTTATAATATTTAAAAGTTATCTGGAAGGATATACAAATAGGAAGAATACTGGGAACTGTTGCTGAACAAAGAGACCTTGGGAGTGCAGGTTCATAGTTCCTTGAAAGTGGAGTCACAGATAGACAGAATAGTGAAGAAGGGATTTGGTTCAGCTTGCCTTTATTGGTCAGTGCATTGAGTGTAGGAATTGTGTAGAGAGAAATGTGTCAAATGCTGGCAAATGGGATCAGATTAATGTAGAATACTTGGTTGGCATGGACAAGTTGGACCTCTATGACTCTGTAACATGTTAATCTCAAGTAACTATCAAACCTCAGGGTGACAGAACATAGAAGGCAAAAGGAGACTGAAGCTCATTCGTGCAGGTGAAAGAACTATTCAGTTAGTTTCATTCACCTGCTCTTTCCCCAGTTTTACACATTTCTCACTTTCAACTATTTATTCATTCCATTTTGAAAGTAAGGTAGTGCAATTCAGATCGCAATGGTCCAGATATTCCAAAAGCCAAATGGTCAATGGGCAGCGTAGACTGGACCTTTTAGATTAGATTCCCTACAGTGAGGAAATAAGCCCTTTGGCCCAACCAGTCCACACCAACCCTTCGAAGAGTAACCCACCCAGACCCCTTTGACTAATGCACCTAACACTATGGGCAATTTAGCATGGCCAATTCACCTGACCTGCACATCTTTGGACCGTGGGAGGAAACCGGAGCAAACCCACGCAGACACAGAGAGAATGTGCAAACCCCACACAGTCGCCTGAGGCTGGAATTGAACCTGGTGCTGTGAGGCAGCAGTGCTAACCACTGAGCCACCGTATCACCCTAGCTATGCGAAGGGATCATGAAAATCCCTTACATTCTGTGAAAATTGTTCAGGAAGGTGAAACTTCAGTAGATAATTCCCCTGAATGCTCTGAAACAGCCCTTAAAGTCAGAAACTTCAGAGGGTTCCGACACAATTATTCTCAATAGTTTCCTAGGAAATGTTAGGGAATTAAAAACCTATCCTAACTCTTGCCTAACTGTTAAACTGACACACCACCTCCCCACCTCACTCACCTGGCACCCCACCCACCTCTCACCCTACCCAACTCACACTTCACTCAAAAATCTAGTGCTACCCACCCCATCCACTTGGAACTCTAAACTATCATCCACCTAGTGCCCATTTTTGAGAGAAGGGTCCTGAATTTAAATAAAGAAACTTCTGATGGTTTGCGACATGAGCTTCTAATGACAAATGGGTGTTGTTATTTGGCGGGACATAGGCAATGACAAACATTTAAAGAATTAATGGATGAACTGCAAAAGCTTTTCTCCCTAATCTGGCATAAAATTAAAATAGGAAATCCAAGATGGAGGATGGGATAAATTTCTGGCTGGAACAGTCTGCTCTTTTTTTGAGGTATTTTAGGTGTTGGAGGTGATTTCCTCGAATTCCAGGAGCAGCAATTACTGTTTTATATGATGTTGCATTGTTTTGGAACTTTGGAAGAAAAAATAAAGTCAAAACAACTGCACTTTTAAAAGAGAGAGGAACAGACAAAGGCAGCAAATGGTCTGTGCAGGAGAGAGAGAGAGGGAGAGAGAGAAACCCACACTGCTAATTGATACAGCAGTGAACCTGCAAACTTACTGCTTTTGCTGTTTAATCCATGTATCGTTGGACATCGGAGTGTATCTGGGGAAAATTAACAAACAGTGAAGTTCACAATTGATTTTGGAGGAACCTGTTTGGGAAAGGTCACAACACAGACAGAGATAAGTGAATAGTTTTAAGTGTGACCTTGGGGCCTTGCTGTAAGTTTGCAGCAGTGAATAGAGTGGGTCAGGGATGGGGAACCTGCAGCCTTCTAGGCCATTGTGAGTGACCTTTTGAATGAATCCAAATTTTGCAGAACAAATCTTTTATTTTCTTTTAATTTTTTTTGTCCTTTATTATTTTTATTTTAATCTTAAAATGAATGTATTTAAAATACCAGAGAGTAAAAGAAAACTCAACGAAATAATCCTCACAGACTGACTGCCACAATTAAAAAATTGGTAAGTCATAAGGGCTATTTCGACACCTGCTATGCTCATGATTTAGTTATAATGCGACTCTAGAATGTACGTTATCTTCCCCGCCTGACTGGCGCCACTACTGCCTGAGGCTGGTTGGCGAGAGCCTGTGGGTATCCAGTCTGTCAGTGTTTATCAACTTATGACAACAGTGCACGTGGCTTTCCATTTGAAGTGAAATTTGAGAATAGTTACATAGTCTAACAGTATCAACATTTTTAAAAAATTTTGTCACTTAACAGCCCATCATGTCAAAGAAGACCAAGAGAATGCTGAAGGAAGAAAATGCCACTGAAGCAACATATAAAGTAGCTTATATACTTGGGAAAAGGGGGAAGTCTTTCAGCGATGTGGAAAAAGAATGTATTGTCAAAGTTGTAGGGTGCTTAGACCTCTATAATGTTCCAAAGTACAAACAACTACCTCTTTCAAGAAGAACTGTAACTGATCGGCAGCATGAATTAGCCCTCAACATAACAGAATAACTCCAACAAATACTCCAAAAGGAAAATACATAATATTCAATCGCTTTGGATGAATCAACTGGTAATACTGACTCAGCGCAGGTTTTATACTTCATTCGGGCCATAACAGAAGATTTTATTTGCTACGAAGAGTTACTGGCTTTGGACACTCTTAACAGGTAGAACACGAGGAATAGATATCTTCACAAACTTTCAAGACAAATGTCATGAATTTAAACTGAATTTGGTTAATTTAGTGAGTGTATGTACAGACAGTGCACCTTCCATGACAGCAAAACATGCCGGGTTTATTGCACAGATAAAAAATGTATTACCAGATCCAGATGCTCTCATTTCTTTTCATTTTATCTTACATCAGCAAAATCTCTGTGCTAAATCTACTATTTTAAGTGACACTTTGCAATAAGTTATAAGTATTGTTAACTACACTCATGCAAATGCAACACGGCATCATCAGTTTTGTAACACGCTAAAGTTGGATGATGAGGTATTCAGTGTGGATTTGCTGTAACATTCTAAAGTGCATTGGCTACCACAGGTACAGGTGTTAGCACAACTATTATCTTTGCGAGAACAGTTAATTAAATTTTATGAAGAACAGAGTCAGCAATGCAAATTAGTGAAAGAAGATTTCTATAGAAATGCTGTATTTCTGAGTGATATCATGTCAAAGCAAAATGACTTGAATATTTCTTTGCAAGGTAAAACTAGGTCTATATTCGGTATGTGGCAAGAAATCCAAGCATTTCGAAAAAAGCTATCTTTTTTCAAAACTCTTCTTCAAAAGGAAATTTCGGATGAACATTTTCCCCAGTTAGCAAAGGTTATTGAAGAACAGGAGGATTCTTGCGAATCATTTGAAGAATACGCAGCTGTTATAGACTTATTAATTGGAGAATACAATGAAAGATTCTCTGAGAATCATGACATCACACTCAAATTAGCATTTCAGCCTCGCCTAGTTGATGTCTCCAAGGCTCCTAAAGAACTACAGATGGAATTGATTGAGCTCTCAGAAGATGACATTTTAAAGTCCTTATTTGACGCTAAGAAAGAACCGATTGTAATATGGAAAAATGCAAGTTTCCTTCGGCAACTTGCACAAAAAATGCTTTCTTGCTTTTCAATCACTTATTGATGTGAATCTACATTCTCCTACTTAACCAAAATCAAGATGCCCTTAAGGTCACAAATGACTGATACCCATGTAGAGGATCAGCTAAAACTGTAGACCTCCATGCTGCAACTAAATATTCAAATGCTTTCCTACAAAAAACAGTCAGAACAAAGTCATTAAAAGGTTAGTTAACTTTAGAATTAACTTTTGTTTTTCTTTTTTTTTAGTTAGTACATAGCAGTTAGATTTTTACAAAAAAATGTGAATTTTGAAGAATATATAATTGATGTTTCTTGGATGTGGCTTTATTAGATTACAATTAACATAATATGGCCTTCCAACATGAAAAGGTTCCCCACCTCTGGAGTGGGTTCTTTCTTGATTCTATGTTTTATTGAGGCAAGTCTCTTAATTGGAATTAAAAATATTAAGCCATAAGTATTAAGTTAGCCTGGGGCAGTGTTTTATCGAGGAATAAGATGGTGCTATTTTCTGGCTCTGCAGATTGGAAGAAGCAAAAATGGCCAATGCTCTTCTTGTTGGATGTCGGAGTTTAGGTAGAGTTTACGCGTTACTGAGGATTATATCTGCAATAAATGCCATTGGTTGTGGATCCTATCAGATCGAATGGAATGGTTGGAATGACAAGTAGAGGCAATGAGGAATTTACAAGAGCAAGGGGGTGTGATGGATGGCAGTTATAGGAACGGTGAAAAGTCACAGATACAGTCACATAGATGGGCTAACTCCAGGAAAGATAAGAGAGGTAGGCAGCTGGTGCAGGAGTCTTCTGTGGCTATCCCCATTTCAAATAAGTGTACTGTTTTTGAAAATACAGGGGATGATGGATTCTTAGGGGAATGCCGCACAAACAGCCAAGTTTCTGGTATTGAGACTGGCTCTAAGGAAATGAGGGATATGTTGGGTTCCAAAAGAATGTGTTAGGGGACTCTCTAGTTCGAGGCACAGACAGACGTTTCTGTGGCCAGCAGTGAAAAATCAGAATGGTGTGTTGCTTCCCTGGTGCCAGGATCAAGGATGTCTCAGAGAGGGCGCAGAATGTTCTCAAGGGGAAGAGGGACCAGCAGGGGGTCATTGTACACATTGGAACCAATGACATAGCAAGGGAAAAGGTTGTGATTCTGAAGGGAGAACACAGAGAGTTAGGCAGGAATTTAAAAAGTAGGTCCTCGAGAGTAGTAATATCTGAATTACTCCCAGTGCTACAAGCTATTGAAAGTAGGAATTGGAAATTAGAGCAGATGAATGCTTGGCTGAGGAGCTGGTGTATGGGACAAGGATTCACATTTTTGGATCATTGGGATCTCTTTCTGGGGTAGAAGTGACCTGTACAAGATGGATGGGGATTGGAAGGGGACTAATATACTGCCAAGAAGATTTGTTGGAGCTGCTCGGGAGGATTTAAACTAGTTAAGATGGATGGGCGGGAGATAGTGAGGAAAGAGATCAATCTGAGACTGGTACAGTTGAGAACAGAAGTGAGTCAAACAGTCAGGGTAGACAGGGACAAAGCAGTGAACACGGTAGGACTGATAAATTAAACTGCATTTACTTCAATGCAAGAGGCCTAATTGGGAAGGCAGATGAACTCAGGGCATGGTTAGGAACATGGGACTGGGATATTATAGCAATTATAGAAATGTGGCTCAGGGATGGGCAGGACTGGCAGCTTAATGTTCCAGGATACAAATGCTACAGGAAGGACAGAAAGGGGAGCATGAGAGGAGGGGGAGTGGCGTTTTTGATAAGGGATAGCATTACAGCTGTGCTGAGGGAGGAAATACATCCGGGGAGTTATTTGGGTGGAACTGAGAAATAAGAAGAGGATGGACACGTTATGGGAATTGTATTATAGACTCCCTAATAGTCAGGGAAATTGAGAATAATAGGGTGGTTATGGGAGGGGATTTTAACTTTCCAAACACAGACTGGGACTGCCATAGTGTTAAGGGTTTAGATGGAGTGGACTTTGTTAAGCATATATAAGAAAATTTTCTGATTCAGTATGTGGATGTACCTACTAGAGAAGGTGCAAAACTTGACTTACTCTTGGGAAATAACGCAGGGCAGGTGACTGCAGTGTCTGTGTGGGAGCACTTTGGGGTCAACAACCATAATTCTATTAGTTTTAAAATAGTGATGGAAAAAGATACACCAGATCTAAAAGTTGAAGTTCTAAATTGGAGAAAGGCCAATTTTGACGGTATTAGGCAAGAACTTTCAAAAGCTGATTGGGGTCAGATGTTCACAGATAAAGGGACGGCTGGAAAATGGAAAGCCTTCAGAAATGAGATAATGAGAGTCCAGAGACAACATATTCCTGTTTGGGCAAAAGAAAAGGCCGCTAGGCAGAGAGAATGCTGGATGATTAGAGACATTGAGGGTTTGGTTTGAAAAAGAAGGAAGCATATGTCAGGTAGAGACAGGCTGGATTGAGTGAATCCTTACAGCAGTATAAAAGCCGTAGGAGTATACTTAAGAGGGAAATCAGGAGGGCAAAAGGGGACATGAGATAGCTTTGGTGAATAGAATTAAGGAGAATCCTTAGCCTACTACTACTCCTGTTTTCTGTGTTTCTGACCTCTCAACCAACTGCCAGCCTAATTTCTTAAATACGTATGTTTTCACAGGAGCTGTTAAAGTGGCTGTCTGTGGTGCTGCACATTTAAGTCACAAAATAAGGCAGACTGACTACTGCAAAAGGTTGTTTGGTTTCTATGAAGATCATCTTCACTACCACATCTGTGGATTTCTGGACGAGTTTGTAACAGAAGGCCTCTGTCAAGAATCTCCAACGCACAAGATATCTAAAAGGTAGATTGGTAATTTTTTAAACTCAACCAGGGTTGGAAATAAAGTTTCTGGGCCAATAATTTGCTTTGTAAAGTGACAATGTTTTAGTCAATTAGTTCAAATGTAATTCCTCTAATTATGACCCTGTCATCAGTAGAAACAGTTCTTCCTTGTTTGCACGATAATGTGCTTCCCAAACATTTTCCTGTTGTGACCCAATTTTGAGTACCTCAGACTTTACATGCACCCAGAGTGAAAAGTAACAAGTTGCAACAACAGAGCTGTTCATCTTTTTTGAGCGGGGGGCGGGGGGGAAGGAGGGATGGAGTTGTAGTGGGAATTCATTGGGGCTGACCTTTAGCTGCTTCTCATAGGGACAGTGTCAGGCAAGTTGGACAGGGTTAGAGATATTTAACTTGGAATTAGAGTCACAGAGTCATAGGGCTGTGAAGCATGGAAACAAATCCTCCATTCCACTTATTCATGCCAACTAGATATCCTAAATTAATATAGTCCCATTTGCCAGCACTTGGGTCATATCCCTCTAGATACTTCCTATTCATATGCCCATTCAGATGCCTTTTAAATATTGTAATTATACCAGCCTCCACCACTTCCTCTGGCAGCTCATCCCATACATGCACCACCGTCTGCATGAAAAAGTTGCCCCTTAGGTCCCTTTTAAATTTCCCCCTTTCACCATAAACCTATGCCCTCTAGCTCAGAATTCCCCCACCCCAAGGAAAAAAACTTTGTCTATTTAGTCTATCCAAGCCCCTCATTATTTTATAAATCTCTATAAGGTGACCCCTCAGCCTCTGATGTTCCAAGGAAAACAGCCCCAGCCTATTCAGCCTCTCCCTGTAACTCAAATTCTCCAACCCTAACAACATCCTTGTAAATCTTTTCTGAACTCTTTTATGACATCCTTCCAATAGGAAGGAGACCAGAATTGCATGCAATATTCCAACAGTGGCCTAACCAAAGTCCTGTACAGCCGCAACATGACCTCCCAACTCCTATACCTAATACTCTGACCAATAAAGGAAAGCATACCAAATGCCTTCTTCACTATCCTATCTACCTACGACTCCACGTTCAAGGAGCTATGAACCTACACTCCAAGGTCTCTTTGTTCAGCAACACTCCCCTGGATCTTACTATAAAGTATATAAGTCCTGCTTTGATTTGCCTTTCCAAAATGCAGCACCTCACATTTATCCAAATTAAACTCCATCTGCCACTCCTCAGTCCATTAAAATACTTATCATTTCACTTCCTACTTGTAGCAGCAAGCAAGTCTCAAAATTATGTTGATGGCCGTGTCCACCTTCAAAATAAAACACAAGAATTCTCATTGGTGTAAGCATTCAGTCCAAGCTTCACAGTGGTTATTGATGCCTTGGAACCTATCACCCCAAAATCTCATCTCACGACCTATTGGGGCTCACAGGTTGTGCTTCCCTCCACTAAAAGAACCCATATACTTCAACTACTTCTATCAAACCTCTTTTCCCCCTTGGGGAAGAGAAAGTTAAACTCTGTTCCTGCTTTCATTGAAACATACAGAATTCTTAAGGGGTTTGATAGGACAAATGTTGAACGTGGGGTAGTGTATTTCCCCTCATGTGGAAGGCACTCACAATTAAGTGGTGCCATTCTAACACTGAGATGAGGAGGACTTTCTTCTTTCAGAGTGTTGCGATTCTTTGGAATTCCCTGCCACGGAGAGCTGTGGGGTCAGTATCGTTGTGGATATTTAAGGCTGAGAAACATCTTCAACAGTAGGGAAATCAAAGGTTATAAGAGAAAGGGCAGGAAATTGGATGTGGGGAATATTGACTTATTGATCCTCTTGAATGGTGGAGCAGGCTCCAGGGGTTTAATGCTGTAATCATCTTAAAATGATCTCCCTCCAGTCTACAACATTATTTTATTCCCTCACCTCATATGATTTGTATAAATCTTCTTTTAACCCTTTCTGAATGGTTGTCATCCTTTGTAAGGTTCAATGTTCAACATTAGACACAATACTCTCGTTAAAGTTTAATTATGCTTTATTAAAAGCGCATCACAATTTCCTTTCTATTGTGTCCTATTCATCTCTATTTAAAAATGATCATGTTTTTCCACTTTCAAAGATTCAAAAGGCAGTAAAACATTTGAAGCATATATTGATTTAGCTCCAATAATTTGTTAACACTTCCAAAACAATTAACAAATCATTTAACACCTAAAAAAGTGTCATTTTGTGTAATTAATAAGGCATATTGATTAAAAATGGCTTTCTGTTAGCAGCCAATTTCAGTGAGAAAATGTTTTTAGTGTTTATGAGCTTCAGTACGATGAGAATATATTTCAGCGAGTAGTGACAACACTTCAATGTGCAAAAATATGCCAAACAAATAAATTGAGCAAGAATTTGGAAGAAAGTGTATGACTTGCAGATAAGTACAAAGGTAAATTGGGACTGAAGAATATTGATGAATTTGATGAAGGATTCACACTGCAAATAATGTCAGCAAAACTTACTGGCACAGGGAAATCTTGATGAGTTTAAAAGTGAAACGGCTTTCCAACACAAGTTAAGCCATAAAGGCTTATTAAGAGAAAACAAATCCCTGGATCAAATTTCTAAATCCTTGGGGATAGTATATTCTTTATTTTGTCTTGGCGTGGCATTTTCCCTTCCAGGTGCAAAGACCTTCAGTGGAGGAGCCTGTACCAAGGATTCCTTCCCTTTATCATCAGGATGTCGGATGGAGAGTGCTACACAAAGCAGTCCCATGCAATCATAGGCTCAAGAAGAGGTTAGCCAGTTTTGAGAAGATTTGTAGCTCAGGTTGAGGTTCTGGATGTAGATTTGCTCACTGAGCTGGAAGGTTCATTTTCAGATGTTTCACTACCATACTAGGTAACATCCTCAGTGCGCCTCCGAGCGAAGCACTGCACTTAGAAAACAGGAATTATCAGCAGTGCTTTGCCCAGAGGCCCACTGAAGATGTTACCTAGTAGGGTGACGAAACGTCTGGAAATGAACCTTCCAGCTCAGCAAGAAAACCTACATCAGTAAGGGGTGCCAGGCCATGTATAGTTTTTGTGGCTTGGATGAAACAGTGTCTCCTATTCATATAAATTGTTTCTACTTGCAGCTCTATATTAGTTTTTATTTGGAAGAAGCTGCTCCTTATAATTTTGGCAGCATTTCACAGCCCCATGCTTCTGATCAATGGTATCCCATACAGGGATGAGCAGACAAGTCAGAGGGCCTTGTCGTAGGCCTGCTCCTGGTTGGCATTTAATAATGTCTGCCACATTATTAAACTACCTCACACCAATATAATTCAGGCAAATCTCCTTTGAATCCTATCTGAGGCTTGTCATCCATTGTGAAATCCAGTGGTCAAAATCAAACACAATAGGCCAAGGTGGCCATTAACAGGTAGCAGGCTGTGGAGAGGTCTTGTTGGTCCAGACTGTCTGCCTTCTTTCTTGGTTTTGTCTGCGCTTGGGTGTCCCTGGAGAGGGAACACATTGTTCTCACCGGCACAGTTTGGGTCTTTAGAAACTGGTGGGCATCACAGGGGCTGGGGTGCATCATCAGCCTGTTAGTTTAATTCAGTAACTTTCTATTTCATCATAAGCTATTAATAAGCTGTTTAAGCTATTAATTTGTGTTTTCTTTTGATGCAGTGCCCTAGCATTGGCTATTTTAACTTTTTTGACTTTCTGTTTAAAAGAATAGAGGGAGTTTTTATTTAAGTTTGAAAGTGTAGGAGCACCTGGATTGGTGCTAACTATGTCTGCAAGGTGACTTCAGTGAAAATCAGCAAACATTCAGAAAATTAGATTAGATTAGATTAGATTAGTTACAGTGTGGAAACAGGCCCTTCAGCCCAACAAGTCCACACCGCCCCGCCGAAGCGCAACCCACCCATACCCCTACATCCACCCCTTACCGTATGCAGCAGACAATATTTTGGGAAAATGCTGAGGTCAAAGAGCAATTGCATTTACTTTCTACCAGTCAAGCCACGTGGAATACTGATGCGTTACAGTAAAGGTAAAGTCACCATAATCTTAATGGACCATAATACAATTGAGTTACTCTGTTTGGAGATCACTCACAATTGTAAGTTAGATAAACTACAGATGGTGATCAGTCACAAGAAAGCTTAGAACAGCCATTTACTTTAAGGGCTGTCAGAGGTGGGGAATAAATGCTAGTTTTGCCAGCAGTGCCATCAACCTATAAAAGACTAAAATTAAGTTACTTAGTCAAGGTTTAATGAGATCATAACAACTTCAGATGGTGGTAAATAGCCTGACAGACTGGGAGGATATAAATGAATGTATTATTTCCATTTACCATTTCCTGCTTAGTTAATCTAACCAAACAATATCCGTACTCAGGAACATGCATATAATTTCTGAAGTGCTGATTGAAATCTCATATCTCAATTCAGCAGAAGGGAGGACAATATACTACATAACAGAAAAGTGCACTTATATGCTTGCAGAGCATTTTAACTCTCATTAACATTCTCTTAAATACTCAACAAATTTAGACAAATTTAGAAAACCCACAAAAATAAGTCAGAGATTCTAACGTACTGTCTCACCAGTTCACAGCAAAGCCAGAGGACTTGCAAATGTCATGCTATTCACTGATTGTGATGATGATAATGGAGTATAGCTCAATGGTGAATGTGTTTTTGATTGTCTGCACACTTCAGAGGCCCAAGCCTTTGCAAACCTAGCACCACATAAGACAAACAAGCCTTATAAAAGGGAGGTCAGTAATGGCTGCAGCAGGAGCGATAAATGGGAAAAAGAATAAAAACTTCGTAAAATGGCACAACAGACCATAGCCTGTCCACCAAGGTGTCCAAGTCCCTGACTATACAGAAAGCCATGTAAAGACAGGCGAGAAGGTAGTGGGCGCAAGCAGGCATAGATGCCAATGCCACCTGTGTCATCCCATGTTCCTGGATGCAGTGCCACAATATGTTAAATGACCTCTCAAAAGTGGCCAAAGCAAGCATGATTCTTAATATTTTCTTACATATAAAGGCAATATAGCCTCACACAACTACTTCACACATGAAATCCCTCTGTGTTATTTAAGAAAAGTCTCTTCATATCTAATTTTCATGTCTTCATCTAACATATAGCAATGCTGCATGTCTAACACTCACATTCCATAGCTTGGGCACACTTATTGGCTCATTAAATGTAACAGGCATGTCCCTGAGTGTATTATGTCATGCTTGCTGACCCACTTCCCTCTCTCTTGCAACACAAGGTGGTGCTTAACTATAGGCTGCTTGACAAATCCTCCAAGTCCATTTGCAGTCTTTCCCACTGACAGTCAGTAGTTTTGCACCAGGGGTGCTGCATTGGGGTAGCACCGTGAATGATAAAGACATGCAATAACCCTAAGACAAGCACAGAGAGAATGGACAATGTTGCATGATGCATCCTCACCACTGCTCAGTGTGAGGTACGAGCTATCTGAACTGTTGGTCATAAGCCTGATTTGCTGCCACCATCCTCCTATTAGGTTGATAATTCACTTCTTCTAGTGTGGTCAAGGAAACCCACATGATTGTCTAATGACAAGAGGCTCTTGTCTTAAACAAGCTGTCATGAAGATGTTTATTGCATGATGACGATCAGGTGGAAAGGACTTTTGATAAAAAGTATTCAAAATCATGAATGGTCTCAATAAATTAGGTAAGGAATGAATTCTTCCTATTGGTGAAAGGATTGAGAACAAAAAATCGTGGATTTAAGGTAATTGGTGAAAGAAGCTATTACCACATGTGGAAAACATTTTCACACAATGAGTGGTTAGGATCCCACTATCTGAGAGTATGGTAGAGGCAAATTCAATTGAAGCATTTAAGAAGGAATGGGGTAGTTATCTAAAATGGAGGAATGTTCAGAATTACAGAGAAAGGGAGGAAGTGTGGTTCTTGCTATTTGGTCCTACAGAGTGCTGTGCAGACATGACAGGCTAAATGATCTCCTTCAATGTCATATACATTAGTGATTCTGACCCCATTATTAGTAGCTTCTCTTTAAGCTACTGTGCTCTTCGCCTCTCATACTCATTCTTAAAATGCCTCTTCTGGCTGCCTCACTGCGTGTCATTGAACACTATTTTAAAATATTTCCCTTTAACCGTGCTTTAGAATTATTTACCCATTCATTTTTTCTCCTATTCAATGTTCATATTTCTGAAATATTTTACATAAGTGGAATCATTAATAATGAAAAGCATCTCAGTCCAGAATCAAATACGTGGATATAAAATTGAGAATTGAAAGTGGAATTTTCCTTAATTTTAAAGTGACAACATGAGTGTGTTAGGGATGACTGAGTCCTCCAATTACTCACCAATCACCTCAGTAAAACCTGACAGGTGTTTTTTCACTGAATCACAGACCTTGACACTGCCTACCTGGTCACCAGTAGTTACCAGCCAATCATAGACCAATAGCTTCTGGGTCTGAAAGATTGTTATCAAGGCCTACACTTTGAAGAATTTGACAGTGAGAATATAAATATTGTTTATACACTGAAGGTTCCCCCCGCCCAACCTAGCTAGCAGGTCACCATGGTTTCTCAACTGTTTAATTTATTCATTCACCAATGAGGTTGGTTATCAGGCAAGCGCCAAGTTGAGGCCCTTAGTGACCATTAATTGACCATTTAAGTGCCTTAGTTGGTGGAGGCTGAGAAAGTTCTCACCAGGGCCAACTTGGCCAACTATTTCCCCTTCCCACCACCTTTCTCGCTACCTCCAGAGAGGGTAAAATTGTGCCTTGAGAATTGAAGAATAGTTTTATTTTTGGACAGGAGGAAGCTACACAGTAGAATTCCCAGAGTTTAGTACTTGGTCTATGGATGGCATGGTGGCTCAGTGGTTAGCACTGCTGCCTCACTGCATCAGGGACCCAGGTTCAAATTCAGCCTTGGGCAATTGTCCGTGTGGAGTTTGTACATTCTCCCTGTATCTGTGTGGGCTTCCTCCAGGTGCTCCAGTTTCCTCTCACTGTCCAAAGGTGTGCAGGTTAGGTGAATTGGCCAAGCTAAATTGCCCATAATGCTCAGAGGTGTGTAGGTTATGTGCATTAGTCAGGGGAAATGCAGAACATTAGGGTAGGGTAGGGTTGGGTAGGGTAGGGTAGGGGTGGGATGTTCTTCGGAGGGTTTGTGTGGGCTATTTAGGCCAAATGGCCTGTTTCTGCATTGTAGAGACTCTATGATACATTGATCATTTCTGTTTCCAACTACTTAATGTATACCAAGAACAATGTCAAAACTTGAAGATGACACAAAATTTTAAGTGCAGTGAATAATGTGAAATAGTACAATAATAGACTTCAAGAGGACTATAGTGGGCAATTAGGAGATTTGAAGAAAACATCAAGCCAGGCAGCACCAGGAGGTGGAAAAGTCAACGTTTTGAGTATAACCCTTCTTCAGGACTGGAAGTGAGGTAAGGGGAGCTGCAGATAAAAGGGGATGAGGGGTTTTGGGAAGGGTTTGGATGGGGAAGGGGACAGAATGATAAGGTGTGCACAGGTAGAGGGTCTGGCCCGGTTGGTTGATGGAAGGAATGAAGCCGATTGGTGGTTGAAGGAGTGGTCGGTTAGAGGAATGGATGGGAGGAGAAGGGGTTGGAAAAGGAGTCAGGGGGATGGGAAGGGAGGTTAATTGAAATTGGAGAACTCAGTGTTGAGTCCTACAGACTGTAGGCTGGCTACCCATGTAGACGATGTGGTGTTTTTCCTTCAATTTGTGGTCTGATTCACTGTGGCAATGGATGGTCATGTTGGAGAGAGAATGGGAAGAGGAATTGAAATGGGTGGTGACTGGGAAGTCAGGTCAGCCCTTGTGGGCCCAGTTGAGATGCTCAACGAAACATGCCCTTAGTTTATGTTTGGTCTCCCCGATGTAGAAAAGACTACATCGGGAGCACCAGATGCAGTAAACTTGTTTGGAGGAGAGGCAGTTGAACCTTTATCTCACGTGGAAGGACTGTTTGTGGCCCTAGATGGAGGTGAAGGGAATGGTGTGCCGGCAGGTTTTGCATTTTTTTTCAGTTGCCGGGGAAGGTATCAGGGTTTTGGGGGAAGTTGGTGTGAGAGTGATGTGAACCAAGGATTAGCGAAAGGAATGATCCTTGCGGAAGGCAGAGAGGGGTGTGTAGGGGAAGATGTTCTTGGTGGTGGGGTCCAGTTAAAGTTGGCAGAAGTGTTTAAGGATGATGCATTGAATGTGGAGACTGGTGGGGTGGAAGGTGAGGACAAGGAGGACCCTGTCTTTATTGTTTTTGGAGGGGGGGGGCATGGGTTTAGAGCAGTGGAGTGGGCAATTGAGGAGGTGTGGTGGAGGGCTGTCTGGATGACAAGGGGCGAAAGCACATTGTTCAAAATAGATGGACATCTGGGATGCTTGGGAGTGGAATGTCTTCTTATCTTAGCAGATGTGGTGGAGGCAGAGGAATTGGGAGAGTGGGATGGAGTACTTGCAGGATATTGGATGGGAGGAGGTGTAGTCCAGGTAGTTATGGGAGTCTGTGGGTTAGTACTGAACGTCTGTCAGTAGACTGTCACTGGAGATGGAAAAGAAGAGGTCCAGAAAGGGGAGGGAGGTGTCCAAAATGGACCAAGTGAATTTAAAGGTGGGGTGGAAGTTGTGGGTGAAGTCGATGAACTGCTCCAGTTCAGCCTGGGTGCAGGACGCTGCACTGATGCAGTGATCGATGTAATGGAGGAGGAGTTCTGGCACAATACCTGTGTAGGTACTGAAGAGGGACTGTTCGATGTCGCCGACAAAAAGGCAGGCCCATGGCCACTCCCTGCATTTGGAGAAAATGGGAAGTTGAAGGAAAAGTTATTGAGGGTAAAGACTAATTAGATGAAGCGGAGGAGGGTATTGGTGGAGGGGGACTGAATTTGTCTGTTAGAGAGGAAGAAGCTGAGGGCCTGAAGGCCATCCTTGTGGAGTATGGATGAGTACAGGGACTGCACATCCATAGTGAAGATAAAGAGTTAGGGACTGGGGAACTCGATGTTACTGAAGAGGTAGAGGGTATGAATAGTGTTGCAGATGTAGGTGGGAGGTCTGAAACAGAGAGGATGCAGTTGAGATCAGAAGAAATTAGTTTGGATATGGATGGCCTGGGGGGCATAGGTGGACATGTGGAAAATTAAATATCCGATACAAAACAGTGTGAGGTCACTTTTATATTGGTAGAAGAATGAGCAGCTTCAAGACATGTTGAATAGTTCCCTTGTATTGAGGTAGAAAGAGAGGTATGCTTTTGCACACATTATCTTACAAGTTAACAAAATGGTTCATAAAGCACATTGGACCATTTATAACACATTCCCAACACTAGGCCCATCAGCACTGTGATAGGCTAGCTTTGTATGATATAATAAAGAAAATGTCTAACTCTAAATTTAAAGTTCAAATGTGCAAATGAAATTCAGAATATAAATGAGGAAAACATTAGGAATCCTGATGAATTATGGTCATGACAGAATGGTGGACCAGGTTGAATGTCTACTCATTCTTCTAATTCATATGTAATTATTTTTAAATCAGAATTGTTAATTCAATATTTGTGCCAATTTGATTTATGAAAGAACAAGATAATTGAGAACATGTTTAATTACTTTTACCTAATAATAAACTCTTCAATTAAACTATATCTGTTCATTCCCATTCAACAGATACTCCACTTCACGAAAATATTTGATTGAATGTGAAGCACCTCAGAAGTCCTGATCATTTGAATGCGTTATTTAAATGCATTTTAAAATCTAACATAAGCATATAGAAAAGAAAGGCACACACTCAGCATTCATTTAACTGAGAGTGCTTTACTGCCCTCATGTGGCAGTAACTGCAAACAGTGGAAAATTTAATTTTTTAACTGGATTCAATACAGTGGAGGAACAGACCCTTCGGTCCAACCAGTCCACACCAATCCTCTGAAGAGGAACCCACACAGACCCATTTCCCTCTCACTAATGCACCTAACACTATGGGCAATTTTGCATAGCCAATTCACCTGACCTGCACATCTTTAGACTGTGGGAGGAAACCAGAGGAGACTGAGCAAACTCCACACACAGTCGCCCAAGGCTGAAATTGAACCTGGGACCCTGGTGCTGTGGGGGCAGTAGTGCTAACCACTGAGCCACCAGGCCACCCAGTTACTGTTGCTCAGTTACTTTTCATCACTGCCTTTTCAATTAAAAAGCAGAGGGTTGAAGTTTATCATATTTTGGGAAGGTTCATGAAGGATTTCTTTCCACAAAGCCCAGCAAGTTTTCTTGTACTTACATCCGAAACTTATCTCATTAAATAGCTACCAGGCTCTAGTGGTGCCCCTCTGATCTGATACTAGCCCAATTTCACCCACTCTCCATAACCAGAAATACACCACACTGCCAGGAGATACTAGCATCCACTATGTTTAAAAAACAGTCAAGTCCTGGCTGTCCAGAGCTGCTCTACACATTTGTAGACATTTGTCCCGGTATGACTGAGAAGTGAAAACTGGTAAACAGGGTCCTGGAGGCTCTGGTATGTGGGATGGAACAAAGAAGCAACTCCTCCCAAAAATCAGTCATGCAGGTTCTTCTCTGTTCCACCTGTGAAATGGGCAACTTTTTGTTTTAGAGTTATAAGGTTTCATCTTGCCAAACGAGACCAAGAACTCAGTTGTTCTAGAAGACCTAATATTTGAAAGATAATTTTGGCTTCCTCTGTCAACCATAGAATGCTGGATGTCTTTGCCTAACAGGCATCTTTCTAGTCCAATATTAGAAGAAAGCAAACAAAGGCAACCTCCCAGAGGATATTGTTGGGTACTTGTTTTCCTGATAAAAGGAATAACCAGGCATGGGAACTACATGTTATCTTTAAGTCTTTATTGCTGAAGCGTGGCAAATATATGGAAGGTTCAAATGCAAGAACATGACAGCTTCGTGGAATATATAAGGCAGCTGCTACCTGTCCGATCACGGCTCACATTCTTATACCCTTGTGATTTTGGGTGCAACTGTATTTGTTCTGTCAATAGCAATGTAACTTTCTGTAGCAAACTCTGTGATTAACAGTGACTAAAAATGCTTCACATCACATGAAACACAGTGGGCGGCACGGTGGCACAGTGGTTAGCACTGCTGCCTCACAGCACCGGAGACCCGGGTTCAATTCCCGCCTCAGGCGACTGACTGTGTGGAGTTTGCACGTTCTCCCCGTGTCTGCGTGGGTTTCCTCCGGGTGCTCCGGTTTCCTCCCACAGTCCAAAGATGTGCAGGTCAGGTGAATTGGCCATACTAAATTGCCCGTAGTGTTAGGTAAGGGGTAGATGTAGGGGTATGGGTGGGTTACGCTTCGGCGGGGCGGTGTGGACTTGTTGGGCCGAAGGGCCTGTTTCCACACTGTAAGTAATCTAATGTTGCAGTTACCCCCTGTTCACTAAGTGCTTCAACCATTTTAAAGGTCCTATGTTCCTTCTATAATCAGTTCCCCATTTAGCAATACAAAACCACTATTCTTGCCTTGTAAGTATTTGCTAAGAACTCATCCCTGATCTAATCAAGTCACATTATGTTTTCTCTGATGTGGTTATGTCCAATTTAACCCTTTCTTCCACTGAATCCCACAGATGTGTTTCTCAATTTGTGCTGTTTGGTCGAGTTCAACAGAAAACTTCCCTGAGCAGTTTACAGACTACCATTTAAACTAGCTGAAAGTTTCTTATTTCAACTGCTTATAAAAAAATTATATTTAAAAAACACTAAAGTAAATACATTTCTAACTTATATTTCTATCAGGAAGCCTTCCCCAAAAGAATATTTTGATAATTCTGCTTGCACTCTTGCTCAATGAGGCAAAGATAGGGTATTATCCCTAAAAAGAACAAGGGGAATATGGGCCATAAACATTAATATATAGCTTTACCAGTTGGCAGTTTAATTCCAATTCTCTGCTTCTCATAATACCAGTTTCTTTAGACCACTACATGTCATTGAGCTAATTCAGTTTTACAAGCCCTTTCTTGGAGCGGGAGAGCTTCACGCCTACCTGCTGAGAGAACAAGCTGAAGTCTGGTACAATGAGATTTGCAGGCTGAGCAGACCTTTGCTCTGCTTAAGTAGCACTTCAGATCCCTGGCAACTAATTCATTTTCAATTGACAGTGGCATCAGCATGCAACTCATTAGTGAATAAGGAGGACAACATTTCTCTCCCAATGAAGCACAACCTCTGTCAGCATGAGAACAGCAGCAGTAATTAATGAACAGCTTCTTTCTCCAACTACACACAAAGGTTCCCTCCTGTGGTTTCACTGTAGAGAGAATCCAACATTATGTAACAAACAACAGCTAATATTTGTTAGTATTAGTTTCATAATGCAGCCAAGATGATATTCTTATATGATTAGATTAGATTCTCTACAGTGTGGAAACAGGCCCTTCTACCCAACCAGTCCACACTGACCCTCCGAAGAGTAACCCACCCAGACCCGTTTCCCTCTGAATGAAGCACCTAACACTACGGGCAATTTAGCACAGCCAATTCACCTGACCTGCACATCTTTGAACAGTGGGAGGAAACCGGAGCACCCAGAGGAACCCACGCAGACACAGGGAGAATGTGCAAACTCCACACAGACAGGAATTGAACCTGGGAACCTGGTGCTGTGAGGCAGCAGTGATAACCATGTATAACTGTTATTCATTTAATATCTCAACCCTCCCCATGTGGTTCCACGCATAAACAGCCACACTGATCTTTAAGGGGCCCTTGTCTCTCCCTAGTTACTCTTTTGCCCTTAATGTACTTTTAGAATCTTGTTGGACTCTCCTGAACTTTATTTGCCAAAGATAATCATGTCTCCTTTTGCCCTCCTGATTTCCCTTTTAAGTGTACTCTTATGCATTTCTACTCTTCTCAGCATTCACTAGATCCCAGCTGTCTATACTTGAAAAATGCCTCCTTCATTTTCTTGACAAAAGCCTCAATTTCTCTGATCATCCAGCATTCTCTATATCTGCCCTTCACACTAACAGAAGCATTCTGCCTCTGAACTCTCGCTGTCTCCCCCTTAAAGGCCTTTCAATTCCCAACCATCCCTTTATGTGCCAGTTGCCTCCCAAATCAACTTTTGACAGTTCTTGTCTAATACCATCAAAATTGGCCTTATTCCAATTTAGAGTTTTAATTTTCTGATCAGTTCTATCCATTTCCATAACTATTTTAAAACTGAATAGGATGGGGCTTTTTTCCCAAGAGCATTGGAGGCTAAGGGGTGGCACTATAAAAGTATAAGGGGCATGAATAGCCAAGGTCTTTTTCACAAGATGGGGGAGTCCAAAACCAGAGGACACAGGTTTTAAGATGAGAGGGGAAAGGTTTAAAAAGGCCCTGAGGAGTAACTTTTTCATGCAGAGGGTGGCGCATGAATGGAATGAGGTGCCAGAGGAAGTGGTGGAGGCTGGTACATTTCAACATATAAATGGCTTCTGAATTGGTTTAAAGCCCCACGGCACCTTTCCCTACAACACCTGCACATTTATTTTTTCCCTTCTCAGTATCCAAAAGCCCAAATATACCTTCCAGGTCAAGCAGCACTTTACATGCATTTCTCACAATCTAGTGTACTGCATTCGCTGCTCACAATGTGGTCTCCTCTACACTGGGGAAATGAAGCATAGACTGGGTGACCACTTTGCAGAAAATCCACATTCTGCCCACAAAAAACACCCTGAGCTTGCAATTGACTGCTACTTGAATACACCACCCTATGTATTCCAACATCTCTGTGAGAAAGCGAGGCCTGCAAATGCTGAGATCAGAGTTGCGAGTGTGGTGCTGGAAAAGCAAAGCAGGTCAGGCGGCATCCGAGGAGCAGGACAACCAATATTTCAGGCATAAGCCCTTCATCAGGAAGAGAAGCAGAAAAGAATGATGCAAATGTCTAGCTCATATTTTAGAGGTTATTTTTAATTTTGGGATGATGAATATATGGTCAAAAAAGGTCAAAAAAGCTGGGTTTAGAGCTTGCCAAAACATCTTAAGAACTGATTACATTTAATTAAGTCAGAAGAGATAGAGTTACATTGCTAAAAAGCTGGTGACATCATGCCTGCAAGCCATACAATAAGTGTGGACAAAAAGATTCTTTCTTGTTTTGGGAGGTAGAGCTAAATGAATTTAAAGGCAAAACTTATTTCATAAGATCTAAAAATAAATCATAAGTCAGATATAAAGGCTGGTTTGAGTCCAGAACAGTCCGTATCATCACATAGATGGATGGAGCTTAATAAGATTCTCTGGTTTCAATTTAACTGAGTGCTTGCTGGAAAAGCTGTTTACTGTGTGGACATGATGTGGTTTGCGGTTCACTGCGAGAAGCTAACTAAAGTGAATGATTGTTAGGCAAAACTGCACTGTAGGCAGGTAGACTGAAGCATCACTGACTGCATGCCAAGTAGGTGGGCCCAATATCAGTTTGAATCTTGTAAGGGAGTAAATATTTGAAGATTACCCAATTTGCAGCAAGTAGGAGAATTTAGTGTGCGCTGCACTGTAACGTATTGCAAAAGAAAATCAATTAACCTGGAAGTAGCGAAAACTAACCAGAATAAGGAACTGAGACATTTATAGTCAAGGATTGGTAAATGAAAGTTTTACCCTGGAAAATAGCAGGAGCTGAGTAGAATTCTTCAGAGGATTATGGCATACTTATGGATAGTCCTACAAAAATAAGCAATTTTTAAGAATGATGAGTCTTCTAAAGGAATTCTTGGGGTAGAAGGAAGTAAATCTTAGCACATGACATACAAAGGAATAAGTTACAGTGTTAACTTATTCCAATTGTTTTCTTTAACTTGTTCTATATATAATAACCCTTGATTTTGTTAGAATAAAGTGAACTCTTGTGACATGGTTCTATTAATTGAAGTTAGGTATTTGTACTTCTATTAACATCCAAAATGGATCAGAACAGATTGCAAAGGAAATACCAATAAAAACTCCACCTGTAAATTTACCTTTTACACATCTTTAACAAATCTAATGCTGCTCAACTAACAAATCAATTTGGAGTATATTTTACAATTTTGATTTAATATACATATCTACTTACCTTCAATGCAACTCAGATTTTTAATTATATTTTTAAAATGCCAATTAAAAGTAGTTAAGTTAAAACAGCCCAAATTCCTGTACCCGTTACAGTATCAAATGATTCTGTGAACGCACACACCTGCCAGTGCATTCAGAAAATTACCAGTGTGCTACCCATGGCTTTCCGTTTGAACATCATTCTAAGTTGGTTTACGGTTTCCCATTTGTCAGGTCAAGCTGCTTGTTGCAAGTGAACATGCATAAGGTTGACTGTAAATTGTCAAACATATTTAACACTGAGCAATTTCACCAGTACAGTGAGTTAAGGTAATAGGAGTAAAAACAATAAATTCTAGAAATACCAGTACATCTGGCACCATCAATGGAAAAACAAAGTTAACATTTTATGTCTGATATGACCTTTTCAGAATAAAACATCAGCTCCATTTCTTTTTCAACAAGACCTGTTGAATATTTCTAATAGTTTCTGTTTTTAATTAGGATTTCCAGCATCTGCAACATTTTGCTTTTAGGATTATAGGCTAAATGACTAAGCACTGATCTCCAAGGATGACTCTAACTGATAGTAAGAGTGCATGATTGAAACCTGGACCACTGTGAGGTCTAGGATATAGAATGGGAATAGTAAGTGATGCTTTCAAGACCTGCTTTAATATGGCTAATTATAAACTACTGCATCCATCAGAAAATCAGGGAAAATAGATGCGCACACCCGCCATGAGAAAGTTCACCAATTGGTCATATCACTTTTATCTTTTTTATGCCAATCAGTTAAACTTCTAGTTCAGTCAGAATCCTCTTTATGGAACAGAGCTAAGCATTTCATTTATTATCGAAACCTATTACTCTGTTAACATTTGCTGAGTGTTTGACAATTCACCATCAATCGTATGAATATTCTCATGTAGCAGGCATTCTCACTTGCCAAGGCTACACATTGTAGATCTACTCCAAATGATTTTCCAGTTGGAAGTCATGGTTAGGCCCCTGGGGTTTTCTCAAAATATACCAGTTTATAGCTCTTACAGAGAGCCCAGGAATTCATGAATACTGTTTTTTATTGACTTTTTAAAAATAAAATTAAAAATCTGTGTTCAAAAGAAGATAAGTTCCCATGCATATCAAACTCAAAATTCAACAATATTAATTAAACAAATTGAGTTGTAAGTTAAGCAACAGTGGGACATATGAGGAACAGTTGAGGACTTTGGGAATATACTCGAGGGAGTTTAGAAGGATGAGGGTGGAATCTGATTGAAATTTACAGAATGCTGAATGGCCTTGACAGAGTGGACATTGGGAAGATGTTTCATTGGTAGGAAAGACTAAGACTCGAGGGCACAGCCTTAGAGTTAAAGGAACACCCTTTAGAACTGAGGTAAGGAGAAACTTCTTCAGCCACAGAGTGGTGAATTTATGGGATTTACTACCACAGAAGGCTGTGGAAACCAGGTCATTGAATATATTTAAAACAGAGATAGGTAAGGATTTTGATTGCCAAGGCGATCAAAGGTTATGGGGATAAAGCAGGAGAATGGGGTTGAAAAATCTATCAGCCATGATTGAATGGCAGAGCAGACTCGATGGGCCAAATTTTCTAATTTCTGCTCCTATGTCTTATAGTCTTATGGGACCGTTAAAGCTATATGGGAAGTAGACTGACAGTTCTAGTTTTTTCTGGATTAGTGGTGCTGGAAGAGCACAGCAATTCAGGCAGCAACTAAGGAGCAGTGAAATCGACGTTTCGGGCAGAAGCCCTTCATCAGGAATAAAGCTTTTTGTCAATAGGGAGCAGCGAGCTATATTTATGCACTTATGTCTTGAAATATTCTTTAAACTTCCAATTACAGAATATTTTCTAATCTATTTTAAAACATTTTATATGAAAATTGTCATTATCTGCAAGGAGAGATGCCTGATTAGTGATATGATCACAGGATAGGACTCACTTATTTAATGTTCGTCAAATAAACTGTAAAAACAGATATGGTTTTAATTGCAATACTTAAATATTGTTGACTCTTCCTCAGAGAGTGATGGAGGTAGGTCATTGCACATAGTAGTAGATGGATTCTTGGCTAACATGGGAGTCAAAGCTTGTCAGAGGTAGGCAAGAGTGTGGTATTGAGGTTACAATCAGATGAGCCATAATCTTAATGAATAATGGAGCAGGCTAGAGGGACGAAATGGCCTACCCCTGCTCCTAATTCAGATGACCATATGTATGGCCAGTATGGCAATTAAAATTCACCGGTAAAATCTTTGGGGAATCCTGATGTGATAGTCTAAGTTATTGCTCACAACGTGTTCTTGACATTACTTTTTAACATGCTCAAATATTACAATTTAGCATCTGTCCTCATTTTCAATATCACGTCTTTGAGCCCACCCTTCTTTCAGGACCTTCTTTTCAAGAACAGTCAGCACTGTGTAGATCTACACAGCTACTGTTGTCATTTCCAACTTGGTAGCTATGAGAACTGGCACAGGTGGATTTATCAAATATTCCCTATTTGTGAAGTCACATTGTGATTTCTGTTCGCTGTGTGCATTCTTTAAGATAATCTGTCATTTCAGAGACTAGGGAGCCCTGACATCAGTTATTAAACTCCTTCACTGAAAGAACACTCTTCAAAATCATTTGCTCCTTGGTTATCAATTAAGAACATCATTCATTCTTTAGCTTGACACAAGCCAGGTCCCCAACAGAAATTGATTGTCTATGGTAGTAGTTTGAAATGATAATGTTTTACAAAAGATATAACTGTCCGTTTACCTGGAAATCTAGAAACCATTTCAATGAATCAGTGAAAAGATATTTATTTTCCTTCATGTACTTTATTTAAAGAAATAAAATATAGAACCAGATGAAATACATTTGCTTGCATGGTAAACAATAGGAAAGAGCAACATTGCTGTAGAACAGATTTAAATTATTAATTACTCATAACCTAAGACCCAAAGGAACAGTAGTAAAATTTCATATTTCTATTCCAGATTAAGTTTAGGCTTTTCTACCCTGATAGTGTTGCAAAGTTACCCACTGTGCTGTGAACTAATCATCCCAATTTTACTGAATGATATTTGTCTTTCAAACCATAATTCTGAAAAAAACAGCTATGGGCATTTTTGCCTTGTATGGAATTAGAATGGAGAAAAGGTCGGTGAAGAGGTGGTGCTCTGGGGGGTTACCTACCCCATGAAGAATGTAATGTAGATCCCTGTGAAATTCATGTTAAAATATGCTACATACACCATCATCCATCTGATGAACTCAATAGCAAATGACCTTCAAAGATTTGCAAAGGTTTTATCGTAAATCTATAGCATAGTACAAGCATCAGTTTCCACCTATCCCTTCTGGACTTTTTCATTGTCCCTGTCCAAAACACAGCTCTAGTTATAAACATACACTGACTACCACATTAACAAAACAGCCATTTAACAAGCTTTGTAACAGAACTGAGCTTTTTTTTTTAACTTTGAAAACCCACCAACAATCACCCAAATAGCCAGTTAAACAAATAACAAATTACAATTTACTCTGCCCAACCAGGATCAATCTAACAATAACAAAAGGTAAGCAAAGTAGGGAAAGAGGAAGAGGCTAAATCAAAATGGACTTGGTGGAGAATAACGCACCCTAGCCCTTGTACTGCCCACCTCCCTCTAAAAGCTTACAAATGTCAGTTTTTTTGAAAGACCCACCATCAAGTTATCAAATTAACTAATTAATCAGATAGCAATAGACAAACATTGCCCACCAGCGAAAGTGTCACAATAATAAGAAAACAAAAATGATGAGGAAAAGAAATGGAGAGACAGAACTCAGCCTTTATATATTTTAATCAACCTATTCAGACATGTAATGCACACCTCTGAAACAGGTGGACTAGAGCCTAGGTTTCCTGGTTCAGAGTCAGGGGCCACTACAACTGTGCCACAAGAGCCCTGACCTGAACTTAACCCTGTTGGAAGTCCAATGAGCAATACCTACTCTCACTCAACTCTGGAGCTTGATTTGTTTGAGCCTTAAAGGGACATGTATTTGTAACTCTGACAGACTCAATTTATATTAAGAAGTAAAAACGAGCCATATTTTTACAAAATAGATGTTAAAAATGCGCATATGTTCATGCTCCCACTACTTAATAGCAAGACATCCTTCTAGAACTTTTGTTTACAGAGACATTCCTGAGTGAAACAATCCAATAGTTGATGATTAGTATCTAAACATATAAGCAAAGAGATTTTCTCATCTCCGATATTTAAACTGGCTATATCTATTTATTCAATGGGTATTGTCTTCTCAGTCACTTTTACTTGCAACATTTCCTCCAAGATTTAGTCAAATAGACCACCATGTCATTAGCATCAACAGGAGCAGAATTTCAGCAACTAATGAGCCATTCACCACTATTCTTAATTGCTATGCCACCCTGCACCACCGTCTCTGCCCGTGCCAAGGGGCCATTTTTCCCATTGTTCTCCCACAAGGAATATAGTAAATGGTTCTTTATTGGAAAACACATTGTCAAGATTTGCATGTGAAGCATCACTAAAAATGATTAATGCCTTTTCTCCATTCTTTCATTTCATGTGGCAGTGCTGGCTGGGACAGCATTCATTACTAGTTACACTTAAGAACGTGGTGGTAAGTTGCCCTTTGATTGCTGCAGTCCACATGCTGTAGGTGGATCCACAACGCTGTTAGGGAGGGAATTCCAGGAGTTTGATCCAGAGGCAGTGAAGGAATGGCAATATATTTCCAAGTCAGGATGGTGAATGTCTTGGAAGGGAACTTACAGATGTGGTGTTCCCATGTTTTTGTTGTCCTTGTATTTCTAGATGGACACGATCATGGGTTTGGAAGGTGCAGTCTGAGGATCTTTGGTGAATATCTGCATTGTATCTTGTAGACAGTACACACTGCTGCTACTGAGCATCGGTGGTAGAGGGAGTGGATGTGGTGCCAATCAAGTGGGCTGCTTTTACCTGGATGGTATCAAGAGTTTTGCTGAAGTTGCAGTCATCTAGGCAAGTGGGGAATATTCCATCACAGTTCTGATTTGTGCATCGTATATAATGGGTAGGCTTTAGGAAATCAAGTGGTGAGTTACTTGCTGCAGTATTCCTAGCCTCTGACATGTTTTTGTAGCCATTGTATTTATATGATGCCAACGAAAGCTGAGAACTGTGGCGTACACTTCACTATTTTCAATTTTTAAATATTTTATTCACTCTCAAGACGCCCTCCATCTGTGGATTATTCATGACCAGACTAAGTTTGGGCACAGCAAAACATGGAACTGGTCTTGTCAGCGTACATGACTAGTTAAGCTTTCTGAAGAGGCTCCTCAGTTGTTCCATCTCCCCCTTGGTAGCAGCTTCATCTTTCTTTCCAGATCTGATGTGACTCATTGCAATTGGATGAACATTTTCCAAATGAGACTCTTGGTATTGAATTACATTTCACTCATCCTGAAGAATTTCCAATCCCAGATATTTGAAAACACCAGATGTTTGACTGATCATTTTGAATTCCTTCTTAATTCAATTGATAAACTTTACTTCAAAGTCTTTGGTGCCCCAAACAAAAGTATCAACATGCATCATAAAGATGCCCAAATGTTTTCCATTATAATGGCAACTGAACATTGTTGAGCCCACCTTTAGTTTTGAATACTTAATTTTTTTTAAAAACTGTTCTTAGTGAAAATGTCACACCTAAGAAGCATCTTTTAACCCATAAATACACTTATTATATTTGGAGAGCTCCCCTGTATTCCTGGTGCTTCATTTGAGGGCTAGAAAAATACTTCCCTCTTCAGCAAGTTACTCTGAATGAACACCACTTTGATATCTATAGAGTAATATTTCCAAAGGAAGTTAAATAGCCAAAGGCTGTTCGATGGCAAAAAAGATTTTCAAAATTATTTTCCAGCCCTAGGAGAGTCTGCCCTAATCTCTCTTGCCCCCAAACATTCCTCAAAGCCTCTAACTACCAACTTAGTGTTTACTCTATAGGTTTCAAATGGTAGGGCCTTTTCAGTACTGTCCTGTTTGACAAAGCAGATTAGCCTCTATCATCAATTTCTGAATATACTCGGAGTTCATTTCAGACTGCAATTCTCTTGGTTTATTCTCTTATATTACCATGTATTCTATTCTACTAATATTCACAAACACATCCTGGTCATGGCAACTTATACTTTTATCTGTTTTACAAGAAGGCTCCCCACTAACCATATTACCTTTTTGTCTTGTCTTGTTGCAGCCTCTTTTCTCATGCTGCGATCTCTTTGGATTTCTTCCAACATGATGTCTGCTAGAAACACTCTGTCCTCTAGTGAGCTTTTCCTCTGAAGTGTTTCCCCTGAATCACTGCTGAACTATGGTTTCTAGTTCACCACTCTTGTACCTCATGCTGCTGTAGGGTCTAGTTCTCCACTCTTGTACCTCATGTTGCTATAGAGTCATAGTCATGCAGTATAGAAAAAGATAATTCAATCCAACTCATTCATGCTGACCAAGTTTCCCAAACTAAACTAGTCCCACTTCTCTGTGTTTAGCCCATTCCTCTAAACTTCTCCTATTTATTTACCTGTCCAAGTGTCATTCAAATGTTGTAACTATACAGGCATCTACATATGAATCACCCCCTTTGTGAATAAATTGCCCCTTAGGTCCCTTTTAAATCTTTCTCCTCTCACCTTAAAATATGCCTCCTAGTTTTGAACTCCCCCAGACTAGGGAAAAAAGCTTCACTAATCATCTTATTTACTCCCCCATGATTTTATAAACATCTATAAGGTCACCCCTTGACCCCCTAAGCTCCAAAGAAAAAAGTCCCAGCCTCTCCAGCCTCTCCTTATAACTCAAACCCTCCATGCTGGTAACTTTTTTCTGAACCCTCTTTTCTTGTCCCTTATCTTGGATGTTTAGCCAGTTTTAATATTCCCCAGTAGAGTTGTCTTTATATCTCCACTAGCATGGCCACCTTCTGATCACCTGACTCTCCTTTCTATTCTACTCTAATCTCCTTGTCAATAAATTATCTGTGGATCTGGATCATGTTTTCAGAATCCTTGAGAGGGAGGGGGAACAGCTCCAAGTCATGGTCCACATTGACACTAATGACACCGATAGGAAAAGGAAATGGGACTTAAGGGAGCTAGGGTAGAAGTTGGAGCTAGAACAAATGGTTGTTCCTTCTGGTTTGTTACCTGTGCCACATGCGAGCAAGGCGAGGAATAGTGAGAGAGAGGAGTTGAACACATGGCTATGGGAATGGTGCAGGAGGGAGGATTTCAGATACTTGGATAATTGGGACTCATTCTGGGGTAGGCAGGACCTTTACAAACAGGATGGTCTACACCGGAACCAGAGGGGTACCAATACCCTTGGGGAAAATTTGCTAATGCAGTTCAGGAGGGTTTAAGCTAACTCAGCAGGGGGATGGGAACCTAAATTGTAGTTCCAGTGTCAGGAGGTTGAGAGTAATGAGGTCAGAAATATGGTTTCAAGGTTGCAAGAGTGCACCGGCAAGCAGGAAGGTGGTTTGAAGTGTGTCTACTTCAATGCCAGGAGCATCCAGAATAAGGTGGGTGAACTTGCGGCATGGATTGGCACCTGGGACTTCAATGTTGTGGCCATTTCGGAGACATGGATAGAGCAGGAACAGAAATGGTTGTTGCAGGTTCCGGGATTTTGATGTTTCAGTAAGAACAGAGAAGATAGTAAAAGAGGGGGAGGTGTGGCATTGTTAATCAAGGACAGTATTACAGTGGCAGAAAGGACACTTGAGGACTTGTCTACTGAGGTAATATGGACTGAGGTTTAAAACAGGAAAGGAGAGGTCATCCTGTTGGGAGTTTTCTATTGGCCTCCAAATAGTTCCAGAGATGTAGAGGAAAGGATTGCAAAGATGATTCTGGATAGGAGTGAGAGTATTAGGGTAGTAGTTATGGGGACTTTAACTTTCCAAATTTTGACTGGGAATACTATAGTGTAGTACTTTAGAGGGGTTAGTTTTTGTCCAATGTGTTGCCTCTTGTTGCAGACCAACAAGAGGCAAAGCCATATTGGATTTGGTACTGGCTATTGAACCTGGCCAGGTGTTAGATTTGGAGGTAGGTGTTCATTTTAGTGATAGTGAACACAATTTGGTTATGATTACTTTAGTGATGGAAAAGGATAGGTATGTACCACAGGGCAAAAGTTATAACTGGGGAAAAGGCAATTATGATGCGATTAGGCAAAATTTAGGATGCATAGGATGGGGAAGGAAACTGCAGGGTACGGGCACAAATGAAATGTGGAGCTTATTCAAGGAACAGCTGCTGCATGTCCTTGATAAGTATGTACCTGTCAGGTAGGGAGGAAGTGGTCGAGTGAGGGAGCCGTGGTTTACTAAATAAGTTGAATCACTTGTCAAGAGGAAGAAGAAGGCTTATGTTAGGATGAGATGTGAAGGCTCAGTTAGGGCACTTAAGTATTACAAGCTAGCCAGGAAAAACCTAAAGAGAGAACTAAGAAGAGCCAGGAGGGGGCATGAAATGTTGTTGGCAGAGAGAATCAAGGAAAACTCTAAAGGTTTCTATAGGTATATCAAGAACAAAAGAATGACTAGAGAAAGATTAGGACCAATCAAGGACAGTAGTGGGAAGTTGTGCGTGAAGTCCAAGGAAATAGGAGAAGTGCTAAATGAATATTTTTTGTTTTCTTCCAGTGTAAATACCGACAATGTTGTCGAGGAGAATACTGAGATACAGGCTACTAGACTAGACAGGATTGAGGTTCACAAGGAGGAGGTGTTAGCCATTCTGGAAAGTGTGAAAATAGGTCAGTCCCCTGGGCCAGGTGAGATTTATCCTAGAATTCTCTGGGAAGCCAGGGAGGAGATTGCAGAGCCTTTGGCTTTGATTTTTATGTCGTCATTGTCTACAGGAATCATGCCATAAGACTGGAAGGTAGCAAATGTTGTCCCCTTGTTCAAGAAGTAGGGACAATCCTGTTAATTATAGACCAGTGAGTCTTACTTCAGCTGTAGGTAAAGTGTTGGAAAAGGTTATAAGGGATAGGATTTATAATCACATAGAAAGGGATAAGTTGATTAGGGATAGTCAATACGGTTTTGTGAAAGGTAGGTCGTACCTCATAAATCTTACTGAGTTCTTTGGGAATGTGACCAAAGAGGTGGATGAAGGTAAAGCAGTTGATGTGATGTATATTGATTTCAGTAAGGCATTTGATAAGGTTCCCCATGGTAGACTATTGCACAAAATATGGAGACATGGGATTGAGGGTAATTTAGCAGTTTGGATCAGAAATTAGCTAGCTGAAAGAAGACATAGGGTTGTGGTTGACGGGAAGCGTTCATCCTGGAGTTCAGTTGCTAGTGGTATACTGTGAGGACCTGTCTTGGGTCCACTGCTGTTTGTCAGTTTTATAAATGACCTGGATGAGAGTATAGAAGGATTTGTTAGTAAATTTGCAGATGACACTGAGGTCGGTGGAGTTGTGGACAGTGCCAAAGGATGTTGCAAGTTACAGAGGGACATAGATAGGCTGCAGATTTGGGCTAAGAGGTAGTAAATGGAGTTTAATGTAGAAAAGTGTGAGGTGATTCACTTTGGAAGGAGCAGGAGGAATAAAGAGTACTGGACTAATGGTAAAATTCTTGGTAGTGTAGATGAGCAGAGAGATCTCAGTGTTCGTCTACATAGATCCCTGAAAGTTGCCACCCAGGTTAATAGGGTTGTTACAAAGGCATACAATGAGTTAGCTTTTATTGGTAGAGGGATTGAGTTTCAGAGCCATGAGGTCATGCTGCAGCTGCACAAAACTCTGGTGTGGCCACACTTGGAGTACTGTGTACAGATCTGGTCACCGCATTATAGGAAGGATGTGGAAGCTTTGGAAAGGGTTCAGAGGTGACTTACTAGGATGTTGCCTGGTGTGGAGGGAAAGTCTTATGAGGAAAGGTTGAGGGACTTGAGGCTTTTTTTATTAGAGGGAAGAAGGTTAAGAGGTGATTTAATTGAGACATATAAAATCATCAGAGGGTTAGATAGGGTGGACAGTGAGAGCCTTTTTCCTTGGATGGTGATGGCTAGTACAGGGAACATAGCTTTAAATTGAGGGGTGATAGATATAGGACAGATGTCAGAGGTGGTTTCTTTACTCAGAGAGTAGTAGGGGCATGGAATGCCCTGCCTGTCTCTGTAGCAGTCTCACCAAATTTAAGGGCATTTAAATGATCATTGGATAAACATATGGATGAAAATGGAAAGTGTAGGTTAGATGGGCTTCAGATTGGTTCCACAGGCTAGCACAACATCGAGGGCTGAAGGGCCTGTACTGCACTGTAATGTTCTAAGTTCTATGACCTACTTTAGGCATGTGATTCCCACACTGATTCCAAATTGTAGAACGTAAAGGTGCTTTATCATCAATACCTTCTGCGACATTCTCAGAGTTTGGAAATGCATAACTCAACCCTCTCCAACATGAAGAAAATGTCTTTAAAGTCCAATTCCCGTGTTGTATTATAGAAGTTTGCTAATCAGGTCCAATAATTTTTCCTGGCCCTTCCCCTTCCCTAAGTGCTTCTCTTTTATGGTAAACAATGTTGCCAGCTCTGAAATCTCCCCCGGACAGTCTGATCTTATGCCTCAATGCTATTATTTCTTTCTGATACTTCAGCTTTAATGATTATTTTTCTAGCTGCATGTAAAACATTTAGATGGGTTCAGCATTGAGGTCACCCTTGTTCCTTCTAATAATGGTGTATCATCACACTGTATTGAAGGCAATTTTGGATTCTGAATGTACACTAATTGACCTATAGCCCCCAATCATCGCTCAGGAATGTTTTCATGCACTGCCAAAGTCAGTGTCATTTCTAATTTACAGTTTGGCTGATGTGTCAGTATTTTGTGAAATGTCTTATCAATTATTGCATGGTTTCTTTCATGCAAGCCATCGCTAAACAGACTTCTTGCAGCAGAAATTGTTACTGTAATATTTAATTTCTCACATGTCACAAAATTCAACATTTGAAAATTTGTCTCCATTATCCATTACGAATGTTGTTGGTGGCCAAAGGCCTATGCCGACCCACTTTTCCATGACTTGGTCCATTATAGTCTGTCCCTATTGCTTGTCACCGTGGATATTCTAAATCTGGTCACCATACCCACAAAATATAATTGACATTCAATCTTTGTCCCATTTCTTCATATCCATAACTGCTGTTTCATTCAATTCTGAGCTAAAGGAACATTGATAACTGGGAGTAATTTCTTGCAACAATTAATGCATTTATCACATTGTGATGTGACCTTTTCGATAAGGGATTTGTAATCTTAATCCATAACTCCAGCATGTTTTAACTGTAGCTTCAACTTTTGTGAAGAAGTTCTGAGCAAATTGTTTCTGCAGTTCCCATGTGATGCTGTTCATATCAGTCAGACTTCTATCAGCAGAGATCAATAATACTTGTTGGACCTCTCAACAAGAAATTCCAGGTTTTCGCCACAGAATGCGATTATGCCTGGGGCCATATGAATTGCAAAGTTCATGCCTTACTGAATACAAATGTTGTATCATTCTCCCATGTCCAAACAAAATTTCACTTATTTCATCGAAGACCTATTCAGTAATCGTGTTAGTCGAAAAGTGCTTATGAAATGACATAACCTTGTAATTCGACCCATTTTATTTAAAGATGATAATGAATTATCATCCCGGGTGCAACTTTTATTGTTTGATCCTATTTTTGTCAGCTTTGTCCTAGATTAATATTCCAGCCAATCAATTCCACATACTGTTGAGTACAGCCACTTTTTAGCATGACAGTGTTGGGTAAAGTGAGGACTGCAGATGCTGGAGATCAGAGTCAAGAGTGTCGTGCTGGAAAAGCACAGCAGGTCAGGCAGCGTCCGTGGAGCAGGAGAATCGACATTTTGGGCATAAACCCTTCATCAGGAATGAGGCTTGTGGGCCGGGGGGGGCTGAGAGATAAATGGGAAGGGGGTGGGGCTCGGGGGAAGATAGCTAGGAATGGGATGGGTAGATGAAGGTGCATGTGGAAATGATAGGTCAGAGGGGGTGGTGGAGTGGATGGCTGGGAAGGAATGAAAATGAACAGGTATGACTGGTCAAGGGGGCAGTACCGGGTTGGAGGCTTGGGATTGTGATAAGGTGGGAGATGAACCTCCACGAGGTGGTTGAACAGTTCATCAACTTCACAAACACCTTCCACCTGATCTCAAATTCACCTGAACCACCTTGGACACCTCCCTCCCCTTCCTGGACCTCTCCATATCCATCTCTGGCAACCAACTAGACACAGACATTTACTACAAATCCACTGACTCCCACAGCTACCTGGACTACCCTCCTCCCACCCTACCTCCTGTAAAAATGCCATCCCTTATTCCCAATTCTTCCGCCTCCACCGCATCTACTCCCAGGAGGACTAATTCCACCATAGAACATCCCAGATGGCCACCTTCTTCAAAGACTACAATTACCCTTTCTACATGGTTGATGATGCCCTCTGGAGCATCTTCTCCACTTCTCACTCCTCCACTGTTGAACTCTACCCCTTCAATCACAACAGGAACAAAACCCCTGGTCCTCACCTTCCACCTACCAACCTCTGCATACATCGCATCATCCTCTGCCACTTCCGCCACCTACAAGCAGATGCCACCAATAGGATATATTTCCCTCCCCGCCCCTATCTGCATTCCAGAGAGATCATTCCCTCCGTGAGTCCTTCGTCAGATCCATGCCCTCCACCTGCCCACCCCCCACTCCTGGAACCTTCCCCTGCCACCGCAGGAACTGCAAAACCTGTGCACACACGATCCCCCCCCCTCCCCTCTATCCAAGGCCCCAAAGGATCTTTCCACATCTGACAGAAATGTACCTGTACTTGCACACATGTTATCTACTATATCTGTTGCATCCAATGTCATCTCCTCTATATCGGGAAAACAGGACACCAACTTGTGGATTGTTTCAGAGACCATCTCTGGGATACCTGCACCAACCAACCCCTCCACTCCATGGCTAAATATTTTCACTCCCCCTCTCACTCCATCAAGGACATGCAGGTCATGGGCCTCTTCTATAGTCAAGCCCTTACCACCCGATGCCTGGAGGAAGAACACCTCATCTTCCGCCTTGTGACCCTGCAACCACATGGGATCAATGTGGATTTCACCAGTTTCCTCATTTCCCCTCCCCCAACATTATCACAATCCCAAGCCTCCAACTCGGCATTGCCCCTTTGACTGGTCCTACCTGCCCATCTTCCTTCCTTCCCACCCATCCACTCCACCCTCCCCTCCGACTTATCATTTCCCCCCGTACCTTCATCTATCTATCACATTCCCGGGTACCTCACCCCCAGCCCCATCCCTGACCCATTTATCTGTCAGCTCCCCCCGGCCCACAAGCCTCATTCTTGATAAAGGGCTTATGCCCGAAACACCAATTCTCCTGCTCCTCGGATGCTGCCTGAACTGCTGTGCTTTTCAGCACCACACTCTCGACTCAAGTGCTCATGGGCCACCTGAAGTTATTGGCCACTAAAATAAGATTTTCCAGCTGTTGATCTTTATTTTATTTGCCCATGAAAACTATTTCACAAGTTGCTTCAAATATTTGACTGCTGACAGTGATATTTAGAGTCATATTGGAAGCATCTATTAACTATTCCCTGTTGATTTCTGGGATTCATTCATTGTCAGCTGTTATTCCAATGGCTGCATTTTCCCTTGACTGGGAAATCTATTAAACATCTGACCAACCTCGAAGCATCTCACAACAATACCATCCTTCTGTAAGTGCCTGCAATTAGGCTCCCTTCAACTTTGACAATCAGTAATCATGAAGTCTTCCATTCTCTGTATCACTGCAGAACTCCCAATAAGTCAGGCAAGTGAGAAGAACTGCTTCTGAAAGTAATATGTACTGTAGTTTAAAAAAGACAACAGACTATGGAATTTCTGGTTGAATCTCCCTAGTATTTTAGATGGCATCTTTGAGGTTGAACCTTTAGTATAACATCAGCTATGATTGAGCAGACTTGATGTACCAAATGGCGTAATCCTGCTCCTATATCTCATAGTTTTACAGTCTCAAATTCCATGAGATATTCTCCCAAGACTGCACACCCAGTTTATTAAACTTATTAACTGGTGACATGCCTCATAGGCTTCTAACAAGTCATCCTTCCTCTAAGCTCTGGGCATGATTGCAACTGTGGATGAGGGGCATCCAGCCGGCTGAGAGGAAGAAAACCATCTGGCCACAATGAAAAAGATGTCTTGAGGCAAAAACTGATCACTACAGGGAGGCACAGGAAAGAACCCAGGACAAAACCCAGCTAAAGGACTGCTGTGCTAGACTAGGTTGTCAACAGTCACAATCTGTATGCTGCAAAAGTGAATCAACAGAGCGTTCAGTGATTCCCAGGATGTGCCCTGCTCACTGAGTCCACCTTTTGGAGCAATCTCCAAGTATCCAACTGCAGAGGCTATCAGAGCTCATGAATGTGTCTTTGTATTTCAATCCATTCACTTCAGAAAGAGAAGTTTCAAGCAAGTCAGGCATGCAACAATATGAGAGACTGATCTCATTTTCATGTTCATTCATATTTCAAATCTTTTTATTTGTTCTTTATCTAATAACTTTACCACTTAGACTGAGGTCATTTCCAGAAAGTTATGTGAGAAACTAACTTTTTATCTTGTTTAAAAATAAAGCTGTGCTGTTGGTTTTATTTAAGTTGAAACATTCAAGATTAAAAGTATGCTGCATACAAGATTACACAATTTCTAATCTCATGCACTACTCTGAGGAAACAGCTGGTACGTGGTTGTGACACTGTGGACTCAAGAATAATTAATGGAATTGTACATAGATATGTTATAACCAATCCCTGGAATGAGGGTTTCCAGTTCATTATGATCCTGGGTGGGGAGAGAGAAAATGTCTTCCCTTCTTCATTCAATCAACCCTCCCACCCTCCCCCGCAACCCCACCGCCCCCCCCCCCCCCCCCCCACCACCACCACCACCACCACCACCACTTTGTGACTGGATGGTCACAGCAGGAAGACGTTAAAGCAAGGGTTTCCTTCCGTCCTGGGTACTTTTCCTGTTCCAAAGTAATAGTGTTTTAAACTGAACCAATTTGCAAAGGCTTTCTTGTGTTAAAGAAAAAGTGAGTTTATGAATTGCTGAGAGGCAGGAAAATAATAAAACACAGATATATACATACAGATTAAAAAAGCATGGTGAATAAAAAGATTATACATAAAAAAGGGTATACAGCTCAGTCTTTGGTATGCCCATATGGAGGGTGATAAAACATTGCAGCTGTTAAGGCAGATGATTCTGGTAGCATTGATTTTAGCAGTTGAACAGTTTTTATTTTGGAGATTCTGGGTTTTGCAAATTAACTGAGGACTTGTTCAGTTTCTTGTTCGAGTGTGGTTTTTGATTAGTGACTTGCTTCCAACAATCAGTATGAGAGAGAAAGACTTCCTATCCTTTTCATTCTTACTTGTGAGTACAAGGGTGTCAAGTAGATGATCCTAACTATAACCTGTAAAGCAAACTCTAGTCCAGTAGCAGTAGGACTCCGGACTAGCTTACATAGATAATACTATATGCACTGTGGAGCTGCATTCCCCTGACAGAATCTAAATGCATTTAATGGTTCAAATGATTCCACATCTTACTCTACATCACCAATATTAAATCTGCAGTATGACCGCACCCTAAATCTATAGTTGGATTATGGTCTGAATTTTTAGTATGATTGATGCTAAACCTATGGTGTGACTTAGTCTGGATCTATAGTGGGTCTGTACCTGAAACCATGATATACCTATGCCTTAAATCTATTGCATAACTACTTTTAACTACTGGTTATATTCAACTCTTTAGTACATTGTGCAAGAAAAATTCACGCTGTTCTTTTCTGCCTAAGAGTCTGAGACAATGACTTGGAAATTCTGCAAAGGTTCACGAGGTCTTTAACATAACTTCTATGGTAGATTGTTGAAATCGCCAGGAAAAGGGTGGAAATAGCTGAAAATATTTCCGTAAGGATGCTGCCAATCCTCTGTTGAATTTCACGACCTGTTAATCAAAATGTTTGGAATACACACTTTTCAAACATAATACTGAGATATTCCAGGACACAGAAAATCTTTAACGTCTGGATCCTTTAATTCAGGGAAATGTTTTGTTGGAAATGATAAAGGTCAGGACTTGACTCTGTTTGAGAAACAAATAGGAGCCAGAGAAGATCTGAATACAGATATATCTGATTACACTTGAGATAGGTCAGTGAACAAAAGACAAAAGGAATGTTTTGGGTACATTCCATATCATCATAAATTATACGATAAGCCTCTATCCAATTTCTTAACAAGCAGTGTTGGACATGGAAAATAAGCTGATTACCAAGCTTTGACAAGAACTCTAGTTACTCAATGATCACTAGAGATAGACCAATGATAATGCATTAATGTGTGTACTAACAAGATAAGTGCTATAAAACATAGAATTTTAGATTTTCTTCCAAAACAGATACATATAACTATGAAATCATGCTGACTATTTCCACATTTCTAGGCACAATGTATTATTCATGGCAGTAGCAACTTATCTATTATTCCTTCCAAATTTTTCCAAGAAATTTACTAATCACTGTTCTAATGTTACTGGCTATGACTTATGTTCCATACATTAGTGCTTTGTTAAGTGTTGCTGAGTTTTATCAAGAACAATCTTTGTTGGATTGTGACAACATTTGCGTGTCCCAAAAGAGAAGACAGTTCCCAAAATTCCTGAAATGAGAAGCGAGCAGACTAATGATACCTCTGCAGACTGAGGAATTATTGCTGGAGTTGATGTACATTGGCAATATGTTGTAGAATAAATTGCATTGAATGGCAGGATGTACTAAGAAGCACATCTCCTGCCATTTTCAGCCACAAACAAATTACAGACTTAGGCTTTTGACATAACCCATCTTAAACTCCATCATTTCTACCTTCCCAAATTGCCCATGTGAATGTGCATTGCTAATTAAAAGGCACAGTTTGCTAGTCCCCAGTCATCAAGGCAGAAGTACTTGGTTAAAGGAACAATATTTTGGATGTTGAGAGGATGTTTTCCCCTTATAGGGGAATACAGAACAAGGGACACAGTTGACAAATAAGGGGATCGCCCATTAAAAAGAGAGGTGAGGAGATTTTTTTCAGCCAAAGGTCATCAGTCTGTGGAATTCTGTTTCCCAGGGAACAGAAGAGGCAAAATTACTGATTAACAAGGGAGTCAAAGGTTAGAGTGGGTAGAGAGGAAAGTAGAGTGTGGCTCACAATCAGATCAGCCATGATCTTACTAAAGCGTGGTGCAATCATGAGGGGGGAGCTAAATGGCTTACTCCTGTTTCTATTTCATATGTCTGAATGCTCATATGTTAAGTTCAGCTTGCTTCTGGAAACTAAGTCATATCTTCTGAGTCACTGAAATATTCAAAATGATGTTCCTCTAGTAGCTTCCACTTCTTTCTGCATTAGCCTTGAAATGTTTTGAGCTGCACCCTATTTTTTTTGTGGCTAAGTCTGAGTTACATTTTCTTTTTTGGAAATTTTTGCTGTAACGTACAGGGATTTTCTTACCAAAGTCATCTCATTGACTACTTATCTCACCCCTATAAGCAACCTTCATTTCTGATTCCAATCCCATGTTGCCACACACTAATCCCAGAACAACTTGCCACTTAACAGATATCTCAGAATTCAACCAGATCCTTTGTGCCTGTATCATCTTTAAAAGCTTGTTGTGCACCCAGACAAGTAGTCAGTCTGGAACTGTCCTGCATTACCCCCTGGTTGCAGCAAACAGGGAGAAATAAGTGCTCCGTTGTGTGGGCAGTAACCCAGAGGTCCTGCTGTGTGTGGGTCTACACAGGCAGGACTTCATATTCTCCCAGGACCAGCAATGGAGGCCATGACACCAGACCATGCCAGCCTAGTCAGAAAACCTCACACCCTGAAAAGTCCACCTACATCTGGTTTGGAACAGTTAAATTGCTTAACAACATCTAAATCAGAACCAAACAGAACAAACATCTGGCCAAATAATCATCTGGTTCTGATAGATGTCAATTCTGGCATGGCTGATTCAGTGATCACAAAGCTAGTCTTTAACAAATTTGCTCTAAACTACAGCCCATAAGATTGGACAAGACCTCAGCTAGATTGAGAACCTATACTAGGGGACCTTTACAAATTAAAGTTACAACTTTGTTTCCGATCTCTTATGAGAAACATCTGGTTCAGTTAATTGTGATTGTAGCAAAAGGCTTGGGCCCAAGCTTGATGGGACAAAATTGGTTGAGAGAGATTCACCGAGATTGGCTCAACATTTTTCGATTAGAACATGGCTGCCTAAGTGAAGTCCTGCTTAAATATCCAAAGGTTTTTCAGGAAGGTCTCAGGACTATCAAAAGAGCCAAGGCCACTTTGCACGTTAACCACAAAGGTATTCCACGATTGTGAAAGGCACACCCTGTGCCATTTGTCTTCCAGGCAAACGGCAGAAGGATGTTGTGAAACTTGAAAGGGTTCAGAAAAGAATTACAAAGATGTTGCTAAGGTTGGAGGGTTTGAGTTATAGGGAGAGGCTGAACAGGCTGGGGCTGTTTTCCCTGGAGCGTCGGAGGCTGAGGGGTGACCTTATAGAGGTTTATAAAATCATGAGGGGCATGGATAGGATAAATAGACAAGGTCTTTTTGTTGGGTTGGGTGAATCCAGAACTAGAGACCATAGGTTTAGGGTGAGAGGAGAAAGATTTAAAAGGGACCTAAGGGGCAACTTTTTCAGGCTGCCAGAGGAAGTGGTGGAGGCTGGTACAATTACAACATTTAAAAGGCATCTGGATTGGTGCATAAATAGGAAGGGTTTAGAGGGATATGGGCCAAATGCTGGCAAAAGGGACTAGACTAATTTAGATATCTGGTCGACATCGATGAGTTGGACTGAAGGTTTTGTTTGCGTGCTATACATCTCTATGACTCTAGAGAGGCTAGAAATCAGAAGCCTGGAAATTGAAGGAATCATCAAACCAGCCCAGTCTGCAGAATAGGCAGCACCAATCATAGCAATTTTGAAGCCTGACGGGTCAGTTTGCCTTTGTGGGTATTTTAAACAAATAGTAAACCATTTTTCACAACTGGATAAATACCTAACCGCTTGCACAGAGGATGTATATGCAAAGCTGACAGGGCAAATATGCTTCATGAAGCTAGACATGAGCCATGCATATTTGCAGTTGTGGTAGATGAGGAATCCCAGAAGTATGCTACAATTAATACCCATAAGGGTTTGTACTACTATAGAAGACTGCTATCTGGGATATCATTAAAATTCACACAACACCAGGTTATAGTCTAACAGATTTATTTAGAAGCACTAGCTTTCGGAGTGCTGCTCTTTCATCAGGTAGCTCCAAAGGCTATACTTCCAAATAGATTTGTTGGACTATAACCTGATGTTATGTGATTTTTAACTTTGTCCACCCCAGTCCAACACTGGCACCTCCACATCTGGAATATTGTCACACTGCAATTTTGCAGTGGATGGTGCAATGCCTACCCCAGGTTGCCACTTAACTAGATAACATGATAATAACAGGGAAAACCAATAAGGTGTATTTAGAGAATTTGGACATAGTCCTTAGATGTTTCTTGCAAGTGGCATTCATGTAAGATGGGAAAAATGCATGTTCCTGGCAGGCCAAGTGATGTACTTGGGCTACAGAGTTGACAAGATCCAATTAAATTCCATTGGAAGATAAAGTGAGGACGATCAAAGGTGCCCCGGTACCACAGCTTAGGTCTTTCCTTAGCCTGGCAAATTATTACAGAAAGCTCATACATAAGCAGAAGCGGCATGGGGGGGGGGTCAGTGATTAGCACTGCTGCCTCACAGTGCCAGGGACCCAAGTTCAATTCCGCCATCAGGTGACTGTCTATGTGACATTTGCACATTCTCCCCGTGTCTGCATGGGTTTCCTCCAATTGGTCCAGTTTCTTCCCACAGTCCAAAGATGTTCAGGTTAGGTGAATTTGTCATGCTAAATTGCCTGTAGTGTGCAGGGTTGTGCAGGTTAGCTGGATTACCCATGGGAAACACAGGGTTATGGGGATAAGGTAGGGTGGTGAGTCAGGGTAGGATGTTCTTTGGAAAGTCACTGCGGACCTGTTGGGCTGTATGGCCACACTATAGGGATTCTATGATAACTTGGCTTCCATCTTGGCAACTCCTAAAAAGGGTCAGCTAAAAAAGCTAAGCCATAGCTTTCAGGGAAGTGAAGAAACATCATCCTGTAAAGTGTTGGCACAATATGATCCCAAACGAGATGTGGTATTGACATGCGATGTCTTCCTGTGCAGAATTGGGGTAGTATTATCTCATAGATGGCCAAATGGAGAGGAATGCACAATAGTGTAATCATCCAAGACTTTGGCTAATGCAGAATTTAAATACATCCAGCTAGAGCAAGAAGGTTTGGTGGTCATATTTGGAATCAGGAACTTCCACCAATACCTTTATGGAGGTAAATCTATAAATAGTAATGGAGCACAAACCCCTACTAGGTCTGAGGCAGTGCCACTCATTGCTTCCGGCCAAATTCAGTTGTGGGCTCCAATACCAAGTGCATATAATTACAAGCAAGAACACCATCTGGAAGGCCAAATAGCAAATGCCGATGCATTGAGCTGCCTCCCACTGGCAGAAACATCACCAATGGTACTGGTACTGGAAGAGTCAATAATGGTTTTATATTTTCTGGACAGACTTCCTGTTACAGCTGACAATATCAGACTTTGGGTGTAAAAAGATCCGGTCCTGAAAAAACTGAAACAGCTGGTGGTGAAGGGTGAAGGAGGAAACCAAAGGGCCGTCACAACCAGAGTTGAAACCTTTTTGGACATGAAGAAATCACAGTAGAGGACGATTTATTATTATGGGGAGAAAGAGTGATTGTCCTGAGCAAAGGTTGTGCCAGACACTGGCTGAATTCTACCAGTGTCATCCAGAGGTTTCCAAAATGAAGATGTTGGTGAGAAGTTATGTCTGGTAGCCAGGCTTGAATGCAGCTCAGCATGGGGAAGTGCCCAGAGTGCCAACAAGGACAAGAATTACTGCCAGCAACTCCCCCACATCCAGAGAAATGGCTGGGTAAATGCTGGACTCAGTTGCACATCAACTATGCAGATCCTTTCATGGACTCAATGTTCTCAGTCATTGTAGCCCCCTGGACAGTTGGACATGCGTAGACTTCATTTGTCAAACAAAGGATGACAATAGAAAAGCTGCACTCATCTTTTGCAATATATGGACTCCTGGAAATGTTGGTCACAGATAACAGGCCATTGTTTACCAGCAGGGAATTTGAATGTTTCCTGAAGTTGAATAGGATTTGATGTATAAGAACAGCTCCATAGCATCCATCATCCAGTGACCTGGCAGAAAGAACAGTCCAGCTTGTTGAAACAGCATACAGCTTCATAAGATACCAAACCGTGTCCCAGTTCCTACTTGTAGTGATTGGAACAAGGACCAAATGGATCTCACTGACTGTGAGATCCTTAATTGGGGTTGTTAACTTGGGCCAATTAGGGAGTGCTGCATGACAGATGTAAACAGGAGATTGCCTTTAGAGTTGATGGAAGTTGGGAGGGACTGAGGGCTTGCTGGGTTGTTTGGGGTGGGGGGGGGTCTGTGTTTTATCCACTGTTTTTTTTTTGTAATTGGACTGTCTTATGTACATGTCATTGTTACTGTTTTGCGACTGAAATTGGGATTTGAGGTTTGTCCTCATTTCCCTGTAAACTGGTGGAACAGTAGGGTTTGGGGCCTGGCTTTGCTGCTCCTCTCCCTTATAAGTTACTGTTTCTCTGTATACAACTGTTAATGTTAACTTTTTGTTTTGTAAACTGTGTATTTAATAAAATTTTAAAAAGATTGTCAGACAAAAAAAAAGGAGATTAAAGAAAAAAATAAACAGGAGATCCACAGAGTCTCCTCATTCTACGGACTGGCTCTGAGCTAGCTGTAGATACACAACTAAAGGGTGACTTAGTGATGGAATACTGGCCCTTGTGCAGTTATTTCACTGTTTGATTAGCAGGCCACCCCTCATTCTCCAGCAGAGTTGCTAACAGGAAGAAGATTCCACACCAGGTGAAATCTGATCTTCCAGGGCCTGGGGAAGGGTGAAATAGCATCAAGAACAGCAATGCTAGACACAAGATTCCACTAAGTGAAAGACACAGTTTACTTCAAGGGACAAGGTTTAGTGTAGGGACCAGGGAATGGCCCTGCATGGGTAAAAGGCTTGGTCAGTGCAAGGTCAGGACCAGTGACGTATAAAGTTTGGGTTGGAGCAACAATCCTGAACAAGCACATGGACCATATGAAAGTTGCAAACTTGCAAACGATGTGGGAGCAAAATGTGCTCTGCTCCTTGGAATGGTTGGAAAGACTGTTGGAACCTCAGAAACTGAGATGGACATGGCAGATCTTATTGCATCATCACCTTTGCCGCCAGAGAAAGAGAGTGAATTTGTCCTGAGATGCTCCGGATGAAAGAGTCATAGAGATGTACAGCTCGGAAACAGACCCTTCGGTCCAACCTGTCCATGCCAACCAGATATCCCAATCCAATCTAGTCCCCCCTGCTAGCACCCGGCCCATATCCCTCCAAACCCTTTCTATTCATATATCCATCCAAATGCCTCTTAAATGTTGCAATTGTACCATCACATCCTCTGGCAGTTCATTCCATACCCGTAACACCCTCTGTGTGAAAAAGTTGCCCCTTAGGTCTCTTTTATATCTTTCCCCTCTCACTCTAAACCAATGCCCTCTAGTTCTGGACTCCCCGACCCCAGGGAAAAGACTTTGCCTATTTACCTTATCCATGCACCTCATAATTTTGTAAACCTCTATAAGGTCACCCCTCAGCCTCTGATGCTCAGGGAATACAGCACCAGCCCGTTCAGCCTCTCCCTATAGCTCAAATCGTCCAATCCTGGCAACATCCTTGTAAATCTTTTCTGAACCCTTTCAAGTTTCACAACATCTTTCCGATAGGAAGAAGACCAGAATTGCACGCAATATTCCAACAGTGGCCTAACCAATGTCCTGTACAACTGTAATATGACCTGCCAACTCCTGTAGTCAATGCTCTGACCAATAATAGAAAGCATACCAAACGCCTTCTTCACTATCCTATCTACCTGCGACTCCACTTTCAAGGAGCTATGAGCCTGCACTCCAAGGAGGTGAGCTCCTGTGCGTTATACGCCGCCTGAATCTGATGCAGAGTTGGAGGCACCTGACCCGGTTCTGAAACACCCAAGGAGATGCTTCAATAAAAAGGGAACTCAAAGGGAATAGTGATTCTCACAAGGTCAGTGAGGTGTACCTTATAGAATATGAGTTCCCTGTCCAATCATGGAGTCCAGGCTGACAGATAAAAAGAGGAGTAGCACTACTGCTATGCAGTGGACATGTGGGGGGAGAAAAGAGGAGTGTCACATCTTCTGACACACTGAGAGCTGGTTCTGAAGGAGCCACATCAGTGTCAAGGACTTTGTTCATATAAACAAAGGGTGATAGGAGTTTGTGGAGGTATTTCAGAAGTTGGTTTAGTAACTAGTCCCAGCATTGTATGTAGCCAAAATGTGCTTCCTCTTTAAGAAGTAAAAACAGGCGTTAAGTAGTGCTGGCTAACATAAAGTAGTGTTAGCCTTCCAAGAGCTTGGGCCTCCTGCTAAGGCATGCAGTCATTCTGCAGCATGTTTAATACTGGGCTACAGATCACTATCATTTCAATTAGCAGAAAGCATGGCACAACTATCAGACACTCATTAAACACTCACAATCCCTAGGCCCAATTTCCAGCCTTATCCAATCTCTCCGCCAGTGTCATCCAAAGTGTAAAAATCACTGAGTAACACAATAAATAATGGTACAGTCTGTCAAAGTTGTGGGAGTTCTTTCAGAATTACACAGAACAGATGGGACATGGGCAGAGATATGCATAAATATATGGATAATATTTTGTGCATGGTTTACAAATTTGATATACATGTTGATTGCTTAACTGAAATATCACAACGTCAGAACTTGACATTAAGTGGTTTAATGCTTTTGTGGACAGCTTTATATGAATCATATTGGAAGATGTGGAAATCCGTACTACCACCAAACACTTTCATCAACATATTACAAATTCCAGTAACTCACATGGGAACTGCTTGCTCACAGCTTGCAGCTGCAAAAGATCTCATAAATTACAAGGCTAAACAATACCAGGTGCAATTCATTTGGGAGAAACCAGAATTGGTTAACATCTCAACACAGACATCTTAACATCTCAGGTCTGTGAACAATCTGTGAAATATGGATATATGACAAACCAACGCCAAGAACTATTGTAATCCCAAAGTCCAAATGCTTCTCAGAAATTACAACTTTACTTTATAAACTATTATAAAATAGCCTCCAAAAAAAAAATTTGCTCACCTAAACTTCAGAAAGTTTACTATATTCTCAGTATGTACTTTTGGCTGTAAAGAATGGCAACTGATTATTTTAACTGCCATGATTTCTTATCAAAGTTAATATGGTGAAATGACTGCCCTGAGAAAAGGTTTCTTGTAGAACAATCTTCCACATGCAGTTGCCATAGTCTACTTGAACTTTTTATTTCCATTTTGTTAAGATATGTCATTTTTATTTATATTGCAATCTCCAAAAGAGATTTCCAGCTCCAATTTATTTTCTCTCTCAAAATACCTTTCTTATGTTTTTAATAGATAAATTGCAAACAGAATGCAAACTATTTTTGAATTTTCAATAGTCAACTTTTGGATTTCTGCATTAACCTGTATCAGAGCTTCAAGTACAGAGGTACAGGTTTGTGCATTTAAAATTCAATGCACAAATAGAATTTAAAACATTAATTGTGCATGCACGACCCAACAGTTTCTCTGAGAACACTTTATTGCCACATTTATATTGCAGGGTTATCTCTAAATCCTTCAAGCCTCCAGACAGCTTCAGAAGAACCTTAAAGGGTCTTCAGCAACATAGACTATGGTGAGAAATTTGGCAGAGTCACGCAAGGAGCCTAACAAGGTTTGTCTTCATCAGGAGCAACTGACTACATCTATGAACAAAAAATAGGAACAGGAGTAGGTGGTTTGGCCCCTCCAATTGCCTGATATTCAACAAGGTCATGTTGATTCATCTGCTGAAGACCTTAATTCCTCTTTAGCGACAGCTCAACGTAGCCATCAATCCCTGATATTTCAAAGATCAATCTTCCTTCTTTTAAAATACTTCCAGTGATCAAGCATCCTCAACACTCTGGGTAGAGAATGTTACACATTCACTACCCTATGCAATAAGAAACTCATTTGTATCTGTTTTTTTTAAGTGAGTGTTCCCTTATTCTGTAATTATGTCCTCTAGTTTGTGGCTCCCCCATTCGTGAACATTTCCTCTCAACATCTTCCCTGTCAAGCCTGCTCAGCATCTTGAGTGTTTCAAATCAGTGGTTAGTACTGCTGCCTCACACCAGCAGGGTCCTAGGTTCAATTCCGCCCTCGGCTGACTGTAGAGTTTGTACATTCTCCCCGTGTCTGCGTTGGTTTCCTCTGGGGGTTCTCTGGTTTCCTCCCACTGTCCAAAGATGTGCAGGTTAGGTGGATTGTCCATGCTAAATTGTCCATAGTGTCCAGGGATGTGCAGGCTAAGTGGGTTAGCCATGGGAAATGCAGGATTAGAGGAACAGGGTAGGAGATGAGTCTGAGTGAGATACTCTTTAGAGGATTGATGTGGACTCGACGCGCTAAATGGCCTGCTTCCACACCTTAGGGATTCTATGATTCTAAGGGATTCTATGAGTTGAGTGAACAAGATCACCTAAGATTGATGATCTAATTATACCCACCGAGAGCAAACTAGACACTATGAATTTTTGAAATGGTAGTTAAAGCCAGTATCTGGCAACTTCAATTTGCCGCTGGCTGTGCAGAGCCTCCAGGATGCATAGGAAGTTGAGAGCTGCATTTCAGTGTGCAGTACAGTGAGCATTGTAATGCTGCTGTAAGGACAGTTTGTGCGTAAGCACAGGAACTCAGCTTGTGAATTGGAGCAGAGTACATCCTGGGACTGCTCACTTATGCTCTTAGTTCTCACTCACTTACATGGAAGCTCACATCATTTCTGCTTTGCCTTGCCATACCAATTAGTGCAGTCACACAACCAGGCAGATTGCCTTGCTGCTCAGCTGTACGGCAGCGTGCTCCGAAAACCTCACACTTGCTTCATGGGCCAACAGGATTTGCAGCAAACACTCTACATGTGCAGCAAATAGGTAGCCATATATCAATGTCTTAGGAGGGAATAATCCTTACTCATTTAGGCACCTGAGAGACAGGGGGTGCTAGCACAGTAAGTCAAGGGCAGTGTCCAATACCAGTCCAGGGGATTGGCACAATCAGGCATTTGCTCAGGATGATGTTGGCGAGTGAGGAATGTGGGATGGGGGGTAACGAGGATGTGTCTCTGCAGTGCAGGGAGTGGGTCACAATCAGTGCTATGGCTCCATTGTTACTAGTCCAGGTTAATGCAATTGGGGAGATGTATCAGTCAGGGACCTAGGCACTTCCCACCCAGGGCTACCTGGTTAGGTCACTCAAGAGGATGGACCACAATCAGTCTGCTGGATCTGTCCTGAGAAACTGAAGGAAAAGGAGGTTAGGGTGAAAAGGGAAGGAGACTCAAAAACCTGAAGATGGGGATTGGAGCTGCAGGCTGGGGGAAGGGGAATGACAATTGTGAAGAGGGGCAGCTGTATCTGTATAGGGGGTGTGGAGATATGGAAAAGCTGACTGGAAGCAGGATAATGTGGGAGTGACGTTTCATCGACAGACAGGAGCATCCAGACTTCAAAGGGGAGACAGAGTAAAACCATATCTGCCAGGGTTTTGAGAAGGGGGAGCAATGGACCGGTGAAGGCTCTCATTGTCAGACTGAACAAGAACCCTGTGAAGTGTGAAGCCTATGGAGTTCACAGGAAGGGCTTTCAGGAAAAGGAGATGTTTAGGGGCTTACTGTCAAGGAGAGGAAGAGGCTAAAAACCATTACTATTACAGATTTGTGCTGGAAAGCAAAACTACTGCTTTGTGATAGATATAATACTGTGCAATGGAAAAGAAAATGGCCACGACCACCTGGGAAGGGTGGGGTAAGTGTCTTGACCTGTTAGGGTGGGAGCTACAAGATCCACTGATGTGACGATCATTAGAGCTTTGCTTTCAGACCCTTGCATTGTACAGAACAAAGACATGGGGGTGCCTATTCTCTGGTGATTCTAATCCATGATGCCAACAGAACCCATTATTCTGTATACATTTTTTCATCTTACTTCCACAAGCTGGAGTAGGTTCTCATCCCAGACATTGTTCCATGGTATATCCTGTATGAAAATGAAAGCTAGCTATCATGCTAGCGCAGTTACATGGCACAGGGGCTAGAAAGAGACTCAAACATTCAGATATTTTGAAAAATTACCATTTAAACAATTGTGTGATTCTGTATAGTTGTGCTGTTGTTCATGAGTGTCCTTAGAATGATCCTTTTTTTCTCTTGCCCTCCCACTACTCAGTGTAGGCCCAGGTCTTGTGGCAGGCTGGAAGGACCCCACTCACGAGGGGAGACCCTCTGTCATGGAAGTTGGTAGGTGTCCCTGGGGGTGTTTGTGGCTGGATGGCCCAGAGATACTGCTGGTCTCCTTGCCAATGATATGTGAAGCTCCTTGGCTACAACCTCCAAGGTCAGAGAGGAGCAGGCAAGGTGAAGGTGGAGGTCTGAGCTGCATTCTGGAATGCTCTGAGTGGAGACCTATTTGTGGTTCCTCTCCCAGTTGGGGTCCTCCTGTTGCCTACTGAGATCACAGTCCCCCATGCCCCTGTTCCCATATCTTCAGTCATGACGACCAATGGCCAGGGCAATGGAGCACAGATTTGTGTATATATCCAGCAGACCTCAGGGTGCTGGACCTGACTCTCCAAGGCAACTGCCAACCTGTCCATGGGGCAGTCAGATGATCACATGTTTCTGACAGCAGGTTCCCATCATGTAGCTCTGCTCCTGCATCCTCTGAGATATGAGACCCATTAGCTCCCAACTCCCTCCCTGTGCATGTGGATGAAGTCCCTGGTTGTTGACCCTACAGGGCCCTCTCCAGCCTGGGCCTGAGCAGGCCTTGGTTTCTGACAGTCCTCCAAGTGCCAGGGTCCTAAGCTGTTCCTTCCTTATCCAGCTGCAGAGCTGGCACAGTGAGGTACTCACCAGATTGTGTTCCGAAACTTGCTAAACCTGCTGTTCCTATGTGGGGTGGGGGTAGGGGGGTGTTGTTGGTGGTTTGGCAGCTGCGGTATCTGAGCTGGCAGACGATGCAGGAGTAGTCTTGGTGCTGCTTCCTCAGAGGCCTCAGGACTCTCATCACTCAGAGGTCCAGAAGGTGCTTTCTAGTGAAGCTGCCTGTTTTTCTATAGCGGCTGTGCCAACCCCATGGGCACCTGCAAACACAGGGGAGAGAAAATTTTATAGCCAGTAATTGGAAGCGTTAGGCAATAAATGACACTGACAACAGAGTTAATGTGAGAGTTGCAGGGGAATGAAGAGTGGTACTTATTCAGTTGGCAAGACATTAATGTCTTGGCATTCCCATAGGAACAGTCCCTACTTACTTCTACAAGTGCCAGGATTCTATTCCTGTAATAGATAAAGAGCCTGATGACAGGAACCCCTCTGCCCATCCAAATCTTTCTCCCTGTTATGGGCTGTTTTCTTCTGGTCTGGGAGAAAATGAGGGATTAAGTATGATGAAAGTGGGTGGTAGTTCTGTTATCATCTCTCAACCTTGTATGTTCCAGTGAAAGAAATCCTAGCCTATCCAGCCTCATAACCTAAACCTTCCATTCCCGGCAACATTCCAGTAAATCTCTCTGAACCTTCTCCAGCCTAATAATATCCTTCCAATAACAAGGAATCCAGAACTACACAGAGTATTCCAGAAGAGACCTCACCAATGCCCTGTACAACTTCAACATAAGGGCCCAACTCCTATACTCAAAAGTCTAAACAATGAAGGCAAGCATGCTAAATGTCTTCTTAACCACCCTATCTGTATTTAATGAAAACTTCAAAGAATTATGTAACTGAACCCTTAGGCCTCTGTGTTCTATTACATGATCCAAAGCTTTACTTTTAATTGTATAAGGCGAAAGTGGGTACTGCAGATGCTCAAGATTAGAGAGTGTGATGCTGGAAAAGCACAGGTCAGGCAGCATCCAAGGAGCAGTAAAATTGACATTTCAGGCAAAAGCCCTTCATCAGGAAGGCCTTCATGATGAAGGGTTTTTACCTGAAACATCAATTTTAATTGTACAGGTCTTGCCTTCATTTATTTTACCAAACTGCGATACCTCACATTTGATTATCCAAATTAAACTCCATCTGCCACTTTTCAGCCCATTGACCCAATTAATCAAGATCTCTTTGTAATCTTAGATAACATTCTTCAATGTCCCTACCATACCACCAATCTTGGTGTCATCTGCAAATTTACTAACGATGTTGTCTATATTCTTAATCCCTGTGGAACACTGTTGGTCACAGGTCACCAGACCAAAACACAACCCTCCACCATCACTCTCTGTCTCCTACCAGTAAAGCCAATTTTGTATCCAATTGACAAGCTCACCCTGTGATCTGACTTTACTAATTAGTCTACCATATAAAACCTATCAAAGGCTTCACTAAAGTCTAAATAAACAACCTCTATTGCTCTGCCTTCACCAATCTTCTTGGTAACTTCCCCAAAAAACTCAATCAAGTTGTATGACTCGATTTCCCTTGCTGACTCTCCCTAATCATTTCGTGCCTCTCCAAATGCATACGATATATGATATTAATATAAGATATTGTATAAGGAATTCAGCTGTTTTCTTAAGACCTTGTCTTGACACTAGAATTAAACTCAAGAATTTCTGACTTAATCTGTCAGAATTTCTTTCTGAAATCCCATATTGTATATCAAACTGAGGCTAATTCTTTGTTTTCTTTCTGAGAATATGCTCCCATCAATTTTTTTCCCAGTAACATCCCCTGATCAGAATTCAAAAGGATGAATTTCTTCAGGGCTTCTGCTATTATAACCTCAACACAGGTTCTCTGGTTTTTCTGTTGTAAGTGTAAGCAGTATTGTATTCTGCCAAATTTCTTGTGGTGATACACAAGTAGCTCTAAGGAAATCTACCCCCACTAACTCATGCTATTGTTGTAAAAATGGCTATGGACTCTGCTAACTCATCTCATTTGATACACTTACTGAATGAAACTAGACAATAAACATTTGTAGGCTGTTAGACTAGGCAGTTCAACCCAATTACCTCATGTAATTATGCACTTTTCAGACATAGGCTATTGGGTCATAATTAGCCAAAAATGAATGACTTTCATTGGAGCATTCCAATTTACAAATTAGGAGCAGGAGTGTGTAGACTGATGCAGCTGAAAAAATTGAATGCAAACTTGAGAGTTTGGTATGTGGATAATTCAGTGAGAGGGTAAGAAAACATTGTTTCCTTTTGCTTTTACTTTTCAACCCTTCTTGCTCAATAGGAGTTGATGCTTGCAATACTACAGGAAAAGACACTTGCTGAGTACCTAGTAAGTGGCTAAAGGCTATTCTCGCCTTAGATTTTAAAATAGTACACAAATTGGTGGTCATTAATTTAAACTCTCTAAGGATGGGATGATAGGTGATGTGTTAAGACTGCAACATGTGGGAACTCCTTGAAACCAGTATGATCCAGAGCAAGCACAAGGGCAGTACAAGAAGTTTTGACTCAGATCTTAAGTACTGGAGGCTGAACCACAAACATTGCAATGCATCAGGGAGGGGGTTAGTACCTGGATTCCTTGTACCAGGAATATGTCACACCATTTAGGGTCTTCTAATGTGGCCAGTATTCAGGGAGACAAGGGTGTGATCATGAGCGAGGCTGGTAAGGAGACACAGACAGCAGCAGTGCAAGATTCATGATATTCATAATAAATATTAATGGTTTAGATGAAGGAATTAAATATAACAATTCCAAATTTGCTGATGACACAAAACTAGGAGGAATAGTGAGTGGTCAGGGAGATTCAGAAAGGTTGAGTGAGTGGACAAATATATGACAGACAGTATAACATGGATAAGTTGAAGTTATTCACTTTGGTAGGAAATCAGAATAGCAGAGTATTATTTAAATGATAGAGTAAATTACTACAGATGCTGGAATCTGAAAGCAACAAATGCTGGAGATCACAGCAGGTCAGACAGCATTCATGGGAAGAGAGCTCTGATGAAGAGTCATCTAGACTCAAAATGTTAGCTTGCTGTCCTTCCATGGATGCTGCCTGACCTGCTGTGATCGCCAAGATTTGCAGTTTTCATTAAATGATGAAAAATTGGGAAACGTTGATATACAAAGGTATCTTGGTGTTTTTGTACATCAATCATTGAATGCAGTAAGCAGTTAGGATGAGAAATGGTCTATTGGTCTTTGCAAAGGTGTTTGAGTACAGGATAAGGATGTCTTGCTGTATCTGGATAGGGTCTTGGTGAGACCACACCAAGAGTATTATGTTAAGAGAGTTAAGCAAAGTTTCATCGTGCTGTTTACTGGGATGGAAGGTTTGTCGAATGAGGAGAGACGGGTGACAAAGCTTCTATTCACTGGAAATTTTGAAGAATGTGAGGGCATCGTATTGAAATGCATGCAAAGCTGAGAGGGATGAACAGACTGGATACAGTGATTTTGTTCACCCAGCTGGTAGTCCCAGGATACAGGGTAGACCATTTTGAAATGTGATAAGGAAAATTTCCTTCATTCAGAGGGTGGTGACCCTATAGAATTATTTCCCAGAGAAGGCGGTGGAAGTCAAGCAACTGAATATATTTAAGAAGGATATGTATGGAATTCTAAAGGTTAAAGATGTCAAGGGGTACAGGGACAGAGCAAGAGTCTGGCATCGAGATAAAGGATCAACCATGATCATACTGAATAGTGGATTAGGCTGAATAGGTTAAATGGCCAATTCTTGCTCTTATTTTCTGGTTGAGATTAATAGGAAATGGAATAAAGATGGTAATCCAGTATGGAATTGTACAATAGTTAGATATGATCTTTGGTCAAAAGATCAGGACATAGAATTACTTTGGGCGGAGAAGGGGAATACCAGAGGAAAGAAGTTACTAGTTGGAGTGGTCTACAGATTCCTGAACAGTAACCACAATATAGGACAAAAATAAACAAGGAGGAATAATGAATGCTTATGATAAAGAGCAACTCTAATCATGGATGACTTTAATCTACATACAAACTGGAAAAATTAGATAAATGGTATAAGCTTGAATGAGGAGTTTGTAAAAGCCTTTCAAGATTTGGTTCTTGAATGTGCTGCTCCAATAAACTATTGGAGAACAGATTATTTTAGACTTGATAATGTGTAACGTGACAGAATTAATTAATAACCTCAGCGTAAAAACATCCTTCGATTGCAGTGATCGCAATATGATTAAAATTTTACATCCAGTTTGAAAGGAAAAGATCAGATCTAAGGCTGAAATTTTAACCTTAATTAAGGGTAACTATGTAGGCAAGAAAGCTGAGCCTAGTTGGAGTGAAATGTCATACTAGGCCAAGAGATTGATTACTCGAGATTTTAGAATACTCAGAATAAATATGTTCTTGTTTTAAATAGATTTTCTGAAGGGAGAACCCACCTTCCATGGTTAACTAAAGTCTGGGAAAGCATCAATCTTAAGGAATATGCATCTAAATGCACAATGATGAGTGTCAGGTCATAGGATTGCTAAAAATATAAAGAATACCAGAGAATGATTACAATGCTGATTAGGAGGACAACAATCTTGTGTGAAAGGAAGCTCAGTAGAAATTTAAAAACAGTTAGCAAGACATTCTACAGGTACTTAAAAAGGAAAAGTAAGTGTCCATCCTCTAGAAAATGTGAAGATGATCCAGATGATCCAGTTCATCCTGGGGTCTTAAAGGAAGTAGTGACTGAGGTAGTAAATGTGTTCATGTTAATTTTCCAAAATTCTGGAAAGGTTTGATTAGGTTGGAAAATAGCAAATATAAGTCCTCTACTAAGAAAGGGGAGGGGACAAAAAGCAGGAAACTATAGGCCAGTTAGCCCACTGTCTGTCATGGGAAAAATGCTCAAATCAATCTTTACGGATATTATAATTGGGCATTTGGAAAAAATAAAACAATAAAAAGATGGTTTTGTGAAAGGGAAATTATTTGTAACAGTTTGAGTTCTTTGAAGAAGTGACATATTCTGTGAATAAAGGGGAGCCTGTTAAGATAGTTTTCTTGTATTTCCAGAAGGCATTTGATAAGGTTCAAGATTAGAGTAGTGCTGGAAAAGCACAGCAGGTCAGGCGGTTGTCGTATCAACCTTATTGTGCAAAACAAAAACTCATAGTATAGGGAGGAACATATTAACATGGACAGAAGATTAGCTGGCTGGCAAAAAGCATGCATCAATGGGTCTTTGGCTGATTGGCAGTGTGTGACAATGACAGCATGGAGACCCACAGAGGTCTGTGCTTGGACCTCGCTTTTTTACAATTTATGTCAATGACTTAGATGAATGGAGTGAAAGGTCAAAGTGCCAAATGGCCTGATTCTGCTGCTGTCTCAAATCTTCATAAATCTTAAGCATGCCTAATCTTCAAAAGGTTCAAGGCTGATCTGACTGTGGCCTGAACTCTACATTCCATCTTATTTCCGACAACCTTTGACTTCATTATTAGTCACTCTTTACCTCTGCATTAAAAATATTTAATGGCTGCACTTCCACTGAGGAAGGGAGTTACAAAGACTTGTAACCTATGGAGAGAAAACATTTGCCCACATGCTTTGCATTTTTTATAGCTTCCTTCACAACTTCAAATTTGGGTTGACCCAAAGCACTTCACAACCTTTTGCGGTGTAGTCATTGTCATGAAGTAGGAAACATGACAGTCAATTTCCACACGGCAAGCTTTGGTAAGGGAAGTCAGCAAGTCAGGTCAATAACTTTGGAATAAGGATTTGCTCTAATGGCTGGGTTGGTCAGGCTGGAATGAGAAGCAGGGCTGGGCATGTGCCACAACTGGATGAGATGCTATGCCTTTCCAGGGGCCAGTGGTGACTCTGGATGTGTGCTAACCCTTCCTGTGGATTACTTCAACTCTGGTGCCTGTTGTCCTTCCATGGCAGCCTCAACTGGCACCTAGCAGCTGGTGGGGATCAGGGGAATCTGACTGTTTAATGAAAACAAAGGCTGCAGGTGAGTGTTGATGTCCTGTGAGTTCTGCCCAGTCAAAGTGAAGAAATTCAATAAGACAAGGTAAATGGCAGGAGTAACTATGTCTCACAAACAGCAATGCAAGAGTGAACCAATTAATCATATCAGTTTTGTAATGTTGATCATCAAGTTGATTGTTGATTGGCCAAGACAGCTGGGAGAATTCCAATGCTCTTCTGCAAAACCCTAACAGGTGAAATATGATATATTTAATATGTCGTATGAAATATGGAAAAATAGAAAATAAAAATGTAGGTGCGATTATCTCAGTTTTTCTTCATATAACCAGGAATCTATAGTCAATTGTGGATCCTGGTTAAGATCAGCTAATTCAGTTCAATGTATGAATCATCGTTGGGACCTTCCCGGACTGTGTGGCTCCATTCCAGACCTTTCTCAACTTGACAAAATAAGTAAGGAATTCCATCAAAGCAAGATATCTCTTCTTAATATCTCCAAACCTGCTAAACAACAGCTCAGGTGTACATTTACTCAGCGGATAAGCTTTACAGTAAAATTTAAAAACCTAATACAACTCTCTATTACTCTTTCAGGAAAAAGTAACAAACTTAACAAACAGTACAAAACATTGGCATCCTGTAAGCACTAACATTGCGCAAGGCATTACAATCAGTAAGTAGCCAAATGTCTGTTTAGAAAGGCAAATTGTCTCCAGGGGGATTTAGAAAACTGTAGGTTTGAATTAGTAGAGATCAGTATAGTACGCTTGTAAACTCCCTTTCCGCACTCCATCAGAACTCAAATGCTTTGGATAGGGATTAGAAAAGCACAAGAGTAGCTTTGGAATTTAAATCTTTTAGTTTATTGTTTGTTTTAATTGTTTTAAGCAATTGGATGCACTGTTTTATCTTGTTGTATATTAATAAGAGGCTTGTCTTGTGAAAGAAATTGAAGCTTTGATTGTAGACATTTTGCTGATCATCATAAATGTCTTGAACAGACAATAAAATCAGATGTTTAAAAAGACATGTGTGGGTATTTAACTTTGGCCAGGCAACTGACCACTCATTCCAAGACAGTGGATTAAAAGGACAAGTTTTGGAAATACTGCACATGTCTGGGCATCGAAGGAGAGAGAAACGTTAACATTCTAGGTAATGACCTTTCTTCAGAACAGATAAGTTTAGGAATGTAATAGCTGTTAAGGAGGTTGATTGGAGGAGACTGGAAAAACACAAGAGGTATGATCTGAGGGAAGGAAGAAGATCAGTGACATTAATTGACGAAACAGTTTGTGGGGCAGAGACAAAGGGAGTACTAATAGGATAAGAAAAGAAAGAAAGGTTGAGTCCAGGGGTGTGAATGGCAAATTAATGACCAGTGACCAGCAAAAGTTATGTTGGACCAAAACCTGCTAAAAGAAAGGGACAAACTTTATTGGGCTAATATAAAGCAAGGAACTGAAAATCTGAAACAAAAACAGAAATTGCTGGAGAAACTCAGCAGGTCTGGCAGCATCTTAGGGGAGAGAACAGAGTTAATGTTTCAAGTCTGGTGACTCTTCATCAGAAATTAAAGTGGAGGTTGTTCTTGGGGGACGAGTTAATGATCAAAAATTGTTGAACTCAGCCTAGCTGGCTGAAAAGGACCTAATCAAAGGATAAAGTTCTTGGAGTTGGAGTTGGAGTTGAACTTCACTGGAAATGTCTGAGGACAGAGATGTCAGTGTATGAGTTGGGGAGAATTGAAAGATTAGGCCAATGGAAGCTTGGGGGGGATCATGGACTGAACTGAGGTATTGCAAAATGGTCATCCAGTCAAAAAACACTACTTGTCAAAAAAAAAACTCACTAGAAAAAGCTTTTCAATCAGAAAAATCATAAGTCAACCATTACCCTATCCTACTGGTCATTACATTAAATTTGGACTCAACTTGTGATTTTGCCTTGGATACCATGAACTTTAATTTATTCTCCTACTTCTAAACTCATGAGGAAGTTGTAGTGCGAGCAATCCAGAGATAGTAATTTCAATGTTCTGCTTGTTAATGTTTTCCCATCTGAGGCATTGTGGTTCAATGGTTAGCACTGCTACCAGGGTCCTGGGTTCAATTCCAGCCTTTAACAACTGTTAGCATGGAATTTGCACAATGTCCCTGTGTCTGCATGGGCTTCTGCTCGATACTTTGGTTTCTTCCCACTGTCCAAAGATATGCAGGTTAGGTGGATTGGCTATACTAAAATTGTCCATAGTATCTAGGGATGTGCAGCCATGATAAATGTGTGGTTATGGGATAGGGTTCCAATGCTCTTTGGAGGGTCGGTGAAAACTCAATTGGTCAAATGGCTTCTTTCTATACTATGGGGATTTTATGATTCTATCTCTCTGCACTCTCCCTGTTGGATCTCATCCCTCTTTCAGTCTGAGCTGTTGATACCAATATAGGCATATCACTGGCTGTTTTCCCCCTCTCTTCAGAATATTCTTGTCCCCAGTAGCATTCTTGTTCCCAGAAGCAGACAACATACTAGCCTGGAATCATGTCTGGCCTGGAATCAGGCCTGTGACCAGTGGAGTGCCACAAGAATCAGTGCTGGGTCCACTACTTTTTGTCATTTACGTAAATGATTTGGTTGCGAGCATAAGAGGTACAGTTAGTAAGTTTGCAGATAACACCAAAATTGGAGGTGTAATGGACAACAAGAGGATTACCTCAGATTACAACAGGATCTGGACCAGATGGGCCAATGGGCTGAGAAGTGGCAGATGGAGTTTAATTCAGATAAATGCAAGGTGCTGCATTTTGGGAAAGCAAATCTTAGCAGGACTTATACACCTAATGGTAAGGTCTTGGGGAGTGTTGCTGAACAAAAAGACCTTGGAGTGCAGGTTCATAGCTCCTTGAAAGTGGAGTCGCCGGTAGATAGGATAGTGAAGAAGGCATTTGGTATGCTTTTCTTTATTGGTCAGAGTATTGAGTACAGGAATTGGGAAGTCATGTTGCGGATGTACAGGATATTGGTTAGGACACTGTTGGAATATTGCGTGCAATTTTGGTTTCCTTCCTATCGGAAAGATGTTGTGAAACTTGAAATGGTTCAGAAAAGATTTACAAGGATGTTGCCAGGGTTGGAGGATTTGAGCTATAGGGAGAGGCTGAACAGGCTGGGGCTGTTTTCCCTGGAGCATCGGAGACTGAGAGGTGACCTTATAGAGGTTTACAAAATTATGAGGTGCATGGATAGGTAAATAGGCAAAGTTTTTCCCCTGGGATCGGGGAGTCCAGAACCAGAGGGCATAGGTTTAGGGTGAGAGGGGAAAGGTATAAAAGAGACCTAAGGGGCAACTTTTTCACACAGAGGAAGGTACATGTATGGAATGAACTGCCAGAGGAAGTGGTGGAGGCTGGTACAATTGCAACATTTAAGAGGCATTTGGATGGGTATATGAAAAGGAAGGGTTTGGAGGGATATGGGCCGGGTGCTGGCAGGGGGGACTAGAAGGGTTGATTTATCTGGTCGGCATGAACGAGTTGGACCGAAGAGTCTGTTTCCATGCTGTACATCTCTATGTCTCTATAACTTGTACAGGGCAAGTTATTACTCTAAAACAGTTATCTGAGGTCTCCTGCTACACGGAAAATACTAAATATGGAATACGAAAAGAACACAGTTTTAAAAGGCACCCCAATTTCCAACAGGGGGTGTGTTTTCTTTACTCTTAATGAAGATGTTTTTACAGGTTCCAGAGCAATCCAAGATAGGGTGAATGAAAGGCATTCTGATCATTTGTGGTGGTGGGATATGGGGATCTGATCTCTGAACCCAGCAGGTCCAATTGTGATGGAAGGTGCCTTTGAGTTCAGAGCAGGGCCAGTGAGTGACTAATGACAGAGAGAGAAGCAGGGCTGGTGTTATGCTGTAAGATCATCTGACTTGCCTATAATACTCCTTGCGGTGAAATGAACACACTTCAGCCCATTAGTACCATCGTATTTGTTCACCTGTGTCTACCTGTCCTTTCTTTCTGAATACCTACCTTCCCCTCAATGCATCCACTTGCTGACCTGCTGCTCTGGTTCGCAACCCCCTGCCACTCAAGTTGAAACCCTCCCGAGTAGCATTAGCAAACTTCCCTGTGAGGACACTGGTTCCCTGTCGCTCTTGCACAGGTCACCTCTGTCCCAGAACAGGTCCCAATGATCCAAGAACCTGAAACCCTGCACCCTGCACCCTGCACCACCTCTTTAGCCATGCATTCATCTCTCCTATCTTACTACTCCTTGCCTCACTAGCATGTGGCACTGGCAGTAACCCAGAGATTACTACCTCGGAGTCCTGCCCTACAGCCTCTTTCTTAACTCCCTGTATTCATTCTGCAGGACCTCATCCCTCTTTCTACCTATATTGTTGGTACCAATGTGTACCATGACTTCTGCTGCTCACCCTCATCCTTAAGAATTTCATGCAACTGCTCAAAGATGCCTTAACAACACACTATCCTGGAGTCTCAAATGCGGCCACAGAAACTCCTGTCTATGCCCTGAACTAGTGAGTCTCCAACCACTATCATTTGCTTGGATCTTGCCCGACCCGACCCTGCTCTACCGTAGAGCCAGTTGTGGTGCAACAGGCCTGGCTGCTGCTGTTGAACTCCCCTGGTAGGCTATCCTTCCCAATGGTATCCAAAACGGTACACCAGTTAGAGAGGGGAATTGCCACAGGAGACTCCTGCACTACCTGCCTGCCTCTCTGGCAGTCACCCATCTATCTGACTAAACCTGTGGTGTGAGCACCTCCCTGTAACTAGTGTCTACCACACTCTCTCTCCCCTGTATGCTCCTCAGTGTGTCCAACTGCTGCTCCAACCATACAACCCAGACTGAGGAGCTGCAGCCAGTCACACTTTCCTACAGACATAGGTGCCAGGGACACTAGACTGCTCACTGATCTCCCACATCTGGCAGAAGGAGGACACCACTGCCCTCATCACCATCTCTGCCCCTTTACACTAAGAAAGATTTTAAAATCTTACCTTGCCTTACCTTGCTTGCCTTATTCACCTAAGCCCACATTTATACAACTAGCTGCACTGACTGGTTCCTTAAATGAAAATGCAATCTTTACAAGCAGATCAAATACCTCCTGGACTACCACAAACTTCTGAACAGATTCTCTCAACCTCTTCTTTTTCTTAGTTGGAGGAGAAAGGAAGGATGGAAACACTGCAGTGATGTAAGTTTGGGGCTTACTGTTCCTTGACACTGGATTCTTCCTTACTCTGCTGCTTGGTCATGGTGGCTGTGCCAACTTCTCCCAGGATGCTCAGCAAAGTATCTCAGCTGTCCTCTATTGGTTCTAGAATATTCAGGCTAGGAATACTCAAAGGACATAAGACTGTAAGACATAGGAGCAGCAATTAGGCCATTCCACCCATTGAGTCTGCTCTGCCATTCAATCACGGCTGATAAGTTTCTCAACTCCATTCTCCTGCTTTCTCACCATAACCATTGATCTAGTTGGTACTGTAGAACATATCTATCTCAGTCTTAAATGTACTCAATGACCTGGCCTCCACAGTCTTCTGTGGCAATGAATTCCATAGATTCCCCACTCTCTGACTGAAGAGGTTTCTCCTTATCTCTGTTCTAAAATGTCTTCCCTTTACTCTAAGGATGTGCCCTTGGGCCCTTGTCTCTCCTGCCAATTGAAACATCTTTCCCACATCTACTCTGTCCAGGCCATTCAGTTTTCTGTATGTTTCAATTAGATCCCCTTCATCCTTCTAAACTTTATTGTATATAAACCCAGACCCTCAAATGTTCCTCATATGTTAAGCTTTTCATTCCTGGGACCATTCTCGTGAACCTCCTCTGAACCCATTCCAGGGCCAGTGCATCCTTCCTGAGATATGGGGCACAAGACTGCATACAAATCTCCAAATGTAGTCTGACCAGAGCCTTATACAGCCTCAGATGTGCTTTTATATTCAAGTCCTCTCAAAATAAATGCCAGCATTGCATTTGCCTTCCTAACTATTGACTCAGCCTGTAAGTTTACCTTGAAGAATCCTGGACTAGAACTCCTAAGTGCCTTTGTACTTTAGACTTCTGAATTTTCTCCCTATTTAGAAAATAGTCCATGCCTCTATTCTTCCTACCAAAGTACATGACCTCACACTTTCCCACATTGTACTCCATCTGCCACTTCTTTGTCCACTCTCTTAACCTGTCCAAACCCTCCTGCAGCCTCCCCACCTCCTTACCTGTCCCTCTACCTAGCTTTGTATTATCTGCAAACTTAGCCAGAGTGCCCTCAGTTCTTTCATCTAGACCGTTAATGTATAAAGTGAGAAGTTGGGTACCAACACTGAGCCTTGTGGAGCACCACTTGTCACTGGCTGCCATCCTGAGAAGGACCCTTTTATCCCCACTCTCTGCCTTCTGCCAGACAACCAAACTTCCATCCATTTTGCCTGTGACACCATAGGTCCTTATCTTGCTCAGCACACCCCTGTGTGGCACCTTGTCAAAGGCCTTCTTGAAGTGCAGGTAGATAATATTCATTGGCTCTCCTTGGTCTAATCTGCTTGTTACTTCCTCAAAGCATTCTAGCAGATTTACCAGGTATAACCTTGCTTGATGAAACCATGCTGAGTTTGCCTATTTTACCATACACTTCCAAGTATTCAGAAATCTCATACTATACAATGGATTCCAGGATTTTACCCACAACCGTGGTTAGGCTAATCAGTCTGTAATTTTCTGTCTTTTGCTTTACTCCCTTTATAAACAGGGGATATTAGCAATTTTCCAGTCCTCTGGGACCCTCCCTGATTCTAGTGATTCCTGAAAGATCACCACTAACGCCTCCACTATCTCTTCAGCTAGATCCCTTAGAACTCTGAGGTGTGTCCATCTTGTCCAGGTGATTTATCCACCTTTCAGGCCATTCAGTTTTTCTAACACCTTCTTCTTGGTGATGGCTACCATACTTAGATCTGCCCCCTCACTCTTTTCAATTTTTGGGATATTATTCATGTTTTCCACCAAGAAGACTGATGAAAAGTAATCATTCAGTTCCTCAGCCACTTCCTTGTTCCACAATGCTGTCCCTCCAGCGTCATTTTCCACCAGCCGAATGTCCACTTTTGCCTATTTTTTTTGCCCTTTTATATATCTAAAGAAACTCTTACAGTCATCCTTTATATTATCCTCATATTAGTTTACCCTCATATTTAATCTTCTCCCTCCTTTTTTTTGTTGTCTTCTGTTGGTCTTACTGTCCTTCGCCACATCATATGCTTTCTCTTTTGTTTTTATGCTACCCTGACTTCCCTAGTCAGCCATGGTTGTCTTATTCTCCCTGTACCATGCTTCTTTTTCCTCAGAATGAATCATTGCTGTGTCTCCTGAATTACTCCCAGAAACTCCTGCCATTGCTGTTCCACTCTTTTTCCTACTAGGCTCCCTTCCTAATCAATTCTACCCAGCTCCTCCCTCATGCCTTTGTAGTTACCTTTATTCAATATTCAATACCTTTATTTGTAGTTACCTTGATTCTATCTTCTCCATCTCAAATTGCACAGTAAATTCAGTCATATTGTGATCACTGCCTCCTAAGGGTTCCTTAACATTAAGAACCCTTACCAACTCTGCCTGATTGCATAAGGTAGAATGATTGCATAACACTAAATCCAGTATTGCCTGTTCCCTAGTGGGCTCCACCACAAACTGCTCCAAAAAGTCATCTTGTGGACATTCCACAAATTAATTTTCTTGCAATCCACTACCAACCTGATTTTGCTAATCTACCTGCATATTGAAATTCCCCATGATCAGTGTAGCTTTGTTTTTCCTACACACCTTTTCTATCTTGTGGCATATCTTGCACCACAACTCCTGACTACTACTTGGAGGTCTGTACATAACTCCAATTATGATTTTTTTCACCGTTGCAGTTTTGATCTGGCATAGAAGGGAAGAAGGGAGGCTGTTGGAAAGCCAGCAGGAAATTAGAACTTAATCTATCATGATATATGCCAGACAGAATGTGGTATAGAGTGAAATGGTAAAAAACGTTTCTTAAAGCTTATTTTGGTTGCTCGAGTTAGTTATTGTGGGTGCCTTTTCTTCAGGTTGCTGTATTATTTGTAAGTAATATTTGTTCTATGCTGAATGCAGCTTGTTTGTCACAGTTTGAAGAGATGAAATCTCTTTTTTTAGTTATTTATGTTGGTTGGATGAAAATATGGATCTTTTTATAATAGATTGGTCTCCACAGGGATTGTACAAAAAAGCAATGATGACTCACATTGCCACTGACATGGGTGTGGCCTTCTTGAACCAAGGGTAGAGTCAGATGTGGAATTCCTGTTAACTCTGAAACTCGGCATGCAAGGGACCTCTGTCATAATCAAGTAGATGTCTATTGCTCCAGGAATGGTTTCAGTAATGAGCATCGTACCTCAAACAAACCACACAATGAGAGGCTGCCAGTTATTCTCTCTACATACAGCATAAAAGGTCCTTCCTTCAATCTGTGTGGCTAAAAAAATCTTCAACTATCCAATTCTGACAAAGATGTGTTGATAGGTCCAAATCTAAATTTTCCTTTGCATAATAAATACAGAACATGCTAGAAATACTCAAAATGTAGATAATGGGGAATATAAAACCATATATTGAAGTTTACTGACAACTTTAAGATAGGTGGCATGCTAATATGTATGGATGGAAGCATAAAATTACAAAGCAGTATTGATTAGCCGACTAAATGAAATGCAAAATTATGACAAATGGTTTCCAACATAGGGAAATGTGTAACCATCCACTTTGAATCAAAAAAGGATAGATTATACATCTTTCTGAAGGCTCAAAAGAAGGGAGATGGCAGCATAGTGGTATTGTTGATTCATAAGTATTCTAGAGACTCAAGCTAATGGTCTGGGAAGGATGGCTTTGAATCCCACCATAGATGATGGAATTTGAATTAAATTAATAAATGTGGAATTAACAGCTAATCTAATACTAATCAATAATCATTGTTATCAAAGCCCACCGGATGGAGATCTAAGATGGCAGCAGTCTGAGTGGTCTGCTCTGTGCCATACCTCTGGGCAAGGTGGATCCTTACCCCTCCTTATCAACCCCCCCCCCCCCAACCCCAGGAGAAAAAAGTATTAATTTAAACTTACTGACTACTTGGAGCTGCTGAAATCGTCCGGGACAGCTTTAAGACCAGGATGAAGTCCAGTAAAGGAAAGGAGCCAAAAGGAACACAGCAGAAAGCGCACTCCCCTACTGCATTGGGGGTGCCTGCAGCCAGTGCTCAGTCTCCCAGGAAGGCCCCTTCAGATCCAGCAGGACAGTTGCATTCACTCTTGGAGTTTGGCAAACTCAGAGAGTGGATTCACCAAACATTTGAGCCACTGTCTGCCATGCTAAAAAAGCATGAGCAGGAAATCCAGCCGCTGGAATGAAGATTGGAGGCAGTGGAGGAGAAGACTGTGGCGGACGTCTTGGGAGGAAGAATCCAAACACTGGAAGACCAGGTTCAGATCCTTCAGGATCAAGTCATGACCTGGAAAACAACAATAAAAGGAAAAACTTACGGATCAAAGAACTTCCGGGTCTCCCAGAATGCAAGTAAGGTGAGGACCTCATCGGCTTTCTGCAGGGACGGCTCCCAAAGTTCTCCTGGGGTTGGAGTCAGAGTTGGGCCTGGTAAGCATGGAGCGGGCCTGCCAGATCACAATGCACAGGTCCAGGCCAGACCTATGCCCCTGCGCAGTCCTAGTGCAGATCCTGGATTATACAGAAAACCAGCTAATAGTGGAAACAGCAAGAAGATTGGGAAGGAATTCACAAGCTTTAATACATAAAGGCCCAAAGATAATGTTTTTTCAGGACTTTATAGGAGCCCTGATTAAGAAGAGGATGACATTTGATGATGTCAAAAAAGAATTAAGGGACCTGAACATTGAATACTCCTTGAGGTACCCGGCCCGTGTTGCGTTTCACCCATGGGGGGAACGATATATAACTTTGACTCCGCAGAAAAGGCGAAGGACTTTGTGAAGTCTTTCAAATGAAGGACCTGAGCCGGGGTGGAAGGGGTGGGGGCATCATTGCGGACAATGGTCTGGATTTTTTTTTATTACCCCCCCTTTCTACTTCCCACTCCCCTTTCTTTCTTTTTGTAGTTATTGGTTTTATATGTACATTTTTTGTTGTAAAATTGGAATTATTTTCGATGTCGGTTTGTTGGGTATCATCTAGGGTTCCTTTTTTTTTAACTGCTATTCTCTTGATTTTGTATTGGCAGTGGCTATATCTGTGGCTGAGATGAGTGGAGGTTAGATGGGTATCCATTGTTAACTTTCAGAATGTAAATAACAGGTTTTCTTCATTTGTGAATTGACTGGGGCTAGAGCATGGTCTCAGGTAGAGGCAGTTAAGATGGTAGTAAGGATTGGGAGGCGTGCCTCCTATGGGCAAAGGGGAAGATCTTGAGGGGGTTATTTGGGTGTCTGTTACAGTTAAATGTAGTGTTTTTATTTAGTTGTGGTTGTTTTTATAGGAATAGTTCTTAGAATATAAAAGGGAGCCATTCTTCTATTAAAAGAAAGAAGGTTTTATTATGGCTCTGGAAGGAAAGGGTGAACATTGCCCTGCTGCAGGAGACACATCTAACTGATAAGGAACATCTGAAACCGCAGCAGGTGTGTTATGACAGGGTATTTTTCTCATCCTTCAGCTCTAAGAGTAGAGGAATGGCTATACTGATAAGAAGGAACCTCCCTTTCCAGGTAACGGAGCAGATTAAGGATGAACATGGATGGTTTATCATTCTTAAAGCCCTAATACATTGAAAAGATTACGGTGTTTTGAATGTATATTGTTCCCCGGCACACCCTCTTAAATTTCTAATTGATGCAATGGCTAAATTAATTAATCTTGAGATTTGCTGTTTGATTATAGGAGGGCATTTTAATCGCCCAATAGATCCAGAGATTGACAGGGTGCCAAAAGGCCTGACAAGTATGCCCGCGCAGTCTAAACAGTTGGTGGACATGTGTGGAGGTGAGTTGGGATTAGTGGGTGTGTGGAGGCACCTCTACCCTAATGGAAGAGACTTCACGCTTTATTCCAACCCACACAAATGCCATACACGAGTTGACATATTTTTTATGCCAACTGATGGTTTGGATAGAACATTGGCGTGCAAAATTGGGAATATAGCTGTTTCGGATCATGCGCCAGTGTATTTAGATGTTAAAATCAAGGGTAATGGAATGGATGCACATCACTAGCACATGGATCCATTTTTGTTAGGGGCTAGTAAATTTATTCAATATATTACAAGAGAGTTCGGGGCCTTTTGGGATATCAATTCAGGTACGGCTAGTAATCTGGCAATGCTTTGGGAAGCCACTAAGGCATATTTATGAGGTCTGATCATTTCATATTCAATGACTAGAAAGAGGCAGAGGGGGGAGCAGCAACAGATGCTGGAGGCCCAACTGAAGGTAGCTGAGAAATCATATTATAATAGGCCATCATCGGTTAAACTTCAGTGAGTCACAGCTCTCCGGGCTGCTCTCAACTCAATGCACACACAAGTGGCTAAAAAAAAGGTCTTCTTTGCCAAGCAAAGACTGTTTGAATTTGGAGACAAGCCTGGTAGATATCTGGTATATTTGACTCGAAGGAAAAAAGCTTCCCAAACTATTACGTCTGTTAGGGAGAAGGCTGGTACGATTACCCATGAGTTGAAGAAGATTAATGTTAGGTTTAGGGAATACTTTGCAGAGCTGTATTGGTCAGAGGGGGCGAACAGGTTACAATAGGACCCCCCGCCTCCACCAACATAAGTACGGAGCAGGTTTTCCTTTTGACTGTGCCTATAACGGTACAGGAAGTGCAGGAGGCAATAAGGCATCGCCAAGGTGGCAAAGCACCAGGGCCAGATGGATCCCAACTGAATTCTATAAGGAATTCATAAACATGTTAGTGGAACCACTTCTAGAGATGTACAGCTACGCATATACACAGGATTGTCTGCTGCCTTCTCTTAGGGAGGCTAATATCTCCCTCATTTTAAAGAAAGGGAAGGACCCCGAAGAATGTGCTTCATACAGACCAATTTTGCTGTTGAATGTAGATTTCAAAGTTTTATCCAAAATGCTGGCTCTGAGGTTGGAGAAGGTCCTGCCCCACAGTATAAAAGAAGACCAGACAGGATTTGTTAAGGGCCATAGCTCCTCCAACAATATCAGGAGAGTACTGTACGCAGTGCAGGTATGCCAGCAAAGATTGATTCCAGGTTTGGTGGTCTCCCTAGATGCAGAAATAGCAGCTGATCAGATAAAATGGCCGTATCTATTTGAGGTCTTAGAGCGCTTTGGTTTGGGGGATCCTTTGCCAGATGGGTGGCAGTACTGTATAATGATCCTAAGGCGGCAGTCATTACAAATGGTATTAAGTCAAATAACTTTAATATTGGAAGAGGTAGCTGACAGGGGTGTCCTTTATCACCACTGTTATTTACCTTGGCGATTGAGCCGTTAGCCAAAACTTTCAGGAGAGATCCTGAAATGATAACGCCAAAGGTGGGAATGAGGAACATAAGATCACCCTATATGCTGATGACATCTTTTTATTTTTGGCCAATCCAGAGAAGTCTGTTCCTTGACTGATTCAAACAATTAATTTATATGGTGGTTTCTTGGGTTACAGGATCAATTTTACAAAATCTGAAGCCATGCTGGTGGGGGGATTAGTGGAGGTGCATAACCTGAAGGATGGAATGCAATTCCCGTTTACATGGTCACCACAAGGTTTTTTTTTGTATTTGGGAATTTTTATTACCCCTTCCTTCCACCAGCTGTATAAAGCTAACTATGTACAATTGCTAGAGAGGATAAAACAGGATTTGCAGCGGTGGGAGGGTTTACCATTATCATGGTTGGGCTGAATAGCCCATATTAAGATGAATGTTCTTCCTCGATCGCTGTACCCGATGAGAATGCTCCCATTGTTGTTACCTAGACAAGTGTTACAGAGGCTTAATGGTTTGCTTGGGTCCTTTATTTGGTGCCACAAGCATCCTCTAATTAAATTCACTAAATTACAGTTTTTGCAGGCTGAGAGAGGGGTGGATTTTCTGGATTTGAAGAAATACCAAATAAGTGTTCTGTTAACATATTTTGGTGACTGGGTATGGTGGAATTTGGAGTCAATTTGGTTTGATATTGAAGCCTCGCAGTCGAGATGTCCTTTAATTAATTTATTATTCGTGGACAAGATGAAATCTGTGACTTAACAGTATAAAAGGCAAATTATTTTAAATATGGTAAAAACCTGGAGGATAATGAGGCAAGAGAGGGAAATTGGTCTAAGACTTCGCCATTTACCCTGGTGGTGGGATTTAAACCTGGGACAATAGACTCTGGCTTTAAGGCATGGGGGAATAAGGGAATCTTCTGTCTGGGAGACTTATTTGAGGGGGAGGTCCTGATGTCATTTAGTCAGTTAAGTCAGAAATTTGGATTGTCTAATAGGGACCTTTTCCGATATTTCCAGATAAGGGACTATATAGAGAGGAAGACCACGCTCCTGGTTCAGTGTTACAAATCAGACATGGAGAAAAGAATACCCCAGTGTACAGGTGCACTTTCACTCAATGATACTTTATATCATTTACAGAAAGGTTGCGCCTTGGGGGACATGGAAGGACTCTGTTGGACATAGAATCTAGAGTTAGGAGAGGATATTTCATCGGAGGTCTGGGAGGATATATGGGGAAATGTAAGGAAAGTCTCAGTATATAACAGAGTGCAGGCCTTGCAACTGAAGATCTTACACAGGGCTCATATGGCGCCAGAGAGGCTAGCTAAGTTCAAGAGAGGAGTATCATCAGGGTGTCCCAAATGTAAAATTAGTATAGGCACTCTTACACACTGTTACTGGTCCTGTTGTAGGATCCAGAGATACCAGAATGCTATAGTAAGGGAGCTAAAGGTTATCTTGGGGATTGAAATTAACGTGGATCCGGTATTTCTTCCTTTGGGGTTGCCAAATTTACCCTCTCCAGGGGAACACAGGAAGAGATTGTGTAATATTCTTACCCACTGTGTGAGGAAGAACATTCTAGTGAACTGGACATCAGAAAATCTACCAGGTCTTATGGGGTAGCGTAGCTTGGTGATGGAGCATCTCCCCCAAGACTACCTCACAAATATGGTGCACCACAAAACAGGACAGTTTTACAAGACATGGCAACGCTTTTTAAATTATATTGAGGCTGACTTATCAGCAATATTAAACAGGGCTGTGGTATAACCATGGGAATCAGTATGCATGCCTGTGGGGATCCAGGAAGAGGAGACTGGGGGAAAAAGAATACGGGTACTGTAGATGGTGCTCCCAGGGATGGGAGCCTCGGTAGAAGTGTGATGAGTGAGATAGAATAAAGTAGTGAGATATTCTTTAATTTAATTTAGGGGCGGCACAGTGGCTCAGTAGTTAGCACTGCTACCTCACAGTGCCATGGGCCCAGGTTCCCATCTCAGGCAACTGTCTGTGTGGAGTTTGCACATTCTCCCCGTGTCTGTGTGGGTTTCCTCTGGGTGTTCCAGTTTCGCCCCACAGCCCAAAGATATGCAGATCAGGTGAATTGGCCATGGTAAATTGCCCATAGTGTCAGGTGCATTAATCAGGGGAATGAGCCTGGGTGGTTGCTGTTCGGAGGATCAGTGTGGACTTGTTGGGCTGAAGAGCCTGTTTTCACTCTGTAATCTAATCTAAATTATTTGAATTTAGTTTAAGTTAGTATTTATTTAATGTGTTTGTAGTTTAGTTTAAGTAGATATGCTTGTTCTGGTAGAATAGTGGGTCATTTGTTAACAATGGTACTGTGTTATGGCCTTTTCTTGAGCTGCCTTTTTTCTGTTTTGATGGTGTTATTCTTCTTTTTTGTATGTAAATGTTTTGTAAAAGATTTAAAAAGGTTCTCAATAAAAGTATTGATATAGAAAAAACCCACTGGATTCACAAATACCTGGTGGAAAGAAAAATATGCCATCCTCACCTTGTCTGACCTCCATATGACTCCAGAGTTTCAGCAATACAGTCGACTCTTAGCATGCCCTCTGAAATGGCTTAGCAAACCATTCAGCTGTCTTAAACAGCTTCAAAATATGATAAAAGGAATGAAACCAAACTGAATAAAAGAATGACTAGAGTAAGATTAGGGCCAATCAAAGACAATAGTGGAAAGTTGTGTGTGGAATCTAAGGACATAGGGGAAGCGCTTAATGGATACTTTTTGTGAGTATTCACATTGGAAAAGGACAATGTTAGTGGGAATATGGAGATCCAGGCTACAAGATTAGATGGGATTCAGGTTGACAAAGGGGAGACTTTAGAAATTTTGGCAGATCTGAAAATAGATAAGACTCTTGGGCCAGATAGGATTTATCCTCAGATTCTCTGGGAAGCCAGGGAGGAGATTGCAGAACCTTTTGCTTTGACCCTTATGTCATCATTGTCGACAGGAGTAGTGCCAGAAGACCGGATGATAGCAAACATACCCTGGTTTAAGAAGGAGAGTCAGGACAATCCTGGTAATTATAGACCAGTTAGCCTAGCTTCAGTTGTGGGTAAGGTGTTGGAAAAGATTGTAAGAGATAGGATTTATAATCATCTGGAAAGGAATAAATTGATTAGGGATAGTCAACATGGTTTTGTGAAGGGTAGGTCGTATCTCACTAACCTTATTGAGTTCTTCAAGAAGGTGACAAACAGGTGGCTGAACGTAAAGCAATTGATGTGGTATAAATGGACTTCAGTAAGGCACTTGATAAGGTACCACACGATAGACTATTGCACAAAATATGGAGTTTCGGAATTGAAGATGATTCAGAAATTGGCTAACTGAAAGTTGGACGGGATGCTGATTGATGGGAAATGTTCATCCTGGAGCTCAGTTACCAGTGGTGTGCCACAAGGATCTGTTTTGGGGCCACTGCTGTTTGTCATTTTTATAAATGATCTGGATGTGGGTGTAGAAGGATTGGTTAGTAAATTTGCGGATGACACTAAGGTAGTCAGAGTTGTGAATAGTGCCAAAGAACGTTGTGGGTTACAGAGAGACATAGATAAGGTGCAGAACTGGGCTGTGATGTGGTAAATGGCATTTAATGCAGAAAAGTGTGAGATAGTTCACTTCGGAAGAAATAACAGGAATGAAGAGTACTGGGCTAATGGGAAAATTCTTGGCAGTGTAGATGAACAGAGAGATCTCGGTGTCCAGGTGCATAAATGCCAGGTTGATAGGGTTGTTAAGAAGGCATATGGTGTGTTGGCGTTTATTGGTAGGGGGATTGAGCTTCGGAGCCACAAGGTCATGCTTCAGCTGTACAAGACACTGGAAAGGTCATAGCTTGAGTATTGCATGCAGTTCTGGTCACCTCATTATAGGAAAGATGTGGAAACTTTGGAAAGGATTCAGAGAATATTTACTAAGATGTTACCCGGTATGAAAGAGAGGTGTTACAAGGAAAAGCTGAGGTAACTGATGCTGTTTTTGTTGGAGAGAAGGAGGTTGAGAGGTGAATTAATCAGGAGTATAAGATAATCAGAGGGTTAGATAGAGTGGGCAGTGGAAGCCTTTTTCCTCGGATGGTGAAGGCTAACACAAGGGGACATAGCTTTAAACTAAGGGGTGATAGATTTAGAACAGATATCAATGGTAGTTTCTTCACTGAGTGAGGTAGGGGTGTGTAGTAGACTCCCCGCCAACCTCAAGGGCACTGGATATACATATGGATAATAATGGATAGTTGTCGGTTAGATGGGCATCAGATTATTTTCACAGGTCAGCGCAACATCGAGGGCCAAACGGCCTGTACTGCACTGTAACATTCTATGATCTACCTTCTCTGACTATTTGACATCACCTAAGCCACTGGAAATTTCAATGGCACATATAATCCTATTTACCCTCCAATTTCATCTTTATTAATATCTTGGCCGCTTGTGTCACAATTGAGAGATCTGTACCCCAGACTAGTTAAGCCATCTCTCCACTCTGCAGGCACCCTGCCTCTATTCCTGATGAAGAGCTTTTGCCCGAAACGTCGATTTTCCTGCTCCTTGGATGCTGCCTGACCTGCTGTGCTTTTCCAGCACCACTCTAATCTAGACTTTTTTACTGAGTTAAGCCATAGCCTGACGTAATCACAGAAGCATTACTTACAATGTTCCATTACTGTTCTTTGACACTGAGTTCTTCCTCACTCCGCTGCTCGATCATGATGACTGTGCTGACTTCTCCCAAAATGCTCAACGAAGTCTTTCAGCTGCCCTTTATTGGTTCTGGAATAATCAGGTTTGGAATACTCAAAGGACATTAGAAGATTTGATCTGGCATAGAAGGGAAGAAGGGACGCTGCTGAAGAGTGTAACGATGCTGCTCCTTTAACAAGGTTATGCTGTCGTTGTCTTCTTTTTCAGAGAGGTCATAAAAGCAGTGATTCCAAAAGGTCTGGTTTGGATATGTTTAAAGCCAATTTGATTATAGCTAACAGATACTGCCTCAGAAAAAAGGCTTTCAAGTAAAAAAAAAAACACTTATACAATGAAAGGAGAGTGACCAGTTCTCCCAGCTCAGCTTTACTCTGGTTTGGTTTGGTTTTAGCAAGCTGAGTTTTGAAGCTGTTGGACCCAATGAAGCAGGTCTGTGCTGATCCTTCCTCTGTCTGACAGCTCTCCTGTAAGAACCTGTATTGGAATTTTCCTTTTTTTTTTGCAAAAAGGAATTTATGGGGATTGTTGCAAGTGTTTGGAACAGCATCATTAAATTGGGATAATCTGTTGGGTTTTCACATATGTTGTTATTCCATATTCTGTTCTCTTTGTGTTTCATTCGGTAATCTTATAAATAAATTCTGTTTTGTTTAAAACTAAGTGGTTTGACCGGTTGCATCACTCCTGGAATATTTGCTGTATACCTAATGAAAACAATTGGCAATGTTAGCATCTGTGCTACTTTCTTCAAGTGTTTGGGGCAGTCTGGCCTGGTCCATAACAGATTGGGGGCTCTTTGCAGGATTTGTTCTCTCGTTCCAATTTGGGATTAGGGTTGCTGGACTCAAAGGCAGCAAATAGTAGTTGGTAGTGTCTTTTTTCCAGGTGTTGAATTTGTTAGTTTAAACAGTGTGTGGGATAGCAATGGCTCTTTCAGTCACCAAGAGTGTTCTTGGGGTGGAAGAAGTGACTTTGGGAGTTTTGCAAAAGGTGATTAAGGCCAAGCTGTTGGAATTAGCAGACAAACTGGGATTCGAGCTGCAAGAAAGGAGAGATAATTACAGCAATAGCTCAGCATTTAAATTTGCTGGAAATGCCACCAGAATCCTTAGAGATAGCTAAAGTTGAATTGGAAAATGAAGCAGCTAGAGTCAAATGACAAGGAAAGAGCAAAAGAAATGAAATGTTTGAATTACGATCAAAAGCAGAGGGAAGAGAAAAAGAACAAATTGTTTTAGCTGAACAAAAAGAGACAGAGGAAGGAGAAGAGAAAGAACAAGAAAAAGAAGAAAGAGAAAAGGAGAGGGAGTTTGAACTTCAGAAATTGACACCTAGACAGGAAAGTCACCTTTAAAAGGATGTAGCTGAAGGCTGAAGGTAAGCTGAGTGAGGATATGAGAATGAGCAAACCCATGGTAGCCAAAGGCCTGGTGAGAAACTGTTTAAATATATTCAAGCATTGCCTCAATATGATGAGAAGGATGTAAAAACATTTTCAAAAGGGGCTAAACAAATGCAGTGGCCAGTGACCATGTGGGTTTGTTGTGGAACTCCTGTGGAAGAGTAGAGAGTTAAACTGGAAGTGACAGCTTACCAGCCGAGTTGTATTAAGTTCTGTGGGACTTGATTGGGCAGGACCTGCTGGAGGTATATGGCAATATGCTTCTGACAGGTAGCATGTGTGAATCCATGAGGAAAGGTATCATCACCCTCATCTACAAGTGGAAGGATGAGATGGAGGAAATTATAAATTGGCAATCAATTTCACTGCTGAATGCAAATTACAAAATCCTGTTTAAGGTCATCGCCAACCAGATCAGGTCTGCTCTGGAATCGGTGATTCACCAAATCAAACTTGTACTGTACCGGTAGAATGATCTCTGATAGCCCCACACTCCTCAGGGATACAATTGCCTATGTACAAGACATGGGGGTGGACACCTACCACATCAGCCTGGACCAGAGGAAGGCCTTTGAAAGGATATCACAAACCTACATGTGGGGCGTACTCTCCAAAATGTGCTTTGGGGAGGGAATTTGTAATTAGGTCTGACTGGTCTATACCAACATGGTTAGTGCTGTCTCAATCAATGAGTGGGAATCAGAAAGCTTCCTGATCAGATCTGGAGCCCAGCAGGGCTGTCCAATCTCTCCTGCCTTCTTTGTGTGTTGTATAAAGCCTTTTGCTGAGTCCATCAGGGAGGATGCGAGCCTGAGAGTGACGAAAATTCCAAGCAGTGGAAGCTGTAGGTGAAAGCCTCCCTGTACATGGATGGCGTCAATATTTTTTTGTTCAGATCCGTTGACAGTGTATAAAACCATGAGCATCTGCGACCAGTTCAAACTGGTCTTGGGAGCCAAAGTAAAAGTGAGGCCATGTTCTTTGGGAACCCAGCCAACCGATCCTTCACTGTTGGGAGAGATTACCTGAAGGTGCTGGGAAAATGGTTTGGAAGGGCTGGGGCAAGCGCAGACTCTTGGGAGGAGCACATTGCCTAAGGTGAGGCAGAAACTGGGCTTTTGTGAGCACTGCTTCCTATCCATTTGCAGGTAAAACCTTGGTCATCAGGTGAGAGGCAGTGTCTGTTGTTGTACATAGTGCAGATCTGGCCAAATATATATAAATATGGTCTTGTACCAAGAAGAAATGCCAAGGGTTTGTTTCTTGGTTATAATCAAACTCCGATGATTCATTGTTTGTTTATTTCTTCATATGCTATTGTACAGAGCCAAGCTATTTTAGTGTCTGTATACAAAGATATTTTTATGAATAAAGTATATTTTTGGATTTTTTTTCTGCACAGTACGTCTGTATGATTCTTAAAGGCTTATGCTTACAGGACCTGTTCTTAGACTGTGCTTTCACAGTTTTGCAGATGTTTTTAAGATTTGGAAGACCACTTCTGCTATTATGCAGTCTTTGTCCTTGATCTGCACTTTCCACCTGTCAGCTTTTCCTTTGGACCCCTGCTGAGGAACAAGGGGAGTAGCAGGAACAACAACAAGAGCTATACTAGCAAGACTAGCAGCCTCCTCCTTGGAAAGAGCTGCTGTCTGAAGATACAGCTGATAGTAGCTGTCAGAAGACCTACCACTGATGCTCAAGTAAAGTACAGCAGAAATCATGTGAGCACAAGTAGTGTACAGTATTGGGACAAGAAGTCACAAAATTGAGGATCAGATTCAGACATCCTTCAAGGTGCACCACTATGACTGCAATGAGGCTGGAGCTTCAGCAGAAGGGAAATGATGACCATTCTGCATTTTCAGAGGATGAGGGGCAAAAGGAGAAGTGGAACAGGAAGGAGAAATCTGATATACTGAAGACATCTGTGGCAGCTTACATAACTGTTGACAATGTTTGGGATGTTAATCTGAGGCACCCCAACTAGCCTACACAAAGATGCTGAGTTCTCCAACTCCCCAGAATAAAGCAATCCCACAGCCAGCAATCCATCCCTCCCACTGACAGGAGAGTGCAGCTGAGACCACAACCAAAGCATGAATAGAATTATGGCGATGATAAACTTTTCAATATACTCATTTGAGTACATGCGACAATAAAGTTAATTGAAGTCAATTTAGTTCAAATGATGGAGCAAACTCAAAGGGCCAAATGGTCTCCTCCTATTCCTACATCACTATGTTTACGCTTTATCCTTGTCACACCATTCTTCACAAGACTGAAGCCTCTTTGGCAGATGGCAGGTGTGAAATGTAGAGAAAGGAAATAAAGTTTTGAAATACTGTTTACAGTAAACATTAAATGGAAATGTAATAAAGTAACACAGTTAAACAGGGAGAAAGTGAGAACTACAGATGCTAGAGATCAGAGTCGAGAGTGGGGTGCTAGAAAAGCACAGCTGGTCAGGCAGCATCCAAGGAGTAGGAGAATCGATGTTTCAGGCATAAGCCCTTCATCAAGAATTAGGCTTGTGGGCCAGAGGGGCTGAGAGATAAATGCGAGGGTTTGGGCCTGGCGGGAGATAGCTGAGAATGCGATAGGTAGATGAAGGTAGGGGCGAAGATGATAGGTAGGAGAAGAAGGTGGAGTGAATAGGTGGAAAGGGCAATGGACAGGTCAAGAGGGCGGTGCTGAGTTAGAGGCTTGGGACTAGGATGGGGAGGAGGGGAAATGAGGGAACCGATGAAATCCACATTAATCCCATGTGGTTCCAGTGTCCCAAGGCAGAAGATGAGGCATTCTTCCTCCAGGCGTCGGGTGATTAGGGTTTGGCGATGGAGGTGGCCCAAGACCTGCATGTCCTTGGTGGAATGGGAGGGGGAGTTAAAGTGTTCAGCCACAGGACGGTGGGGATTGGTTGGTGCGGGTATCCCAGAGATATTCTCTGAAATGATCTGCAAGTTGGCATCCTGTCTCCCCAATGTAGAAGAGACCACATTGCGTGCAATGGATACAGTAGATGACATTTGTGGAAGTACAGGTAAATTTCAGTCGGATGTAGAAGGAACCTTTGGGGCCCTCCAGCGCATCTCCTCCACTTCCCGCACCTCTGCCCTTGAACCCCACCCCTCTCAACACAACAAGGACAGAATCCCCCAGTCCTCACTTTCCACCCCACCAACCTCCATATACATCTTATCATCCTCCTGCAAAAACTCCCTACCACTAAGGATATATTTTCCCTCCCCAATCCTGTCAGTGTTTTGGAGAGATCATTCCCTCCACGACTCCTTTGTCAGATCCACGCCCCCAACCAGCACACACCCCACTCCCAGCACCTTCACCTGCCATCGCAAGAATTGCAAAGTTTTCACCCACGCCTCCCCCCTCCCCTCCATCCAAGGCACTTTCGACATCTTTCCACCTCTGACAGAAATTTGCCTGTCTTTCCACACATGTCATCTACTGTATCTGTTGCACTCGATGTGGTCTCCTCTACATCAGGGAGACAGGACGCCAACTTGTGGACCATTTCAGAGAACATCTCTTGGACACTGCACCACGCAACCCCACTACACTGTGGCCGAACACTTTAACTCCCCCTCCCCCTGCACCAAGGATTTGCAGGTCCTGGACCACCTCCATTGCCTAACCACCCAAAGCCTGGAGGAAGAACGCCTCATCTTCTGCCTTGGGACTCTGCAACCATACGGGATTAATGTGGATTTCACCAGTTTCCTCATTTCCCCACCCCTCCTTATCCTAGTCCCAAGCCTCCAACTCTGCACAGCCCTCTTGACCTGTCCATTATCCTTTCCATCTATCTGCTCCACCCTCCTCTCTTACCCTTCATCTTCTCCCCCATCTTCATATACCTATTGCATTCTCAACTATTTTCTCCCCAACCCCAGCCCCTCCCATTTATCTCTCAGCACCCCCCCAGCCCACAAGCCTCATTCCTGATTGAAGGGCTTATGCCTGAAATGTCAATTCTCCTGCTTCTCGAATGCTGCCTGACCTGCTGTGTTTTTCCAGCACAACACTCTCGAAACTGTTAAACACACAAGTTAACATATTTTGACGAACTAAACCCTTTTTTCTTATGACTCCTGGCTCCTACATGTTGCTGGCCCTGTGACTTCCATAGATCTAGGGGGTAGTGACTTGTTTCCTTCCTTTGCTCAAATGCTTTTGTTGACATCCTCTGAGATTTGGTGCTCAAGGGGGCCCTGCCAAAGACTGTGAGCCAACAGGGACAAATTAAGTCTTTGGAATATGGCGACAGCATTTGGGGCTCTAAAATAGACAGAGGTAAAGTAGAAGTGTCTTGAGCACTGTACCCACCTTTCCCCATCTTCTCTTGCTTGTTTCACCACATTCCTCCTCAGCCAAGAGCTGGAATTCTCTTTATTGACGTTCAGTGAGGCACTGAATGCACATGGTGTCACTTTCTTCAGTCCTGGTTAAGATGGTGGTGGTCTACTTGTGCAGTCCATTGAAGGCCAAAATGCACTTGACTTTCTGCTTCATTGGATGTTCCATATACATAGTCACTTTCTTTCCATGGCCATTATATTAGTGAGAAGGCCAAGGGCAACATGGCACTCAAGCTAGAGATTGTGTCTCCTCACAATTGTGTAAATCCAATGGTTTGCATTGTTTCTGGAAAAGCTGAGAGAACCTCACTATTTACTGTTGCTGCTCAAATATAATCCTATTCACCAACAATCCATGAGGCTCAGCAATTACACTGAGCTGAACAGAGCTTGGAGTATTCTACACCTTCCAATGGGAAATTTCCACCCTTTCTGCTCATTTGTGATATGTGCTTCACCAAACCTGACAATCCAACTTGTCTGGTCAGACCCACCAAGATATACACTGATGGATGGTGAGCATGAGTTGTGTTCCAGGGTTTCCTTTCCTAGGGTGTCTTCTTCCTCCTCTGGCACCATTTCCTCAAGGAACTGTGAGAAATGGAATATGAGTTTGAGCTGTACCAGGTGAGATGATTCTGAAACACCATTGTGCACCGCATCATATTTTATTGACTAATGGTCAAGTCTAGAGGAGTGAATGTTGTGTTTGTATACTACATAATGTTGTCATCATGTAGCTTGGCTTATCTATGTCTCTATCACCAACAGTCAGGCAGGCAGACGCCAAGTTTATATCCAGTACCTTCCACTGTGGAAATGGCTGCAAGGCCACATCCTGTACCAGGCCTGTCACTGATTTTCTGTACTCTCGTCCAAAGACAAGAAAGGCCAGGTCTGTGAATGTGAACTGCATAATTTTTGAAGAGGATGGAAGGACATCCTTGATGGAGGGTTATTGAAGGTTGAATGTGATATTGCTAGATGATGAAAGGGAATGCCAGTGGTTTTGGCTCAGGTGGGTATTTGAGGGGGGTAGACCTCTGAGAGGGAGAAATACTCCTGCATCTATTGTTGTTCCAAGAGTGAAGTGCATAGTACACTGTGAAGGCAGAGTGAAGAGATTTGTACTTGAATGTATCACTTCAGTCATCTTTCCAAGCCTGGGCGAGTCTTGTGGCATTGTACTTGAGTGATACACTATTCTCCTGATCTCTTCCACTATATCCAGTCATGCCCATTTCTCTTTTGAAGTTGACTTCTTTCTGTATTGGAGGGAACAGAGTCTCACTGCAGCTATGTACAAACTACATTTTTCCAATGCTTTCTTGGACACCCCACTGCAGTGCTGCCTTTACAGGCTGAGCATCCTTTCTTGATGTTCTTGGCAGGGTCATGACTCCTGAATGCAGATCCAATTGCAAAGCTGTCTTTAACTATTGGGGCAAGGATAGACTGATGTCGGTTGGCATCACACTCTAGATGATTGGGAAATATGGAAGCTGGATGCATTGATTTGTGAAAGAGATACTGCCAACACATCCCTGAAACTTTGTTGGATTACTAGTAAGCTCCAAGATTTGTTTGTCTAAACGTCTCTGAAAATTAAAATTCACCCCTAAATGACAGGGGGGGGGGGGGAATAGCATAAGGCAAAGAGAGATGATAACTCAACAAAGAGGAAAGATAGAGACAAAGTGGAATCATCACCAGCAAATGGTCCAGAGATTAGGAATTAAGACCTGATCAAATTATAATTATTCCTCAAGCGTTCATCCCATTCTGAATAAGAGCTATCTGAACTGTCTCCTCTCTTTCTAATTCTCCCCTTGCCCCACATTATCTTCTCAGGGCAGGCGTTGGTTAGGCTACTGTTGGAATATTGCGTGTAATTCTGATCTTCCTATCGGAAGGATGTTGTGAAACTTGAAAGGGTTTTCCCCTCACCAGCAAGCCTTAAGAACAAGTTTTCACTGTGTTCTCACAGCGCGTGGAGGTACATTAGGAGAGCAGCATTACTGCACAGAATGGCTAGCGTCATTTCCTGTCTCCGTTGTACATAGCTTTATCGAGTCTCCCATGGTGTTCAAGACAAGAAAGGAAAACAGAATCATTCCACATTTGGTCATGACCTCTGTAACTTTGTTGAGGAGTAACTTGTTTTGTTTAAAGAGTGTGGGCATCAGGACTGTCAGTCTCCCTCTGCCGGAATTGTCGAAGAGGACCCTTATTTAGGTAAGAGGATCGGAAGACCAATGTTTTGTCCAAAAAAGAGCGGTGACATCCTGAGACAGTCCCCAAAGCCTTTCCTAATCACCCAGATCTTATCTGGGGCTTACTTTCGGAATAGCATATGAATGGATTCAGACTGACACACGGACTCCTGATTAAACACTGAACACTTCCAGACAAAATATTGTGAACTCTATCCGGTCCAGTCGCAGTTGGAACAAACAGACTATCCTTTCTGTGTCCTTTTGATCTTAGCTCATTATACTGAGAGAAGTCAATCCTCTCAATCTCTGCTGTGGTTTAATGAATGATCTCCGTACAATAGCAAAGAAACAAAAACAACTGTCCGATTTTAAAGATAATCAGAATTAAGAGACGACGGTTATCATAAATTTAAAGTTCCAACCGAGCAGTACGGTTCCGTGTCATGTTCACTGAAAGTCTCGTGTATCTTGTACATTAGTGATTAGAGTTACTGATTTACAACATTAAGAGACAAGTGTTGAAAGTGTGTTGCTGGAAAAGCACAGCAGGTCAGGCAGCATCCGAGGTGCTGGAGAATCGACGTTTCGGGCAGAAGCCCTTCATACAGCTCCGATTCCCCTGCACCTCAAGTGCTGCCTGACCTGCTGTGCTTTTCCAGCATCACACTCTCGATTCTCATCTCCAGCATCTGCAGTCCTCACTTTCACCCACATTAAGAGACAACCCCAGTAAGAAATGACTTCAAATCAAAGGCAAGGCACCGCAGATGCTGAAAATCTGAAATAAGAACCAAGACAAACGCTGGAAATAACAATAAATCTGGCAGCAGCTTGTGGGGAGAGAAACCGAGGTAACACTTGAACTTTGTCACCTGTTGGTCCTGATGACAGGCTGAAATATTCTCTCTCCCCGCAGATGCTGCAAGACCCTGATAAAGTGTTTTCCCCAAATGGGTAATAATGAGACTTTACCGAAACATTCGTGATTATATTTTCATTCGCTTCGCAAATAAACCATGTGTCACATAAAGATGAACTGAGCATAGCCAGCGACGCCCACTTCCCAGAAACGAATTTTAAAAACCCTGTATATAAGCGGACTCCAGCCGCACTCAATGTGAAACTGTCAGGACCATATCCTGATGAACTTTGGATGGTCCGCAGGTAAAATGGGAATGCCTTCGTTAAGTTAAACAAAGACTTGCATTTTTGTGAAGTATCTTTTTGTCACCCTGTCCACAAGCATTATATCCCATTTTAAACAAAGTCCCTTGAGTAAACAATGGGCTGACGCTAAAGGGATGGTTTTTTTCCCTTATTTAGCTCGAATATCACTCATTGGCTGAGGAAAGAACCCAAAGCGCAACAAGTGACGGGAGGAAGGTTCTCCATCTCGCTGTGTTCAGGACGTGCAGAGTTCACCGTGCGTCCCATTGCAGTGAGTGAAATCGCTTCCTCCAGCTGCTGTTACTGCGGCTGAGGCATGACCGAAAATTAAACTGCGGCAGTTTCAAAACAAAATGACAGCCCAAATGGGCGTCAATTTAAATCACATGTAAATAGCAAAGGCGACAGCTTCTTAAACCTCCCTCAGTGATCTAACAGGATTTCATTCTGTCGGGAAAAAGGAGTATTTAATTCTCACTTTCAATCGGTCTGCTCTGGCACACAGGGCTGAATGGCCGCCTCCTTCTAGCCCAGTGATCGTAAGATGGTGTTTTTATTGATTTGCTGACCATTGTCTGTACAGGATTTTTTTGGGTGTTTCGCCATTTACGGTGAAATAACTTGATGTTCACTGACCTCAATGCGCTCCCCCCCCCCCCGCCCCCATATCCCCGCCTTGGGCGACTGTCTGTGTGGAGTTTGCCCCGTGTCTGTGTGGGTTTCCTCCGGGTGCTCCGGTTTCCTCCCACATTCCAAAGATGTGCAGGTTAGGTGAATTGGCCATGCTAAATTGCCCATTAAGTCAGGCGTAAATATAGGGGAGAGGAATGGGTCTGGGTGGGTTACTCTGCGGTGGGTCGGTATGGATTTGTAGGGCCGAAGGGCATGTTTCCACACTGTAGGGAATCTAATCTGATATCCCTTCACTTCAAGCTTTCACGTAAAATATAACTGCAACCCAATCGTTTGACCTGGATTTGTAAAGAGTTTCTGGTGGAGTGCCTGCTAACTGATGTAAGCACCCTTTGATTTGTTTCAGATAATGACAGGAATTGTTTCTCCTCAATAAGTTTACATTCTGTTACCAGCTTCTTAGTAAACGTCTGGCAACATCTGCGGAGAGAGAAACAGTTAACATTTCGAGTTCGCTATGACTCGTGTTCAGAACTCCTGCTCGGTTTCTTCAGCCGAATCTGGGTTTGTTTCAGATTTCCAGCAACTACAGGGGTTTTTTTTGACTTGGTAAAAACAGCTTCAAATCTTACCTTTGCACAATTTTACTAATGTCTAATATTCAACTACAATGGAGCAGTGAGGAAAGTAGCTAGTTCAATATCTAAACATGGAATACTATGCATCTCGCATCTGGGATTGTAAGAAATTTAACGGAACTTCCTTTGGGCATATTAACTGACTTCCTGAAGAACATCTTCCCAGCTCAACCCGGCAAGAGCATTTTATCCCGTTCATCAGAGTCAACGAGGAACACATTAAAAAGCCGATCTGAGGAAAAGGGTGTGTGGCATCCCACCAGGGTCAAACTGCAATTTAGTTTATCTCTGACTAGGAGCCTTTGAAATCCACTGGGAAACCAACGGGATTTGTAACAGACTGCTTGGGAATTCGGGAGAATCTTCTTCCTGCGCCCTCCCCTTTCCCAAGCATACAGATGGTCAGACGTATAGAGTATACTGGAACAGAAATGAGTTGTTAGAAATTGCACATCCGGTTGGGATTTTCAGAGCAATGTTACCAATGTTTGGGGCAGTGCCCCAATCAGTTTGATTACACCAGGTTTCCATCCTCTCAGAAGTTGGGATGATCGTCTTTGGGAAAAGTCTGTTTTTTTTTCTGCCTTTATTTCTACGTGTCAAAGGGCACGGGAATGATCCTTGTTTCCAGTGGCCCGCGCTCTAGGACATATCCCGGGGCTTTTCCAATGGCTCCGCGCTGACACTTTCCAACATTTCCAAGAGTAGTCTGTCTCCAACTCCTCGATGTTTTCTTTAGGTGCTGAGTGTTTGAACGAATGAACACAATGAGAAAGTCGAGGAAAGAGCCGGTTTAATGGGAACCAGATGTGGGAGAGTGCGGCGAGACTTGTCGATCAGCTTCGGCCTAATCCAATGAGGGCCGGAGTTGGAGAGCTCTGCCCTCTCCCGGGGGCTATTGGCTGTTCTTGGGGTTAAACATAAAGCCAGCTATAAAACCAGGAGATCAGAGCGAGAGAGCCGCTTCTCCTCCCCTTTCCTATCCACTTTGGAACACATCTGTTCGCTTCCAGAAATGCAGGGAAGGGGCTTCATTTCCCTGTTCAAACTGCACTGGCTTCTCAGCTTGGTCTCTGCAATCGAAAGAGAGGAGCTTTTCCCGTTTGGTCCACACACACAAGACCTGACCCTGCAGCAAGGCGATGATGAAACCTCTCAAGTTATCCAACTCAAAAGGCCATTTGTCTTTTATGACACACAGTTCAGTCACCTCTACGTAAGTTGTACCTTCAAACCTATTTATTGTTTTTTGTGAGTGGTGCTAAACAGAACTGCGGTTCGATGTGGTCCACTTCTACTCGCATTGTACAGGAGCCAGAGCCGCTCCCCGCTCATTGTCCGGGCTGGCGCATTATCTCTCAATTTTCCGTTACCGCTTCCCAGACTCGAGCCCAGTTGGGCTGTGACAACCCGCATTACAGAGTCCGCAAACATTTCGAAAAGGCACTAGTCTGAGAAGCTAATTGGACTGAATCACGGGCGTTTATTCCCACGCTAAGACAGGACAAACTGAAATGTAATTTGATCTGATCTGAAATGATATTTATATCGAAGTGTGTGTTGACATAATTTGTGGAGAGCTTCGGACATGCCTGAAAATAAACAGTTCAGAGCAATCGTATGTAAAAGTGCTAAAGTCGAGTCAGAGTACTTTTACAAGAATGTTATTGTAGCCATTAAGTTTAGGAACAAAGGCTGGCAGGGCACTGTGTTCCGGGTAAATAATTGAACTCTTAATCTTCAGGTAGGAACGAATGGGATCATCTCCACGCAGGATTTCCCCCGAGAGACTCAATATGTGGATGACGGATTCCCCACTGATTTCCCGGTGATAGCGCCTTTCCTGTCAGATATCGACACAACCAATGACCGAGGGCGGATTTATTACAGACAAGACGATTCCTCGGATGTCCTTGGCCGCGCCGGCCGGGAGATCAGGAGAAGTTTTCCTCAAAGCTCATTCACTCCGACCAACGCTTTTCTCGCTACTTGGGAGAACGTGGCGCCTTATGAGGAAGTGTCGCGCTCGGTTGCCTCCTCTGACAGGGTAAGAAACTACAAGAAAACGACCGGGAAACCTTATTAGGTACTGAGATACCAACAACTGTGTATGGGCCAGGCCTGTGAGTGCCTTCCTCAAAGCTTACTGATCTAGACCAGCACTGAGGACCACTCCTTAAACATTACTTTTCCACGATTAACTTATAGAGCGGAAATTTGAGACCATACTAGTTAACTTGGTCACACCGCAGATACCAAATGTTTGGTTGAAGTAAACCAGGATGCATTTTGTTGATTCTTTTATAGAATATGTTTATTTGGGTAAGACGAGTCTGATATGATTCCATGTCAACTCTATGTTTGTCTCTCCACAGATGCTGCTAGACCTCTTGAGTTTCTCCTGAATGTTTCATTTGTATTTCAACTTTCAAGCAGCCACTGTACTTTGTTTTTTTTTAATTACTTCTTCAGGTCTGCATGGATCACTGGTTTAGCCACTGTTGCTGCCCATCCTGAATTGCCCTTGAGCAGCTGATAATAAGCACCCTCCTGGAGCCTCTGTAGACACTGTGGGTCAATTACACTCCAGTGCAGTCGGGCATAGATTTCCAGGATTTTTTTTGTAATAGTGAAGGAATGGCAATTATAGTTCCAAGTCAGAATGGGATGTAACTATGAGGAGAACTTGTGGTGGTGGAGTGAATGCTGGTCATCAGTAAGATGCAGATCAGACAGGCTGCCTTGTCCAGGCTGATGTCAAGCTGTCTAATTTTGTAGGAACCACACTTAACCAGGAAGCAGAGAGTACTCCAGCATGTTTTTAACTTGTGCTTTGTATTTGGATAGGCTTTGTGGAGATGAGTTATTTGCTGTAGCTTTCACAACTTCTGCCCTGCTGTTGTATGTTGGAGAGGATCATTGTTTAACAGTTGAGTGGCATGAATATTATTGGCTACTTATCAGACCATGTCAAATGTTGTCCACATCTTGCTTCATGTAGGAAAGAACTGCTTTATTATCTGTAGACTTATGAATAGTACTGAACATCGTGAAATCATAGGAAATACCTGTGACCTTTTGATGGAGGGGAGGTCATAGATTAAGTAGCTGAAGATGGTTGAGCTTCGAGCATTCTTTGAAGGACTCCTAGTATTTTGGAGCCAAGATTGACTAACCTCCAATAACCACAATCATGTTTCCTTCTACTGGGTTTGTCCCCTAGTAGTACAATATTTTCCCCACCCTCCTCACTTTCACCCACCTGCCCCTCAAATCCCAGCAACTTCAATATTATAAGTGCCCCTTTGTCAAGTGCTGCCTTCACATCATGGGCAGTTTCTATCATCTCACCTGTGGAATTATCTTTTTTGCTCAAGTCTGGATCAAGGTCTGGATCAGAGTGGCGCTGGTAGAACCTAATTGTGTGACCAGGTTGTTGCTGAATATGTGTTGATGGTGAGAACATTGACAGTGCCATCTTCTGTCACTTTGTAAGTGGTTGAGGATAGATTAATGAGGTGACAATTGTTTGGATTGGATTTGGGCATATTTGGGTAATTTTCCACAATACTGTATATGTCACAATGTTATAGGGATATACATGCTTCTGAATTATGAATCTTCTGTACTGCAGCTGGGATATTAACCATAGTCCATATTTGTGGTATAATAGCTCTTTCTTTGTATCATGTTAGTGAATTGAGTTGAATGAAGGCCAGCAGATATGGTGCTAGATATGAGGCCAAGATGAATCAGCCACTTGGCATTTCTGGCTAAAGTTGCTTTTAACCAGTATAGTCTTGTCTTTTGTGCAGATAGGTAGGGCTCCTCATTGTATAGGTGGTGATGTTTGTGCATCCTTCTCCTCTTTAGTTGTTTAATTGTCCACTTCATTGATGTCTGAATGTGATTGCACTGCAAAACTATGATCTAATCCTTTGGGTGTGCAATCCTTTACCTCCGTCTATAACATGCTGCTGCTATTGTTTATTATGAACAAAGCTCTGTGTTGAAGGTTAGCTCTGAATTTCTCTGCATGCTTGGTGCTGCTCCTGGGATACTCTCCTACACTCCTCAGTAAAAGAATCAGGGCTAGTTCCTTGCTTTGAAGGGCATTATTGAATCAAATGAGTTTTTGCAACCGGTTAGTTTCATGGCCATTCTGGGCTCCTGCTCCAGATATATACTTTGAACTTACATTCCAGCAATTCTCATGGCATGATTTGAATTTGTGTCTTCAGCTCAATAGTCCAAACCTCTATATTACTAATCCATTAACGTTACCAGTACACTAACATTCCTATATATTTACATTGCAAACATTCTTGATGAAATGTGATCCATTTCAATGTTGATGATGGGTCATGGTGGAAAGGAATCCATTCTAAATCTAAGTATTCGATGTGTATATTTATTATGATTCTTAAGACCCAGTTTAGTTCTTGTTTGCCTATGCAGATTGATCTGAGTTTGTCAAAACCAGATGCACACAGTTTTCGTCACTAATTGAACAATCATTCTTCAGCAAGCAAGTTATTTTGGAATTAGCATTGATCCCATGCCTTTCATGTGAAAACGTCCAGTTTTCTAAACACAAAAACAAAAAGTGCTGGAAACTCTGGTCTTGCAGTGTCTGTTAAGACAGTATTTCAGAATTTCCTGCATCTGCTGTACTTTGCTTTTATTTTACTTTTCTAAACATTTTCTGTAGGCTTAAATAGGTTCTTTTTTTGAAATGTCTCATGATTGAAAAAATTGTCTGACTATGTAATTTATTCATATTTTTCTCTCTTTAGTTCAACACCTTTCAGGCACTGTTGGCCTTTGATGAGTCAAACACCTATGCAATTTTTCTCTACCCAGAAGATGGGTTGCAGTTCTTTGGAACCCGTCCTAAGGAGTCCTACAATGTTCAGATAGAGCTGCCTGCTCGAGTGGGCTTCAGCAGAGGGGAAACTGGGTTCTTTCTGTGGAAAAGTGAGGGTCCTTATTACAGTATTACCAGCAATGAACAATCTGTGAAAAACCTATATCAGTGAGTACTTTTCTTTGTAGATTGCTTTCATTGCCATGTAGAATGTTGCCCTTTCAATCACTTTGCTTCTGCAGCTCTCTCCTCCTTTAACCCAATCCTCTTTGACCAAGCCTTTAGACATCTATCCTCATATCAACTTCTTCACATTGCCATCAGCTTTTGTCCATTCAATTCCTAGGACTTTTTTCTGAAGTTAAAGGCTCTATCTAAATGTATTTGTTTTAATTACATAGTAAATTAAAAACCTATATTTTAGAAGCGAATTTGAATGCTTAGCTGATTGCATTCTGAAGCAATATATTGCAAACTTTTGTATGTATTTAAGAACTTAATATCCTAGGTAAATAAACTATCAGTAAGTAAAGTAACAAACACTCAGTTTTGTAGATTTTATGTACTTGATATCTTTACATTCACTAAGTTATAATTGGAATTATTTTGAGTGACAAAGTGAAATTTTGACTGACATTCACTGGAAATCTGCTTGTAACACTAATAACTAAAGCTATCTGTTAATGTTAAATTAAGCCTAATCATACTATTTTATGATCACTGCAGGATGGGCAATTCAGGTACTCGAGGAGTTTGGGTTTTTCATATCGGTGGAGCTTCCTCATTTAACAATGTAATTCCAGCAAATGTAGGAGGGACACCTTCAAGAGAGGACTCTGTTGTAACGTTGAATAGTGCTTTAAGTGGCCCAGTTAAGCATAATATGTTGGAATCTGAATACACTGACAATGAAGATTACAAACAATATTATGAAGATGATGATGAAGAAGAGGAATACATGCCTTCTGTACCCACAGAGGCTGTGAATAGAATTGATGGGATTCCAGACAACCTACCATATCCAGATGGAGGCATTATACCTTCCTATCCTGAAGGTTACCCAGAGGCAGGCATTGTGTCATCATACCCTGAGACTGGGGTTTTGACATCATATCCCGAGAGGCAACCTGAGGTTATGACTGAGTCAAGGTACCCTGGTGGATACTCAGAGGTTGAATCTTTACTGAGAAATCCATTACCAGTTACACATAATAGACATATTGTCAGTGTGGAAGAAGATGATGAAATAGGTACTGGTGGTAAGTAACATGAAAAGTTGATTTCAGATATATTTATGCTATTTTATCAATATGTAATGATAAAATGTTCACGTTTGAAATTGTCCCTGTACTATTCTATTCTATAAAAATCAACAGAATTAGAGTTTACTCTTCAAAAAAGCACTTTTACAATTGATGAGCAAGATATAACAAATGCAATGTACTGTGTCAAAAAGCAATGCTATTGCATGTCCTGATTCATTTAGACATTTTTACGTTTAGTCATCAAGTGGTGTAATTATTGAAAAATAAAGTAAGTGTAAATAAAATTATTGCCCAATGAAGTCTGTATTTGTTGAAGTGGTAAATAGGGATTTGACAGCTTATTATCCCCATGGTTTAGGGTCCTAGTAACACAGATTTTTTCAAAGAAAACAACGTTGGCACAAGTTTAATTGAAAATAGCAATGTTGCTGATAGCTCATGAGTGGTATAAGTTATGAACTGATATTTTCTTTGTTGTAGTGTGGAAAAATGTTGGATACTGTAACTAAAGCATTCTTTGTTTTCCAGGTTTCACATACAATACAGGCACAAGGGAAACCTGTGCGAGAAACCAGGGACAGTGTTCCCAACATGCTTATTGTGCTGATTACTCAACTGGATTCTGCTGTCATTGCCATTCTGGTTACTATGGCAATGGAAGAGAATGTCTACCAGAAGGTAGTTTAAAAAAAAGAACATTCCTATCTTAACTAACTTTTAGCTCTGTGTTTTGAAACTGTCTGCCTACAATTGCACTTGTACATTCACACAATAATAGTTTGATTAATTTCTTTGTAGGTGTTACTCAGCGTGTAAATGGAAAAGTAAATGGAAAATTAATAGTTGGAGCCAATCGAATGCCTGTGGAGTTTCGGAATGCTGACCTGCATGCATATGTAGTTGTAAATGATGGGAGAGCCTTTACAGCTATTAGCCAAATTCCTGAGGTGGTAGGTTGGGCAATGCAGTCACTTCCTATAATTGGAGATCTTTTTGGATGGTTGTTTGCTGTGGAACAACCAGGCTTCAAAAATGGTTTCAGCATTGCAGGTAAATACATCTCTATTGTATAATGTTAACTGAAATTTGACATATTTCCAAAGTCCAGAGCAAGCAATGGCATTGATAAGTGAAGAGTTGTGAACTCCTGACTCCAAGGCCTAATGCTGGAACAGCCCATCTGTAGACTGTGTCACGCAAATGAGCAAAAAGCCGTTTGGTGTTCTTTCAGATCTGTGCTTCAGTTTACAAAATACTTAATGTTAAAATCACTAATCAAAACTCGAACCTGAATTAACATTGTGTTATGTTGTGTAATTACCATTTTTGAATGGAGTGTTTGAAGTCCGTCTCTTAATTTTAAACATTAGTAAAATAAATAATTTGTGAATCTCACACCAATTGTGAGTTATTACCTATATTTTTGTACAATTTATGTTTGCCAGAAGCATTCTTTATGGCTCAACAGATAAAGACACCAGTGGTGAGCCATTCAAAATCCATCCAGTTGCATAAAGTCAGGCTCCCACTCCGTGTTGACTTAGTTGACAATTGCTAGAGCAGTGATCCGTTCATTGTCAAGCTACCTTTTTGTATCATATGATGATGAACCTGCTGAGGGTGAGAATTAATTTACTTAAATTTCAAGCAATCTGAAGAAGGGTCACTGCATGCAAAACATAAAATCTGTTATCTCCCCACAGATGCTACCAGACTAGCAAAGTTTTTCCGGCAATTTCTGTTTTTGTTTTTGGTTTCCAGCATGTGTAATTCTTTATTTTTTTCCCAAAGTATTTTGCTTCTCTTTCACAATTTTCTGTCTATCTCTGCATATCACTCTGTGCAGTTTATATCATGCAATGGTTTTATAACTGTCATGATACTATAGAGTAGAATGGTAGTGCTATAGTTGACCTCAAACTAGGTTGTGGAGAAAAACATCGGTCATGATCTTTTGGTCCTCATTAGATGTCAGTTGAAATGCAGTGTGAGGATTTGAGATAATTATACTGTAATTTTCTGCTGTGATAAGATAGCATTTGTAGTGATTCTAATAAGGTCAGCTGGTCCTCATAGAATATGAGTTTCCTGATTGGGGCTGTTGTTATGCTGCAATCAGGAAGCCCTGGCTGAAAGATAAAAAGATATACTGACACTGTATGAAGCAGTATTATTCGAAAACTGTTCATGTGTAAATAAAGGGTGCGTTGGTGATGGGATGCTGGCCTCTGTGGAGTAATGTTACCATCATGTGACATATTGGTTTTATTGGAGGTGTAACGAAAGAAACAATTCAAACAACTACAATCTTGTGAAAGCAGGTCGCTTTTATTACATAACTTACATTTTAAATTTTTTTTCTAGGTGCTAAATTTATTCGCAATGTTGATATCATCTTCTATCCTGGCAACGAGAAGTTAAATATAATGCAAATAGCTCAAGGACTTGATACACAGAATTATCTCAGCATTGCTACTGAAATTGAAGGTGAATTGCCTGATATTGCCCAAGGTGCTACGGTCCAGATCCAGCCATATGATGAACTCTACCACCGTTCTAGTTCTGGTATGTTAACATCATTAAGTTGTATTTTTTTTATTGCACAGTAAAAATCATGAAATGTGAAAAATTTTAGTTTTTTGTTTCAAATCACGTGTCTTGCAATTTTCTCTGAAAGCAGCTGCTAAATAATTAGATGACTAATTTTTTGACATGTGAAGAGCTTTGTGATGGCATATAACCAATCCCATTCTAAATTAGCTTTCTGTGTAAACAATGTGCTGAGAAGTATAAACAATATTGAAATTTTCAATATTTGATTGTTAAGTTTCTGCAAGTAGTACAGATACTAATTTTACTTTCAAACTTCCCCTTTGCAGCAATTACCTCTACAACCTACAGAGAGTATTCAGTTGAAACCAGGAATGGTAGGACACAGACACTTCGATATCAGTTGAGGCAGAACATTACTTACTATGACTGTGAACATGCACCAAGGACGATTCCAGCCAGTCAACAACTTAATGTTGATCGTATTTTTGTGCTTTATGATGAGAGTGAGAAGGTTGTTAGATATGCAATGATTAACCAGATTGGAGCCGCCAGAGGTAAATCATTTCCGGATTAGAATCACACCCTATTTTTACATTTCTTTATTTAATTAGCTCCTTGAAGAAAGAATAAGGTGGTGGAATTGTCCAGCCTTAATTGTTTAAAACAGTATTTAAACATGCAGTGAGCAGTTTAAAACTATCCTGACCACTTCCTTCCAATTCAAAGAGTTAACTGTCTTATATATATGCAAGCTAAACAATATTTGCCATCACCTCCTGGTGTAAAAACATTGTTTGCTTAATCCTTAAATAATATACTGTATGTCTTCTCCACAGTAACACTGACCCATGCCTTCTGGTTGTTTGTGAATAAAAAGTACTTGCTCGTGTATTAAGCCATAAAAATATATTCATAAAGGAGGTGGGTAAGAAAAGGACAATGACCAAACAGCAAGATCATTAAAAAGATTGAGACATGGTCTTAATGTGTCAGATGTCTTAACAAAGCTGTCTTTTACTTTGAACAAGTGAATAAATCTGCTTTTGGCCTGAGGTCAGCAAGTTATAGTATTCAATGAATGGTAAACTGTCTGATTGGGAAGGGGATCATAAGCTCTTTGATTTGAAATATGTAGGACTCTTTTCTAGTAAGCTTGTTTATTGGCAATGGGAAAGTATTTTGTACATTGTCATCAGTGATAAAACATAATTTACATCAATCATTCTTTTTAAAATATATTTTGTAGCAATTTAATTAGCTCTTGGTAAGAATTTCATTCCAAATAGGAATGAATTTAGGACAATAAAGCTTTTATTGAGCTGGGTTTAATGGTAGGACTAACCAGAACATTGAACCTTCTCTAATTTCCTTCAGGGTACTCTCATACTGCTGCCTATAATTTAGTCATAGTAAATGCATAATGACAACTTGATTATATTATTATCACAAAAGACACATGATGTACAATGCAACTCCCCAGACTGGGAAAGTCTAAAGAAACATGAAGAGCATGTACTCAAAAAATGTGTGTCTCAATCTGGATGCAAATTAAAATTTCCTAGATTTTGCAATCCACTTCTTACAAGTCCCACATTTGTATTATATGCTGTTCTACAGGAGCTACTGTTCAACGTGCTTGATTTTCCATTTGAAGATAATCTTTATTTCTTATTATTCTTCCATGGATGTGGACACTATTGTCCATTCCTAATTGCCCAGAGGGCAGTTAAAAATTAGTTACATTGCTGAGGGTCTGGAGTCACAGGTAGTCCAGATGAGGTAAGAATGGCCTAGATTTATTTCCATAAAGGGTCATAAATTAAACAAAGGGTTTATTTTTCACAACAGTGGTTACATGGTCCCCATTAGTTGAGTTTTTTTTATTCCAGATTTTTATTGAGTTAAAGTTTCACCACTTGCCCTGGTGGATTTCAAGCCCATGTCCTCATAATGTTTGCTGGAAGTTCTGGATTGTTACTCCAGTTTTATCACCAGTATATACCGATTGAACTAATTAAATTATTCCCCTGTCCCTGAGTCATTATATAACTGGCCTTCTGAAATTATATGTGCTCTTCCCCCGAGTATGCACAGCCCTTCTTTCCAATGCAGTTTGTCATGTATTTCTCTTGTTCTTTCTATAGGTAACTTGAGGCCTGATATCGTAAATCCATGTCAGGATGGAAGCCACACTTGTGATCCAAGAGCGCAATGTTTTGCAATAAATGAACGTGAACACATCTGCAAGTGCGCTCCTGGCTATGAAGGAGATGGCAAAGTTTGCTCAGGTGTGTGAAGACAATCAATATATTGTTAGTACTGGACTGTCTTGCCTATTGCTTGTTTTACACCTTTTACCTTGCTCTCATTCTAACTAGAAATGTTTTTCACCAAAACTGAGAAAGATGTATTAACATTCTGTTTCTGCTTGACATAATATTAATTTAAATCCACTGTTGCATAGTATTCAGGGATGCATTTTGGCATCTTACAACTTTAAAATGATTCTTTTTATTTTATAAATGATCATGAAAATAATTACCACCTGGAAAAAAACTAGTAAAATAGTTTGGTAGTTTCAAACTGACATGGCAAGATTTTCCTTATATATGCCTTAAATTTCCACACACTTTCCAGAATTTTAGAAATGCAGGCATTGAACTTCTACTCTGCAAAATCTGCAACAGAAGGTAGATCTTGTTTACGTTAGGCCTTTGTCTTATATAATAGCTGCTCCTATTTGGATCTAGGGTCTTATTGTAATGTATGAGCTAATATTGCCAAAGTTCATGTTATATATGCAAATTTGTATTGGACATGGTCTAGAAATTAAGGGCAATGTAAGAAATGATATGCTTCTCTTGCTTGAATTGGTAACAACTTGTGGATCATAATCCTGAGAGGTTTTTAACAGCCGTTACTGTATTTGAAGAGGTTATTTGGGGTAGTTTTGAGTTTTGCAGTGCATCTGTACAGAGACCATCTTACTCTGACAACCTTGGCGCTTATACAAGAGCTGGTTTATTACCAGTAGAAGAAGATTGAAAGTCAACCTAATAAAAGTGAAGCAGTATTTGAGGAGGATAAAACACGCAGGCAGTTAGCCCCTCAGAAAGGGTTGACAACCCTTGGTAATCTGTCAAAGATAGCAGTGAGGATCTTTGTATGAGTGTATTGTTTATTGAAACAAAAACAATGGGAGAATGATGCCAGCTTTTGCAGTGAAGACCTTTAGCCAAGATCATCTGCTGAGCAGCTGTGTCTGTTGCTGGAAAACTTCACTACACACAATTGCTATGCAATTGGTTCATTCCAAGAAGCTATGTGGAATCTGTAGAGGCAACCAGGGATTTGTCAGAAACCTAACAGCATTTTTAACGGAGCTGGAGAATTCAAGCTGTATGGCATGATAACAAGAACATCGCTTTAGGATCATCTCCAATATCAGGCTGCTATAGATGGCATCCATCTAGCATTGCTAGCTCCTGCATTAAGTCCAATGAATCTTCTGAATAGAACCAGCATCATCTCATGGAATATTCAGATCATGTGTAACCAGTCGGTGCCTCCCAACCAACTTGGTGAGGCTCATGACCTTAAATCCATCATAAATAGCTCTTATGAAGAGATTTCTAGGCTTTAAGGAAATGTCAAGACTAGTTCAGTGAGAATGATCTTCGGATCCAGAAGCTACTAAATTGCAAGCATAAGGCAATCCTGAACTGGGAGTATGACCAACTAGGAAAGAAAGCAGCTCAACAGAGAAATTAAGACTCCTATCCAATCGGGAACCAACAAAGAATAAATAGTGGATGGAAATTCCAGGAATTCCAGTACCTCACCAATAGATGTGACTTCCAGTCATGAATTGCCTACAGCCCAACCACCCAAGGACCTACTGCACTGAGCATCTGGAAGAGAATGTCACTCATCACCATGAATAAAGAGGCAGTCGTCTCTCACTGGAAGGAACACTCTGAGGATCTCCTCAACTAAAACTCCATTTTCCATGTGCTGCCCTTGACCACATCCCGCATTTCCATCTTAGCAGAACCCCAGCCGGACGTATGAGTTAAGAGGCCATCCAATAGCTGTGTACCAACAAAATCACCAGCGCAGATAGAATCTCTGCGAAATAGAGGGGAAGCAATCTTGTTATGAATACATGACCTCCTGTCCCTCATCCAAAGTGGAGAGCACACCAACAGATCTGATTCTGTGGTTATGACCATCTTCAAGAATGGTGATAAAACCAATTGTGGCGGACAGCAGAGAGGTCTCTTTGCTATCTGCCACAATGATGGTCATTACAAAAGTTCTCCCCTATCACCACCTCCTAGTGACTGAAGAGATCTTGTCAGAGTCACAGTGTAGATTCTGTTCATCAAGGGGCTCAGCAATGAGGATCTCTGTTCAAAGAAAAGTGTAAAAGAGTAACAATAACCTTTTATATGTGATTTTCTTTGACCTTATAAATGCCTTTGACTCTCCTGGAGGGACTATAGAGCATTCTTATCAAATTTGGCTGCTTACAGAAATTGATCACTGTTTTCTGTCTGCTGTAAGACAATATGCAAGTGTCGTCCTCACCAATGGATCCACCACAGCCTATATGTGTGAAAACCAGAGTCAAGTAAAGCTGTCTCATTGCACCAATGCTCTTCTCCATCGCTGCAACACTCCATCCCATATCCATGAAGCTTCCCACTGGAAAGCAACAACCATACACGATGACCAAGAGACTGTGTTAAATCTGTCATCTCCAATGCAGAACCAAGAGCATTGAGCTATAGCATGATCTTTGTGCACGTATACACTGCACAGCTGATTTTCAAATCATTGTTGACATATTTGTGAAGGTATACGAGAGAGTGGGCTTTTGGTTTAAAAATCTGGAAGATATCAGTCCTCTCTTGTCCTGCTCCCATCATGCAAAAGATCCATAGGGAGCCACTGAACAATGAGAACCAATTCTTATACCCTCAGTGAGGGCAGATAGTAATAATGAAATTCAACATCAGCCTTTAGTCATCTAAGGAACAGAGTATTTGGTAACAAAGATCTCAAACCCAGCTTCAAGTTCATATTCTACAAGGAAACCCTGTTACCTGCTTTTCTCTGTGAATCTGGAACATACAACAACGATTTCAAATTACTGAGAAATATTACTACTGCTTCTGCAAAATCCTGCAAATCTGATGACAACACAGTGGCTCCAGTAACAGTGTTGTTTCTCAGGCTCATAGCCCTAGCATTAAGGCACTAATTACAATCACGCAGCTGTGTTGGGCAGCCAACATTGTCGATGTAGCTGGCATAAAATTTACAAAATAAGCTCTCTTCTCTGAACTACTTTTTGGAAGCAGTTAGCAGAAAGGCAGAGAAAATGCTTCAAGGGTGTCCATAAAGCCTCCATGAAAAAATGCAGGATCTCCATTGACTCATTGCTTTAAACTAATCAAACTGGAGAAGAGGCATCCTTGAAATTGCCATCTATTTTGAACATCTCTGACAGGCCCAGGTGAAAGCCAAGCACAAACAGCAGAAGTCTGAAAAACCGATTAACATATTCACCTCTTCGAACACCACCTAGAGTCCCTGTGGCAGAGTGTGTGGACATAGCATTGGACTGCCTGTTCACCTCAGGATTCGCTACACTGGAGTGGGAGAAAGTCATTGTTGCTTTCTAGACTGTCTAAACCAAAACCCCCATTAATTGTCTACATTAATGCCAAATTTACTGGAGGTTGTCATGAAGTTTTCATCCTCTGTTTGATGAAAAGAATTATGTGGAGAGATTTCTTATGATTATGTGCATTTTTTTGATGAATCTATTACCATCAGACATAATGACTCAGCCATGAGCATTACAGCAAAGAAAGTGCTTCAGTAGAGATAACAACAGAGAGAATAAGAGAAACCTGAAGAATGCTTTCATTTTGAGGACTCTGTAATGCTTGCTTGAATGTATAGCATGCAATGTTGTAGCTTGCTTTGATCTGCATAACTCTCTTATCCAAAAAGGCACAGATATCAGTAATGCCTGGATAAGTGGCTTTAGCAGAGAGAATGTAGTAGAACTTGATGAGGACTGTTACCTAGTGGATGTTTCAGTGCTAGTTGCAAAGAAGAAGAACCAAAAAGCATCTAATCAAATCAGTTTGTATTTAAATACAGCTGTTCTTGTGGTGTGTATGCAGTAATGTGATATTTACATTCTTGAGTTAACAGCAACAGGCTTTATTGAAAGTAACTACTAACAATTGACCATAACCTATTGCAGGAAAATAGTTCCAGTAATGTGTCCATTTATCTTGGACCCTACAGACCCAAGTTCCAGGTCTATATGATCTGATGCCACTATGATATTGCACCTTTTACACAGTCTTAGTAGCTGTACTTAGTCTGCGTCTCCTAAGTTGCTTTTTTTTGAGTGGTATGGTGGCTCAGTGGTTAGCACTGCTGCCTCTCAGCACCGGGAACCCGGCTTCAATTCTTGCCTCGGGCAACTGTCTGTGTGGAGTTTGCACATTCTCCCCGTGTCTGCGTTGGGTTTCCTCTGGGTGCTCCAGTTTCCTCCCACAGTCCAAAGATGTGCAGGTTAGGTGAATTGGCCATGCTAAATTGCCCATAGTGTTAGGTGCATTAGTCAGGGATAAATGTAGGGGGATGGGTCTGGGTGGGTTGCTCTTCGGAGGGTCAGTGTGGACTTGTTGGGCCGAAGGGCTTGTTTCCACACTGTAGGGAATCCAACCTAATCTAATCTTTTAATGGTACACATTTTTACCATTGTTCAACCTGAAATATTTAATTCTTTTCTCTGCTTTCTCCCCCCATAAATCTCTGTTGGTTGAGAAACTAAACTCCAACAACACAGTCGCCCAAGACTGGAATCGAACCTAGGAGCCTGGTTCTGTGAGGCAGCAGTGCTAGGTTCGATTCCAGCCTTGGGCGACTGTATGTGTGGAGTTTGCACATTCTCCCCATGTCTGCGTGGGTTTCCTCCGGGTGCTCTGGTTTCCTTCCACAGTCCAAAGATGTGCAGGTCAGGTGAATTGGCCATGCTAAATTGCCCATAGTGTTAGGTGCATTAGTCAGAGGGATGGGTTACTGGGTGGGTTACTCTTCGGAGGGTCGGTGTGGACTTGTTGGGCTGAAGGGCCTGTTCTGACACTGTAGGGAATCTAAATCGAAGTCTAATCTAAACTTCCTCAGTTTTCTGAGAGGACATATCGGATGTATGTGCTGTTGTGTTATATCCTTGGAGAGCTAACATATATTGTTGAATGGAATGATAGCTTCATTGGCTGTGAAAATCACAAAGACATGAAAGTAGCAGCAGTGAAGATAAATCAAGGAAATTTAAAGGAGAAAACTCTAATCAGCACAGCCTCTTTAAAAAGAAGATGAGGAAGTGAAATTCTCACTCTCTTTTCTATCTGCTTTGCTTTCTGGTCTTGGGATAATGTAGTACTGTAGATGAAAATAAGAGTGAAAGGCATGTTGAAGACATTACTGAAAGTAAGGGAGGGAAGATTTCTCGAATACTTTGACGATAGGAATTTCTTCTTCTTCTGTAGGTGTTCAGTATTTGCTGCATCACGAGGCTGCTGAGGTGTGGGCAATAATATCTTGAAGACTCCCTGAGAAAGCAGGACTGTCCCAATATAGACAGAGAGATAAACTGCTGGAGCAGGATCATTGAGAAATTTATGTGTAGTACAATGATTTGCAGACTGGCTTAAGCTGATCTCTGTTGAAAGGTGGTCCCTGAGATTAACAAGGAAACTCTCTTGCAGATTTTGTTTTTTGAAAGATTAGGGCATCATCCACTAACTCTAGCAGAAAGTTTTCATCAGGTAATTGTCCAACATAATCTGGAACTTCTGACTGTTTCTGCGATTTTCTTTTTGTCCCCCTCATATCTCTGAAGTGTCAACTGGATGAGAACGCTGGTTGTAAGTACAAAATATTTGTAAATCTTCTGCAAGTTTCTAACAGCTGGGCTTTTAGCCTGATAGTCTAACTAAGGCAGTTTGACAGCCAATTCTTGTTGAGTTCTGGCCTGTTCAAGTTCATTCTGATGCTCGACTTTAAGCTTCATCAAGATACTCTGTGTCCTTGGGACTTTGGTAGTTTGGTCTTGTAGGTTTTGGCTGTAAGAAACTCTATAGCGTTTCTGTGGTTTGCTGATGGTTTCTGTTGCAGCCTTTTGCCGCTGTCTATACATATCAACAATTTCTGCACATTGATTCACTTTGGACTTAAAGATTTTTTTTCCCTATGGATCATGTTTTAGTAGCAACTGGGGTTGTGCTTCTTCTTGAAGGGCCATTTTTGGTTCTCTATACATTTTGCAAGGATTGTGTTGCATATAATTGGCTACTGCTTGTGCGGGTATGGTAAAACGCCCCCTGCCACCAGCTGCCTGAAGCATGAATGGCTCTGAATTTGTTTTGAAGCTCTGAGACTTCTTTCTTGTATGATTTTAAAATTTGTCTCTAACTCCATAATCCTAGGTGTCACAGATTCCATGGTGACTTTACTGGCTATTGGAACTTTTGAAACTTCATTTAATTATTTAGTGGTTGAACTAGTACAAGGTCAATTCCTTGTAGCAGTGGTCTGGCTATCTCCTCTAAAAGGAACCTTTTCTTCTAACTGTGGCTTCAGTTGCTGTTGCTGCATCTTCTCGCCAAGTTTGTTTAATCAGTAGACATCTTACTTCTTCTTTATCTTCTTCAAAAAATAATTGATTCTCCTTAAAAGAGACAGCTGGGTTTTTAGGAACAATGTCATTTGCATTCAATAGTATAGGAAGATCGAAAGTCTCAGACTCCAGTAAATGAATAACTTGAGTAGTAGCTTCTTTCTCTGTGACTGTATGATGAAAAAAACAAGCCAATTGTCCAGAATTCCCTCTGGTGACTGGTTTCTACTGCCTTTGGTGCCTCCTGTCCTGCAATTTTTCCCTGCTGTTTTGAGAAAAATGGAGATTCTGCTCCACTGTCTTGCAATGCTTGGGCAGGCATGTTTTTGCAGTGGAGAGAATGGATGACTGAATATATTGGCTTTATTGTCACATGTACTCAAATCAGTACGGTGAAAAGTTTATAAATCTCTACTTACAGCGCCATCTTAGGTACAAAGGTACCGAGGTACAATCGTTAATTACAGAATAGAGAAATGAAGAAGAAAAGTTACATTTCAGCTCTAGACAACATAACCATAGATCAGAAAACAAGAAACAAAGTTAAAAAGACACACATCACAGTCTCACTGCAAAGGCTGTCTACAGCAGGTCAGAGATCCATAGGGCACTGAGTAGAACTCCACATCTTCACTGTTTGCCAACTTAAGAATGTTTAAAGCTATACAAGCAGCTCTGCTTTATAAAGAATCACAATATTTACGAATTACTTGTAAGATCTCTGTAATCTCTATAATCGATATATCCGCTCTGGTATATCCAATTTATTACTAGTTTTCTGCCAATTACCTGCATCTTTACATAGCAGCATTCATCTTGTGGATCTGCATTGTCAGGAGAGTCAAATTCTTACTGTAATCTTGTCACATCTCCCAGCAAGTATCCATTCTCCAGTCTGCAGTCCTTGCTGCGTGTTTTTAATTTTCTGTGCTGCCAAAGCTGCCATTTTCTAGTCTCCCACTTTGCACTCAAAACCCTCCGTGAGACAGGTTCTGAGCGATGGAATCTTTTATGGCATGGATTGCATCCTTTTTCCTTTTAAATTTCTGTAATATTTCCCTCACTGTGGATGACAGATTTCACCTTGTTGCTTACTGCATACTCTGCATGGGTCTTCTCCTGTGTGCGCATTCCCATTCCATGGTTCAGTGCCTAGATAAGCCTTAAAAAGCATCACTCACTGAGCTCCCGCCACCACTGACCATCATTTCAATGATGCTCACAGCCCCACTTCCTTGATCAGGTTCAGACCTTAGGGCTGTCCTTAATGCTTTTTCTTTGACGTGATAACACGTATGGGCTTAACTTCAGTGTTTTATCACGGTCTCTAGTTCGGTCTCCTCGCCACTGCTGCCATCTAGTAAAGTGAGATCTCTGCTCTTGTGTGTAAACTTTATTAAACATAGTACTTACAGAAGACAGTAAGGGAGTTCATCTTATCTGGAACCTCACAGGCACAGGTTCAAGTTCCATGAGATATCACATCAGTATGACCTAGCTCCTTTCATACATGCTCAGCAGCTATATTTGGAGTAAAGAGACAATTCCCTTTCCTTGACAATCTAATGTGGCAGAGATGGCCCTTCTCACACAGCATCCTGGCCCTGGAAAGAGTCTACTGTTTGCTGATTCGTTGCTGCTTGTATCTGGACCCCCATTCTTATTTTAAGTGTGACTTGCATTGAATTGTGAGGGATAGGTAAAGTGCTTTGGCTGGGCTGTTCTCCCGGAAGTGAGCAGTGTTATCATCCTACTTGGTCGAGGATTTGTGTGTCCACTGGTGGTGACAGCTGTAATAGTAACTATCAGATCAGTATCCATCCGATTCTAAAAGCCTTTAGAAACAGTGCCTGTATTCAAATCCAACGACAGCTAGTATGCACGATTCTATTAACATACTCCTTGTGTTAGGCTTCTACAATGGATGACTCATTTGAGTAATATCAGCAAAATACAAACTCTGTTACCAGAGTTCTGTCTATCCAGGACTACAGGAGATAGACTGGGGAGTAGAACCAGATAAGTTGCCCATGCAGAGAACAGCAAGACATAATTGGCCCATTAGCAACCATCTATTCTGTAACATTCCAAGATTCCATTCCTAAATTATGAGATGCCTTTCTGGAACAGGCTCATTTCAAGGACTGGTTCAATTTAGATCAACAGAAGAATGGGGGCGTAAATACTGGCCTGGCATTTTACTCATGCTTACTGTCTCATTCCCACTCAAAACGCAGAACAAAAATCATCCTCATTCTTTAGTCTCCCTACAATGCTGAGGCCCACCTGCAAAGAACAAAAAGTTATCAGTAAAACTTGATATATCACTTGAAAAGGATTTGCTCCACCCTACTTCCACTGTAGAAGCACTAAGAGGGAACTGTGGTTTGATTGATCTGTATAAGTTTCAATCATCTCCCTTCATTTGGGTAGCATTGCTATTTTTGGAAAACCAGGCAACTTGTTATTCCTCTTCAGCTATAGTAAGACATTATGTTGAACAGCTACATGGCTTTTGCGAATGCTATGATTCTAATGTATACATGGATAGAACAGCAAGAGCAATTATAGTTATCCTGTACTTTTGTACAATATGCAAGATGCTGAAGACAAATGTTTAAGGTATTGAAGATTCTCCAAATGAAAATTTCATTGAATCTGTCTGCCATTAGCACCTTCCAGTTGAAGACTTAATTGGAATCTGTCAGCATGTAGCTAGCTGCTGCATTCCTGATGTAACTGATTGCCAGATTGCACAATTTAGCGCAGAGCTCCAACAGCAGGAACAAAAACAACTTGTTTTTTATTATCTGGCCAATTCTCCAAAATGATCAACTTTACACATGTTGCCATTTCTATAGCTGGTCATTATCTGATTCACATGTATTTTAGATTAGCATCTACCCCTCCACAATACAAACACAATTGTAACTCTGTTGTATGGTTATCTCATTTGGTTTACAAGTAAGACAAGGGACTTTTTTCAAAGAAGTTAACAAAATGATTCTGGATAAATACAGAAAATTATATCGCTCAAAATAAATGATAGCTGACAGGATCTCAGCAGGGGAAGGTTCTGTCTGACAGCTGTCTTAACATTTTTGAGGTATTAGTGTCCCAAATGAATTTGGAAAGTCATTATAAGGTGCTGTATCTGGACTGCAGGCAAACCTTTGATAAAGCCCCACTTAAACAGCTGCTGCTGTACTAGCTAAACTGCCTAGACAGACGTGGCTGAGCATCCTAAACGCTGTTCACTGTACAGCTGTATTTATAGCCCATTCATCAGAAGTGGTGATTAAACCATTCATTGATTCCTTGAGAAATGTATAAATGTCCACCAGTGTATTGACAAGTTTCTGTTGGTAAGGTACAGCTCCAACTGAAGGAAACCGGCTGTTCACATTTGTTTTGTATGTGATGTATTCATGAATGGAAATAAGTGAGAGTTAAGTTTTCTTTTCCTAAAGGAAAAGTAAATTTGATCTAGAATCTTTCTAACTACTCAGAGAAAAAAGTGATGGGCCATCTTCTTGTGTTGATGGTGCTCTCCCAGTTGTAAGTTAGGAAATTCTGGGATATTTATCAAAAAACATTGAAGGAATAGTGGCATGTGCCACCATTAGCATGATGTTGATCATAGGGGATGGTGTAATAGGCAATTATTATTTTGCTGTAAATGTAATCCAGTAATCTGGTCTGTAGATAATCATGTGAATTACCTCTGCAAATGAATATGATTTGATGATTATGAATATGAGTTGATACTGATTCAGTGTAATTTAAACATTCTAAGGTGTGTACCTTGCTATGGCAATGAAACTGCACAGTCTGCCAGTGATCTCCATCTCTTAGCCCCACACATTATTCAGGAGTAGGGGAAGACCACTATTTTCTTTGCAAGTTCTGTATAGTGAAGAACGAATTGAAATATTTCCTGTTGTCCAAATGGGACAATCACTATGTCTCTTTCTATATATTCACCAGCTACATCTATCTCTCCTACTTTGTCACTTTAACATTATTTAAACTCCACATGGGCTGCCTGTCAGTTGAAATAAAACAGCTTCAGAATTTTAATTAGTTCAATGCTAGTTCAAAAACATTCTCATTCTAGAAGGATTTATTCATTGATATATTTATGTAATTAATAGGACAAGATTTTCATTTTCCTCAGATATTGACGAGTGTGCTGATATTAGCACCCACGAGTGTGGAGAACATACTGTTTGCGTCAATGTGGCTGGATCCTATGGGTGTGACTGCCAGCATGGCTATAAAATTCTAGAGAATGGAAACACATGTGTTCGTAAGTATTTTTAAATACCTTTAAGTGAGTAAGTATATTTTTTGTGATTGTGCTTGGTAAGTAGTAAACAATAAATTAATGAAGTGATATTTGTATTTTAAATGTGCATCTTTATCCAAAAACCCTCAAGCATTATGTACTGCAAAAGAATTGAATGTTTCGATAAAGCACACTAATAGACAAATTCATTTTAAGTTGCTTGGATTGAAAAGTGGGTTTATGCAAAACAAGACAAGACAAATCCTATTAAACTGCAGTTAAATAGTGGTTATGTAAAACTAAAGGAGTGTTTAACTCCTGAAAAGACATGGAGTTCATGATCTGATTTAGAGTTTCAGGATTAAAATTAACACTACTGCAGAGATTAGAATGAAAGGAGTTTCCTTTCTCACTTACTATTGTTAATTCTCCAGGATTGCAAATTAACCACTCAGATATTGCAATCTATGAGTAACCTGGAACAAAAATCATAGGGTAATTAGAACTTTTTTAATCACTACATCATATTACCCCCATAAAACACACCAATAACAGTAGAGACAAACAAAGTTACCAAGAAAAACCAAATCAATAACTAAATTACAATCCTGTAGCATCCTTAAACATAGACACTCATTATCATTAGCCATCCCATGATAGAAAATGATATTTTTTCTTTTTCTTTTCTGTACCCAGAAGTGGTATCACAAACAACTTAGAGCCATCCCCCCACCAAAATCACTGACATTTTTTCCCCTTTTTTCAAACTAATAAAAACACTCATTGTATCCAATGGAGTATTTACCACAAAGTCCATTCTGGGCAAAGCAAACCATTCAAGGTGAGGAGGGGTATAGGGAGTGCAGGAAGGGAATAAATCAAAATGGAGTTGGAGGGGGAAAAGAGCATGATAACTACCTAGGGTCATGAATTTCAGCTATGTGTATTCATGTGAGGGAACAGGCTGATCCATATATTTTCAGGTATGTACTCCATGTGGCTTTGGGATCTGGCATGCAGTATTTGCTTCCATTTCTTTCCTTCTCTGATGCCATTCTGTCCCATCATTAAGACAATGAGACTTAAGCCATGATGCAGCTTAGTGAGCAAGTATTTATCTTTTTGAATAATTCGTCATAAGTTTCTCCTGGTCATTAATGTCAATGCTATAATGCTTCAAGGAGAGCTTATGAGTATTTTCATTCTCTTCCCTGGGTACACTGGCCTCACCAGAATTAAGAAAACGGGACCGGGCACAGGAAATGCTCATTGACCATTTGGGCCTTGTGTGTAGTACATCGTTGTTGATATTGCAAGTGCTTTGACTGACTGGTTGTGGAGCTGTCTTCAAGAAGGAAGTACCTTGTGTTTGATGGTCTTCCCATTGAATCTAAAGGAGGCGTTTCTGGTTAAAGTTTTTGAGAGCTGTCATATCATTGATCCATAGCTCAGGTCTCACAACAGTACAGAAATGCAGTGATGATAACTGGGTACATTCAGACTTTTGTTGACTTGCAGAGGTCTTTGATGTCAAACTTACTGCTGAAGTTTTTAGAAAGCTGAATTTAATCAGTGAATCTCCTAATCAGTGATGGCCTTTTTAAGGGAGGTTGTTGCCAAGGTATGGGCAATGTAAGAACAAGTGGTAGGAGTGAACCAAGCTACCTCTCGAACCTGCTGCATAATTCGTTACAACCATGTGAGATCTTCTGCCTGCTCTTCATGCTCGTTAATTCCCTGAGAAAGCAAACATCAGTCTATCACAGCCTTACAATAATCAACGATGGAGCACACACATCTGTCTGACTTCTGACAAGTTCCAAAAATCCACAACCCTTTCAGTGAAGAAGATTTTCTTCATTGCTGTGCCGTATCCTGAGATCATGCCTCCAAATTCTAGACTCCCCAGCCAGGGGAAACAATTTTTCACTGTGTACCCAGCTAAGCCCTTTCAAAATTTTCTAAATTTTACCTCTCATTCTCCTAAACTTCAGAGAATATAGGCCCAATTTATTAATCATCTCATCATAGGAAAACCATCTCACGCTAGAAGGAAATCTTTGCTATACTGGCTCCAATGCGTATACTGTATAATATTATTCCTTTAAATATGGAGACCAAAACGGTTCCAGTACTCCTGCAGTGGTTTATACAATGTTGCCAGACTTTCTTATTTTTGAACTTCAAATCCTTTGAAATAAAAATGAACATGATTGTTTGCCTTTCTGATTGTTTGCTATACCTGTATGTTACCTTTCTGTTTTCTTTGTATGGATAAACTGAAGTCACTCTGAACATCAACATTTGCAAATTCAATGCCTTTTACAAAAATATTTTGCTTTGCTGCTCATAATACTAAACTTCACATTTCCCATGTTAAACTCTACCTATTATATTATTATCCATCTGGCTTACTTTATAATTTTGGTCAGGAACCCAAAAGCCAACATTTCTGGTTCATACACCCATGCTGGATCTACATCCCTTATGCAAATCAACCTTCAAATATAAGTGCTGTAATTGGATGTGGCACATTGCTAGGACGTGAGAGCTATCTGTAATGCATGAGCAGTAAAAGGAGCAATGATGGGAACAACAGAGATGGCAACATCAAGGAGGGCCAGCAATATTTCATAGAATCATAGAATGCCTACAGTGTGGAAACAGGCCATTTGGCCTAACAAGTCCACACTGACTCTCCGAAGAGTAACCCACTCAGATCCATTCTCCTACCCTATTGCTCTACATTTACCCCCAACTAATGCATCTCATCTACACATCATGGCCAATTCACCTAACCTGCATATCTTTGGACTGTGGGAGGAAACTGGAGCACCCAGAGGAAACCCAAACAGACGCTGGGAGAATATGCAAACTCCACACAGACAGTCATTCAAGGCTGGAATTGAACCCGGGTCCCTGGTGCTGTGAGGCAGCAGTGCTAACCACAGCCACCGTGCTGCCTGTTTCAGTGCACAATAGTGGCCAAACGTTCAAGTTAAAGATAATGAACAGAATCCAGAGCATGGTCCTCTATGTGCTCAAATTTTGCTTTATAAAACCATGAATTAATTCCTGCCTGCATTGAACCTGGCATCTTGGCTGAATATCCAGCTAACTGTTCAGGTTTAGCAAATTACAAATTGAAAGTCATCATCTTGCCGTGCCTGGTTCATTAATAAGGAGGCTAACAGGATACTACTTACAGGTGAATGGCTTCATCATTTACCTCTATCCTCAAATTCAAAATTTGAAGGGTTATTGGAGGATTTGGGACCCTCCTGCTCCTCTTCTAACGCCTATGGGCAATTGAAAATCCCACATTCTATTCCTTTGCAGTCACTTTGTCTCCCCACAGCTTATAATCCCATCTAGCTTTGTATCATCATCAAACATAGATGCTGTACTTTCAGTCTCTCAATCTGAACCAATAGTATAGTTTGTAAATAGTGGAGGACTCAGTGTCCCTCCTTGCAGCAAACTACTAGTTGTAGTTTGTCACCTTGGAAGTGCCATGTTTATCTCTCACCTCTGCTTTGAATTGATTAACCAATGCAAGAGGTGGTTGTTTTCCAAGGATCAGCTGTGGACCTTGGTGGCATGTCAAAAAATAGCTGTATACTTCATCTCATTGGCCATTGCCAGAGTTGGACAGTACAGATATTTAATGCCAATATATCCTCACAGTAGGCATTAGGATAGTTCTCACTGCTGGCACTAAATGCCATTACGTTATATCCACATGATTACCATGGCATCCAGTGATTGGCCAGTTTGATCCATCAACAGGAAGGAGTTCCACTCTCTCAATATCCAACTGCAAACACAATGTGAGCTTCTTCCGTGTGTGCATTTGCTTTCCTGACAGCAAACATGACTCTTTCATCCGTTGTAATTCAGACTATGTCAGATCTTCAGACCAGCCACCAAAGTATGTGGATTGGCCTATTAGAGCATGTGAAAATTCACCCCTCTGTCTGTTCCTCTCCTACTCTGTTTCACTTCAGCCAAATCACTACACCAGTCTATTGTCTCAACTTTCATCTTTAGTTTTCTAAATATCAAGTCAGCCAACTAGCCCCCATCCTACATTCTACAATTCAAGCTGGGATTAGTGTCCTGGTGGAATGCATGGAGCCCATCCTAATGGAACAGCTCCTTTTTTTCTGGGCTAATGGTGCCAGTGTCCCATAAATTGCAAATCCTGATCTCCAAACCGACATGTGAGCCATTCATTTCATTCTCTAATTTGCTTGATCCTGTATTTCAGATACCAATCCAACAGCCTTGCTAACTAGAATTGGGACATCATGTTGGGGTTGTACAGGACATTGGAGAGGCCACTTCTGGAGTATTGTGTACAGTTCTGGTCAGCCTGGTATTAGAAGGATATTTATTAAATTGAAGAGGGTTCAGGAAAAAATTCTTAGGATATTGCTGGGACTGTATGGTTTGAGTTATAAGGAGTATCTAGAGAGTCTGGAATTTTTTTCACTTGAACATAGAGATTTATAAAATCATGAGGGAGTAGATAAGATGAATTACACATGTTTTTTCCCTAGAATGGGTGAGTTCAAAACTAGGGGGCATAATGTTAAAATGAGAGGAGAAAGATTTAAAAGGGACCTGAGGGGCAACTTTTTCACACAGAGGATGATTCGTATGTGGAATAAACTTCCAGAGGAAGTGATTGATGCAGGTATAGTTACAGCATTTAAAAGACATTCGGGTAGGTACATGAATAGGAAAGCTTTAGAGGGATATGGGCCAAACTCAGGCAAATGGGACTAGTTTATTTTGGGAAACTTGGTCAACATGAACAGGTTGGACCGAAGTGTCTGTTTCTGTGCTGTATGACTCTATGATTCTATAACTAAAAGAATATTATTATGATTTAGATCAAGTTTATGTAAAGTGTAGTCATGATCTAATTGAATGTTGGACAAATGTGTTGAAGATCTACTCTTTGTTTCTTTATGTGTTTCTTTATTTATATCTTACTCTATTCTATCGAAGTGTTAATGGTGCACAACCAAAAAAGGCTATGCCTGCAAGTAACTTCGCATTCAGCATAATTGCATGTCTTGAAACTTTGCTGAATTTAAATTTGAACAAGGGGTCATAGCCAATTGACTTTGGGTGGGAGCATATTTTTGCAGGGCTTCTGATTGGCTGAAACATAATCAGCAGTATGACCACAGGAGAACAGCAATGACACTGTTTTTGCCGGCATTCCATGACTGTTCTGCTAATGTTAAGTTGGACGAGCAGAAACCCAACACATTCCTTTCAGTTGACATTAAGTGAAACAACAAAAAAGACACACAACTTTCAAGTATAATACAGAGTTATTGCTGGTCTATTCTTAGCTGATACTTTTTAGTTCAGAACTTGTAATCATAGAGATCAGAATATTATGATTGTCAGTGTTGGGTTGACAGATGGGGAGGCCCATAAAAGTTACCAAACCTTCCTGTCCTAGGTTTGGAATTTGTTAAGTCACAGCCCTTCAAGTTGACATCCTAGAATTTTTTCAAATATTGTATGAATTGCTGTCTGTGCCACCATTTCAAATAGTAAATTCCAGGTCCCTACCACCCTTTGGATTTCATCCTCGTCGACCCTCTCTCTACCAGTTACTTTAATTCAAAGCCCCCTGGGTTTTGACCGAAGAGTCTCCTGAAGTAAATAACTCATCGCTATCTGGGCATCATTTTCATTTTCAGTCTTCAGAGAACGGAAAGATTGTTATGTGTAGTTAATTATCTGTTGATCTGCATTTCTGTACTTTCATGATGGAAACAAATGAACTGAAATTAGCTCTCTCAGGCTATCACCGAATTTTAGGGATGAGTTCCCTAGAGAGCGTGCTCCCTTCCTTTTGATGAGTCTGATAACTGCAGAGCTGCAGGAAGGGATGCAGGAAGAGGATTATTGGCATTGTGTCCAACCTTGATCTTATTTGTGACTCCAGGGTAAAAGGTTGCACACAAGTTGTTTTTACATATCCTGCTGAGGATATATTTTGAGCTTTGCTGAAAAATGTGCTCTGTAATCAGTATTCTGCCTGTGCTTAATGCAATTGTAGAAAACAAATGTGATGGAAGAAGTTTTCTTTTCCTCTCTGGATTTAAAACATTATTTAGTTCTCCAAGGATTACAGATGACATGTATAGTTTGGCAGAAGCAGTTTCAGCTGTTTATGGCACTGTAGATGTGATTTCAGCATTGCCTCTCATTATGCTGACAGCAGCCATTTGTTCTGCTTTGAACAAATCAACATTAATTTTAAATAGGGAACTAGCAGTGACAGTACAAACGCATTGGTTTGGGGAAAATACTCAAAGCGACGATTGTGAATTGTACCCCTATTTGATTAGAAAAGAAAACCGGCTGGAATGTAAAGCAAATTTCTGATGCTTTAGCATTCACTTTAACCTACTTTCCCAGACCTTTTTTTTCTAGTTCACCTGTAGAACATGGGTGTCGCTGACCAGGCCAGTGTTTATTGCTCATCGCCAGTAATCCTTGAGAAGATGGTAATGAGCAAACTTCTTGAATTGCTGCAATCCACGTGCTGTAGATAGACCCACATGCCATCTCAATTCAAGTAAGACAAGATAAGAATATTTTTCAAGACAAATCCTTTTCAATTTAATCATAGAATCCCTAGTGTGGAACAATGTGATTTGGCCCATCAACTCCACACCGATCCTCTGAAGAGCATCTCACCCAGGCGTATCCCATCCCCGTAACTTTGCATTTCCGATGGGTAAACCACATAGCATAAACAGCCCTAGACACTAATTTGCCATGGCGAATCCAGCTAACCTTCCCATCTTTACACTGTGGGAGGAATCTGGAGCACCTGAAGGAAACCCACGTAGACATGGAGAATGTGCAAACTTCAAACAGACAGTAGCCTGAAGTGGAATCAAACCTGGGTCCCTGGTGCTGTGAGGCAGCAGTGCTAATGTCTGAACCACCATGCCACCCCTAAAAACCTGGTCGAATGTAAAACAAGTTTCTGATTCTTTAGCATTCACTTTAAGCTACTGCCTAAGACCATTTTTAAAATTCATTTTAAAATTTGGAATCCAACTTAATAGAAAGTTGACATGAGAGTTCAAAATATGGTTTTCCTACCACATATCTGGTAGGAAATCAGATTCTGTCTGGTAGGGAATCAGATTCAAAGAGCAACTGCCACAGACATTTGTTATGTCTCTGTTTCCATTGAACAAATAAAACCATAACTCTTGAGAGTGAGTGCTTTCAATGTTAACATTTTGTAACCTGATACCCCACCCACTGTGCTTCAATTCTTGATCCCCACTGCTCCTGTATTTCTGTAGTGTTCTAATCACTAGCTCACAATGGACTCCATTATAGCTCACTGCGTTCCAGATCCAATGTGTGATGCCATGGGAGGTTGGTCAGTCATTTAAGGTATCAGTACAAATTCGATATAATCAGTTTTTTATTGTGTATATTCCTATGCGTGATAGCTTTGAAGTCTACAGTGAAAACTAAACATAATAATGATTACTTATATTAATACTGCTAGTAGTGCTAATTATTGTGAGTTGCTGAGAATTATACCTTTATTTTATAGCCTATCACTTCTGGTTATGCAGCTTCCAGAAAACTAGTGTGTTGTGTCATAAAGCAAATAGTTACACATCTTAATCACAAAATATACTTGTTCAATTTAACAATGAAAAGATTCTGAGGATAATTTGATGTTTGTGACTCATGTAACAGCGGAAATAAACAACACAACTTCAAATATCATTTTCATGTAGAGAATTCTATCACAGTGGTCATTACAGTTTTGCAAGGTGATCAACAGCTACTATTTTAACATTTCTAAATTTGTGACCCAGTGGAAGTATTGCCTTTAAACCACATGGTTTCATAAAATTCTGAGATTTCCCATTGAAGCATATAAACAAAATAAAATTGAATTGGCATGAACAGCTGATTAGATGACTTACAGTGTGGAAACAGGCCCTTCAGCCCAACAAGTCCACACCGACCCTCCGAAAAACAACCCACCGAGACCCATTCCCCTACGTGTACCTCTTCGCCTAAAACAGTGTCTCCACACAGACATTCACTGTGAGGCAGCAGTGCTAACCACTGAGCCACCATGCCACCCTTTCCTTTCTTGTAGTCTCTCCTGGGGCATTTCCACACCAAGTCCAGTTCCTCCAACTCAGCTTTGAATAAGGACAGCATGTACTGGAGTGTCTCTTGCATCCAGAGTCTCTTGCATCCAAACGCTCACACAATCAAGAACAATACTAGACTTACAATGGATGAGTAAAGATTTGGCTAAAGGACTGCTGAAGAGAATCAACCCTGAGTTCTAATGCAATTAGCTCACATCTACATCAACAAATGGTAAATCATAAACTAGAACAGTAGGATTAATTCTGTATTCCTCAGAGAGGAGGTTCCGTTCTAAGGGAACATGGTTCAGAGTTTAAAAATATAGCACTTTGGCCATGATTCATTGGCCAACACATTGTGTTCACAGAATTAGCCCAAAGATTTTTGACAAAGTAAAATTTTGATGTGCCAAATGAAATCAGACAATTTCCTGGTGGCAAAAATAGATTTGTGATTACTTCATTTATATATTAGCTATGCTGTATGGTTCTATGTTTTATGTTATATTGAATAATTGAATGGCTGAATTAGGAAAACCTCTGGCAGAAAGTTTAAAAAAAACAACAATTTGCATTCATATAGCATCTTTAATGTAATGCGATGTCTTAAAACACTTCACCTGTAAAGCAGAATTTGATACCAAGCTGCACAAAGTGAGGCGAGTGGAGATAAACAAGGTCATATATTCAGCTCCTGAAGCTCATTAATCTCATCTGCACACACATTTGCTGAGCCAGTGGCATCTGCTTTGACTTAGTCATAATCCTATCATGGATGATAGCTATGTAATGAAGACTTTCTGTATGGTGACTGGCCATTGGGTCGTGACACTTCGATGTCCATACCTTTGTGACAAGAAAACTAAGTGAAACATGAAGATAATGGACATTAATGGGAGACAGTTACTGATAGCTATGACTCCTGAAGCCTTCTGTCTGTAAGAACATTGAACGTGATGAGCAGAAATGAAATGATCAACTGGTTGGTGAGACCCTGGGAAAACCATAAATCAATGAATTGTGCACCTTCTCAGCCTGATACCTTCCTTTGCAGCAAATGTCAAATGCCCATTGTCCAGTTGGCTTCTGAGGCAGCCTGAGCAATATAGAACATAGAAGAATACAGCGCAGTACAGGCCCTTCGGCCCTCGATGTTGCGCCGATCAAAGCCCACCTAACCTACACTAACCCACTATCCTCCATATACCTATCCAATGCCCGCTTAAATACCCATAAAGAGGGAGAGTCCACTACTGCTACTGGCAGGGCATTCCATGAACTTACGACTCGCTGAGTGAAGAACCTACCCCTAACATCAGTCCTATATCTACCCCCCCTTAATTTAAAGCTATGCCCCCTTGTAATAGCTGACTCCATACGTGGAAAAAGGTTCTCACTGTCAACCCTATCTAACCTCCTAATCATCTTGTACACCTCTATCAAATCACCCCTAAACCTTCTTTTCTCCAATGAAAACAACCCCAAGTGCCTCAGCCTTTCCTCATAGGATCGTCCTACCATACCAGGCAACATCCTGGTAAACTTCCTCTGCACCCGTTCCAGTGCCTCCACATCCTTCCTATAGTATGGCGACCAAAACTGCACACAATATTCCAGATGCGGCCGCACCAGAGTCTTATACAACTGCAGCATGACCTCAGGCCCCCGGAACTCAATTCCTCTACCAATAAAAGCCAGTACGCCATATGCCTTCTTCACTGCACTATTTACCTGGGTGGCAACTTTCAGAGATCTGTGTACATGGACACCAAGATCCCTCTGCTCTTCCACACTACCAAGTAGTCTACCATTAGCCCAGTAATCCATCTTTTTATTACTCTTACCAAAGTGAATCACTTCACACTTAGCTACATTGAACTCCATTTGCCACCTTTCTGCCCAGCTCTGCAGCTTCTCTATATCCCGCTGTAATCTGCCATATCCTTCCTCACTGTCTACAACTCCTCCGACTTTCAATACTCAACACCGAGTTGACCATGATGATGCAAACCATCATCTCATGAGACAGATGTTGCTGCCAGTACAAGTGAAAGTGGATACAAGCTTGGTCAAAAAAAGCAGCCTCAGAAGAGCATATTAAAAGAGGAAAAAGAAGTATAAAAATAGAAAGGTTTAAATAAGAAATTCCAGAGTATAGAGCCTGAGCAACTGAAGGCATGACCATCAATAATGGAGAAATTAAAATTGGGGATGGTCAAAGGCCAACATTTGTTGAATGTAGATTTTACATAGGGCTATGGAGCTGGAGGAGGGGTGTGAGGTAGGCAGAATGAGACAATGACAGGATTTAGAAACAAGGATGATGATCTTCAAATTGAGATGTCGCTGGACCAGAATCCAGTGTAGGGCAGCAACAGTATCCTTAGGATACCGGCTGCAGAGTTTTAGATCGGTTCAAGTTTATTGAGGAATGAATATGGAAGGTCATGTACGTTACCTTCTAAAGGTAACGTATATGACTGAAGACTGCAGCAGCAGATGAGCTGAGGTAAGGGTGGAGTTATGCAATATTATAGAGGTGGAAATAGACAGTCTTAGTCATTGTATGTCAGAAACTCAACTTTGGCACCAAAGACACGAAAATTGTAGTCAGCCCAGTTCACCGTCAAAATAGTTGCTAAGAAGAGGATGGCATCAGTAGCTAGGAATATTACATTACATGCAATACTATATTGATTAAAATGTTAATGATATGTTGCAATGTTTCCACACATTACCGTCTTTAACAAAGCAAACTCCACCACAGATAAAAGAACTCATAATGCAGGCCCAGTGAGAAGGGCTCATGAACCTTCCAACATTAAAGTATTTTGTATAATATCCGTTAGTGTCTGATTACACAAGCCTATTTATTTTCCATAGCACTGTATTTAAGTACACAACATGAAATGGGCTTTAGTCCTACCTAGAGGAAAGTTGTAGCTTGTTTCCCTGTCTTTGCTGGAACCAGAAGAATGTCAATTTAGGTAGCACTCAGTGTTGCAATTGTCTCTGACCAGTGAAGTGTGAGTCGAAGAGTGTGGTGCTGGAAAAGCACAGCCGGTCAGCAGTATCCCAGGAGCAGGAGAGTCGATGTTTTGAGCATAAGCTCTTTATCAGGAATCATTCCTGATGAAGAGCTTATGCTTGAAACGTCAACTCTCCTGCTCTTTGGATGCTGCCTGACCATCTGTGCTTTTCCAGCACCACACTCTTCAACTCTGATCTCCAGCATCTGCAGTCCTTACTTTCACCCAGTGAAGTGTGAGTCAGTCAGGGCTCACACTGCACCATCCATTAACCACTGTGAATATGTGCGTGTGTGTGTATCTGTTTGTTAACAAGCTCCAACATAAAGAACATTTTTTTGTGAAGGGATTGCAGTGCTTATGCTTCCAATGATGGAACTCTACTCTTTTACATCCGCCGACATTTCCGCCACCTCCAAACAGACCCCACTACCAGGGATATATTTCCCTCCCCACCCCTTTCCGCCTTCCGCAAAGACCGTTCCCTCCGCGACTACCTGGTCAGGTCCACGCCCCCAAAAAACTCACCCTCCAATCCTGGCACTTTCCCCTGCCACCGCAGGAACTGTAAAACCTGTGCCCACACCTCCTCCCTCACCTCTATCCAAGGCCCTAAAGGAGCCTTCCACATCCATCAAAGTTTTACTTGCACATCCACTAATATCATTTATTGTATCCGTTGCTCCCGATGCAGTCTCCTCTACATTGGGGAGACTGGGCGTCTCCTAGCAGAGCCCTTTAGGGAACATCTCCGGGACACCTGCACCAATCAACCACACCGCCCCGTGGCCCAACATTTCAACTCCCCCTCCCACTCTGCCGAGGACATGGAGGTCCTGGGCTTCCTTCACTGCCGCTCCCTCACCACCAGACGCCTGGAGGAAGAACGCCTCATCTTCCGCCTCGGAACACTTCAACCCCAGGGCATCAATGTGGACTTCAACAACTTCCTCATTCCCCCTTCCCCCACCTCACCCTAGTTCTAAACTTCCAGTTCAGTAACTGTCCCCATGACTTGTCCGGACTTGTCCTACCTGCCTATCTCCTTTTCCACCTATCCACTCCACCCTCTCCTCCCTGACCTATCACCTTCATCCCCTCCCCCACTCACCCATTGTACTCTATGCTACTTTCTCCCCATCCCCACCCTCCTCTAGCTTATCTCTCCACGCTTCAGGCTCACTGCCTTTATTCCTGATGAAGGGCTTTTGCCTGAAACGTCGATTTCGCTGCTCGTTGGATGCTGCCTGATCTGCTGTGCTCTTCCAGCACCACTAATCCAGAATCTTTTAGAAACTACCTATTTAGGAGAGTAATAAAAAATTTGAGGAAATTTGAGTGATGCAAATTTGACTAAAGTCAGCCTGTGTTATTTTCTTGCAGCTGTTGACCAGTGTACTGAGGGTTTATGTCATTCACATGCAACTTGTTATGACACCCCTGGCTCGTACGTCTGTCGATGTAACCCTGGTTATGAAGGAGATGGTACCCATTGTAGACCAATCGAACCAGGTAGGAATCCAAAATCAAATCTTATTTCCAAGTTACTTTGTGTCTATTAAAGGATTTGATTTGAAGGATGTGGAAAAGCAGGAGAATTATCTTCTGCAATCATACTTTTAAGAAGAAGGTAGGAGGTTTATCTAACAGATTTAATATTATTTTGGCTCTGTTAACTATGTGGGAGTCCAGGGTTAATTTGTAGTGCAGAGTTAAAGTGTGTGGTACTGGAAAAGCCCAGCCAGTCAGGCAACTTCTCAGGGGCAGGAAAATTGATGTTTCAAGCATAAGCCCTTCATCATTTCTGATGAAGTCCTTACGCTCAAAACATTGATTCTCCTGCTCCTCGGATGTTGCCTGAATGGCTGTGCTTTTCCAGCACCACACTCTTCAACACTGGTCTCCAGCATCTGCAGGCCTCATTCTCTCCTATTTAATTTGAAGTGCAGTCTTGTTTTAAAAAGAGGTGACCCTGGGTGCTTACAAACAATATCCTAACAAGGCTTGGCTGTTAAAATTGGTCAAGTCTCCCTACCATCACTCCTATCTCAGCATTCCATTCACTCTGCCATGCTTTTGCCCAGGAATTAAAATCCAGCCCTATTTCTTAGTTTTCCATACAGACAGTCTCAGCTCAGTTATTTTAACAATTTAGTGCTTTCAGTAAACTAACCATTCAAACTTTAACTCCTGCCCCCACGCCTCATTAAACTATTGTAACTTCCTGCTTCGAGGATGTATTACAGTTGTGATACAGAACATATTATTTGCCTAACAGGATCTTTCGTGGACAATCGATATCAGGTTTTCTTTTACATCACCCTTTTCAGTGCTGTTATGGCACACATCTGGAGCAGGTGGGGCTTGAACCCAGACCTCTGACTCTGAGCTAGGGACACTGCATTCCACTCCACCACCAGACGCTAACCAAATCCACATCAGTGTACAGTCCATCCAGGACGGCTGCCACCTCAGCTCATCTGTTGGCAGGAAGTAAATTAACATTGGATTAAATACAGATTGTGGTGCCTGAAAGCAACCAGTGCAGACCAACCTTTAATACATTCAAGTGCATTGCATACTCATTAAAACACTTTGGTTGCCAAATTGAATTGAACCTTAGTGATTTGTCACCAGTGAACAGGTCTTGGTAGACAGCAGGCAGAGTGATCTTCCTGAAGGATTAAGAGTAAGTAGGAGCTGCATTTGTAAATAGAGAAACCTTTTTGGACCAGGAAGAAGAATCTGAGCTATTGCATTGAGTGCAGATGTTGACTGTCAGAGAATCATTGAATTAGCACAAACCGGTTGGGTCTGCCAGGACAAAAATAATACTCAAAAGTATACACTAGTCCCACTTTCTAGCAATTGGCCAATAGCTTTAAATGTTATGACATTTCAAGTGTTCATTCAAGTACTTTTAAAAGTTGTACAGTTTCCTGAAACATCTATCTTGCTAGGCAATGCATTCCAGATTCCCACCACTATCTGGGTGATTATTTTTTCTGAAATCTCCTTTAAACCTCCTGCCTTCTTCTTAAAAGTGTGAGTTGAAACATGCTGGAAAAGCACAGCAGATCAGGCAGCATCCAAGGAACAGGAGAGTCAACATTTTGGGCATGTGATTCCTGATGAAGGGCTTATGCTTGAAACGTCGATTCTCTTGCTCTTCGGATGTTGCTTGTCCTGCTGTGCTTTTCCGGTGCCAGACTTTTCGACTCTTAGAGATGTGCCCTCTTTGTTATTGACACTTCAATTTGTTCATACACCTCAATTAGGTCCCCTGTTCAATGTTCTCTGCTACCCTTCCAGTGTAGTCACATCCTTCCTAGCGAAATGACCAGAACTGCACACAGTACTCCAGCTGTGGTATGACCAAAAGTCCTGTACAGCTCTAACATAAGCCCCCGCTCTTATAATCTGTGCTATGACTAATAAAGGTAAGTGTCACATATGCGGCCTTTACAACCCTATAATTTATGTTGTTGCCTTCAAGGATCTGTGGACAAACAACCCAACATCCCTCTGTTCCTCTAAACTTGCTTGTGTCCTGCCATTCATTGAGTACACCTTGTCTTTTTACTTCTTCCAAAGCGCATCACCCCACAATGTGTTGGGAGAATGGGGCATGGCTGTCCATGGAGGGGAGATCGGGTCATGTTGATGCCGAAGGAAGATCATGGGGCTCAGAGAGAGAGATGTGGCTGATGGAAGGAAGGTCAATCTCTACTGATGCAGGTCAAACATGAGAGAAGGGAAATGAAGGATGATTACAGACAGGTCAACAGTGACCCTGTGAGAGTTGAGGGTTGCCACAAACAGGTCATGGGTGATAAAGAGAGGGTCAAGATGATGGATTGTAATTCAGCAAAGGCAGAGTGACAGGTCTAGATTAATGGAGATTAGATTGACAGCGTAATGGCAGCTTGCTCAAGGGTCACAGAAAGCATAGCTAAGTGATGGAAGGAAGGTCAAGGTTGATGGTTTTCTGGTCTAAAGATTGAAGCGAGGCAGCTGAGGAGAAGATAGCAGTAGTTAAGTTCAAACTCCTTGTCTTGGACAGACAAAATGATTCTAATAGCAGACAGGGAATCAATACCTGTCTAAACACTGTTTCAGTATTGTGCCCAGACCTTTGACCACGATGACAAATGGCAGGGTTGGTGACTTCCGAGCCATCTCGGTGCAATGAGTAGACCCCTTGGCTGTTCATAATTACACAGGCCATCAGATGATTTAACTTGACCAGCCGTCCCACTTCCTTATGGAGGTTCTGCTCATTTCCAATGCTGTTGGCAGGACAATCAGTGCTGCAACAGGCTGTGAATCCTGGACAATTCCTTTCTCTAACTGGAAGATATTGCAATTGCCTTAATTCTAAGACAGGCTAACTGAGCTCTTACTGGGACTGGTGGGCTGGGTGTTGGGGAAGTGTGGGAGGTAATTGTTTTGGGATGCTGGGGTTGCATTGCCACCTTGCATCTTGTTGAAGTTTGCAGCACTGTAATTCATGCAACACAGCTGACAAAGATGTTTTTCTTCTACAGAACGTGTATCACGCGCAAAGACTGCTTGTGAGGAGCTGCGAGATGAAGTGGAAGCTGAGTTCAGCCCCCGTGGCCCAAGACCCCACTTTGGTATGCATGTTCCTCAATGTGATGAGCAGGGCAACTTCAGACCTTTACAGTGCCACAGCAGTACAGGCCAGTGCTGGTGTGTAGATGCATGGGGCAGGGAAATTTCTGGAACCAGAACACAGCCTGGAAATAATCTACCAACATGTAGGCACTCAGGTCAGTAGGTCTTGTTTATTTCAATTGTAGTTGTTATCTCATTAAATTGCTGATTTATTGAAATTTCGAAGGAAGCAAAATCACTGGTCAATTGTGCTTTAGAAACTTTCTGTTTATCTCATGTTTATCTCTTGCCATTTGTTTACTTATTTTACTTGATGGGGGTACAGTTGACCATAGGTTTGAATGGTAATTAGTTGTGCTACATCTTAACTCATAGCATACAGAAAGCGCTATCTCACTCTGTTTCATCATGAAAATATATTAAATGCAATAAGTAGCTGTACTTGCGTGGTAGTTATAAATTAAACACAACACAGGGTGCTAAGCCTTCTCATTTTGTGTACCATTACATTTTTAAAAACATGGTAAGTGTTAGTTACTGCCAATTGTTCTCTGTAATATTGAAAATTAACTATTGTGAGCATTGAATCTCATTGCTTGAAGTACTAATGGTTGGAGGATTATCAATGAAAACTTTTCCTTTTTTTTCTCTCTTTTAGTTCAATATTGCTTTCTCTCAGTTTATTCCACTTTCCATATCAGATTTGACTTTGAATATACCCACACATCATCGTCAGCCACTCAGCTATTAATTTCATAATTTTTTAAATGATTTGTCTCCAGAGCTACAGTTGTTTGCTTTGAGCACTCAAGTCTCGGGTTCCCTTGCTGCAATGTTCATCTTTCACAACTTGGCGTGCAATATTTAAAAATTTTAAAAACCTCAATGCATAAAGGAAAAACTAAAGAATGTCATATATATTGTTTAGATGCCTTGTAGAGTGAAAGTCACTGGTTTGGATATGATTTCTTACCCAGCAATTTCAATTTTGCCTCTGACTAAATTCCACAGAAAAGCCTAGCCAAAAATATTCTACAACCAGATTTTATCCAATTACACAGAAGACTTTTTTAAAAACTCAGATGTTTTTGCTCTAACCATTCCAAACATAAACCCTCATAAGTTAACATTTATCAAACGGGACTCGCAAAAATTCAGATTTCTGTCAGTGTGGAGCTTTAGAGAACAAGTTAATTGTACTAAATTCCGCTGGGTAAATGTATATTCTTTGATATGATTGCCCTATCACTGCTGTTCTTGCTGATCTATCCTGTCAAGTGTCATTTTAATTTTCAAATTCTTGTCTTTATTTTCAAATGCTCAATGGCTGTGCCCCTCCTTTTCTTTGAGGTCACCATATTTCTCTGAGATAGCTGTGATCCTCTAGGTTTGGCCATCTGTGCATTCTCAATTATTAGTACATGAGTTTTTTTTTATAAACGGACATTGCATGACCAAATTTACATAGTCTGCACCCTTATTTTGTAACCAGTTTCTGTGTATTTGATTAGAACCCATTCAGCACTCAAAGACTGCTTGCGAACAGCATCGAGAGAGACTGAAAACAGAGCTAAGCGTGCGTGGATCTCCAGCTCTTACTGGAATCCATATCCCTGAGTGCGATGATGAAGGAAATTTCAGACCTCTGCAATGCCACAGCAGTACCGGCCACTGCTGGTGTGTCTATGAAAATGGACAAGAAATTCTAGGGACTAGGACGCCACCTGGAACTGATCAACCACAGTGTGGACAGCCAGGTCAGTCAGTATTTTAACTATGTAAAATAGCCAATGTTATACAAAAATAAGGAGTTCAAAGTGTTTGCATTTGCTTTAAAGTGAATTTAACTTGGAGTTTGGATAAAATTCAAATTCATAGAATCTGATCATATGGAAATGGTCAATTAATGATTTGTAAGTATCTGTGGATATGCAATTCTTATCATGATTGTTAAGGCGTGGGTGGGATAAAAGTTCTGATCATCTTATATTTGCAACCAGTAGACCTGAGGAGCATTCTTTGTCCTGCTGTCTTGGCAGTATATTCTACCGTGAACCATTTAGAATGGGCATTTATATCGTTCATTTCTACTGATCTATTTAAACTTATATTCTATTCTATTTGCCATATTTTGGTCACTTACTCAGTTTGTCTAAATTCCCTTGAAGCCTCCTTCTGCCTTCCTCAAAGTTCACATTCCCACCAAGTTTTATATCATGTACAAACGTGGAACCTTTATAACTGGTACCCATAACCAAATCATTGATGTCGATTGCGAATGTACGTGGCCATGCACTGATCCTTGTGTGTGCCAACCTAAGAAGTACTCATCTACTCCTTCCCTACTTTCTGCTTATTAACCAATCCTCAATCTATATTACCCACAATTCATGCTCATTAGCTTTGTTTACTAATCTCCTGTGTGGGGCTTTACCAAAAGCCTTCTGAAAATTCAAATACACTGAATTTAATGATTCCTCCTTATTGACTCTGCTAATACTATCCTCTTAAGAGAATTGTTAAGCATAATTTTTTTTTCATAAATCTATGTTGACTCTGTCCAGTCAGATAATTATTTTCTAACTATCTAGTTACCACATCCCTTCTCGCAGATCCTGTTATGGTCCCTACTACTGAGTTAGACCACCAATTCCTTCCATCCTTTCTTAAACAGTGGGTTGCATCTAATGTTCAGACACCATTTCAGAGTTGATAGAAATTTGAATACTATATCCAATATTAATTTTTTACTAATACTAATTTGTTTTCATTTCTACATTCTCACTTGATCCTTGGATCTTAATTATTTTAATGAAGCTTCTTGTGTCTTCGTCTCTGAAAACAAAGTACATTTTCATTTCTCTGCTGTTTCTCTATTTCTTATTATAAATTCTCCTACCTCTACCTCTCCTACACATTTATCTCTGCTACATAAGTTTTTTTTTCTGGTTACATATCCATAGAAAATTTTCCAGTGTGTTTTATATTCCTTGTTGCTTTACATTCCTAATATTTTGACATATTAATGAGTTGGTGGACAGGGCTCAATTTCAAAACTTGCAGGTGATGTGACACTTAGAAGCATTGTGAACCATGAGGAGAATAGTATATGATTCAAAAGGACATATTTACTATGTTTTTTAACTAGCTATTTATTAAAACTGGAAATTTAAAAATGATAAAAATCAAAATCAAATGCACAGAATCAATGTAATAAGTTTGAAAAGGAGGGAAGAATAAAAGCTATACATTTTAGAAGTCGTCAGTGACCTTGATGTATTAGATTGTTAATCAGAGGCCTGAATTGTTTTGTTATTTGCTTATATGTTCATTAAGGCGAAATTTGGAAATCTCTATGAAATTTCAATGAATGAGTATCTCCCCAATTTGCTTTTTTCACTGAGCAATGCATTTCAAGATATAAAAAGGAATCAGGGAGACAGAATATGTTTCGGTCCTTGCTGTTAGCAATCTATATTCTTTCTCTCTCCTGCTGCTTAAAAGCTGCTGCTGAAATTGGGAAAACATTTCAGAGTTAGAAAGCAAACTCAGAAAAATGACTCAGAATCACAGGAGTATTATGGTGCAGAAAGAGGCCATTCAGCCTGGCATGTCTAGACCATCCCTCCTGCCATTCTCCTGCCTTTTTCCTGTATCCTTGCACATTGGTTATGTTTAAATAATGATCTAATGGCCTCTTGAATGTCTCAATTGAACCTGCTTCCCCCAGACTTTCAGGCAATACCTTCCAAATTTGAACCATGCATTGTATGAAAAGGTTTTGATACAGCTTGCAGATCATTTTGCAAATCACTTTAAATTTGTACCAATGTGTTTTAGGAATTTTACAAATGTTTTACAAATAAAGCCTCCTCATGATTTTTTTAAAACTTCTATCAGGTTTCCTTGTGGCCTTTTCTCTCTGAGAACAATCCCACCTCCTCCAATCTATTCTTATGATTGCGGTTTATCATGCCTGGAACCCTTCTTGCAAATCTCTTCTGCATTTTTTCCAAAGCATTCAGATCTTCCTACAGTGAGGTACACAAAACTGTATGCAATATTCTAGTTAATGTCTGACGTGTCTTATAAAAGTTCAGCATCACCTCCTTGCTGTTGTACCCTATGCCACAATTAATAAAGCTGAGGAAACTCTATGTTTTATTCTCTCAAACTGTCCTGCAATCTTCAAGGATCTGTGTAGATACACATCAAGGCTCCTCTGTTCCTGCACCTCCTTTAGAATTGTAGCCCTGGTGTTATATTGTCTGTCCATATCCTTCCTAACAAAATGCTTATGTATCACTTCTCAGCATTAAACCTGATCTGCTATCGATCCCTCCACCACATTAACTTGCACTCCCTCAGTTTGGTGCAACCCGCCTGCTGTTGACCCCCTGGACAACCTTCAACCACATTCTCTTTGCCTTTGCGTTGCCATCAGGCTGCTTCCTCTCATTATTGGGGATCAGAGTCTCCCTCAGAATGAGGGATATGTTGCTGAAGTGGGGTGAAATCTTTACCCCTCTCGAAGTTTCTTTATGGCAACTTCAAATTTAACTATGTGTGGAGTGTCCCATTAAGGAATGGAGTTGATATCGTATCAGGTGGGTTGGCATCATGCTTCCTGCAGTATATAGGATGAGAAACCTGAAAAATGACCATGAATTAGCTATTAGGCATCCAACACTCCATCTCTGATGTCCAAGCACAACAAGATTTCAAGTTAAAAAGATACTGGCAGATAAATTACATCTGTTTCTGTTCCTTGCACACTTTTAGGCATCACCATCCCCTCCTATGACTCACATTGCCCTTAAATTAAAACTCAATTCAGTGCCCCTGTAGATTAAAATTCAGTCCAAAATCTTTCACTCCAAAGTTGATTTTCTCCCCAACACATTCCAACAAAATAAATCTCACAGACCCTCTTCTGCTAATCATTTCCCTTTCCAATTACATGGTTCATTGAGATGTTGCTGCCAGCATAGCCCTTTACAGTAAACTTTTGTGATGATTGCTAATAAGTAAAATATACACAGATCTCTGGAATAAACCACACTCAAAATCCAAATTCTGACTGACAACAGGCATATCTGAAAGAATTAAAAGCAAATTCAGCTGATGCAGCTAGAATGTAATTAAAGGCTTGACTCCTCTAATCGGAGCCTATATCCCTGAGTGTGATGAGGAGGGGAACTTCAGGCCTCTGCAGTGCCATGGCAGTACAGGCCACTGCTGGTGTGTGGATGAAAGGGGACAGGAAATTCCTGGGACAAGGACACCACCTGGAACTAGTCAACCACAATGTGGACAGCCAGGTCAGTCAGTATTGTAATTAAACAAGGTGACTCACATTGCAGAAAACGAACTGAGAAGTTCAAGGCATTTTTTTTCAAAATGTGTCTAACTTGGAGTGTAGCAATTCATTTGTGTAAATTATACAAATATTATTATGGAATAGGTGACCTGGTCTAATCATTTCCTGTGACTATTAATGGCCTTTCACCCATGTTTGGTATTGTTCAGTACATATGACTGGGCAATATGTCTGACCACACTCATTTACATCCAAAAGGTCCCATGGTCTTCCCTGGGTATTTCCGTATCCCTTTCCCATATTTATCTTCTGTTGTCAACCAACCCCTATATTCTTCTATCAACTGAGCTCACTTTTTCATTGGTGTTTCTATGAGATCCTGGATCTCACCAAACGGATTCACCATTTATTCAGGCCAACCACTTTGGAAAAGTGGTGCTATATCTTGACTCAAACAATGATTAAAGGATTAAAGATAATGATGAAGGATTAAAGTAAAAAACCCTCAGACATTTAGCTTTTTTATTTGCTATACCTGTTGCATTTTTGTCAGTAGATAAGCCATGCATCATCTTTTCCCATATCACAATTCAGTCAAATAAATCCTACACAGGCCTACTTGACCAAAGTTCCTTCCACTTTCCTGAGAAGAACATTTTCTGCAAGAAATAGCTGCTGTCTCCGTTCCTCCAATAATGCTCACAAAAGAACATTCATCAAATAATGAAGAAAACCTAGTGTTAGGTCTCCAGTAAACTATGGAACTTTAGTTCTGCCTGAACATTGGTGGGGACAGCAGCTCATTACATGAATATAGGTATAGGTATATTTTATATCCCATAATGAGGCTGGTGAAATAGTCCCTATACAGGAGGCTATATTACATGACACTGTTTGTCTGCTTTGTACTTTTGTTTTTGTCTGTTTGAAAACCTGGTTCTTTTTCTTTAATTAGTAACAAATGAACGTCCAAAGACTCTTTGTGAACAGCACCAAGAGAGAGTGCACTTAGGCTTGACTCCTCTAATCGGAGCCTATATCCCTGAGTGTGATGAGGAGGGGAACTTCAGGCCTCTGCAGTGCCATGGCAGTACAGGCCACTGCTGGTGTGTGGATGAAAGGGGACAGGAAATTCCTGGGACAAGGACACCACCTGGAACTAGTCAACCACAATGTGGACAGCCAGGTCAGTCAGTATTGTAATTAAACAAGGTGACTCACATTGCAGAAAACGAACTGAGAAGTTCAAGGCATTTTTTTTCAAAATGTGTCTAACTTGGAGTGTAGCAATTCATTTGTGTAAATTATACAAATATTATTATGGAATAGGTGACCTGGTCTAATCATTTCCTGTGACTATTAATGGCCTTTCACCCATGTTTGGTATTGTTCAGTACATATGACTGGGCAATATGTCTGACCACACTCATTTACATCCAAAAGGTCCCATGGTCTTCCCTGGGTATTTCCGTATCCCTTTCCCATATTTATCTTCTGTTGTCAACCAACCCCTATATTCTTCTATCAACTGAGCTCACTTTTTCATTGGTGTTTCTATGAGATCCTGGATCTCACCAAACGGATTCACCATTTATTCAGGCCAACCACTTTGGAAAAGTGGTGCTATATCTTGACTCAAACAATGATTAAAGGATTAAAGATAATGATGAAGGATTAAAGTAAAAAACCCTCAGACATTTAGCTTTTTTATTTGCTATACCTGTTGCATTTTTGTCAGTAGATAAGCCATGCATCATCTTTTCCCATATCACAATTCAGTCAAATAAATCCTACACAGGCCTACTTGACCAAAGTTCCTTCCACTTTCCTGAGAAGAACATTTTCTGCAAGAAATAGCTGCTGTCTCCGTTCCTCCAATAATGCTCACAAAAGAACATTCATCAAATAATGAAGAAAACCTAGTGTTAGGTCTCCAGTAAACTATGGAACTTTAGTTCTGCCTGAACATTGGTGGGGACAGCAGCTCATTACATGAATTGAACGAGAAGATGAAGAACATACAGCATTGTATGAAATATACAAGACATGAAAGCAGATCAGCTTATGGCTGTTTTAATTCCTATAATCAGGCTGTTGACAACATTTGTGCTAAGAAAAAGAGACATCACATGACCTAATTTGTATTTGTAAAATTCCTACTCATTCAGTCTGTTTGATTCTAATAAACAAATTGACAGCAACAAAAAGCAACATTCCTTAACTCAACTTGCAAGATAGTACTTTTGTTCTGCAGTTATTTTAAAATCAGGATCGTTTTGTTTGATTTAGAATCCACTGAACGCCCAAAGACTGTTTGTGAACAGCACCGAGAGAGACTGCAAGCAGAGCTGAACCTGCGTGGATCACAACCTCTTGTTGGGGCCTATATCCCTGAGTGTGATGAGGAGGGGAACTTCAAGCCTCTGCAGTGTCATGGCAGTACAGGCTACTGCTGGTGTGTGGATGAAAGGGGACAGGAAATTCCTGGGACGAGGACACCACCTGGAACTGGTCAACCACAGTGTGGGCAGCCAGGTCAGTTAGTGTTGTAATTAAGCAAAATGACCCAGATTGTAGCAAAATAGAGGAGTTCAAAGAGACTCTAATATGCTTAAGTGAGTCTAGCCTTAAATTTGGCTACACAGTAATATGTAATTTATAAAAACAGCTTATTATGGAACAGCCGGTTTTGGATTAGCTAGTGATTGTGACACAAGACAGGGACAAAACACTGAGAAACATTTATTTGCATCCTAAAGGTCTGATTATCCTTCACAATTGCTGCCCCCACCTCTCCCATCATTCGTGTCTGTTGTTGCCTAGCTCTCAGTATGCCCCATATCATTTTTACTGATTTCTTTTCTACAGCTGTTCCTTTGCTTTCTTTATCTCCCCAAATTTATTTGCTATTTATTCAGATTTTTCAGCTGAACAAACATGACAGTTCACTCTAGGATTCAGAAATAGATGTAATGAGCAATGTGAATAAAAACTAATTTTGTTTAAATCTGTAAATATCAAAATTGCAGAAAGAGTGAAATCAATCCGCTTCTTTCTGTCTGTAACCATTCAGTGCATTAGCCTTTTAGTTCCTTTTGTTTAATTATTCTAGAGTGTCATTTTCTGTTGTAATTGTATGCTTCCTTAGGTTGTTGCCAGTCCACAACCATGTGACATAAACCATTTGCCCCAAGGTCTACTTTTCTTCCATCACTTTTCAGTAAATTAACTTATTAATACGTATTAGCTGTAACCAGGCTGTTCACGATACAAGGTGGAAGAGATGTTACATGACCCAGAGTTAAGAGATTTCTGCTTTTAATTTGTTATTGTTCAAAAATCAGTTTCTTTTTGTTTGGTTAGCAAACAATGAACGTCCAAAGACTGCCTGTGAACAGCACCGAGAGAGATTGCAATCAGAAGCACGTGGATCACATCCTATTATTGGAGTCCATATCCCTGAGTGTGATGAAGAGGGAAACTTCAAGCCTCTGCAGTGCGACAGCAGTACAGGGTATTGCTGGTGCGTGTATGAGAATGGACAGCAAATTCCAGGGACGAGAACACCCCCTGGAACCAGCCAGCCACAATGTGGACAGCCAGGTCAGTCACTGTTTGCATATTGAGAATGACCAGTGTAACAGCAAACAAAAGGGTTAAAAGAATGTTCTTAAAAGTGTGTCTGAATGGAACTTAGTTGGGCATCTGTGTGTAATTCATGGAAATATATTATCCCTACCTCTTAGCCAGGAGGCCTGGGTTCAAGTCCCACCTGGTACAGAGGTGTGTAGAAATATCTCTGAACAGGTTGGTAAAAAATATCTACCTTCAAAGCAGATGATCATGGGATCTGTAACAGTAAAGTTCCTGTTGCTGCTGCAGAGATGTGTACATCAATCCATTTGGAAACCAAAGCAGTAGAAATTACCTCCGTAGTATTGGAAATCCAAAATAGTGAAAGTGCACTTTAAGAACAGGTCCTTTGAGTAAATATGTAATTCTGTCCAAACAATTCTCTTTATTAATTGGTTAGCAATCAATGAACGGGTAAAGACTGCTTGTGAACAGTATCAAGAGAGACTTCAAGCAGAGCTGCGGCTGCGTGGAACTCTTGTTGGAATTCATATCCCTGAGTGTGATGAAGAGGGGAACTTCAGACCTCTGCAATGTCATAGCAGCACAGGCCACTGCTGGTGTGTATATGAGAATGGACAGGAAATTCCTGGGACTCAGACGCCTCCTGGAACTGACCCACCCCACTGTGGAGTGCCAGGTTAGTCAATGTTTTAAAATATGAAATGACCAGTATTGTAGGAAAAATGAAGATTCAAAGGAACCTTAATTTACTTAAAGTGATTTTAGCTTGGAACTTGGTGAAATCAACTGAAAAAGAGTCATGTCTGACTGGAAATGTTAACTCTGTTTTGCTCTGCACAGCTGAGTTTCCCTGGCACTTGTTTTTACTTCAGTGTTCTACTTCTGTGTCAGTTATACTGATACCTTTTTATTTAGATGTTCCAGTCTATGTTTATCTTTCTATTGAATATTTTCTACTATTCTTATATTTTTGTCATTCAATAATGCTGTAACATGGGTGGAAATGTTTTTTTAAAATATTTTTATTAGAAACTTTTTCAAATCTTTTATAAGACATCTATATACAAAAAAACAGAAAGAGGCAGTACAACAATGCCATATTACAATTCTATTAGTAATGAACTACCTACTATTCCACCATAACAAACGTATCTACTTAAACTAAACTAAAATCAAATTAAATAAAAGTTAAGTTAAACTGAATTCAAATTAACTTAAATTAAATTATGTCACATTACTTTATTCTATTTCACTCACCACACCTCCACTGAGGCTCCCATCCCTGGGAGCACTAGTCAATGGAGGGGTGGAATTTTAACCTCCTAACTCACTGACAGAGGGAAAGCATGAGGAAGAACATGAAGTTCAACTGGGCTTTTGTAGGTGACTTTCCTCCTCATTTGCATCTCAGTTCCCATTTCCCAACCAACTAGAGCAAGTGGCATGATGCGAACCAGATGAAACCACTTACACTCAACAACCTCAAGAGTGGCTCCTCAGGAGTGACTATTCATCTCTCAGAAAGCATGATCAGTTGATTTATGTGCCTCCTCCATTAACTCAGATACACCCCCTGATGAGAACTGCAGGACATACATGCTGAGGTGTCTCAGGTCTTTGTGCTGATATCTACTCTTGTGGAAAGTGTGGCTACCGACACTGAGCATCAGATGTGGCCCTCGACCAAGTGCTTGCCAATGGCATGTCCACTCAGAATACAGCCTGAAGCAGGATTTTTCTGAGAAAGAGTCACTGGATCTGAAACATTAACTCTGATTTCTCTGTACAGATGATGCTAAACTTGCTGAGCTTTTCCAGCAGTTTCAGCTTTTGTTTCTGATTTCCAGCATCCACAATTCTTTCAGTTTGCATTTTGTGGAAAACCTGGCCTTGGTCATACGCTATCTCTCTTAATGTAGGAAGTGCTGTCCAGCTTATTGGTTGCAGGGATAAGAGGGTGACAGAAGATGGGTCAAGGGAACATGGAAATGAATGTGCTGTTCAAGGTGCTTCAATCTCTGAATTTTTACCCCTCCTTGGTGGCACTACTTCCTGTTTCCCCCATTGGCAGCCCCTCAACTGGAATCATATGTTCTACCCCTTGTCTCGATGTCCAAATCTGCTCCTGCATTGGTGCTGATGGGGCAGTCTTTGGTGTGTCTTTATGGGCTCCATCCCCAGAGGACTTAGGGCGAAGAACATTAGAGCAGACAGAGCAAGGCATTGAGCAACCTTCCGCTGGTTCTGCTGAAGTCATATGGCTAGCACCATTTGGGAGTAATAGAAAAAGGAAGAGGAGAATTTGTAGTTACACAAGGAGATTGATGTGTGTGTTTTACGCCATGTTACATTGGTACATTTCCATTTCATGATCGGACATCTTAGAATTTACTTTCTTGCCCATTTTTGCCTATCCCTTTGCTAAGTGGCTTTCTGCTGTGTGAAGAATGGTTTTGCAAACAGTAAAGACAAATTTGATAAAATAGATTATCTCACATGTGTTTCTCCAGTTCAGGAGAAAAGAACACCAAGGGAAATTTCTGGCAGAAATTTTTGCTGTGGCAGAGAGAGATAAAACAGATTCTACAACCTGCTTCATAACCCCAAGAACTAATGAAAGTTAAACTAAAACCCTGGTTCTGTGAAAGCCTGACTCCACCCATTCATGCTGCGTCTATTGTTCTAACCTATTAAATTAAAAAGGGCCAGGGTTTCTCAAACTGTTTACTTTATTGGCTTAGAAGAGACAGCTCGTTATCTCTGGCTTAAAACTGCTCTTCAAAAAAAAAAGCCAGGACAAAATACACCTCTTAAAGCCATTGTATTGTCGGAAACTCACAACTAATTCAACCAATTACCCTTTAAAATCCAACAGCTGCAGTGGTGGGATTTTAACCTGTATTCCCAGACCAGTTAGAGTCATAGTGTTATAGAAGTACAGAATGGAAACAGACCCTTCGTCCATGCCGACCAGATGTCCTAACCCAATCTAGTCCCATTTGCTAGCACTTGGCCTATTTCCCTCTAAACCCTTCCTATTCACATAACCATCCAGATGTCTTTTAAATGCTTTAATTGTACCAGCCTCCACCACAACCTTTTGTATGAAAAAGTTGCCCCTTAGATCCCTTTTATATCTTTCCCCTCTCACCCTAAACCTATGCCCTCTACTTTTGGACTTGCCCACTCCAGGGATAAGGCTTTCTCTATTTATCCTTTCCATGCCTCTATGGGTCACCCCTCAACCTCCGATGCTCCAGGGAAAACAACCCCAGCCTATTCAGTCTCTCAGTATAGCTTAAACCCTCCAACTCTAGCAACATCCTTGTAAATCTTTTCTGAACCCTTTCAAGTTTTGCAACATCAATTGCACGTAATATTCCAATTATCTATCATGCATCTCTACAGTAGGTGAGATTTGAAACCTGGGCCTTCTGGTACAGAGATAGAAACATTGCCACAGCACCTTAATTTATAGAACACATCTCTCAAATATAAAATTCAATGAGTGTCATCTGCTCTACATAAATTGTGGACCTGTTCCATTTTACTCTTAAAGGGTTCTGCATTTCTAATACTAACATATAAACCAATTGTAGTTTAATAATTTGGATGTGAACGTAGAAGGTATAATTGATAAGTTTGCAAATTACATGAATATTAGTGATATTGTTGATAATGAGAAGGATAGGCTCAGGCTATGGTCTGATATTGATCATCAGGTAAATTGGGCAGAGCAGTGGAAGGTAGAATTTAATCCTATAAATGTAAGGTGATGCATTTTGGGAGGTCTAACAAGGAAAGGATATACACATTGAACAGTGAATCCCCAAGGAGTACTGAGGAACAAAGGAACTTTGGTGTACAAGCCCATCAATCCCAGGAAGTATCAGCATAGATAGACAGGGTAGTGAAGAATGTATAGGGGATTGCTTGCCTTTATTAGCTAGGGCATAGAATATAGGAGCAAGAACATCTTTTTACAACTTTATTAAACTTGGTTAGGCTAGAGATGGAATCCATGTGCAGTTCTATTAGAAGGATGTGACTGCACTGGAGAGGCTGCAAAGAAGATTCACCTGGATGTTGCCTGGGATGGAAGCCCTCAGTTATGAGGAGAGACTGGGTTTCCTGGATCAACTGGATTTGTTTTCTTTAGAGCAGAGGAGGCTGAGGGGGTTCTAATTGAGGTAGACAAAATTGAGAGGTGTAGACAGAGGAGATTGTGAGAATCTCTTTGGCAGATGTGTCGAAGACCAGAGGGCACAAGTTGAAGATGAGAAACAAGTGGTTTAGAGGAGATTTAAGAAAAAACATTTTCACCCAGAAGGTGGTAGATATATGGAACATTCTGAGAGGGTGTTGGAGGCAAGTACTCTTGCAACATTTAAGAAGCATCTATGAGTATTTAAAATGACAGGGCAGGGGAGACTATGAACCACATGTAGGTAAACAAGATTAGTGTAGTTTGGTGTTTTTTTGGTTGGCTGAAAAGCCTGTTTCTATGTTTTATGACTCTATGAAAATATTAAATTTTAATGGATACAGGTGTGATAGAATCTGGATCAATTTGAGGTTATAAATTAACCATGAAATGTGAAATGAATTGTATTTAAAACACATTGACTTGGGGATGTTGTCTATCCTATGAACTGACTGTTGACAGCAACAAGGTATCAAAAGACCCAATAGACTCAATTTGAGAGACTTGCTCTTGTTAATTTGTAATTCTTTCAAAACCAGTTTCTTTATGTTTGATTAGAAATTAATGAACGTTCAAAAACTGCTTGTGAGCAACATCGAGAGAGACTGCAAATGGAACTGAGCTTGCGTGGAAATCAAGCTCTTGTTGGAATCCACGTCCCTGAGTGTGATGAAGAGGGGAAGTTCAGATCTGTGCAGTGCCACAGCAGTTCAGGCCACTGCTGGTGTGTATATGAAAACGGACAGGAAATTCCAGGAACTCGGACACCACCTGGAAGTGCTCGACCTCGCTGTGGGCTGCCAGGTCAGTCAGTGGTTTAAAATGTGTGAAAGATCTGATATTGTAGAATATTATGAGTTCAAAGAGTTTAAAGTGATTCTATTCTGAAATGTATATGTGAAAAACTGATCATCATTGAAAGAGGTGATTTAAGGAATAATTATTTCCTCTGTTTATAAATGCTTGTATCTGTTCTTTGACTTTGAGCTCTAAGTATGACTGGGATAAAATACCTGGTAAAAACAATGACTGCAGATGCTGGAAACCAGATTCTGGATTAGTGGTGCTGGAAGAGCACATCCAAAGGCAGCATCCAAGTAGCTTCGAAATCGACGTTTCGGGCAAAAGCCCTTCATCATTGTTATTTACGCTGATGTGGTTTGATTGCCTTTCCTAATGTTTGCCCTCTGCCACCACATATCCAATCATTTTCCCTTTTGACAACCAGCTCATAATAAACATACACCCTGCATTTCTCCTGATCTCTCTTTTCTATTCCTGTTTCACTCGTTCTCAACAAATTAATTCACCGTCTATTCAGATTGTTAACTTTAGACAGTTGTGTCAATGTCTTCACTCAAAGATTCACAAGCACATATGGTGAGCCAACAGGCGAATGCAAAGGATTAAAATTATAAAGAGAATTAATGGTGATGAAAAGAACTGAAAAGAAATTATTTTTGTTGTTTGTGTTCTAATCCTTCTCTTTCTATGTCATCATTTTTATCATTCACTAATCCTATGATGTAAAATCATTGCCACTAGTTTAAAATTTTCTCCACACTTACCTTTGAATATAAAATGTTTTCCACATATGGCATGCTATCACAGATTGATAAAATTTTTACAACACAGTAGGAGGACATTTGGTCCATGTCTACACCAGCCTTTTGAATAAGCTACTAATCTGTCCCATTCTCTTGCCTTCTTCCCGTAACCCTGCACATCATCTTTTTATTTGATTATTTACTTTTTTCCTCTGTGTTCTTCCTGCCAAAATGAATCACTTCACATTTGTCTGAACTGACCTTCAATGCCACCTGCCTCCATATTGAAATTGGCAACCTACCTGTCCTATGGAGGATTCCTCTGTGCAATAGACATGGAGATTGGAGATGGAAGTTGAAACTGGTCTAATGCTGCTGGCTTCCCAACCCAATGACAACTGATGTCCTTTTAACAAACTGCCCAGTGGCAAACCCACTCATATCCTGCCCACGTGGTCAGGTGAAAATTCACCCAAAATCCTTGACCCCAGCAAAGAAAATTGTTCCAAATCACATTACAATCTGTCCTTTATTGTCAACCAAATGTATTTCCAATTTCACAACAATGGAATTCAATGAGTCAGCCAGCCAGTTTATCACATTAAACTCTCAAAAGTAACACATCAGATAACACTTAACAAAAACCTACTTTTGTGTATGACAATTAAGTCAGACAAGACTCATTGAAGATACTAAATGCCACTAGGTAAATGTGTACCCCTGTCCTGATGGTGATAAAATTTGGATCAATTTGAGATGTTGAATTAACCATAATGTGAGAAATGATATCTACTCCAATTTATTGGTTTAATTGTGTTCTCTGTCCCCAAAAAAACAGACTGGTGACAAAATGCACTATACAAGAAGAAACAATATTGACTCAGTTTGGGATACAATTTGGAAATGTGTCCAACTGTTGTTTTATTTGATTAGCAGCCAGTGAACATCCAAAGTCTGCTTGTGAAGAACATCGAGAAAGGATACAAACACAGTTGAGACTGCGTGGATCACAACCTCTTATTGGAATCCATATCCCTGAGTGTGATGAGGAGGGGAACTTCAGGCCTCTGCAATGCCACAGCAGCACAGGCCACTGCTGGTGTGTATATGAGAACGGACAGGAAATTCCTGGCACTAGGACACCTCCTGGTACTGATCGACCACAGTGTGGACAGCCAGGTCAGTCAGTCTCTTAAATATGCCAAATATAGAGAAAAAATAGATTGGAAGTGACCTTATCTTGAAGTGATTGTTTTAACTTAGTAAAAGTATGAAAAGCTGATCATCATTGAAGCAGTTGAATTAGGCATTTGTTTCTTGTATTTACAAAACACCTACTTTATTGTTTGAACTATTAGTATGACCAGGGTAAAGCATATTGATTTGCACGAAGAAATTTCATTATCATTTCTGAATATTTGTCTCACATTCCTCATCATTCTCTTCTATTGTCAACCAGCTCAGAATATCTACGGTATCCTTCACTTCTATTGATCTCTCTGTTTTGTTCCCATCTTTCTGGTTCTTATCAAATTAATTTGTCATTTATTCAGAGTTTCAAGCTCGGAAAAGTGTGTGTATCTCTTCAGGAATACATGCACTGAGCAAACAGGTAAGCATAATGAATTAAAATTGATCAGAGACCATTAGAAAATGATAAGAAAATAAAAATAAACCAAAAATTATTATCTTGTCCTTTTTTAAGTGTTCCAGTCTTTAGGTTTAACTTTCATTCCATTTGGTCATTTTCTGCATTTCATACACTTTTATTATTCACCAGCTCAGTGACATGATTTCTATGTCCACAAATTACATTTTCTCCACTTCACGTTACTAAGTAAAAATATCCACCATGTACAACAAAACATATATTTCTGATGAGATGACAAGAAACAAATTCTCTGAGAAAACTATTGCCAAGGCAGTTCTTCACTATAATTTCTCAGAAAGTAGCATTTATAAGATTATACCTGCAAACACCTAGGATTGTCTGATATGAGCTACACAACACTTCAAAACACTAAAACCTTGTGAGTTCTGAGACATCTCTGGTAACGATTAGAATTTGGACCAATTTGAGGCAATGAATACATGTGAAGTGTATTTAAAGCATGTTGGTTCCAATATATTTTCTTTCATACAAAGAATCTGGTAAAAATGTAGTAATGCATGGAGAGGTATTACGTGATCTAATTTGAGAGAGTTGTACTTTTAATTTGTAAGTTTCAAAACTATTTTGTTTAGCCATTGATGAACGTCCAAAGACTATTTGTGAACAGTATCGGGAGAGACTGCAAGCAGAGCTGAACCTGCGCGGATCACAACCTCTTGTTGGGGCCTATATCCCTGAGTGTGATGAGCAGGGGAACTTCAAGCCTCTGCAGTGCCACGGCAGTACAGGCCACTGCTGGTGTGTGGATGAAAGGGGACAGGAAATTCCTGGGTCAAGGACACCCCCTGGAACTGGTCAACCACAGTGTGGACAGCCAGGTCAGTCAGTGTTGTAATTAAGCAAAATGACCCATGTTGTAACAAAATGGAATTGTTCATAAAGATTTTAATTTTTTTAAATGATCTAGTTTGAGCAGCTGTATGTGTTTCATATTGTCATGGAAATAGTAGATTTAATCAGTCTGTTATCCCCTCCATCTATGTATTGCCTTTTAGGTGTATTTTCACAAAGTAATTACAAGTAAGGAGGAATATCAGCCAATTTAGTTTATTCATCCAGAGAAGCAGTCACTTTCTTCCCCATTTTAGCATCAAATTTTCCCTTATTAATTCCATTGTTCAAGAAGTTTATTCTGTAGGTTCATCATTCTTAGTGTTTTCTGGTACCTGTTGAAACTTTTCCCCACTTCTGCCCACCTCCAAACTACGTCCCACCGCAAAAGTGCTTTCAGCTGGGAGATTGTTACATAATGGTGATGTCATTGGACTAATAACCCAAAAGCCTAGGCTAATGCTTTGAGAATAGGGGTTCTCATCCCAACATGACAACTAGTAGATTTGAAACTTAATTCATCCATATAATCTGGAATTGAAAGCAAGTCTCAATATTTATCATTGATTGTTGGAAAAAATGAAACCTTGTTCAGTGACATACTCTCAGGATGAAAACCTGGCCTCCCACAGTGGGGAGAGGTCATACTGGAGCTCAGTTTTGAAGTATACAAGATGTGCTAGATCAGTATGTGCCATTTACAAATTTTGCTGCTTTTCCTTCCAGGCTACATGTGATTACAGGCCTGCAGCAATGTGGCTGTTTATTAGCTGACCTCTGAAATGGTCTAGCAAACAAATCAATTCAAGGGCAGTTAGGGATGGGCAATAAATGCTGACCTTGTTAGCAATGTTCATATCCCACTAAACAAAACAGGTACTACTATCTATGCTGTACAACATGACCATGTAAATGCAGTGACAGTGCAAAGATGACCACAGCTGTATGACGAGGTGGTCCTGCGACGTCAATCTTCCTCAGAGAAGAAGGAAGCAGAGAATACTGGTGGAATTGCAGAGGAGCTAGCTGATCAGGCTTTTGAGGAAGGCCACCCAGTTTGTCTCAGGGCTTGTGGGATTGAATTGGTAGCAAGAGCCACACTCATTCGACAGTGGTTCACCTGCTGGCACTCAGACCTATGACAGATCATTCTCGGACTTCCGATTTGAGAGAGAAGTTCTCCATCGAGCAAATGCGCATCTGAATAATCCCATTGACTCCCAGCGACATTAAGAATGGGGTGTCCATGATCTCCCCAGGGAGGCTCATCCCCAGGCTGTTGCATTGACTTGTCGCAGGGAAACATCTGTCACAGGGCCTTGCGGCATGGAGAGGTTTGTGAACCTAAGGGGCAGAGGACACAAGAGATGACACTGGTATCGGTTGAGGGGAAATCCTAACATCATTGTTTCCGACCTCCTCAGCCATTTCATGGTGTTTTTGCATGTTGAATGAGGACACAGGCTGGGCTGTAGTTGGCATCCTCTTCAAGCACTTCCGCATCATCAGTCAAATCCAGAGGTTCGTTCTCTTGGTGCAAGTCAGCGCACTGCTCCTGCATCCATTCAGAGTCCTGCTGCATTTCAATATCCAAGAGAGTAGCCGCTGTCTCAGTGGAAGAGCTTTTGTGCTCAAATCATCAGCCATGATAGACCAGAAGCACGTGGGTGTGCCCCTGAGCCCTGACGGAGCACCTGGGTGTGCCCCGGAGCACTGACGGAGCACCTGGGTGTACCCGGAGCCCTGATGGAGCACGTGGGTGTGCCCCTGAGCCCTGATGGCGCACGTGGGTGTGCCCAGAGCCCTGATGGAGCCCGTCAGTGTGTGCCCATGAGCCCTGACAGAGCACGTGGGTGTGCCCCGGAGCACTGACGGAGCACCTGGGTGTGGCCGGAGCCCTGACCGAGTATGTGGGTGTGCCCCTGTGTCCTGAGGGAGCACGTGGGTGTGCCCGGGACCCTAACGGAGCACTGGGTGTGCCCATGAGCCCTGACTGAGCACCTGGGTGTGCCTGGAGCCCTGACGGAGTGTGTGGCTGTGCCCCTGTGTCCTGACAGCGCATGTGGGTGTGCCCCAAAGCCCTGATGGAATACGTGGCAATTCCCTGGAGCCCTGACGGAGCACCTGGGTGTGCCCAGAGCCCTGATGGAGCACATGGGTGTGCCTGGAGCCCTGACAGAGTACATGGGTGTGCCCCTGGCCCCTGACGGTGCACGTGGGTGTGCCCCTGAGACCTGACGGTGCACGTGGGTGTGCCCCTGAGACCTGATGGTGCACGTGGGTGTGCCCCTGAGCCCTGACGGAGTACGTGGGTGTGCCCCTGTGTCCTGACAGAGCACCTGGGTGTGTCTGGAGCCCTGACAGTATGTGGGTGTGCCCCTGTGTCCTGACTGAGCACAAGGGTGTGTCCCTGAGCCCTGATGGAGCACGTGGGTGTGCCCCTGAGCCCTGACGGAGCACAAGGGTGTGCTCCTGAGCCCTGACGGCGCACGTGGGTGTGTCCCTGAGCCCTGATGGAGTAAATGGGCGTGCCCCTGTGTCCTGACAGAGCATGTGGGTTTGCCTGGAGCCCTGACAGAGTACGTGGGTGTGCCCCTGAGCCCTGATGGAACACGTGGGTGTGCCCATGAGCCCTGATGGAACACCTGGGTGTGCCCCTGAGCCCTGACGGAGCACGTGGGTGTGCCCCGTGTACTCACGAAGCACATGGGTGTGCCCATGAGCCCAGTCGGAGCACGTGGGTGTGCCCCTGTGTCCTCAAGTACGTGGGTGTGCCCATGAGCCCGGACGGAGCACGTGGGTGTGCCCATGAGCCCTGATGGAACATGTGGGTGTGTCCCTGAGCCCTGATGGCGTACATGGGTGCGCCCATGAGCCCTGACAGAGCGCATGTGTGTGCCCTGAGCCCTGACGGAGCACGTGAGTGTGCCCATGAGCCCTGACGGAGCACGTGAGTGTGCCCATGAGCCCTGACGGAGCACATGCGTGTGCTCCGGAGCCCTGACAGAACACGTGAGTGTTCCCATTTCACGATGGAGCACTTGGGTGTGCCCCGTGTACTCACGAAACACGTGGGTGTGCCCATGAGCCCTTGGGCACACCCACGTACACCATCAGAACACGGGGCACACACATGTACTCCATCAGGGCTCCGGGCACACCCACGTGCTCCATCAGGGCTCATGGCCACAGCCCCGCGCTCCGTCAGGGCTCACGTGGTTGTGCCCCTGAGCCCTGACGGAGCACGTGGGTGTGCCCGGAGCCCTGATGGAGTACATGTGTGTGCCCCGTGTTCTGATGGTGTACGTGGGTGTGCCCCAGAGCCCTGGCGGAGTACGTGGGTGTGTCCCTGAGCCCTGAGGGAGCACGTGGGTGTGCCCGTGTCCTCACGGAGCACGTGGGTGCGCCCATGAGCCCTGACGGCGCATATGGATATGCGCTTGAGCCCTGACAAGTACGTGGGTGTGCCCATGAGCCCTGACGGAGTACGTAGGTGTGGCCATGAGCCCTGACGGCGCATGTGGTGTGCCCCTTTGTCCTGACAGAGCACGTGGTTGTGCCCATGAGCTCTGATGGCGCACGTGGGTGTGCCCGGAACCCTGACGGAGTACATGGGCGTGCCCTTGTGTCCTGGCAGAGCACGTGGGTGTGCCCCTGAGCCAGTACATGGGTGTGACCCTGATCCCTGACGGAGCATGTGGGTGTGCCCGGAGCCCTGACGGAGTACGTGAGTGTGCCCCTGATCCTTGACGGAGCACGTGGGTGTGCCCCAGAGCCCTGATGGAGTACGTGGGTGTGCCTCTGAGCCCTGACGGAGCACGTGGGTGCTCCTGAGCCCTGACGGCGCACGTGGGTGTGTCCCTGAGCCCTGATGGAGTACATGGGGGTGCCCCTGTGTCCTGACAGTGCACGTGGGTGTGTCCTGAGTCCTGATGGAGCACGTGGGTGAGCCCATGTGCCCTGACGGAGCATGTGGGTGTGCCCGGAGCTCTGACGGAGCACGTGGGTATGCCCATGAGCCCTGACGGCGCACATGGGTGTGCCCCTGTGTCCTAACAGAGCCCGTGGGTGTGCCCCTGAACCCTGATTGAGAACGTGGGCGCACAGATGTCCATTAGCTGCTTATGGCTCCACAATGCTTACAGGATCTTTGGGCATTCAGGAATACATTTGTCTTCAATGTCCAGGACAATTCTTCCTGTTTTGAATATCATTTGTGCAGCACTTTCACCCAGTGAAGTATAACTATGACTGGCATCTGTCCTCCAAAGGCAACTACCTACAGCTAACTCTGCCTCACTCTCCTCTTCTTGATCACTGGTGATGTGCTGCTCACTCAGTGTCTAATCTTGACTGAGGTCCAGATGAATTAAGTGTGCATTTGCCAGTGGTTATGCAAATAAATGATTTAATTGTTCTGGTTCTGTGGAGGAGGCTGGGGATGTCTGCACAGGAACATTCATCTACCCCTCCACTGCAGGGAGATACAAGAAGGTGGTGATGAAAACTCAAGAAATCCAGTGGGTGCCTCAACTCAACCAACTCCACAGGTGACAGCTGTCAAAGAGCCAAAACCCATATTGAGCAGGACATTCCTCGTCACTCTTCACATGAAGATAAAACTATTCAATCACCCTGCTCATTATGGCTTCCAGTCTCACTGTTGCATTGATCACCTGCCAGTTTTCCACGCTGCTTCCTCTATTGAAGTGAGATTGTGGATGTCAGCAACACCACCATACGTTCAAGCCTTCTGTTGACTGTTGGGCACTCATATTAGATAAAGGGGAGCACTGTATGCATGGCCTGGTCTTGCTGAGCTACTCCACAATGATGTTGATGAAACTTGGTACATTCCTCAGAGATGCCTCGTTCACTATTGAGCTCCATTTACGAGGCTGGCTGTTATCTCAAAAATGCAACTGGACACCTGGCCGGGTGGTGTTTGGGAGAACTTCGGGAAATCAGTCTGCTCAGGTTGTTGCTGGGACTGGAGGGTTTGAGTTATAAAGAGAGGCTGGATAGGCTGGGACATTTTCTACTGGCGCACAGGCAGTTGAAGGGTGACCTTATAGAGGTTTATAAATCATGAGGAGCATCAATAAGGCAAATAGCAAGGGTGTTTTCCCTAGGGTGGAGGCGTTCAAAACTAGGGGGCAGGTTTTTAAGGTTAGAGGAGAAAGATTTAAAAAGGACCTGAAGGGCAACTATTTTACATAGAGGGTGGTTTATGTGGGAATGATCTACCAGAGGAAGTGGTAGATGCAGGTATAGTTACAACATTTAAAAGACATTTGAGCAGGTACATGAATAGCAAAAGGTTTAGAGGAGTATCGGCCAAATGCAAACAAGTGGGATTGGTTTAGTTTGGGAAATTTGGTCAGCGTGGACAAGTTGGACTGAACGGTCTGTTTCTGTGCTGTATGACACTGGGTGAGAGAACTGTCATCTGGCTGTTGCTTGCCATTCAGCTTTCCAGATCCTAAAGGGTCATTGTACTTGGTCCCACATTGTCCATGTGCAAGCTTCAATGCTGACCTCTGTGGAGACCTCAAAGTCCTTTTAATCTGTTAAGAAATTTCATCTGTTGGTCACCAGAAAGGGTTGCTGTCAGCAACTATCTCTGTGAATGTTTTTACAGGCATTGGAAAAGCTTGACTTTATTCATAGATTCTTGTCTTTGAGCACCAGCTTGATCTTTGCCCTCAAGTGAAGGACAACAGCAAACAGCAAACTTGGTCAGAGCTGTCAGTTGCCTTTTACAAAGGTCCTTTCGGGATCCGTGACCCTCCTGATTGCTGTTGAACAAAGAACAAAGAAAATTACAGCACAGGAACAAGCCCTTTGGCCCTCCAAACCTGCGCTGATCCAGATCCTCTATCTAAATCTGTCGCCTATTTTCTAAGGATCTATATCCATTTGCTCCTTACGTATTCATGTATGTGTCTAGAAACATCTGAAATGACACTATTGTACCCACCTCTACCACCTCCACTGGCAACGCGTTCCAGGCACCAACCACCCTCTGCACAAAGAACTTTCCATGCATATCTCTCTTAAACTTTTTTCCCTTTCACTTTGAACTCATGACCCCTAGTAACTGAGTCCCCCACTCTGGGAAAAAGCTTCTTGCTATCCACCCTGTCTCTCCCTCTCATGCTTTTGTAGACCTCAATCAGGTCCCTCCTCAACCTCCATCTTTCTAATGAAAATAATCCTAATCTACTCAACCTGTCCTTATAGCTACATCCTGGTGAACCTCCTCAGCACCCTCTCCAAAGCATCCACATCCTTTTGGTAATGTGGCGACCAGAACTGTATGCAGTATGCAGCACAACTGGGGTTGGGACCTGGAAATTATTTGAACAATGTGTTCCCAGTCCAATTTAAAAATCTAACCTTGAATCTTATTCCTGATTTTAGTTTTCTCCCCTCTCATATTGCAACATTAAAATATCTTTCACAAATCGAATACATCCAAACAAATTTGGGCGGCACGGTGGCTCAGTGATTAGCATTGCTGCCTCACAGCACCATAGTCCCAGGTTCAATTCCAGCCTTAGGCAACTGTCTGAGTGGAGTTTGCACATTCTCCCAGTGTTTGCGTGGGTTTCCTCCGGGTGCTCCAGTTTCCTCCCACAGTCCAAAGATATGCAGGTCAGGTGAATTGGCCATGCTAAATTGCCCGTAGTGTTAGGTGTATTAGTCAGAGGGAAATGGGTCTGGGTAGGTTACTCTTCGGAGGGTCAGTATGGACTGGTTGGGCCAAAGGACCTGTTTCCACTGTAGGGAATCTAATTAAAAAATTTATTTTGCTTTGCACTCAAGAAAAAAAATTTGGTGAGATACATCTACCAAAGCAATTCCTAATTGAATCCAGGTTTTTTCCCTCCATTTTGATTCAAAAACTTCTTATTAAGACCATAAGGCATGGAAGCAATAACAAGCCATTTGGCCCGTTGACTCTGGCTGATCTGATAATCCTTAATTCCATTTTCCTGCCTTTTCCCCATAATCCTTGATTCCTTTACTGATTAAAAATCTGTCTATCTCAGCTTTGAAAATACTAAATGTCACTGCATCGGCAGCATTCTTAGATTAAGATTTCCACAGATTGCTATCGTTTGAGAGAAGAAATTCCTCCTAAACTCTGTCTGAAATGGATAACCTCTTAGTCTGAGGTTACCCTTACCCTTTGGCTCTAGATTCTCCCACAATGAGTAATTGCCTTTCAGATGGCTTGACAGTGTAAATACTAAGAATCTTATAATTTTCAATAAAGTTTCCTCTCATTCCTATAAACTCCAGTGAGTGCAATCCCAACTACTTAACCACGTTGTATTAAAAAAAAATTCTCAATACCCAGATTCAACCGAGTGAACCTTCTTGGAACTGTCTCCAATGCCAGTATATTTTTCCTTGATAAGGGACCAAAACTTTTCACTGTATTCTAGGTGTGGTCCATCTCATGCGTTTTATAATTTTAGCAAAGTTTTCCTATTTTAATACTCTATTCCCTATGAAATAAAGGCCAGCAGTCCATTTGCCTTTCCCTTTACACACTAAACTATGTGCTAGCACTTTTATTTACGCACAAGGACTGCCAAATCCTTCTGTGCTGCAGCTTGCTGCATTCTTTCTACATTTCAGTAATATTCTCCTTTTCTTCCTGTGAAACTGCATAACATCACATTTTCCCACATTTACATTCCTTCTGCCAAGTTTTTGCCCTCTTGCTTAACCTGTCTGCATCCTTCTATAGATTCTTTGTTTTATTCTTACCACTTGTCTGCCCATCTATTTTTGAATTGTCCACAAACTTGGCTTTGGTCCATTCACTTCCATCAACATCACAAGTCAGGATGGTGAGTGGCTTGGAGGGAAACTTGCAGGTGGTAGTATTCCCATGTATCTGCTGCCTTTGTCATTCTAGATTAAAAATAAATTGATCATCAGTTTGGAAGGTGCTGTCTCAGGAGCTTTAATGACTTTCTGGAATACATCTTGTAGATGGTACGCACTACTGCTACTGGGCATCGGTGATATAAGAAGTGAGGGTGACATGGTGACAATAAAGCAGATTGTATTTTTCCTGGATGCTTTTCAAGCATCTTGAGTGTTGCTGGAGTTGCACCCATTGGGCAAGTGGAACATATTCCATCACACTCAGACTTCAGGAGGTGAATTACTCACTGCCAGGATTCCTATCTCTATAACCATATTATCTAGGTATATGGGACTGGGATATCAGAGCAATTACAGAGGTATGGCTCAGGGATGGACAAGACTAACAGCTTCATGTTTCAGAGTATAGATGCTGTAGGAAGAATAGAAAGGTGGGCAAAAGATGAAGGGGGAGTGACATTTTTGATTAGGGATTATGGTAGTACTTACAGGGGATATTCTGTAAGCATGATAGTACTTACAGAGTGTCATCCCGGGAAGTTATTTGGATGAAACCGAGAAATAAGAAAGGGATGGTCACCACATTGGGATTGTACTATAGACCCCCCCAGAAGTCAGCATGAAATTAAGAACCAAATTTGTTAGGAGATCACAGTTATCTGTAAGAATAATAGGGTGGCTATGGGAGGGGATTTTAGCTTTCCAGTCTTAGACTGGGACTGCTATAGTGTTCAAGGTTTGAATGGAGATGAATTTATTAAGTGTGTTTGTACACACTTTCTGATTCAGTATGTGGATGTACCTACTAGAGAAGGTGCAAAACTTGACCTACCCTTGGGAAATAAGGCAGGGCAGGTGACTGAAGTGTCAGTGGATGAGCACTCTGGGGCCAGTGACCATAATTCTATTAGTTTTAAAGTAGTGATGGAAAAGGACAGACTTGATCTAAAACTTAAAGTTCTAAATTGGAGGAAGGCCAATTTTGATAGTATTAGGCAAGAACTTTCAAAAGCTGATTGGGGGCAGATGTTTGCAGGTAAAGGGATAGCTAAAAAATGGGAAGCCTTCAAATGAGATAATAAGAGTTCAGAGACATTATGTTACTGTAAGGGTAAAGGGAGTGCTGGATGCCAAGAGAAATTGAGATCTTGTTTAAGAATAGGAAGCAAGCATAAGCCAGGTATATAAAGCAGAGATCAAATTAATCCTTAGAGTATAAAGTCGGTAGGAGTGTACTTAACTGGGAAATCAGGAGGTCAAAAAGAGGACATGAGCTAGCTTTGGCAAATAGGGTTAAGGAGAATCCAAAGGGATTCTACAAATGCATTAAGAACAGAAGGGTCACTAGGGAGAGAATAGGGCCCCTTAAACATCAGAAGGCAGCCTTTGTGTGGAACCGCAGGAGATAGGAGAGATCCTAAATGAGTATTTTGCATCAGTGCTTACTGTGGAGAAGGACATGGAAGGTAGAGAACGTGGGGACATAAATAGCAACATCTTGGAAAATATCCATATTGCCAAGGAGGAGGTGCTGGATGTCTTAAAATGCATAATGGTTGATAAGTCTCTGGGACCTGATCAGGTTTCCTCCCACAGTCCAAAGGTGTGCAGGTTAGGTGAACTGGCCATGCTAAATTGCCCATAGTGTTATGTAAGGGGCACATGTATGGGTGGGTTGCGCTTTGGCGGGGCGGTGTGGACTTGTTGGGCCGAAGGGCCTGTTTCCATACTGTAAGTAATCTAATCTAATCTAATCTAATCTAATATAAAAGAGACGTAAGGGGCAGCTTTCTCATGCAGAGGGCGCTGTGTGTATGGAATGAGCTTCCAGAGGAAGTGGCGGAGGCTGGCACAATTACAACATTTAAAAGGATGGATATATGAATAGGAAAGGTTCAGAGGGATGTGGGACAAATGTTGGCAAATGGGAATAGATTACTTAAGGTTTTCTGGCTGGCATTTATAAGTTGGACAGAAGGGTCTGTTTCTATTCTGTACAGCTCTATGACTCTATAACCGGTAGCAATTTAAGATGCTGCATTAAGAATATCATGTAGTATCTCTTGGTGGAATCCTGTGGAGGTGAGGGAAGTTTTGGCTGAAGTCCCACAGGGAGCACAAGGTCCCACTTTTAGGGAAGGCCTGCTGTGTATATTTGAAGGCCAAACTTGAAAGGGAATGGCAGGCTTTCCCGAGGATAGAGGACCCTGGAAACAGATGTTCCACCTGCTGAGAGCTGGTGGTCAATTTGAAGCCTGTAGCATTATTGAATGGGATGAAAGCTATTAGGGCAGAAAGAAGAAGGGGCAGGGTCCCCACTCACCAAGCTCCTGCCTGATTAAATCCTCTTCCACCACCGAACTTGCCATGGGACAGGGCACAAAATTCCATTTTGTTTTCTTCCCTATAAACAGACTGATAGTGACAAGAAGGGGCGTTCTTTGAATTGCATGGTTTATACTTGTATTTTGTAATTATTTTAAAATCAGAATCATTCTGTTTGATTTAGTACCCATTGAACGCCCAAAGACTATTTGTGAACAGTATCGGGAGAGACTGCAAGCAGAGCTGAACCTGCGCGGATCACAACCTCTGGTTGGAGCCTATATCCCTGAGTGTGATGAGGAGGGGAACTTCAAGCCTCTGCAGTGCCATGGCAGTACAGGCCACTGCTGGTGTGTGGATGAAAGGGGACAGGAAATTCCTGGGACAAGGACACCCCCTGGAACTGGTCAACCACAGTGTGGGCAGCCAGGTCAGTCAGTGTTTGTAATTAAGCAAAATGACCGGTGTTGCAGTAAAACTTGGGGAGTTCAAAGAAACAAAAATAATTTTGTGAGTCTAACGTGGAATTTGGCAATCAACAGCATGGTGTAATTTACAAAAGCTGGTTATCATGGAACCAGCTAATATAGTCATCTGTCATTTCCTGTGTGTACGTCAAGCCTGTCATTACTGTTTGACATTGTAACATTATTTGGTCACTGAACAAGAACTCTGACCACATTAACTTCCATCATTAAGGTCTGGTTATCCTCTCTGATTATTGCCCAACCTCTATCACTGTTCTTTTCTGTTGTCATCCAGCTCTCAATGTGCCTTAATTTCTACAGATCTCTCTCTTCCATTGCTGCTCCCCGATACCATCTTCACAGAAATTAATTACAGTAATGATTTCCTCAGGTTTTACAGCTGAACTCAAATAGCAGTTTATCCTCATTCTAAGATTCAGAAATAGATGAAAAATACAATACATGTACAAACAAAAGATTAAAGCTAAATAAATGCACCTTTAAAAAAACATAAATAAAATAAAATTTCAAATGTCTGTGTGGCTTTCGATATTGTTTTGGTCTCTTTCTACCCTTCGAGGATGTGAGTTACTTTGTTCTTTAGTTACGTATATGTAATCTAGAAATCATGTGACATCTTTTTTTCTTCTATTACGTTCCAGTAAAATAATCCTACACAATCACATTCTTCCAAAGAAAATTCATCCAATTCCATTCCAGGAACAATGATTCTGGGAGATAATTACTACGACAATATTTCTTCACAGCAGTACTCTAAAAGAACATTGATCAAATGACAGATACAAAAATCTAGTGTTGTGAATACAGTAAACTACTTGTTATTCTGAATTCTGGTGTGTATAAATAGATCTCTGGTCATGGCAGAAGGTGAAAATATTTGAGATAATTATTGAGATTATCACGTTAGTTAAGTTCAAATATACTGGCTTAGATACAATATTTTTCTGACCAATCAAGAGGTTCTTGACACCGAGAGAGATGAAGAAAAGATGTTACAATGTACACTAATTTATGACTGTTTCAAATCAGTTGCTGTTTGTTTGATCAGGACCCGCTGAACGTCCAAAGACTATTTGTGAACAGCATCGAGAGAGACTGCAAGCAGAGCTGAACCTGCGTGGATCACAACCTCTAATCGGAGCCTATATCCCTGAGTGTGATGAGGAGGGGAACTTCAAGCCTCTGCAGTGCCATGGCAGTACAGGCCATTGCTGGTGTGTGGATGAAAGGGGACAGGAAATTCCTGGGACAAGGACACCACCTGGAACTGGTCAACCACAGTGTGGACAGCCAGGTTAGTCAGTGTTATAATGAGGGCAGCATTCAGTGAAACAGAGGAGGTCAAAGATTTTTAATTTGTTTTCTGAGTAGGAAATGGCTCCAGCTGCCTCAACTCACGGTTTGGATTTCTAAGCTTTACAGGCACTAAAGCCTCAGAGAATTTCCTCAATCAATCATAGGTTCCAGTTTATGGCTCCCATCTTCAGCTGTGAGAGTTCAGGTTCATAACTGGATGGTCAACTGGAAAATGCCATACAATTAAAGAACATTGTGTAATTCCATTGCCAAAATGATGCCACATTTTTAAGTCAATAACTGCAATGATTGGCTGATTAAATCAAACAGATTGTACCTTCAGTTATTCCATAGGAGCAGAAGAAGTAGGAACAGGAGTAGGTCATTCATCCCCTCGAGCCAGTTCTGCCACGTAATAGGATCATGGCTGATCCAACATTCTTCAAGTCCACTTTCCTGTCTTTTCCTATAACCCTTTATTCCCTCACTGATCAAGTATCTATCAGATTACTTACAGTGTGGAAACAGGCCCTTCGGCCCAACAAGTCAACACCGACCCGCCGAAGCGCAACCCACCCAGCCCCATTCCCCTACATTTACAGGCAAGATAGCATGGCCAATTCACCTAATCTGCACATTTTTGGATTGTGGGAGGAAACCCAAGCAGACACAGGGAGAATGTGCAAATTCCACAGAGAACGCCTAAGGCGGGAATTGAACCCGGGTCTCTGGCGCTGTGAGGCAGCAGTGCGAACCACTGTGCCACCGTGCTGCCCATACATCTATCTATCTCAGCCTTAAATATACACAAGGACTCTGCCTCCACAGCCTTCTGTGGCAAGGAGCTCTTAACTCTGAGAAAACATTTCCTCCTCATTTAAGTCTTAAATTGGAACCGTATTATTGTGCCCTCTTAGTCCTAGTCTCTCAAGTGAATCATCCTTGCAGCATTTACTCTGTCAAGCCCCTTGAGAATCATCTTTGTTTCAATGAGACTACTGCTTATTCTTCTAAATGCTAGTGAGTAAAGTTGCACCCTATTTAGCCTTTGCTCTTAAGACAATCCTTACATACCAGGAATCATTTGAGTGAGCCTTCTTTGACCTGCCTCCAATGAAATCATACCTTTCCTTAAATAAGAGCATCAAAACTGCTCACAGTCCTCCAGATGTAGTCTCACCACCAGTTTGTGCAGTTGCAGAAAGACTTTCCTACACTTTATACTCCAACTCCTTTGAAATAAGGGCCTATATTCCATTAGCCTTCCTGAGTATCTACTGCATCTACCCATAAGTACCCTAAGTCCCTTAATTTGATTAGATTAGATTACATTACAGTGTGGAAACAGGGCCTTCGGCCCAACAAGTCCACACTGACCCGCAACCCACCCATACCCCTACATTTACCCCTTATCTAACACTATGGGCAATTTAGCATGGCCAATTCACCTAACCTGCACATCTTTGGACTGTGGGAGGAAACCGGAGCACCCGGAGGAAACCCACGCAGATACGGGGAGAATGTACAAACTCCACACAGTCAGTCGCCTGAGTCGGAAATTGAACCCGGGTCTCTGGCGCTGTGAGGCAGCAGCACTAACCACTGCGCCACTGTGCCGCCCACTTTTTTTTAATGTTGCAGCTTTCTATAGTTTTTCTCTATTTAAATAATACTCCTGTTCTTTTGTTCTGCCTTCCAAAATGAACAACTGAACAACTCCACATTTTCCCACATTGTATTCCATTTGCCAACTTTTTGCCCATTTAATTAACCTATCTATATTTGTCTGTAAATTGTTTGTAGCCTCTCACAACCTGCTTTTCCATCTATATTTGTGTTGTCTACAAATTTGGCTACATTACATTCACTTCCTTACACCAAGTCATTTATATATTGTAAACAATTGTGGTCCCAAAAATTGTCATACACGAAGCCATGCTGACTCTGATTAGAGTATGATTCTCTATTTGTTATAGGCACAGCAGAGGTGGATCTCAATCAGCACAAAGTTGCAAAAACCAAAGAAAGTGTCCACTGTTGGATATGATTTTATGATTGTGTAACACTTGCAGAACAGTCCTCAGTGTACTAACAAGTATACTGACCACCAAACGAAAGTAGCCAGTGAAGCCTGAGACGTGAATCATTTATGTTTGCTAGAAATAACATAATGTGGAGGTGCCAGTGCTGGACAGGGGGGGACAAAGTTAAAAATCATATAACACCAGATTATATTCCAACAGGTTTATTTGGAAGTACTAGCTTTCGGAGCGCTGCTCCTTCATCAGGTAGCTGTGGAACAGGATCATAAGACGCAGAATTTATAGCAAAAGGTTACAGTGTCATGCAATTGAAATGCTATATTGATCAAGCCTAGATTGCTGTTAAGTCTTTCATTTTTTAGAATGGGTTGCAGGTTTTGGTTCACTAATACGTAAATCACAGAACTTCTTTTAAGTCACATTCTCGAGATAACTTAATGTTTTATTTTTAAAAAGTGACATCTCAGCTCAGACAATGTATTAAAGGTGTCATGCTAAAGTCTGTCTGTCTGTCTCCCAATCTTGAGTCAGACTGATTAGATTCCTTACAGTGGGGAAACAGGCCCTTCAGCCCAACAAGTCCACACCGACCCTCTTAAGAGTAACCCCTCCCAGACCTATTTCCCTCTGACTAACGCACCTAACACTACAGGCAATTTAGCATGGTCAATTCACCTGACCTGCACATCTTTGCACTGTGGGAGGAACCCCATGCAGACACAGGGAGAATGTGCAAACTCCACACAGACAGTTGCCCAAGGCTGGAATCGAACCTGGGATCCTGGTGCTGTGAGGCACCAGTGCTAACCACTGAGCCACTGTGCTGCCCCAACACCAACTGGTTCTATACAAACACAGGCCTTGTAAACAAAATGACATATTCAAGCACTCCAAGTTACTGAATAACCCAGGAACTTTCCACAGCATTCCTTAGTCAATCAGAATTAATTTACCAACCAACCAGCACCATTTACCCAGTAATATAAATTATTTTAATCTTTTGAAGTTGGCATTCTTGCACTTGTCCTGATGTGAGCAAGACCAAAACTTTTGGCGACTGTTCAGCAAATCTGAAAATGAACAGATGAAAGCAAAGATACAGAAAATGTTTGAAAAACAAAACTTTAACTGCTTACTATAGCAGTTGCAGGATCAAAATAATATGAAACATTGAAGGAAGATGAAGCCATATGGCTCCTTGAACCTGCCAAGCCATTCAGTAAGATTATGGTGAACCTTACATTAACTCCATTTTCATATCCCTACATTTCCTTAGTATGTAAAAATTGATAGTTGTCAGTTTTAAATATAACAAGCAAGTGGACATCCATAACCAAAGGAGAGAAAATTTCCAAAGATTAACATCCTATCCAAGTAAAGAGCTATCTCCTCATCTTAGTCCCAAATGCCAATTCATAATTCTGTTGCTATGACTTCACGTTCTGAACTCACCTGTCACAGAAAACAGCCTCTGAAATCAACCTGAGGACCCTTTAAGGATTTTATATGGTACAGTGAGATTTCCTCTTGTTATTTTAAACTCCAAAACAATTGTGTCAATTCTACTCAATCTCTTCTCAAAAGACAGCAAGCACACTTATTCCAGAAATCAACTGAATGATTATTCATTACACCACCTCCAAACCAAAGAAATGGTTAAGAAGAGTAAAACTGTAAACATGTTTTCAACAGTGGTCCCACCAAAAATCTATATAAGCATGATCTTTTTTAGTCTTCTACTCCAACCACCTTATGTTAAAGACTAACACAATATTGACCTTCCCAATTGCATACTGTCCCAGCACAATAATGCTCTGTATTTCGTCAATAAAGGCCTCCAAATTTTTTTAATAATCTGACATTGATTTGTCTCCTATTATATTCCAGTCAAATATTCAGACACATCCACATTCTTCCATGGGAATTTCTTTCCAATTCAATTCCAAGAATAATATTTTGGCAAGATGACTGCTCTTCAAAACAATGTCATTAAACAATATTCATCCAAAGACATACAAAAATGTCTATGATTTTCTATGTGAAAAATCTTAAAATTCATTGCAAATCTGAATTAGTTTATGTGCAGATAGATCTCTAGTGATAATAGAGGTGGAAACCCATTTGAGATGATGATCAAGATTACCACATGTTAATTATGTTAAAATATATTGATCTAGTTATAGATTTGTCTCATTGACTAATGACACTCAGATTTTATAAGAAAAGATGTTATGTTGTCCATTTTGAGACATTTGTGCATTCTTTTGAAACTTTTTTCCAATCAGTTGTTGTTTGTTTGAACAGAACCCACTGAAGGCCCAAAGACTGCTTGTGAACAGTACCGAGAGAGACTGCAAGCAGAGTTGAATCTTCGTGGATTGCAAACTGTTGTTGGAGTCCATATCCCTGAATGTGATCAGGAGGGGAACTTCAAGCCTCTACAATGCCACAGCGGTACAGGATACTGCTGGTGCGTGGATGGAAGAGGACAGGAAATTCCTGACACTCGGACTCCTCTTGGATCTGACCAACCACAATGTGGACAGCCAGGTCAGTCAGTGCTTTAATTAAGCAAAATAACCAGTGTGGTGTCATAAGACTGAAGTTCAAGGAGCCTTTATTTTGTTTTTAAGACCAGTAAGTGATTTTAGCTGCTTCAGCTTAAAGTCAGAAATTCTGAGTTTGAGGGATAGTGAAGTTGCTACATAACATCGGGGAGAGTGAGAATTTTCTAGATCAATTGCAGTTCCACATTATGGCTTCCCTTTAGGCAGTGAGAGTTCAGAATTGTAGATGGTGGTCATGCAGATGAGAAGGAAGAGACAGAAAGTGCAGGAGTCTTCTGGGTGTGTGCCACTCTCAAAGTTCTCAGCATTGGAGACTATTGGGAAGGACACTCCCCAGGCAGACTGCAGTCCAGGCCATGGCAAATGACATGTGGAAGGAAACAGTAGAGAGCAGAAATTGATTTACTATAGGAAACTCCTTGGTCAGGGGCACACTCGGACATTTCTGTAACCATCGTCATAACGCCATATGGTATGTTATTTCCCTGATGTTAGAGTAAAGGTCAGAATGGATCAAGTGCAAAATGTTCTGAAGGATATGGAGTGGGCCAGACTTGTGTCACACATTGCTAGCAGTAATACAGAGAGGGCAGTTATTGAAGACATATGGTCAGAATTTCAAGTGTTAGAGATGAAGCAAACAATAGGTAAACAAAGACATAAATTGTTAGGTTACTCCAAATGCAAACAGTTTGTGTTAGAATGGTACAGTGAATGCAAACGTATGTTTGTGCCTGCTAATAGGATCAAAGTTTACAAAAACAAATGCCCACAGCATTCATAATAAAACAGATGAATTATCAGTTCAGGAAGAAAATCATATGTATGTTCTGATAGCCATTACATAGACATGATGACAAGGAAACCCATGATAATATTAGGTCAAGCTAATTGAGCAGAGCCATCATGGTTTTGTGAAAAGGAAGTCATGTTTAACTAATTTATTTGAGTTATTTGAGGAAGCGCCATCTAGATAAAGGGAAACTTGTGGATGTACTGTATTTGGATATCGAAACATTATCTGATGAAATGCCACATTAAAGGTTATTGTGGAAAATAAAGGTTCATTGTGTAGGGAGTAACATAGATAGAAGATTTACAAAATTACAGGAAATGGAGAATAATCATAAATACGTCATTTTCTCGTTGGCACGATATAGCAAGTGGCATGCTCAGGGATCAGTTTTGGAGCCTCAACTTTTAACAATTTATATAAATGCAGGGAAGATGTATCCCCTGGTTGGGGAATCCAGAATCAAGGGGCACAGCTTAAAAGTCAGGAGGATGCCATTTAGGACTGATTTGTTTTCACTCACAGGGTATTGTATCTTTAGAATTCTCTGCTGTGGAAGCTCAGTTTTTGAGTATTTTTAAAATAGTGAATGATAGACTTCTGACTACCAGAGGTGTAAAGAGGTATGGGAACGGCAAGGGTTGCTGACATTGAAGTGTTCAATCAGCCATGACCATACTTAATGGCAGAGCAGACTAATTGGGCTCTTGTTCCTACGTTCCTAAATGAGTTGGCTGTACAAACTGTGAGTATGGTTGCCCCAAATTTGCTGATGACAGAAAGATAGGTAGAAAAGTAAGTTGTAAAACAAAATAAAACAGGAGAAGACATTAGCGAGAAATATTGAAACAAATTATACAAGCTTCTAAAGTTATGTAAAAAAGGAAAGCATTCAGCAAAAGAAAATATAGGAGAAAGTGAGGACTGCAAAAGCTGGAGATCAGAGTTGAAGAGTGTGGTGCTGGAAATGTGCACAATTACAAGTAGAATTTTTAAAAACTGCAACAAGGAATAAAGAAATGGCAGAAAAACTAACCAAATACTTAAGAATCTTCCAGAACTAAAAGACAGCCTAGGGAAAAAGTAAACAGCGAATAGCAAAATATAAATATTTGTTACAAAAAAATGAACAGGATTATTATTAATAATAATATTCTGGATCTGGTGATCTACATCTCTGATGTAAATACAGATGCCTTGGCCACTTTTCAAAATCCTGCAGACTCTGAAATGGGTCGTGCTGAATGGAAACCGCAAAATTATACCCCATTATTTAAGAAAGAAGGCAGAGTGAAAGTGGGGAACAACATACTTGTTAGGCTAACATCAGCCATAGAGAAAATGTTAGAATCTATAATGTAAGATGTAATAACACGATACTTAAGCATTAAGCATAATTGGAAAAAAGTGGGAATATGGCATTGAGATTAAGGATCAGCCAGGATCATATTGAATGGCAAAGTATGCATGAATGGCCTAATGGTCTATTCCTGCTCCTAGTTTCTATGTTTCTATATTTTTATGGATTCATGAAAGGGAAATCAAGTTGAACAAACTTGTTGAAGTTTCTTGAGAATGTAACCAACATAATAGATAAGAAGGAACCAGGAATATGGTATATTTAAACTTTCAGCAGATCTTGGTAAGGTCTGACATGAAAAGTTAGTAAACAAACATGAATTTGTGGGAACGTACTGGCATGGATTCAGAATTTGTTAAAAGACAGAAACAAAAGAGTCAGAATGGGCCGTTTTCAGGTTGATTGATGGGGTGAGTATTGCAATCTCCCAGCTGTTCCCAGTATATAACCATGGTTTGGATGTGAGGATTTAATGTAATATTTCCGAGTTTACAAATGACACAAAATCAGGTGGAAAAGTGAGTTGTGAGGAGGATGCAAAAACACTGCAAGGAGATTTGAAGGGGTTAGAAGAGTATGCAAAAATTAGGCAGACGGAATACAATGGAGAGAAATGTGAGATACTCCACTTTGCTAGGTAAAAGACAAGAACATAGTGTTTCTTAAATGGTGAGAGGCTGAGGAGTGTTCACTTCCAAGGAGACTTGCTCATGACTCATTGAACAAGGATACCCATGCAGATATAGTAAGCAATTTAAGAAGCAAATGGTATGTTGACTTGAACCCACTTGTGTCGAGTATAGGATTAAAAGCATCTTACTGAAATATTCTAAAGCCTTGGTGAAACCTCTGTTAGTGGATTGTGTGCAGTTTTCATCTTACAAGAGAAAAAATCTACTGCCATTGGGAAAGTGGAACAAGGATTCATCAAGCTACTTGCTGGGATAGAGGGACCACCTTATGAGGGAAGATTAAATAGACTGGCCTATCTTCTCTGAAGTTTAGAAGAATGAGAGATGATCTAATTTTAACAACATTCTTGATGCGCTTGACATCATAGATGCAGGAACCATATTTACCTTGAAAGGGGAACTAGAACCGAGGGACAATTTGCCAAAATAAGGGGTATACAGTTTAAGATTGAGATGAGTAATTTCTTCAATTAAAAGAAATTTTGGAATTCTCTATTCCAGAGAGCAGTGGAGGGTCAGTCATTAAATTTGTTCAACTCTGATTGATTGAACTACACATTAAAATTGGAACGAAACAAAGAAGATTAGCATGGCTCCTATACAAAGATGACACGCAAATTTGTGAAGTGTTCCATATTTTTGATCCTCCTGCTCCTTAGATGCTGTCTGATGTGCTGTGCTTTTCCAGCACCACGCTCTCGACTCTAATCTCCACAAACTGCAGTCCTCGTTTTTGCCTACGCATATAAAGGATTATTAGGGTTTGTGCAGGAAAAAGAAGAAGGAGGTCAGGCATGATATCTTTAAATGGTCTATTTTTGCTCCAATTTCATATGAGAGTAAAACTTTAGACAATATTTCAACAGTGACAATATTTCACCAAAGCCTTATGAAAGTGTGATTTTCTGTTCTCTTCTCCAATGATCTAATAATAAGTAACTGACGACTGAACTTCCAAAAAGTGTGCTGTCCCTGCACATTAGCTCCTTATGAATCATCTACAAGGACTTCTAAATCTTATTGTATTAAATAATCTGGCATCAATGTTCTCTCCTATTATGTTCCAAAACAACCCTCAGAATCGCATTCTTCGAAAGAACATTCTTTATAATTCCAAATCAGGAAGAATGCCTGTACAAGATAAGTAGTGCCAGAACAGTTACTCATAACAGTGGCCATAAAAGAACAGACACAAAATGGAGGGATTTCTCTACTATAAACCTCATTAAACATTAATACTTATTGTAATTCTGATTTCTTCTATGGAGAGGTGGAAATGACTTGGGTTGATAATTATGGTTAAGGCACGTGAATTATATTAATATAAATTGGATCAGGTATAATTTCATTCCTATAAAGAAGCTGATGACATACGGTGTGCAGAGGGAATTTGTTATAATGTCAATTTTCAAATACTTTGCAATTATTCCAAATCAGTTTTGTTTGATTAGAACCCATTGATCGCACAAAGACTGTTTGTGAACAGCAACGAGAGAGACTTCAAGCAGAGCTGAACTTGCGTGGATCACAACCTCTGGTTGGTGCCTATATCCCTGAGTGTGATGAGGAGGGGAACTTCAAGCCTCTGCAGTGCCATGGCAGTACAGGCCACTGCTGGTGTGTGGATGAAAGGGGACAGGAAATTCCTGGGACAAGGACACCACCTGGAACTGGTCAACCACAGTGTGGGCAGCCAGGTCAGTCAGTGTTTTTTTTAATGAAGCAAAATGACCAATATGGCACCAAAAATATGATGTTCAAGGAGTCTTTAATTTGTTACTGAAAGTAGGAAGTGTCTTCAGGTGCTTTAGCTGAAGGTTAGGGTTCCTGAGCTTGACGGGCATTAAATTGAATTGAATTGAACTAATTATTGTCAGTTGTATTGAAGGGGAAAAAAACAGTGAAAAGCTTCGACTGTCACCATGCTCCGGCATCATTATGAATAGCTTAAAAATAAGAAAAAATTATATAACTGAAAGAGAGTCCATCTTTGATCTTAAATGGCATTATATAGGAAATTCGATAGTTAGGGCAGGTATTTCAATAACTGTCACCATGGTGTGGTACTTCCTGATGCTAGGGTGCAGAATGTTTTTCCAGGTAGAGATTGAGTCCTGGCTTATAATGCACTTTAGTAGCAGTGACATACAAGATTGCAAATATTAGAGATGTCTGGTCAGATTTTTCAGGATCTGGGGATGTAGTTTAAGAAGTACGTCCTCAAAGATAGTAATCTCTTGTTTACTTCCAAAGTGTGCATGGCTTGAGGCAAAATCTTACAAAATGGTGAAAGTCTCTGGACTCAAAAAGTGCCCAGTCTGCTTCAATTTTCCTTGATTTCAAATTACCTTAAAAATTTGAACAATAGTTTAAGCAAGTTGTTTCATGCTGCTGCTATGCACTGGTTATATCAATGGTATTTCAGTGTGCTACTATTAGTAGAAAAAAGGTTTTGTCTAGCTCACAGTTGAACAACATCTTGTTCTGAAAAAGGGTCACCAGATGTGAAACATTAACTTTGATTTCTCTTCACAGATGTTGCCAGACTTGCTGAACTTTTCCAGCAACTTTTGTTTTTGTATCTTATAATATTATTGCCCATATGATGTCAGCTATGTGGGCCGTATGTCCTACTGATTGGTCTGATTGAATCAAACGTGTTCCTTCAGTTGTTCATAATTGGCAAAGGATAGATCATATTGATCCACCACACAATTGCAAAACTTAAGATGAAATATGTACCATTAGATGAGATTCCATGATTGGGCAGTGCTTGCTGAACAATCCTGAGTCTAAATATAGTGACAGTAACAAATAAGATACGTAAACATGCAGTTACCCATGTTATGTTCATAGTAATGCATTCTTTGTAAACAAGAAGGAATATGTTGAAATGTTCCACTTTTATCAATTACCCAAGAAGGATGTTGGTGAGCTTTTATTTGTCTGTTGATTACAAGGTATTGTGATGGGGAAAACAGAATAAACCTGCCAACCAATTCACAACTTTTTCTCTCTTGTAACGATCATTTGAACTTTTGGCATTCTTGCATTTGTCTTGATGAGAAGCTTTGGCAATACATCTCTCTTTTCAGCAATAATCAGATAATTAAATGCTGAATGCTTAGAGAGAGAAATTATCTATTTAAAATAACTTTTTAACTGCTTACTATAACAACTGTAAGAACATATGAACATAAGGAATTGTAGCAGAAGAAGATTATATGGTATTGCTACATTAACTCCATTTTCGTGCCCTTTACCCTAATTCCTTGTTTCACAACACACAAAATTCTATTGATTTCAACCTTGAACATATCCACCAGTGGGCATTCATAGCCCTCTGGAGAAGGGAATTCTGAAGATAGGTATCTCTGTGAGTGAAGAACTTTCTTCTCATCTCACTTGTAAGTATCCAATTCCTTAACCTGTTGCTATGATTCTAAGTTTGGCGCACTGACCTTTATACCGCTGAGGCTAAACGCCAGCTCGCAGACATCTCCTCCTACTGCCCCCTTGACCATGACCCCACCTCCCACCACCAAACCATCATCTCCCTGACCATCCATAACCTCATCTCCTCAGGGGACCTCCCATCCACCGCCTCCAACCTCATTGTCCCACAACCCCGCACCGCCCGTTTCTACCTCCTGCCCAAAATCCACAAACCTGACTGCCTTGGCCAACCCATTGTCCCAGCCTGCTCCTGCCCCACCGAACTCATCTCTGCAAACCTCGACACGGTCCTGTACCCCTTAGTCCAAGAACTCCCCACCTACGTTCGGGACACCACCCACGCCCTCCACCTCCTCCATGATTTTCGCTTCCCCAGTCCCCAACGCCTCCATCCCCCATCACGAAGGAATCAAAGCCCTCCGCTTCTTCCTTTCCCGCTGTACCAACCAGTACCCTTCCACTGACACACTCCTTCGACTGACTGAACTGGTCCTCACTCTGAACAACTTCTGTTTCCAATCCTCCCATTTCCTCCAAACCAAAGGAGTAGCCATGGGCACCCGCATGGGCCCCAGCTATGCCTGCCTCTTTGTAGGATATGTGGAACAGTCCGTCTTCCGCAGCTACACTGGCACCACCCCCCACCTTTTCCTCCGCTACATCGATGACTGTATCGGCGCTGCCTCGTGCTCCCATGAGAAGGTTGAACAGTTCATCCACTTTACCAACACCTTCCACCCCTACCTCAAATTTACCTGGACCGTCTCAGACTCCTCCCTCCCCTTCCTAGACCTCTCCATTTCTACCTCGGGCGACTGAATCAACACGGACATTTACTATAAACCGACCGACTCCCAAAGCTACCTAGACTACACCTCCTCCCACCCTGCCCCCTGTAAAAACGCCATCCCATATTCCAAATTCCTTCGCCTCCGCCGCATCTGCTCCCAGGAGGACCATTTCCAGTACCGAACAACCCAGATGGCCTCCTTCTTCAAAGACCGCAATTTCCCCCAAGACCTTCATTGCACCACCTTCAAAGCGAATATATCCTTCGTGGTAAAGGAGAGTAAAACTCTAAACATAATTTCAACAGCGGCCCCATCAAAATGTTATATAAAACTAAAATGAATAATGCCAGAGGTTCGAAACAAACATTAACAGGAATTGCTGGAGAAACTCAGCAGGTGTGGCAGTATCTTGGGACAGAGAACGAGTTAATGTTTCAAGTTCTATCACCCTTCCGCTCACTCCTTTTCCCCTCCACCACCACTCCCTGCCATCAGCGTAAATACCACCTATCACCTGTCTGGCTTCTCTTCTCTGGCCAACTATCCACAAATCACGTCCAACATCGAGGCTACTACATTATCTACAGAATTTTAAGAAATTGGCCTCGAAAATCTCTCTTTTCTCTCTCTCTCTCTCTCTCTCTCACTCTCGTCTTTAAATCTCCCTCTCTCTCTCTCTCTCACTCTCTCTTCTCTCTCTGTCTCTTTCCTTTGTCTCTCTATAGACTCCGTTTCCATCTATCTGCTCACCCCTTCTTCACATCACTTCCTGTTATCAGCATAAATATCACCAAAGGGTGGCAGGATTCAAAACATTAACTCTGCTTTCTCTCCGCAGATGCTACCAAACCAGTGAATACTGCTTTTGTTTGCTTTATATAAGCATGATTTCTTTCGTCCAACATTCTTATAAAGTGCAATACAGTATTGCCCTTCCGAAACATGTGCTGCCCCTGCATGTTAATCCTGTCTTTTAAGAACTTTTGAATCTCTGCATAAAGTAATCAAACATCAGTTCTCTCTTATTATACCCCAGTCAAATCATCCTCTACAACTGCATTCTTCCACAAAAGATTTCTTCCTGGAATGGAATTGGAAATGTATATCCCTACAGGGGAAGTGATTGCCTATGGTATTATTGCTACATTTTTCATCCCAGGGATCCAGAGAATGTTCTGGGGATTTGACTGCCCAGACAGTAGACTCTGAACTCAATACAAAATCTGGAATTAACAGTCTAATGATGATCAGAAAACCCATTTTTGATTCTCAGAAAAAACCCAACTGGTTCACTGATGTTCCTTAGGGAAGGAAACTACTGTCTATATCTGGTCTGACATGACTCCAAACCTGTAACAATATGAACTGCCCTCTGGGCGTTAGGGATAGGACAGTAAATGCTGGCCTAGTGAACAACTCCCATACCCCATGAACCAATAAAAAAAATGAAAATTGGATGCAATAAGAGCACCTCACAACAATATTGTAAAACTGCATTGATCCAATTATATAAAAATCTAGAGTTGTTGCTGTAATAAACTTCATAGCACTCGCTGTATACAGGTGGCTCCCTGGTGGTGATAGATGTGGAAACCATTTGAGAAAATAATGAAGATTATCACACAGACGTTATGTTCATATGTATTGGCTGAGATGTAATTTCTTCCTATAAAGAGACTTGTGACATCCAGTGTGCAGAAGAAAAGATATTACAATATTCACTTTGAGACATTTGTACATTGTTTTGAAACAGATTCAAATCAGTTGCTGTTTGTTTTGATCAGAACGCATTGATCACCCAAGGACTGCTTGTGAACAGTACCGAGAGAGACTGCAAGCAGAGCTGAACCTGCGTGGATTACAGGTGGGGGTCCATATCCCTGAGTGCGATGAGCAGGGGAACTTCAAGCCTCTGCAGTGCCATGGCAGTACAGGCCACTGCTGGTGTGTGGATGAAAGGGGACAGGAAATTCCTGGGACGAGAACACCACCTGGAACTGGTCAACCACAGTGTGGACAGCCAGGTCAGTCAGTGTTTGTAATAAAGCAAAATGTCCAATATTGCATCCAAAAAAAATTCAAGAGATCTTAAATATAATTTCCTGAATATAGCAAGACTTGTTCTTTTAAAAATGCTTTTCATGACCACTGAACCTGCTTAAAGTGCTTAGCAGCCAATGAAGTTCTTTTAAAGTGTAATCACCAATTGTCCGTGAAGAAGCCATTACTGATTTCACAAAGCGAATGAGAGGACACATTACAGAAAGAAACCTCCAGGGCTAGGGGGATCAAGCAGGAACTGACGAGGTTGAGCAATGGAAAGCTGTCATGAATGTGATGAGCTGGATAGATCATTTCTGTGCTGTAAATGACGCTAACTCTGTAAATGACACTAATTTTGAGCTTTGATAAGTGCCTGGGTTGTATCTCAGTGAACTGTTATCATGAAAAAACTAATGAAGTCATTTGTTATTTCCTGTGGACATGTGGTGTATGTTCTTATTGTTTAATGTTGAGCTCTGAATAGGACGGAACAAAATATCTTTCTCTCTCTGTCTCTGTCTCCCTACACAACCACATTCTTACATTTTCAGCCCAGAAAAAATAATTCTGCAAGAAACAGACTGAGATTGACAAGGACAGACATCCATGACCCAATTTGCATTAGTTTTTCTATGATTTTAAAATAACAACTACAAAATATGAATCTTTTTTTTGATTAGAACGCATTGATCACCCAAGGACTGCTTGTGAACAGTACCGAGAGAGACTGCAAGCAGAGCTGAATCTGCGTGGATCACAGGTGGGGGTCCATATCCCTGAGTGTGATGAGGAGGGGAACTTCAAGCCTCTGCAGTGCCATGGCAGTACAGGCTACTGCTGGTGTGTGGATGAAAGAGGACAGGAAATTCCTGGGACGAGAACACCACCTGGACCTGAACAGCCACAGTGTGGACAGCCAGGTCAGTCAGTTTGTAATCCAGCGAAGTTACCAATATTTCATCAAAATAAAATGAGAAGTTCAATGCATTTTTAATGTAATTTCCTGAATATGGTAAGACTTGTACATTTAATAATGACTTTCATGACCATTGAACCCGCTGAAAGTATGTAACAGCCAATGAAGTTCTTTTATAGTGTCATCACCGATTGCCCGTGAAGAAACAATTACTGATTTCAAAAAGAGAATGAAAGGACACATTACAGAAGTAAACCTCCAGGGCTAGGGGGATCAAGCAGGAACTGACTAGATTGAGCAATGGAAAGCTGTCATGAATGTGATGAGCTAAATAAATCATTTCCGTGCTATAGACGACTCTAACGCTGTAAATGACTCAAATTTTAAGTTTTGATAAGCACCTGGGTGTATCTCAGTGAAGCTGGTTATCATGGAAACATCTAACATAGACATCTGTTATTTCCTGTGTACATGCAGTGTTTGTCATTGTTGTTCGACGTTGAACTCTAACAATGATAGTACAAAATGATTGACTGTTTTAGTTTCCATCTTAAAGGTCTGTTTGTCTTTTCTGATTACAGCCCCCATCTCTCTTCTGTACTCAGCTACTTCTCAGTATGTTTTATATTCTTAATTTCTAATGATCTCTTGTTTCTATTGGTGATCCACTTGTAGTTTGTTATCTCAAAATTCATTAACAATTTTCTCAGATTTTGCAGTCATACTGAAACAGTAATACATTTTCCCTCCAAGATTCTGGAATATATGAAATGCACAATACATTTATGAAGAAACAACTTAAATTGAATCAGATCCACCAAGAAATAACAAAAAAACAAAGAGGAAAGTCAGTATTTAGTACTGCAATACATTTTTGTCTGCCTTTGTTTTTCTACATTTGGATGTTTGTTAGTGTTCTTCTTTCTTGCTCTCATTCTCCCTGTCTCCTTGTTGAGGATCTGACTTATTTTCTTTAATTACATGTTTAAGAACTAAAAATCATACGACATCAATTATTTATAACATTTCAGTAAAATACCTCTACACAAACACACTCTTCCAATTCCAGTCCAGGAAAAATAATTCTGCAATAAACAGACTGACAGTGACAAAGAAAGACATTCCATGACCCAATTTGCATGAATTTTACTTTGACTAAAAATTTACTGCAAAATATGAATCTTTTTGCTTGATTAGAACGCATTGATCGCCCAAGAACTGTCTGTGAACAATACCGAGAGAGACTGCAAGCAGAGCTGAACCTGCGTGGATTACAGGTGGGGGTCCATATCCCTGAGTGTGATGAGGAAGGGAACTTCAGGCCTCTGCAGTGCCATGGCAGTACAGGCCACTGCTGGTGTGTGGATGAAAGGGGACAGGAAATTCCTGGGACAAGGACACCACCTGGAACTAGTCAACCACAGTGTGGGCAGCCAGGTCAGTCAATACTTTCATAACGTAAAATGACCAGTATTGTAGTGAAACCATGGAGTTTAAAGACATTACAGTAGGTTTGTGCATCTAACCAAAATTTGAAGATTCACAGTGTGGTGTAATTTACAAACGTTGGATTTCATGGTACCAGCCACCTCATGTGTGCACATGATCAAAAAGTGTGGTGCTGGAAAAGCACAGCTAATCAGGCAGCATCCGAGGAGCAGGAGAGTCGATGTTTTGAGCATAAGCTCTTCATCAGGATTCCTGATGAAAACCTGATGCCAGAAGCATCGACTCACCTGCTCCTCAGATGTTGCCTGACCGGCTGTGTTTTTCCAGCCCCACACGTTTTGACTCTGATTCCCAGCATTTGTGGTCCTTACTTTCTCCCAGTGTGCACATGATACCTCTCATTACTACTTGACAATATGCTGTAAATATTTCAAAAGGAAAAGTCTGACCATATTAACCTCCATCCAAATGTCGCGATTGTCTGTTTTGAGATGGTGTGAATTGTAGCAAGTGTGATGAATTAATCGAACAAAAGTCCTAAAGTTGGATTCTTTCCATCAAGATAATTTTTCACAATCAAATGCTCCCATCTTAGGTGACGAGATGATTCTCTCACACCAGATGGCGAGACACCGATCTGCATACACTTGCATCTCATTATTACACTACTCAACAGAATTAACTTCACTTTCTCCGTTAACATCTGTCTAATTGAGATACCTGATGCTTCAGAAACTCGACTGCAGAAACCAAGAGGGTACCTGGGGACTTTGCTCCTCAGCCTCTAGTTTGGATGAGTATACAGCTTTTTGCTACCTCTACTGATACCTTTACAAAGCTCTTTTCCTTCACTAGAACTGCTGTAACTGCAGGAGGTGTCTCCATGTTGACCATTGTGTGCAACTCATGGCACGGTGGCTCAGTGGCTAATGCTGCAGCCTCACAGCACCAGAGTCTCAGGTTCGATTCCAGCCTGTGGCAACTGTCTGTGTGGAGTTTGCACATTCTCCCTGTGTCTGCGTGGGTTTCCTCTGGGTGCTCTGGTTTCTTCCCACAGTGGAAAGTGAGGACTGCAGATGCTGGAGTACCAGAGTTGAAAAATGTGGTGCTGGAAAAACACAGCAGGCCAGGCACCAGTTGTCTTTATGAACAGAAAAGGATTCTATTCACTTAGTTTACAAGTTTGTTTGTTTAGAATCCATTGAACGGCCAAAGACTGCTTGTGAACAGCATCGGGAGAGGCTACAAGCAGATGTGAATCAGCATGGGTCACACTTCCGTGGAATCCATATCCCTGAGTGTGATGAGCAGGGGAACTTCAGGCCTCTGCAGTGCCATGGCAGTACAGGATACTGCTGGTGTGTGGATGAAAGGGGACAGGAAATTCCTGGGACAAGGACACCACCTGGAGTTAGTCAACCACAGTGTGGACAGCCAAGTCAGTCAGTGTTTTGGAAAGACCTGACCTTTTTATTTTTATGCATTTTTGATTATGGACAGAAATGGGGGAAAAATACTTATAAAAACCAAGGATTGTGGAAGGCATTGCACGTTTTAAAAGCAAGTTGTCTGCACTTACTGTAAGTGTTGTCTGCAACTAAACTTCCTCCATTAGTTGAACAAACAACAATCTGGCACTGGGGGTTTGCACAAAACGAGATTTGGCTGGGAACAAATATCATATTGGTCAGTGGGGTGGTGACCAGTTGAGATAACAAAGACCCTCTGCCTGCCAACTGGCTGAACAGCATGTTGGTGTGAATGAGATAGCCAGGAGCCTTAGGACCTCCGGAACGGGAAGTGATATCCTTGTCTCAGCAGTAAAAAAAGCCTGAAGAAAGCCAGGGTGTTTTCCTTACCAATTTCCTTACCAATGCTCCTATCATTCAATGGCTGAACCTCTAGATGGCCTCCATTTTCCTACCCTTTTCCATTATTCTTCTTTCTGTTAGTGATTAAACGTAATGTTGATCTCAACCTAGGACAAGCTAATCAACTGAGCATCTGCAGCCCTCTAGGTAAAGAGATTTCTCTTCTTCTGAAGTCTTTACAAGCCAAATCCTTAATTAACCAATGGTTTGACCCTATGTTCTAAACTTTCCAGTCTGGGGAAATAACCCCTCACTATCTACCCATCAGCACTTGGAAGAATTTTATATCTTTCAGTCAGATGCTGCTCACTATGCTAAGCTACAGAGGAATTAGGTCTATTTTACTCTACCTCCTCCTACAGCAGCCTCCTTATTCCAGGGTCCAATTTCTTGAATCTTCATTGCTTCCACTTAAAATGTAGACATGTCTTTTTTTAGGTATGGAGACTAAAACTGGAGCTATTACAAAAGATCTTTCAACAATCACCTGATCTCACATTTTTCTTCCCCGTTATATTTGACACAACCGTGTTCAAAATATTACTTCCATAAAATATTGATTTTATAACAGTTCCTTAAAATACTCTTTATAGAAGAACATTTGCCAGTTACACTTGGTTCTTTCTGCAATAAACTGTATAATAGATTGAAAACTTGATTTCTGGTGAGTACAGTATTGCTATTATGTTAGAGTTGAAAACATTTGCAATACTGAATTAAGATTATCACTGAGCTATGTTAAAATGTATTTGCCTTAGAAAAAATGTCTTTCCTATAGAGTGGCGACACCCAGAGTATAGACGAAAAGATAATGTAAGAACCAATTTGAGTCATTTATTCTTATGTTTCATATGGATTTTTTTTTCTGTTGAATAGAGCCTATTGAAGGCCCAAAGACTATTTGTGAACAGCACCGAGAGAGACTGCAAGCAGAGCTGAACCTGCGTGGATCACAACCTTTTGTTGGAGCCTATATCCCTGAGTGTGATGAGCAGGGGAACTTCAAGCCTCTGCAGTGCCATGGCAGTACAGGATACTGTTGGTGTGTGGATGAAAGGGGACAGGAAATTCCTGGGACGAGGACACCCCCTGGAACTGGTCAACCACAGTGTGGCCAGCCAGGTCAGTCAGTGCTATGGAAAGACTTGACCTTTATATTTTTATGCATTTTTGATTATGGACTGAAATGAGGAAAGAAAAGCCTTATAAAAACCAAGGATTGTGGAAGGCATTGAACGTTTTAAAAGCAAGCTAACAGCACTTACTGTAAGTGCTGTTTACTTTGTCTGCAACTAAACTTCCTCCACTAGTTGAACAAACAACAAACTGGCACTGGGGGTTTGTACAAAATGAGGTTTTGCTGGGAACAAGTATCATATTGGTCAGTGGGGTGGTGACCAGCCGAGATAACTAAGACCCTCTGCCTGCCAAGTAGCTGAACAGCATGTTGGTGTGAATGAGATAGCCAGGTGCCTTAGGACCTCCGGAACGGGAAGTGATATCCTTGTCTCAGCAGTAAAAAAAGCCTGAAGAAAGCCAGGGTGTTTTCCTTACCAATTGCTGTAAATGTTTCCTTTAACCAATAAGTCAGAGACTTCATAAGTTTTGAACCAATTGTTCTGTGCAAAGAAATTAAAAATACCTGGAGAAGATTCATCATGGAGCAGCTGGTCCTAGCATGCACAAGGATAATCTCAGTGAGGCCCGTGGATAGAAACAACTGAATTGCCTTTCCAGTCATTCCCACCACCCACAGCACCAATGGTTGTCGATAAGTGTGTGCACACAAAGTTTTATAAGGAGAGGATTAGAATTTTATCTCCTGGAGTTAAATAACATTGTGTTTACCTGTAGCTAGAATTTATTTATTTGTAATAAATAGTAATTATTGATAAGTACAGAAATTTCATCCACGCTTTCTGTCACTCTGGGTTTAAAACTGGGGAGTTCTGCTTGCTTTATAAAATTTTTGTGATGATTCTGGGAATAGCAGAACCTTATTTCCAGTGTACTACCCAAGTGAGGCATGACATTTTTAACAAAGGAAAATAACCCACACTCTATCAAAACTCAGAGTTAAAAGCAATGTCAGGTTTTTTGTGAGTCTAACTTGGAGCTTGAAGAAACAGCTAGGTTTAACTCATAAAAGATGGTTATCTTGGAATCATTTGTACTGGCAAACACTATAATCAAAGGCCCAAAACCAAATTAATTTGCAACTTATCAAAATATTGTATTGAAATGTTTTTGCTCTAAGATTCATAAATACATGGACAGTATTATAGATGTAGGAATAACAGATTAAAATAAAATAAATCAGAAAGATAACAGATGAATTGAAAATAGAAATGAACACTTTTGAACAAAAAAAGCCTGTTACAACCATTGTAAGCACATAAGTAATTGAAATAGTATCACTTTGAGGAACTGCTCCTATCATTCAATGGCTGAACCTCTAGATGGCCTCCATTTTCCTACCCTTTTCCATTATTCTTCTTTCTGTTAGTGATTAAAAGTAATGTTGATCTCAACCTAGGACAAGCTAATCAACTGAGCATCTGCAGCCCTCTAGGTAAAGAGATTTCTCTTCTTCTGAAGTCTTTACAAGCCAAATCCTTAATTAACCAATGGTTTGACCCTACGTTCTAAACTTTCCAGTCTGGGGAAATAACCCCTCACTATCTACCCATCAGCACTTGGAAGAATTTTATATCTTTCAGTCAGATGCTGCTCACTATGCTAAGCTACAGAGGAATTAGGTCTATTTTACTCTACCTCCTCCTACAGCAGCCTCCTTATTCCAGGGTCCAATTTCTTGAATCTTCATTGCTTCCACTTAAATGTAGACATGTCTTTTTTTAGGTATGGAGACTAAAACTGGAGCTATTACAAAAGATCTTTCAACAATCACCTGATCTCACATTTTTCTTCCCCGTTATATTTGACACAACCGTGTTCAAAATATTACTTCCATAAAATATTGATTTTATAACAGTTCCTTAAAATACTCTTTATAAAAGAACATTTGCCAGTTACACTTGGTTCTTTCTGCAATAAACTGTATAATAGATTGAAAACTTGATTTCTGGTGAGTACAGTATTGCTATTATGTTAGAGTTGAAAACATTTGCAATACTGAATTAAGATTATCACTGAGCTATGTTAAAATATATTTGCCTTAGAAAAAATGTCTTTCCTATAGAGTGGCGACACCCAGAGTATAGACGAAAAGATGATATAAGAACCAATTTGAAACATTTATTCTTATGTTTCATTAGAATTTTTTTTCTATTGAATAGAGCCTATTGAAGGCCCAAAGACTATTTGTGAACAGCATCGAGAGAGACTGCAAGCAGAGCTGAACCTACGTGGATCACAACCTTTTGTTGGAGCCTATATCCCTGAGTGTGATGAGCAGGGGAACTTCAAGCCTCTGCAATGCCATGGCAGTACAGGATACTGTTGGTGTGTGGATGAAAGGGGACAGGAAATTCCTGGGACGAGGACACCTCCTGGATCTGGTCAACCACAGTGTGGGCAGCCAGGTCAGTCACTGTTGTAATTCAGCAAAATTATTAACATTGTAGCAGAAGATGTGATCTTTTATTTTGTATGAGTCAAACTTTAAGCCTGGAAAAGCATGCAGATGTATTTCACAGAGGCTGGTTCTTGGGAGTTCACAATGGGATGAGGGAGGAGTTGGCTATGGTAGACTGAGAGCAAATACTATAGTAGGTCTATCAAGGAACAGTGGAGGACCTTCAAAGCGATTTTCACAGTGCTCAGCAAAAGTGGCCTTGGCCTCCTCCATTGCGAAAACAAACCAAAGCGCCAACAACAATTTACCTTCTGCCTGGGCACACTACAGCCCGGAGGACTCAACACTGAGTTCTCCAATTTCAAGTAACTTCCCTCCTCATCCCCCGACTCCCTTCACAGTACCTCCCTACCACTGCACACAGCAGTGGATTCATTCATCCCATTGACCAACCAGGTCATACCTTCTACTTGTCTTCACCCATCCCCCCTTCACCACCCTGCTCCTGCTAACCCCTTTATCTGCAGCTCCCACCACATCCACTCCCCAGTCCTGAAGAAGGGATAAACCCGAAACGTCGACTCCTCCACCTCCTGATGCTGCCTTGTTTACTGTGTTCTCCCAGCCTCCTGCCTGTCTACAGCAAAAGTATATAGCAGTGAAAAGGCAGAACTGTAGGAAAAGGACAATTAGCCATTGACAATTCAGGAAATAAAGGAAGCTAATGCATACACAGTGGCAAAAGTTAGTGGGAAACTTGAAGATTAAGAAATCTTTAAAGGTTAACAGAAAGCCATAAAAAAATCTATAAAGAAAGGTCGGAAAAATTGAGAGTAAACTAACTGAGAATCTAAAAACAGATAGCAAAAGTTTCTACAAATATATAAAAGGCAAAAGCGTGGCAAAGGTAAACATTGGCCCCTTAGGGGATTAAATAATGGGAAATGAGGAAATGGCCAAGACATTTAGCAGGTATCTTGTGTCTGTGTCCACAGTGGAAGACACTAATAATGTGAATCGACGTTTCGGGCATGAGCCCTGAAGAAGGGCTCATGCCCGAAACGTCGATTCTCCTGCTCCTTGGATGCTGCCTGACCTGCTTATCTTTTCCAGCAACACATTTTCAGCTCTGATCTCCAGTCCTCACTTTCTCCTTTGACACTAATAATGTGCCAATAATTGATGAAAAGGAGGCTATGGCAGGAGAGGACCTAGAAACAATCATTATCATTAAAGAGGTAGTGTTGGGCAAGCTAATGGGGCCGAAGGTAGTCAGGTCTCCTGGCCCTGATGGAGTGCATCCTGGGATACTAAAAGAGATGGCACGAGAAAGAGCAAACGCACTCGGTAATTTACCAAACTTCAGTGAACTCTGAGATGGTTCCAGCAGATTGGAAAACAGCAAATATGATGCCACTGTTTTAAGAAAAAAGGAGGTAGACAAAAGGTAGACAAAGCTAATATGCCCATTAGCTTAAATTCTGCAGTGGAGAAAATGCATGATTCTATCATCAAGGAAGAAATATCGAGATACCTGGATAGGAATTGTTGCATCGGGCAGTCGCAGTATGGGTTCATGAAAGGCAGGTCAAATTCATGAATTCTGTCCTTAAAGGCATGGGGGACTGCAGCGATTCAAAAAGGCAGCTAACTACCACTTCCTGAAGTACAACTTGGGATGGGCAATAAATACTGGCCAGACAGCGACATGAATTAATTTAAAAAGTAGCTTGCATACATTCAGCCCCTGTGTCTGTGTCATTGAAACAGACTGTAAATGACTGAGACCCAACACTGATTCCTGTGGCAGACCTTAACATGCTGGAAATGACCCACTTATCCAGTCTTTGCTTCCTTTTCACTAACCATTGCTTTATCCGAGCTAATATTTTACTTCTCACATCATGTTCCCTTATTTTGTCAAAAAACTTCAGTGGCACCTTATCAAATGCAGTTTTTGAAATCCAAGTACACCACATCTGTAGGTCCCCATTTATCTAGCTTACTTGTTATTTCCTCACAAAACTCCAATTTGCTAGCTAATAATTACCCTTTCAAAAAAAACATGTTGACACTGATTGATTCTTTCATGATGTGCAATCGAAGTATTTTATATCATGGATTCTCATAAGCTCTCTGGGACAGAAGATAAGCCAACTGACCTATAGTTTCAAACAACAGGACCAACACTTCATCCTGATGTTCCCACATCAGGTTACACTCTTCAACCACTTTGATTTGCTCCACATGTTATCGAGGAACAGCTGAAGGTACAGGAGACTACATAGGCCAAGGACTTTGACAATATTCCAGCAATAGTACTGAAGTCTTGTACTCCATAACTTGTCCCTAGCCAAGCTATTCCAGTACAGCCACAACACTGGCATACACCCAACAATACAGAAAATTGCCCAGATATATCCTGGCTACAATAAGCAGGGCCAGTGCAAACCAGCCAATTACTACTTTGTCTACTCTAAATCCTAAGTAAAACGATGAAAATAGTCATTGACAAAGCAGTTCTTGCACAGGAATAACAAGCTCACTGATACTCAGTTTTACAGGCTTGGTTGAAAAATGAACAAAAAGAGCTGAACTCCAAAGATGAAATGGGAGTGGCTGCCCTTGACAACAAGGTTGCATTTGACCAACTGTGGTATCAGACAGCCCTCACAAAATGGGGGTCAGTGGGGATCAGGAGAAATCTCTCTGCTGACTGGAGTTATACCTGACGTTGTTGGACTTCAAACATTGCAGGTCCAGGACATCTCTGCAGGATTTCCTCAGAATAGTGTCCTTAACCCAACTATCTTTAGCTGCTTTCAGAACTGAGAATGTTCACCGGTGATTGCACAATGTCCAACACCATTTGCAACTCCTCAGATACTGAAGCACTGTGCATACATCTCTATCAAGACCTGATCAACATTCACACCACGCAACTCCAGGCAACGATCATCTCCAGCAAGACAGAATCTAACCATTGTTCTTTAATATTTAATAGTATAACCATCACTGAAACCAGCCCTCCACAACCATTATGGACCAAAAACCAAACTGGACCAACCATATAGATACGGTAGCTACAAAGCAGGTCAGAGGCTATGAAACTTGCACTGAGTTACTCCCTTTCTATCTCTCCATCTATCCACCATCTGCAAGTCAGTAATGTGTTGGAATACTTGCCACTTGCTTGCATGAGTATAGCTCCAACAACACTCAAGAAGCTTGACTTCATCCAGGATAAAGCAGCTACTTGATTGGTACCCCATCCACCAGCTTCAATATTCACTTCTTTCACCACCACACACAGACGAGGTATAACCTCTACAAGATACTGTAATAACTCACCATGTCTCCTTAGACAGCACCTTCTAAACCTTTGAAGGACAATGGCAGCAAATGCAAGGGAAATGCAGGAAATCCACCTGAAAATTACCTTCAACTGGTCTTCCCATGCCGCCTTATCATTCTAGATGGTCATGAGTTTTGAAGGTGCCTTCTCAGGAGTGTTAATGAATTTCTGCAGTGTATCTTGTAGATAGCAGTAGTGTGTACTACTGAGCAGCAGTGGTGTAGGGAGCGAATGTTTGTAGATGTTGTGCCAATCAACTGGGCTGCTTTGACCTGAAGATGTCAAGCTTTTCAAATGTTGTTAGAGCTGTACTCTTCCTGTCAAGTGGGGAGTATTCTGTCACATTCCTGACTTGTGCTTTGTTGATGGTGGATGGCTTTCTGGAGTCAGGAGATGAGTTACTCAGTACAGGATTCCTAGCTAGTGTTTTTATAGCTACTCTCATTCAGATTCTATCAATGGTAACTTCCAGAATGTTGATAGTGGAGGATTCAGCAGGAGTATGCCAATGAATGTTTAGGGGCAAAGGTCAGATTCTGTCCTGTTGGAGATGGTCATTGCCTGGCACGTGAGGGCTGTATGTTACTTGTCGCTTGTCAACCCAAACCTGGATATTATCCAGGTCGTGTTGCAATTAGACATGGACTGTTTCAGTCTGTACAGATGAATAAAATGAAATCAATCTAATGTGAAACATTTACAAAAGAAATTTAATTTTTAAAAGAAATCCCCTTTCAATTCTGGCAAAGGACTTGGAGAGGAAAGTTTTAGTTGTGATGCAGACCCTCCTTAATTAACCGTGTGACTCTGATACGGAATCCCATAGTAGTAATGTTGTAAACTGACAGTGGATTTCATGACTGAAGATCAGGCATGGGCAATAGGCAATGTACAGGAAATTGACGTTACACAATGGAAATGGAGGAATTTGCACTTTTACAAAACAAAAATTTCTTTCTATCTCACTAGAAAGCATTGAACAGCCAAAGACTATTTGTGAACAGCACCGAGAGAGACTGCAAGCAGAGCTGAGTCTGCGTGGATCACAACCTCTAATTGGAGCCTATATCCCCGAGTGTGATGAGGAGGGGAAATTCAGGCCTCTGCAGTGTCATGGCAGTACAGGATACTGCTGGTGTGTGGACGAAAGGGGACAGGAAATTCCTGGGACGAGGACACCACCTGGAACTGGTCAACCGCAGTGTGGACAGCCAGGTCAGTGTTCTAATTTGTTAGGAATCTGAGTTTTGTAAGAGAATTATGCTTTGGACGAATTTTTTAATTCAAAGTAAAATGGTCCAACGTAGACAGTCATAGATGCTGTAACATCTAGCTGACATCAAGCCAATGTGACTTGTTTACCATGAGGCAGGAGGGCTCGCGTCAGTATTCATCATTGACTCAAACAAAGGCAACTGCAACTATTTGACTGGGACAGCTTTGCAGTTGCTAAGTTTTCTTTTGGAAGAAAGTGAGGACTGCAGATGCTGGAGATCAGAGTCGAGAGTGTGGTGATTCCTGATGCCTGAAACGTCGATTCTTCTGCTCCTCAGATGCTGTGTTTTTCCAGCACCACACTCTCGACTCCAGGATTTTTTGGCCAGGAAGAGAGAGGGAGAAGTTCCATGGGATCGAAAGGCTAAAGCTGATATGGTCATCCTTGTGGCCTCCCCAGCTCAACCCAGCCTTATGTCTATCCTTTAGCCCTCTTGCAGGCACCAACCCCATCTTGCCCCTCGGCACCTTCGGCATGTGTCCAAGCACCCAAGCTCCCAGACGTCAGCATTCCAACTCCCTACAGATCCTCAAACTTGGCGTCCTCTGCTTCCTGGCATCTCATTCATTGCTGGCATTTACTTTCCTCGCTGTTTACTGCTCCTCCAATCACAGGCTAGTTCCTGTGCCGTGTCTGTTGCTGATAGGTTTACTTGTGAACCTGTAAACAACAAGCATGAGAGAAAACCAGTCTGTGAGCGGAGGAACACATTGCTATTTCTTTCCATTCTTTTCACTGGTTGCAAGCAGAGCTGAGTGTGTGTGGATCTTTAGCTCTTGTTGAGGCCTATATCCCTCAGTGTGATGAGGAGGGGTGGGGGGGGGAAAGGAGGGTTCCAGGGCTCTGCAATACTACAGCAATAGAGGCCACTGCTGATGTGTGGGTGAAAGGGGATAGGAAATTCCTGGAACTGGTCAACCACAGTGTGGGCAGCCAGATCAGTTAGTTTTTGAGTTCAGAAGTAGTATTGGCGTCACGTCAATCCCTTTTTCTACAATGAGACTGGTGACAATAGACATTGTACAAGAAATCATTGTTACATTTGCACTCTTGTCTCATGAAAATTTATTTTTGTTTGCTTAGAATCCATTGAAAGGCCAAAGACTGCTTGTGAACAGCATCGGGAGAGGCTACAAGCAGAGGTGAATCAGCATGGATCACACTTCCTTGGAATCCCTATCCCTGAGTGTGATGAGCAGGGGAACTTCATGCCTCTGCAGTGCCACGGCAGTACAGGCCACTGCTGGTGTGTGGATGAAAGAGGACAGGAAATTCCTGGGACAAGGACATCCCCTGGAACTAGTCAACCACAGTGTGGGCAGCCAGGTCAGTTAGTTTTTGAGTTCAGAAAAATGATCACATTGTAGCAAGAATAAAGGATCTTGGCGTTTTCATGAGCTGAGGGCATTAAAGTGCTTTACAGTACAATGAAGTATTAGAAGTGTAATCACTTATAATGTGGGAAATGCATAGCAACATTACACAAACAACAATATGATAGTGTCTCAAAAAGCTACTTTTAAATGATTACTGCTGATAAATACAGCTTAGAATTCCCTTGCTATTCTTCAAAATCATTTTACAAGGCTCTTTTACAAGGTTAAAATCAACTCAGCGAAAGTGAGGACTGCAGATGCTGGACCAAGAGGTAAGATGGAATCTGTGTGATCTGAAAGACAATACATTGACTGTCAAGTGCTCTTTTACCACTATATTGAAGTGTTTATCTTGAATTTGTTCCTAAGTTTTTGGAGTGGGGCGTGAACTAACAATCTTTTTTTTAAACTCAGAGGCATTGTATAGCTCACACCTAACTGTAATACAACTGACCAGTGTTGCTGGGAAATTTCAGGAAAGCTAAATGAATTAAGAATTCATTATCTCAATGGCAGTGAAGTGTCTGTTATTGTCATTCTGAATAATTTTGAGCATGGAAGTGGATTGAACATCAGAGGCCAAATTTCAGCTGCTCAGCTACATTTGATGGGAGGCAAGTGGAGAGTGTACATTGCCAGCAGCCCAATGGGAGCAGTCAGACATCTGAATGATTTTTATTGTTGGATGAATTAATATTCAGATCATCATGGGCAATGCTATTTAACATCAGCCACATCCACATCAAGAACCATACCTCTGGACATTAGTGAGAAATCTTAAATTCTATTAGGATGTCTGTCTTTTTAACAAGGACATTTGATAAAATGCCTTTGATCTTCTCTTGCTTGCTATCAATCTGGTACACACCCTGATTTATTTTCAAGTGAGTTAAACTGTCCCCTCTACAGAGATTTGTGTGCTTACCAGCAAATTGTATTTTCAACATTGTTGTAACATGACTGGCCTCATCTGTATGATGGTTTCCTTTAATGTTCCTCCCTTTAGTAAAGGGAGGTCATGCCTGACAAACCTGTTGGAATTTTTTGAAGAGGTAACAAGTAGGTTAGACCAGGGAAACCCAGTGGATGTGGTCTATCTGGACTTTCAAAAGGCCTTTGATAAGGTGCCACACGGGAGGCTGCTGAGCAAGGTGAGGGCCCATGGTGTTCGAGGTGAGCTGCTGGGATGGATTGAGGATTGGCTATCTAACAGAAGGCAGAGAGTTGGGATAAAAGGTTCTTTTTCAGAATGGCAGCCGGTGACGAGCGGTGTCCCACAGGGTTCGGTGCTGGGGCCACAGCTGTTCGCATTATATATTAATGATTTGGATGAGGGAACCGGGGGCATTCTAGCGAAGTTTGCCGATGATACGAAGTTAGGTGGACAGGCAGGTAGTACGGAGGAAGTGGGGAGGCTACAGAAGGATCTAGACAGGTTGGGAGAGTGGTCCAGGAAATGGCTGATGGAATTTAACGTGAGCAAGTGCGAGGTCTTGCACTTTGGCAAAAAGAATAAAAGCATGGACTACTTTCTAAATGGTGAGAAACTTAATAAAGCCAAAGCACAAAGGGATCTGGGAGTGCTAGTCGAGGATTCTCTAAAGGTAAACATGCAGGTTGAGTCTGTGATTAAGAAAGCGAATGCAATGTTGTCTCTTATCTCAAGAGGGTTGGAATATAAAAGCAGAGATGTACTACTAAGACTTTATAAAGCTCTGGTTAGGCCCCATTTGGAGTACTGTGTCCAGTTTTGGACCCCACACCTCAGGAAGGACATACTGGCACTGGAACGTGTCCAGCAGAGATTCACACGGATGATCCCTGGAATGACAGGTCTAGCATATGAGGAACGGCTGAGGATACTGGGATTGTACTCGTTGGAGTTTAGAAGATTAAGGGGAGATCTAATAGAGACGTACAAAATAATACATGGCTTTGAAAAGGTGGATGCTAGAAAATTGTTTCTGTTAGGCGAGGAGACTAGGACCCGTGGACACAGCCTTAGAATTAGAGGGGGTCATTTCAGAACGGAAATGCGGAGACATTTCTTCAGCCAGAGAGTGGTGGGCCTGTGGAATTCATTGCCACGGAGTGCAGTGGAAGCCGGGACGCTAAATGTCTTCAAGGCCAAGATTGATAGGTTCTTGTTGTCTAGAGGAATTAAGGGCTACGGGGAGAACGCTGGCAAGTGGAGCTGAAATGCGCATCAGCCATGATTGAATGGCGGAGTGGACTCAATGGGCCGAATGGCCTTACTTCCACTCCTATGTCTTATGGTCTTATGTCATGTTAATGACAATGGTCTAATAATGAATTGGCATCAGGGAGCAATTAATGCTGTGGGTCGATTTATTTAAAACAGTGTGATATATTACATGTGACAGGAGACAGTGTCAACCACATGTAGTTGTGCCATGGTTGTTCTTTGTGAATGATGAACCAGCTTTATTGTCACATATACTCAATGAAAATAGTGAACAGTTTATATGATGCCACTTACAGTATCATGTTAGGTCCAAAGGTACTTAAGTACAGCTTCTTTAGTTACAAGATCTCAGAAAATAGAGAAATAAAATGTCCGGCACTGCAGAAATAAAAGTTTCTACCAACCTAGACCATACTGGCACCTAGCCTTCAGACCGCACCAGGCCCTAGCTCCAGTCCATGCTGGGCTTCACCAGGAGGCTGGGAGATCACTTCAGACAGTCCGGCGTGGCAGAGGATGCCAGACTGAGAGGTCGCCACACCAGGCAGGAAGGTGACTATGGGAGGCTGCTAAGTCAGACTGGAAGTGGTCGTTGTCAGAGGCCAGGAGAGAAGGAGGAAAAAACATTGAAAAAAAAAAGAAAAGGAGAATGGACAGAGTGGATGAGCTCTGGCTAGAGCTTCCTATTCCACCGCCATTTTTTAGTGGACCAGAGAGCACAGTGAGATATATATAACTCCAGTCAGTGGGGGGGATTTTTCCTAATTCACTTTGGGTTTGATAGAGCTCTTTGATGGCACACTAGGTAAACTGCTTCCTTGACATCAAGGGAAGTCATGCTCAACCTACCTCTAAGTCAATCATTTTGTCCACATTTGAACAAAGATCAGGAGCTGAGTAGCCATGGCAGAACCCAAATTGAGTGTAACTGAGCAGGTTATTGCTGAGCAGATACTGTTTGATTGGACTGTTGGTGACTCCTTCCATCACTTTACTGATAATCGAGAGTAGCCTGATGGGGTGGCAATTGGCCAGATTGGATTTTTTTCTGCTTATGTAAAAGACATACCATGGCAATATTTCCTCATTGGTGGATAGATGCCAACATTGTAGCTGTAAAACCTGACCAGAGGGGTGATGCTATTTTCTGTACTTTTGTCAAAAGTTGTCAGGACCTTTGTAATACTGATTGCCTCCAGCTGTTTATTGGCATCACATGAAGTTAACCGAATTGGCTGTAGACTGACGCTGGGCACAGAGACGGCCTGTCTTTTAAAGCTGTCCTCTATCATTATTACAGAGTCACCCATGCCTTTCGAAACTAATCAATAATTTAATCTCACATTTTGAAGATTATTCTTCATTCGTTAAAATTAATTTCTTTTCTCATCTAGTATTTAACAGTTGGAACACTGCATGTCTTGGCACAATTACAATTTTCATAGATTATAGTTGATCCTCTGCTACCTCCTTTATAATTTCCGTACGTATTTTGTGATATATATCATTTGGGCTTGATTGGTTTTCTATTTTTAGCCAACTTAAGAAAAGTTAAAGTGCGGTCTCTCTTTGAATTTTTTTTGGTCTAGTGGTAATTATTCCACATCCTCCCCCACAAAACAGCCTGTTTCACATACCTCTAAGACAGAGAAGGTAACTAAGTATTTCTCTGTCATTTCCTCAGATTCAATACAAAATAACCTCCTTTATCACCAACTCGTCTTTTTTAGCTACAGTATCTCTTCATATGTGCCTACGAAGCCCTTACCGCAGCTTTTTTTTTAGTTTTTACATTCCTTCTATAATTTTTATGTCTCAGTTTGGTTATATATTCTTTAACTGTTGTGAATAGTCTGTTTTTAAACTTGTGGTTTGCTCAAATTTGTTTATCCCTGGAACCCAGCATTGCTACATTTCTTTTACCCCTTTTCTAAATGTAATCAAACATATATCTGATATCTAAGTATCCCCCACTAAGGTCTGTGGTTAAATCTCTTTTTTCTTCAATCTATTGTTTGCATCCTATTCATAAAACTGGATTGCAATAAAGAATTCAAACAATTGTTTCATTCAACAAAAGATTTTACACTAACTACAATGTATTAATGTATTTCAGAACCCGCACAGCGACAACCAACTGTGTGCGAACGGTGGAGACTGAGTCTTCTGGAACATTACAGTGGCAGACCAGCTAATGATCAGTACATTCCCGAATGTAATGAGTTTGGGGAATTTAGTCCTTTGCAATGCCACGGAAACAGTGGTTACTGTTGGTGTGTCGATAAAGATGGTCGGGAAATTCAAGGAACTAGAACTGAACCCGGCAGTCCACCAGCATGTGAGAACTTTCAATTTGACTTTCTTTGTAAAGTGAAAATTAAAGATCATTTTAAGGTATAGGAAAGGAATAATGGAAAAGTGGTGTTGGTAAAAATACTTCATGTCTAGTTTCCAAAATGAGAAGTTCAAATCATACAGGAGAACTTTTAGCAAGTAAAGCTATCATTATATTTGTATAGCTCTTTTCATTATTGAAGTGAATCAAAATACTTTTATTTAAAGATTGCTATCGCAATTGATAAGGTACTGAAATGCAGCAGTTAAATTGTGCACAGCAAGATCCCACAAATAGCAATAAGCAGGCAAATCTGCTCTATTAATTTCAGTTGAGACATATTGCACAGGGGACCAGGGAGAACTCCTTTTTCTTTGTTCGAAAATTGCCTGATGGTACCCTACTAATGGTATCTATTAGTAAGGTAATAGTCCATTTCGCTTTATCCAAAACAGTTTAGCACCTCACCTTCAGTCCAGCACTGGATCATCAGCAAATGTGTTGTGGTTTCTGAACCTATAACTGTTTGATTTAGAGGCAATGTGTACTACAAATTGAACCAAGGTTGAACCATGCAGCATTATAGAAAGCAACAGTACAAAGTCACAAATTGTAAAAGTTAATCAGAATTGTTCTAGTTGCCTATTAATGATGCACAGCATTGTAATCATAGTTTTATAGAGATCTGAAATTCATCCTAGTGATTTATGAATGTTTTCTGTTGAATTTGCCAGGTATACCAACAGTTGCACCTCCCATTACACAGCCTTCTCCAGCTCCTGTAGTGACTGCACCACGCACGGGTACCTTCCTTTTATATGCTCAGGGCCAGCACATTGGGTACCTGCCCCTGAATGGTACTCAGCTAAACAAAGAGGGAGCCAAGAGCCTGTTAACTCTTCATGTAAAGTATCTATTTTTATAAGCTTCTCCATTGGAATATCTGCAGAGAATGTTACTATTTGAGAAAGGAAAATATCAGGTTACTTTCATATTTTAGCAAGTGTAAATGGACCAGTATCAGTAAATTGCACCCATGCATATAAATCAAATATTACCACAGAAACATTAATATCACTATGCAAATGAGATAAATTGAGGAACAGTAGCAATATAGCACAGTAGGTACAGTGGGAGGATTGAACAGATGTTTACTGTCAAGTTTATAAATGCAAGCCTTTCTTTAAAGTGCCTTTCATGAACTCAGGTGTTTTCCTACTGATTACTTTTGACAAGTAGTCATGGTTGGAACACAGCAATGTTGTCTCTCATGCTTTGATTTGTTGAGAGCACTTAATTTTACCTCATGGAGCCAATGCTGACACTGATGGTTCAGAGGTCTGTGAATCAATCACAACCAAGGTCCAAGCCCTGGTTCCTGCAGGGATAGCCCAGGAGGCACGGTGGCACAGTGGTTAGCACTGCTGCCTCACAGCGCCAGAGACCCAGGTTCAATTCCCGCCTCAGGCGACTGACTGTGTGGAGTTTGCACATTCTCCCCGTGTCTGCATGGGTTTCCTCCGGGTGCTCCGGTTTCCTCCCACAATCCAACGATGTGCAGGGCAGGTGAATTGGCCATGCTAAATTGTTCGTAGTGTTAGGTAAGGGGTAGATGTAGGGGTATGGGTGGGTTGCGCTTCGGCAGGGCGGTGTGGACTTGTTGGGCCGAAGGGCCTATTTCCACACTGTAAGTAATCTAATCTGCTCACATCGGTTGAACAGACCAAAGTAACGCCTTGTGACTCTGGTTCATCTGGGCATCAGGTGTACTGAGGCAAAGAGAAACACCTTTATCACTGCAATCATTCTGCCACTAAAGAAGGTACACTGCTGCATCAGAGTTAATTACTGTAATTCAGTAGAGGTTTAGGACCTTCAAATGGATTCACTTGGATAGCTATTTTGGGAAGATTTGTAGCCTAGATTGAGATTCTGGATGTAGGTTTGCTGGAAGTTTCATTTTCAGACATTTCATCACCATACTAGATAACATCATCAGCAAGTCTCTGGATGAGGTTTCATCTGGAGCCTCAAGATAATGTTACCTACTATGGTGATGAAACGTCTGAAAACGAACCTTGCAGTTCAGGGAGCAAACCTACATCCAGAACTCATTGTGATTTTAACTGGCATGTTATATTGGGCCTTTAAAAGGAGAAATTTGTCAAGAATGTCTGGGAACTCCAAACCCTATCCTACTAAACTTCATAATTTATCCATTGCCCACCATTAGAACCTCTGCTAACTCCCCCAGTAAGTCAAATTTAAACAAGTTCCAGTGGAACAAGTATTCTTACATTTATAAGGTGACTGATAAATCAGATTGTTGCCCTCTTTTTTTGCCTTTTGGGTTATGATTTTTGAGTTTAAATCAGTTCACACTTGCTCTGGAAATGAAGTTATCAGAGTCATAGAGATGTACAGCATGGAAACAGACCCTTCGTTCCAACCAGAGTTCTGTTATTTACTGCACATGTATGTTATGTAACAAGCTGCCAGTTCTTTTGTCTATTCAAGCACAGTGACATTTTAATATTTTGGAAATCATGACCAAATTGGAATAAATAATTGATAATGTGTCTGGGTTTGCTCGCTGAGCTGTAGGTTTGATATTCAGACGTTTCATTACCTGGCTAGGTAACATCATCAGCGGAGACCTCCAAGTGAAGCAAAGCGATTGTCTCCTGCTTTCTATTTATATGCTTGTCCTGGATGGGGTTCCTGGGGTTTGTGGTGATGTAATTTCCTATTCGTTTTCTGAGGGATTGATAGATCTAGATACCATCTATGTGTTTGTTTATGGCGTTGTGGTTGGAGTGCCAGGCCTCTAGGAATTCTCTGGCATGTCTTTGCTTAGTCTGTCCCAGGATAGATGTGTTGTCCCAGTCGAAATGGTGAGGTTTTTTTCTCTGTTTGTAGGGCTACGAGGGAGAAAGAGTTGTGTCTTTTTGTGGCTAGCTGGTGTTCATGTATCCTGGTGGCTAACTTTATTCCTGTTTGTAGCAGTCCTTGCATGGAATTTTGTAGACGACGTTGGTTTTGTCCATGAGTTGTACTGGGTCTTTTAAGTTTGTTAGTTTTTGTTTGAGAGTGTTGGTGGGTTTGTGTGCTACTAGGATACTGAGGGGTCTTAGTAGTCTGGCTGTCATTTCTGAAATGGACCAAACACAGCCAGAAACCCTAACCACCTTAACCATACATCAAAGAAGTTTCAGAAATGACAGCCTCTCTGAATCCTAGTAGCACACAAACCCACCAACACTCAAACAAAAACTAACAAACTTAAAGACCCAGTACAACCCATAGACAAAACCAACGTCATCTACAAAATTCCATGCAAGGACTGCCACAAACACTACATACGACAAACAGGAAGAAAGTTAGCCACCAGGATACACGAACACCAGCTAGCCACAAAAAGACACTACCCTCTCTCCCTCGTAGCTCTACACACGGAGGAAAAATGCCATCATTTCAATTGGGACAACACATCTATCCTGGGACAGGCGAAGCAAAGACATGCCAGAGAATTCCTACAGGCCTGGCACTCCAACCACAACACCATAAACAAACACAGATCTAGATACCATCTATCAACCCCTCAGAAAACAAACAGGAAATGACATCACCACAAACCCCAGGAACCCAATCCAGGACAAACATATAAATAGAAAGCAGGAGACAACAGCTTTGCTTCACTTGGAGGTCGCCACTGATGATGTTACCTAGCCAGGTAATGAAACGTCTGGATATCAAACCTACAGCTCAGCGAGCAAACCCACACCCTAAACCTCAACCTGAGCTACAAACCTTGCAATTGACAATGTCATATTCTGTAAATCAATTTAGAACATTATAAAGGAACTCAAGGTATGCTGCAACTTATATTTTTTTTAAAATGAGGAATTTATTATTTCCTTTATTGATACTTTGAGTTTTTCTTTCCTTGAATAGTCATGGAATGTTTTTGCATCAGCTATTTTGCACTAATTAATAAATAACAGAAGTAGTTAACTTCATACTTGTAAAAACTAAACATTTAATACCCACAACACAACTATGTAAATTGTGGGTCTTTCCAATAAGGTAATGTGTAAACTTGCATTCATGTTTGAGTTTCTCCAATTGTTATACAGATTTGTAAGGTTTTCCAAAATTGATTCATTGCTGTTTTCAGTTTTCCAAATGGTTGTTTATCAGACAATTAACTCTTCTTTGGTTTATTTTTCACTAAGGGCTCAATTGTTATTGGTATTGATTACGACTGCAGGGATAAGATTGTTTACTGGACTGATGTTTCTGGCCGAACTATTAATCGCGCTAGTTTGGAACCAGGTGCTGAGCCAGAAACAGTTATTAACTCAGGTGAGCTCTTTATTAGAGGTCCTAAAATTTATCAGGTCTTTACAAGGCAAATATTATGAAAAGAAAGTTATGATGTATACTTAAAATTTTATAATTATGACAATTTTGAACAGACAAATAAATAATGTTAACAAGCATTTTTGAGGCCTTTAATTGGTCACAATGGCCTCTTCCCACCCTCATGACAATTTCATCCATTTCCAGCAGAAACTAGCTTAGAGGAGAAAGCCTAGTAACTTTCACTACACCAGCTGGTGGTTGGAGGAGACTGGTTACCTCCTTTAGTGTTCCCCAGGCCCAGGGAAACCCCCTCTCAACACCAAAGTCTTCACAATACCTCCTATCCTAACAAAAATACCACCAAATTCATCTGTTCCTTCCTGTCACCATGCACATTTACCTATCCATCCAGTCCAGCAGTGATCTGTGTTAGGAACTAAGTTGTTTTTTTGTTTTGCTGTTTTTGAGAGAATTGTTGACCATCAGATTGACTGGCAGCTCTTGGGATATTCCACCCCCACTCTCCCAATAAGACAAGTGGTAAAAGCCTCACCTCAAGTAGTTAGTGCCTAATGAACATTAAATGGCTACAGTGTAATATGCCAGAGTGAGAGAGAACCCACCACATTTAAAGTGAGAACAAGAGAACCCTAACAGTATAAAATCCAACCCAATTTTACAGCCCAATTATTGTTGTAAATTATCAGATGGATGCTGAATCATCTGTATCACCACTTTTGTGTTTCTGCTCCAATTTTAGACCTGATTAGTCCTGAAGGACTAACCATAGACTACCTCCACAGAAACATGTTCTGGACTGACAGTGGATTGGATAAGATAGAAGTTGCTAAATTGGATGGATCTGAACGAAGAGTTCTTGTTGATACTGATCTGGTAAATCCCAGAGCAATTGCAGTGGACTCTCTTAATGGGTAGGTTTCATATAAAGGTATCAAGTTTTACAACTTCAGAATTTTCCAGAACATGATTTTTTTTAAAAATATCTGACATGCTTTCTTACCAATTAAACATACATAGCCCTCGTAGACAACATGATTATAGCTTTTGCAAGTCATAAACCAAACAACAGGGTTTTTCCAAAATACTAACATCTGACAACCATCTGAATTAGGTGTTATGGCAACATGTTGTCCAGATGTTGGCACAATATACTGTAGATCTAAAATGCTTCCACTGTTTATAGAATGGAGAAAATTTACATAGCAGAAAATTGAATGTCCACTTGACTAGTAGCAAATTTCAGAGAATTTTTAAAAATCTGGGACTATCAACTGTTTCCTTTTAAGATAGTTGACATTGTCCTAGTTGAGGCTATTTTGTAAATGGAATATCCCACTGTCTTTCAATTAAATACACAGCCTTGTTTTATATTAATTATCTTGCTCTTCTGCTTTCCCTTCAGCAACCTTTACTGGACAGACTGGAATCGTGAAGCTCCTAAAATTGAGACTTCTCGTGTAGATGGAACTAACAGAAGGGTATTAGTTACAAATGACATTGGATTGCCAAATGGATTGACATTTGACCCTTTTTCCTCACAACTATGTTGGGCTGATGCTGGTATGTTTCACAGGCTTAGTATACTTTATTATTATATTAAGGAAACATTTTAAAAGATCAAGTTAATTGGCATTAAAGCAAAAAAAAAATTAAGAGCATACACTTTTGAAATTTACAGTTGAATACTAACAACCTTTCTTCTTGCTTTCATTGATGAAAGGAACCAAAGATCTGGAATGTGTGTTTTCCGATGGTACAAGACGACAGGTGGTGCAACGTGGTCTAAACTATCCCTTTAGTATTGTTGCTTATGCAAATCACTTCTACTACACAGATTGGAGAAGGTAGGAGCAAAGTTTAATGGAACTATTAAGTGTAACTATGGCCTTCATTTTGCAGCCCCACTGGGTATGGGGAATAATAAAGAACAGTATGTCAGATGGCTAGCCTACTACCTTCCCACCTATAGCTGACCGGTTCCCATAATACATTAGAGTTAACAAGATATCAAAAGTGGCAGCCTGCCTGCCATATTCAGTTAAATAATCAAAAGGTCAACAGATTGTTTTAGCAAGCTTATTGATTAAGAAAATACACTACCCGGACCATATTGACATAGGCAGCTAGTTGCAAGTTGGAAATCATTTTTTTTGTACCCCAAGTGGGAAAAGGCTCAAAGGAAGGGCTGTCCCTCATTTAAATACTTTTTATGCATCGGGGTGCCTCCCGAGATGTCACCCCCATCCCTTCACTGTCCTTTGCCTGAAGTCTCAGATTTCCCCCTCCACCCTAAAAACCCTGGACAACTTGTGATAGCCTGTGTTCCTTCTTGCTGTATCACTGCTGGGACTGTCAGTTTCATGTTATCATGCTTCAAAATAGGACATAAATCTCCAGCTCCTGCTTCCAGTGCTGGAGAACTGCCTAAGAGTATTACAACAGTACTCCCTAAACCAACACACAATAATGCATGAGGACACTTAAAGGTGATTCAGGAGTTACAGACTGTAAAAATGGAGGGCTGCTAGGAGAGCGCTTAGGATACTGCAGGGCAGAGATATTGAATAGAAATGGGTATGGTAGAGAGTAGATTTTGGGGAAGCCAAAAGCGAGAGCAATGTCATAATGGGGAGTGGAGCTGCCAACACAGAGCGACCTAGGCATCCTACTGTAGGTAAACAATGAAAGATTGCTCCCACTGGTGGGCAGATGGGAACAAGACATGGCAGTCTTTTTAAGGACTAAAATAAAACAAATACAAACAGGGAATGTTATACATAACAAATATCAGAACAACTTCAAATAAAAATCTAATTGAGGGATTCACCAGAGCAAAGATTAACATTTATAATTTATTGGAAGCCCGTAATTAGATCAATGTCTGAAGATTACTCCTTCTATCCACTATTTTACTTTTTTCTTTCTAGTTGCTCCAAACATAGACTCAGCATTTCTGAATGATTCAATTGCTTTTTTTTTCCAGAGATGGAATTATAGTTGTATCTAAAGATAGTAACCAAATTACTGACGAGTACCTACCTGATCAAAGATCACATCTGTACGGAATAACTGTGGCGTACCCTCGTTGTCCGCATGGTAAGAGGATACAAAATTGGAAAGTTCTTGCTAGGGAATAGCAATTCTAAATTGAAAAGAAATGTATACTTTGTGATATTACTCTCTCCCTGAAACACTGTTCTAAAAGCAATTCCTATTACCCAAAGGTGCCTTAAAAGGTTGCAGCCTCTTTCTATTGCTTGTTTAAAAGTTTGCTGGTGCAGATCAAGCATTAACATTATTTAATTTACTCCAGCCTCTCATACTCAAGATCGAAGAATTTTAAAATTAAAGAAAATAAAACTTTAATGTATTTAAGGGCTCTCTTATTTTTGCTCGCAAACAGCACTATCTGAATAAGAACTTGCGTGTAGTTTGTGCAAGAAGTTTTGAAGCAAAGTTTGCAAAGCTGGGTCTTGATGACCTAAGTTGATGGAGTACATTAGGTTATGGGTTCAAACCACAGGGTTCTAAGACGACACACATACGCAGTACAGAAGGAATACTTATTGCAGAATGAGGATTGAACACAAGCTTCTGTGCTCAGAGATCTAAAATATTTCATGGAATTAAAGGAGCAGGGAGTTCTTGTGTCCCAACCCTTATACTTCAACCAACTGCACAAATGGAAGCTGAAATTGTTTTCATTTTTGGAATGTATCTTTCAGCAGCAAACATTGAGTAAGTGGTTTATAGCCCACTAACCATTAATGGTTAGTGTACCACTACCAATGTGGTAATGTAGAGCATGATCTAAATCAGAGAATTAGACATGCATATAAGTAAGGGGAATGCAATAATAAAGAGACACTTCTATCTACTTATAGATTGTGTAAATGTACAGAGTGTCCATGATATGGAGGAAAAATTCTTTGAACGTAGGAGACTGTTTTCTGGGACAATATGTTAAGAAACCAACTAGGGTGCTGGCTGATTTAGATCTATTTTTATGCAAACATTAATGCAATTGCAATGAGAGGACTAATTAATAACTGTGTGTAAAAGAATCTTTAGGAAATAGTGATTGTTAGCATGATAGAATGTTCCATTAAGTTTGAAAAAGATATATTTCAATCTGAAATAGCGGTTTTAAGGTTAATTATAAAATGTGTGTGATGGGGAATTTGTTACAGTGGAAAGTGAAAAATACATGTGCAAGACCAGTACTTCAAGAATTAATGTTTGCTTTTCAAAGGAAAAAGTACATTCCTTTAAGACAAAAAATACTTCGTTGAGTCAGTCCTTAATGTTCTGAAGCACACAAGTATTACAGCATAGTAGTAGGCCATTCAGGACATTGTGCAATTCCCTTTATATCCTGAACTTATACCCATCTAATTTCATTTCATTTTGCATCTTCTGTTCAAGCTATGGTCACTTTTCAATGACTTCATAATGGATTTCTCTATTCTCATTTGTAAAATTCTTAAGTAAAAGAAATGTGGAATAACTAAATTCCTGCCCTTCTTTAGCAGGATGAATAAAAACAGAAGCTGCCAGAAAAGCTAGCAAGTCTGGCAGCATCAGTGAAAAAAAAATCAGTTAATATTTCAGGTCCCGTGACCCTTCCTCAGAAATGATAGCATCTGCGATTCTTTCAATTTTTATTTACCAGAATAAATTTGATAACTAAGAATAATACTTTGCTAGTTAAGAAAAACTAAACTAGCATCAACAGCTACAAATTAAATTCAACAAGTCAGCTTTATTTGTTTTAATATCGCCATGAGGAATACTTACACAGTATCATTTAATCTACCTTTTTTCCTCTCCTGGCAGGAAGCAAATAATGATTGTGCTGGTAATGACAACTGTATTTCAGCATACTACATCTGGAGGAAGAGCTCTATTGGAGCACAATGCTGCATGGATTGGTCTGTACTTTTCCTCCCATTGTTAGTAGGGAACTGAAAATGTTACATGGTAACTATATTTTTTTTTGAGAGAGCTTCCATACCTCATGATTTTCAAGAACACACTACTGTGCTGCCTTTTTGTTTTTAGTGGACTCAGTGACCGGTATGAATACATGGTCAATACCTGGTCGCTTATTCTGAAATTTAAAGAACACAAGCATAAATAGTTGTGTGATGGGCACATATCAAGTATATGATGCAGTGAAGAAAAAGCACAAACTATGAAATAAAATACTCCAGAGATGATTTAACAGAAGGTGATACAGCACCATACAAACATTTCCTGTACTTATGAACAGCTGCTTTACTCTGTCCTGCAAGGCATTCCAACTTGCATACAAATCGACTTGTGAGCAGATTCCAGAACGGAACCCGTTCACAACCTGGGGACTGGCTGAATTCTTTTCCGAAAGGCTGGCAAAATGTTTCAATTTCTTTATCATCTAGAAGTTACTGCACTTATTTCAGAAGTATTTAACAGTCAGCTTCAAACAACTGTAAACAATTGTGATTTTCAGATTTGACATCCTGAATTGATGTCTAAAACTTAACAAGATTCAGTTATTCAGTCAGATATTGTTGCAATTGTTACCCTTGACAAGCTACATAGAAGAATCAGATATGAATGTACCATAGTCCAACAAAATAAAATTAGTTCCTGTTTAGACTGAAAATATTTCTCTAACCAAAACGGTTTTAACCAGAAAGCGATGTTACAAGTTGAACCAAAGACTGATACAGAAGATGATTTAGTCTGGAACAAAAGTATAGCAATACTAATTTTCTTATTGTAAAATGCCTGTGTATCATCAGTAAAGCAACATCTGCTCAACATCATTTATGACTAGCCCAAGACATTCAGGTGTATGATACATATTACAAGCAAAACCCAAAATGTCAGTGGACATGTCAGACTATTGCAATATTACTCGTATTAAATCATATCTGATCTGAGCTTACTTTTCAACAGCAATAAAAATTGCCAAACTACAAATTTAAAAAATCATTGGACATCATGAATATTGTAAAACAACCTCAAAATTAAACATGCTTTTTCCTTAAAGATGGCACACCAATGTGTTTACACATTGACTTACTTTGCAATCATTTCCTAAATACGAGAGTGCTTTTTAAATAGCCTATTTAGCAGTCAACTGGTTCAGTGCTGACGATGCCAATGTGGAGTTTTGCCTCACGTAAATTTATTCTGCATATTGTTCTGTTGCAGTATTCCTGTTACAAGTAAATATTAGTGACTTACATAAAAGGTACCTAGTCATGATGGTGATGAGCTCAGTTACAGTAACACAATAGTAAACAACAGTTCACAAACTGGACTTCAGACGTGCAGCATTTCCTAGATCTGGGCACCAAACAAAGCCATGTGTGGCAGGAAGAAATACCTCTGGATAACCCAGTTGTTTTCCTCATCAAGAAATTATGACAGTATTTTACAACAGGCTTCCAAACTAGATTAGGAAGAATCTCGGTACTGAACAATATAGCAATTATGTATTTAATATTGCTTTAAAAATAACTACAATGCTATTAAAACATTTTTTTTGGGGGGGGTTGAAGTTTAATAATAGTATCTTCTAAAATAATCAAGGCACTCTTTGTAATGTGGAATTGATTCTTATTAAACAATTCAGAATTCTAGATTTGACATTTTATCACAAAGGTATTCTGCCAAGTAACATTTAGTCATTGCAAGAACAGTGCTCACCCAGCTTTATCACACTGAAGCTGTCCAGACTTTTAGTGGACTTCTGCACATCAATTTACAATTATAGGTAGTTAAACCAACGTAGCACCCCTCTCCAAGAGATCAATAGCTATAAAAGCAAGACAAGCAACAGCTTGTCTCTTCCAAAAGATGGAAGAACACCTAATGAGGCACAAAATACAAACTAGGTAGTGCAAATTATATTAAATTCAGTCAACATTTTTCAGCCTATTGGGCAAGCACTACAACTTCATACACTTCATTGTGTTTCATTAGTGTATCGGAGAGATGCAGTGACAGCAAGGCAAATCAAATAGGAATTTCCTGACTTTGATGTTTTATTGCATGTGTGAAGATTCCAGAAGTAGCTCTCCCATTTACTCCATAATTTTGGTTAGTGTTGATAGCTTCAATCTTTTGTCGAGCCAGGAATTGGTAATAAACAATATAAAGGAATATTTATATCCCTTAAACACTTTAATCATGCTTTAAAATTGCTGAAATTGTCTGGGAGTAGACATTGTTTGCAAAATCTGACACCGATCTGCACTATTGATCTTATATTACAGTTACACAAAAAAGTGTTTACAAAGTGTCTAATGCTATTGAATACTCTTAAAGCATGACAAAAAACTGAAGCCACAAAAATATTTAACTAGTATTCGGTAATTTGGTATAACACCTCTTCTGTTTAAATAGTTGAATAAGAACTGGCAGACAAGTATTAAAAAAAAAAAATCTGACCCTTCAATTGTTTCATAAATTAATCCACAGTACAGAGTTTGTGATTCTATCATGCTTTTCAAATACTAAACATTTTAAAAATAATCCTGTTTTTATTTCTAACCTGCTTTTCCAGGTGGAGACAGCAAAACTGCCATTTCCATAACCATTATCATTTTCAATTGGCTCGAACTAGGATTCACTGCAGGTTACTACAGAAAATATTATAAATTATTCAGCTTTTCCAATTATAATATTCACTAAAATATTTAACAAATATTGATTAGTACAAGGTCTTGTGGTTTTACTATCAACAAACATTTAATAAATGAACCTGCTCTCAAACTTGTTTTGAATGTTTCATTTTACATCATACATTGTAGTGCTTTCTCCATGCAAACTTTTTTCTTGCACAAACAATAATTATAACAACTTGAACAGTTAAATTTTGTACTTTTTGCTATTTCCTATTGTGAAGCATGTACATTACCTGGAATGTGTTTAACTTGACAAAACTCTTGTAACCACACTGTTGTAACTTTGTTCCAATTTAACAATAAAATTCAAGAAACAAATTTTGTAATTTCTCAAGTTTTAGTATTTATTCCACTTCCGTGAACAGTTTGCCAATAAGACTATTTAACCATGTGGGATCAAAAGTTATTTCCTTTTGTCAATTTCTGAGTTTCAAAATACAGATTACAAACAGTGCAAAGTCCCAACTATTTCTACCTTTTAATCATCTTCCAACCTTCCCCAGTCTGTGATCAGTTTTGGGATCAGCTATTATTGACTGAACGGCTACAATAGCTTCATTAATCTTGGTCTGAAGATCTCGTAGTTCCTCTATATGCAGCAACCGGAGGACTCTTGCAGCTTCATTCAAGGTGGCATCTGTTCAAACCAATTCAATTATAGTTATTTCTAATATCATGAAAATCTGGCAAATTCACCAGCAATGGAATTAAGCAATTTAAAAGTCAAGTTAAACAACTGGAACAGATGTAACTGTTACAAAATGGGATCAAATTACTAACATAGCAAGTTCAACCAACTAATCCCAGGGTTTAAATTCCTCAGAGTATGTGGACCTGACCAATTAGAATCAGTTTCTTCAAAGGATAAATGCAGATGTATAACGTAAAAGGCAGTACATTTTACACTAAAGTAAATTATACGTTTATGACCTTGTAGCTACCTGAAGGCATGAGAATTAAATAATGTTGAAAAATTGATATGACTCTTACATAAAGGTATGGGAGCCCTTGCTGCATTCTTCCATGTACATAAAGACAGATCCCAAATTGAAAACTTGCACTTTGGAAAAAAGAATACAAGCATGGACTACTTTCTAAACGGTGAGAAAATTCGTAAAGCCAAAGTACAGAGGGATCTGGGAGTGCTAGTTGAGGATTCTCAAAAGGTAAACATGCAGGTGGAGTCCGTGATTAAGAAAGCCAAAGCAATGTTGTCAATTATCTCAAGAGGGTTGGAATATAAAAGCACTGGTGTGCCACTGAGACTTTATAAAGCTCTGATTAGGCTCCATTTGGAGTACTGTGTCCAGTTTTGGTCCCCACACCTCAGGAAGGATATACTGACACTGGAGCGTGTCCAGCGGAGATTCACATGGATGATCCATGTATGGTAGGTCTAATATATGAGGAACGGCTGAGAATCCTGGGATTGTATTCATTGGAGTTTAGAAGATTAAGGGGAGATCTAATATAAACTTACAAGATAATACATGGCTTGGAAAGGGTGGACGCTAGGAAATTGTTTCCGTTAGGCGAGGAGACTAGGACCCATGGACACAGCCTTAGAATTAGAGGGGGCAAATTCAGAAGAGAAATGCGGAGACATTTCTTCAGCCAGAGAGTGGTAGGCCTGTGGAATTCATTGCCACAGAGTGCAGTGGAGGCTGGGACGCTAAATGTCTTCAAGGCAGAAATTGATAAATTCTTGATGTCACAAGGAATTAAGGGCCAGGGGGAGAATGAGGGTAAGTGGAGTTGAAATGACCATCAGCCACGATTGAATGGCGGAGTGGACTCGATGGGCCGAATGGCCTAACTTCCGCTCCTATGTCTTATGGTCTTTAACATGTGCTTACACTGAAACAGAAGCACACAATATCGCAGATTTGGTTTTAACAATCAAAAACAATTTATTACACAAAAGAAATGAAGCTAAATTAGAATAAACCAAACAATTCACATAAAACATATTTAAAGGTTTCAAAACAGTAAAAATACAATCCCATTGAGGCTTTCAGAACTCAGAATTCCCTTCTCTGTCCCACATATGGTTTAACTTATCTATGGCTTCAATTCCTAGTCTTAGAAATCTGATAGCCTTTTCCTAGAACCTTCATAGAACTAAGTTTAACCATCTCATCTTCAAATAACACCTTCAGGATTTTAACCAAACTGGTCTGTACTGTTGCTAACTCATTACAATCTATTCTTTAACAGTTCTAACTATCTTCTCCCTTTCTCAGGAACAATTGCTTTCCACATCCACCTTAAGCCATGACTGCCTAAATTGAAACAATAAAAGAATTTCCCCAAGCTATTAATTCATCCCTAATCAAAAGGAAACAAGTCCCTGACCTCTCAAACTAAGCCTAATGCACAACTGTTTACATTGGGAAAAGATTTACAAATGAACATAGCAAACCAGACCAGTTATATTCAGAAAGTCTTTCTCTCAACATTTAAAAAATAAATCACCATGGCTACAGAGGTTAATCAATATTAAACTCCTTCAACACAGAAAACCCATGTCACTAGTTCAAATTCAAAAATCTAAACTCAAATGTTCAAATATATAAATCAAACCCTTTACATTACATGGGAAGCAAAATCAGACCAACATAAGATTGAGCAGACACTAAATCTGACAGATGAAGTAAAATGTGGGAAATTATGAAGTTATACACTTTGGCAGGAAGAATATAAAAACACTATTATTTAAATGGAGAACTACTGCAGAATGGAATGCGATCCTTCTGAAGAGTAAGAATGCTATCCTTCATTTATATAGGGCGAGACTACATCTTGAATACTACGTTTGGCTTCGGTCCCCCTGTTTGAAGGGGGTTGCCAATAATTTGAAACAATTCTGAGGTTTACTAGATGGATACCTGGAATAATTGGACAGTCTCATTAGAGAAGACTGCACAGGCTGGACTTGCTTGCATTATAGTTTAGAAAGGTTAGAAGTCACTTCATTGAAGACTGAGATCCCGAGTGGTCTGGCAGCAATGTGGAAAGGATATTTCCTCTTCAGGGGACAGTTTTCAGTATAGAGGGGAGGATAAATTTTCAAGGGTGAAGAGATCTTAGAACACACTGCCTCAGACCCCACTGCCAAAGAAAGTCATCAAATATTTCTAAGGCAGAGATAGACATATTCTTGTTTGACAAAAATTAAAGGCAGTGGGGTAGATGTGAACATGCAATTCAGACAAATCAGCGATGAACCTTAACTAAATGATGTAGCAAGCTTGGAGGGCCACATGGCCTATTTCTACTCCGAGCCTGTTTTTAGGTTTCCTTAAAAAAAATGTAGGTTCTCGCTAGGATGGAAGATTGAATGTTAAAAATACTTACAGTAGAGGAGACTTTTTAAAAAAATGTACAGCTAGTAAGCCTTTGGAAAAAGTGTATTTACATAACTTGAGACCACACTAAATTTTAATATGTTAAACTGGTGGTTGAATGAGTGGGAAAAATAAGGAAAAAGGATAAACATGTGGCATTTCGATTACTGCTCACAGAAACATTAAACATCAGTGTTGATTGAAAAAGTCGGAGAGATTCAACGTCAAATAATTCCTGATCTTTTAAAGCATTGCTGAAAATGTGTTGCTGGAAAAGCGCAACAGGTCAGGCAGCATCCGAGGAACAGGAGAATCGACGTTTCGGGCATCAGCCTTCCTGAAGAAGGGCTGATGCCCGAAACGTCGATTCTCCTGTTCCTTGGATGCTGCCTGACCTGCTGCACTTTTCCAGCAACACATTTTCAGCTCTGATCTCCAGCATCTGCAGTTCTCACTTTCTCCTTTTAAAGCATTGGTCAATGTAGAAACCAGAAATTAAAATAACGAGACGGAATAAATTCTGTAATAACCTAGTAACAAGATTCGGCAAAATAGACAAGCATTTATTTAGAATTTTGAATTTTATACACACACAAATTATAAAATCACGATGGATGGAAACATTGAAATTGTGATTATTCACTTTTCAAGCAATGTTATAATGCATTTTGGATTTTTAAATTCAAGCAATGGGACATGGCATGAATTGTGTTGTAGAAAGACTGTACAATGCTAGTAATTTGGTTTCCATATATACATTTGGTTTTTAAAAGTTCCCATTATACATTTTCAAAAACGAAGTCCTATGCCACCTTTAAAAAGCAACGAAATCAATGTCTCTTAATAATCCATTATTTTGTAGAACTAAACTGGAGTAGAAAACTTAAATAATTTTTTTCAATTAGAAATGAAATGGTAATGCAAGCTAGAAGGATTCAAAATACACAAAGGTTCAAGTCTCAGTTGAGGGGTGCAAGAAATAGTGTATCCTAAGGCTCAGCTGCTGAGGGACTAAATGCAAGTGTATGCGCAGGGTGAGAGAGCCCGTATGTACAAGGGAAGGTAAAATTATTATATTGATTACGAGAGGTAATGAGGGGTTCTATGGGGAACAGAGGTTTCAATGAATCCTCAGCCACTAGGAAGTATGGAGTGCCATGCTGAAACCTATATCAGTATGTAAAACATAAACACATTTGCAAAGTACTTAAAAACAAAATTTTTATTCAAAGTACATATATCTGGTTAAGAGGGATTTAAGAGTGTGGAAGGAAAGACAATTAATTTAAAAGCATGGTGGGCATGCAAAATTAAAAAAAATATTTGTAGAGCTACAGGGATAGAATTGGGGAATGGGATTAGCAAGCTAACACTGTGATGAGCTACATAGCCTTCCTCTGCGTTAATGGTATTTACATATGGGAATTACAGCATGCAGTTAAATCAGAGGTTATAAATTTTATATTTCAATGTCATTCTACTTACCTCCAGTATCAAAACCAAGTAGATGTTTTTCTAGAGATACAGTTAAGCCCTGAAAAATAAATAGAATTGTTTATCAGCACAGGCTTAGTGGGCCAAAAGAAGTGTTCCTATGCTGTATTGTATTAGCAAAAATTGTATGACTGAACCACAGCCATCCGGTAGAACTGAATCGATTCCTTGCTTCACTTATGGTTGGCTGGGCAGAGCAATGGATCAACACTTTCCTAATCCTTCATTAGAAATAAATATTCTACACAGCATTAATTAACTATGAGCAGTTAAAAAGAGTCTTTAAACTATTGGTATGATATAGTCATTTTAAACTTAAATGTTCAGAGCAGAGTTGATTCTTAAACATACAAGTTAACATTTGAGGATAATTAATCTGAGAGCACAGACTAACCCACAGGGCAGAAAAATAGTTGGCAACATGCCAGCTGGCAGTGCTTCATGCTGACAATGAATGTTTGGGAATCTGGTATGCATTTGCTGACAAAAGTCTGCACAGCTAGGGCCACTCTGTTCTTCACCAGTTCCTCTCATCAAGTGGTTATTGCATAAGGACAGGTTTCTGCCTGTTCACTATATAGTTTCCAGTGCTAATGTCTAGGATGTGGCTTTCTACAGCATAGGCAGGAACTCAAGAACAATAGATATAGCAACGAAAGCAGGTGGGAAACTGTTCCACTACATTAGCCATTAGATTCAGATTGGATCAAAGAAATTAAGATCCCAAACAGGACACTGATAATCATAAAAGGGTTAAATAAATGGAGTTGATTTTGAAGAGAGGGAAAGGGAAAAAGTAACCTGGTTTGGGAGATAGAAAAAGGTGGAAACGTTTTTTGGGGTGGTACTAAAGAGGAATAATATTACACAAATTAGGGGACAGGAAGGTAGCACAATCTTAATTGGGCTAGGAGAATAGTTATCAACTGAGAGGGTTTGAGAACACTATTGTCTAACATTGACCAGGATGCATCCTTGGCATCTTTGGACACAAAATGTTTTTACTGGCGGTTCAGCATACGGTATCAATCCTGAGGAGTTTAAATACATTACTATGAATAAGCTACTGTTACCCATGAGAATCCTATAGTACGTATGTAGAGGCAGTCAGTTTAATAGGACTGAAATCATTCTATTACCAGGTGGGCTCTCTGCTCAATCCTAGTTCCATGCATTTTCTCCCCTTGGCACAAATATCAATGTTTTAAATCAACACTAATTAGAAGCAAATCAGTGGAAATCAGAGACCAGATTTTATCAATTATTAGTGATTAATAAATTGCAATATACAAAACACCCAAAAAATGCCATTTAACAACAGAGTAAGGGTTTCCTAGTAAGAGTATCCTCTGCAAATGGAGGTCTCTTGTGGCAGAATGGCAGTGTCCCTACCTCTGAGCTAGAAGGATTTTAGACCCACTTGCTTCAGAGGTGTGTCAATAACAGATCACAACCGGCTGTAAAAAAAAATCTTTAAAATGTTACTACGTACAGCATGGACACAAATATCTCTTGAGAAAGTTGAGGGGGAGTTGAAAGTTGCACATATTTCAAAAAAAAAGGTCTAGAGTATCTTTAGCACTGGGTCAATGAAATGGACGTAATAGATTTATGATGGTATTGTTGATTTACAAACACGGCTGTCACTCAGCCCTGAGCCTGTTTTGCCACTACATTACATCATTGCTGATCTGTATTCTAGCACCATCTGCCCACCGCGGTTCATCATCTGTTAACACACTTGCTCCAGTGAGAGCGTCTTTACCCCTGAACCAGGAAGCTCAGGTTCAAGTCCCACCTGCTCTGGAGGTGTGCAATATTATTTCTGAAAAGGTTGATTGAAAATAGGTGGAATTGAACCAAGGTCCCTTGCGTTGAGAGGCAGCAATGCTAACCCACTGAGCCACCCCACAGATTTGTCTGCTTTGTTTGATAGATATGAATAAAAGTTGAATGAGCTGGTACCATATGGGACAAAGTAGAATAATCTGCAAAAATTTGGTAAAGCGCGAAGAAAGCACAAAAAGAAATTTCCTCTAATCAGAAAAGCATAGGTCCATTATTGCTGTTCTTCCTTCACTCTGACCGGAGAACTTTGAGAGGTTTATGTCTGGCAATTGTAACAAGATACACTATATGGATGAGTCATTCATAGTAACTTGACCAGAGTAAATTTCTGCTAGGCAAATTTAGCAATGAGGTGTATCCAAGTTTATTAAAGACCCCCATATACAGCCTTTTCTGCAGATATTCCTGCTCTTTTCATTTAGCAGGTTGACTTTTTTATTTTGATGAGATGGTCTCTAGTGAACCTTGTCATTTCATTCATTTTATATATACAACATATTTCAAAGGCGGACAAACTTTGTGGAAATTTTATTGCATATCAATTAATTTATTTTCTTCATATCTTGAGTATTCCAGGCAAATACATATAATATGCTTTCTTTACAGGGCAGCACAAAATTTTTGAAAGCTATAAAACCTATCATGTTCCATCATCGAAGGCTAACCATGCTTCTAACATATTAGATCTGGCTTTGACCTGCTACGACTTGCTAGTATGTGGTAACATGCATATATATCTATTAACAAACGTATTCACAAGAAAACCGATTTGGCCAGCTCAAACACTGCTTTTCTGGCTTGATCTTTGTACTGAGTTACATCCTTTCTTTTCAGTCTATTTTAAACCATCAATCCTTCTCCTTAAATGTCAAGCCAGACTTGAGTAATAAAAGATTCACAGAATTTCATATTTTATTCAATTGTAACAACAATACTAATTGAAGTCTGAAAGAGAACAATGTACTGATAATTTACATCTCAAACGGTTTTAGAAAACATTGTTTACCTCCTTTGATCGGTTTGCTTTTGCAATGGCCTCCGGGCTTAATCGTTCTTGTACCAAAATGCGAATGGCCTAAAATCAAAATTTGAAAGATACATGTTGGTGCTAAAACAAAAATTTAAAAGCAAACATCTTTGATCCCAAGTTCAACTGTAGGAATTACACAATTTCTTATCCAACTGAGAAGCATTTCCTTATAGCTAATTACATCTGCATTGCAAGGCAAATCATACTGTTCACTAAGACCTACAGATTTCATTGCTTAACATATGGAATCAATTTCACAAACTGGCTTCATTTATAACTCCACAGGGAAGACATTAGCCCCATTGTTTACAGTTTGAGAAATTAGTTGTGCATTTCAGTGCTTACATCTGTTTTTTTTTAAATAATATCCAATGTCTTGAGGCATTTTTAATTGACCATAGTAAAAGCATAGATACAATAGTTAGCTAAAATCAAATGATGTTCTAACCAAGATTAAATCTCAGTAAAAGCGTACACCTTACAGGTGCTAAACAAAATATTTTTCTTTCTACAAGAAAATTTCTCCTAATACACTTGTTTCAAAATATGGGCACAAGTACATTTGAAAAAGTGCTATTTCAACTGGTACTTTGAAAAGTGCACAATTATTTGCATTTGCTATCCCAGTCGGAGTGGCCCTTGGAGTACTAGTTACTAAATTAATTTATACGCATATTCAGCACTGCCATTTTTCATTGAACAAAAAGAACACAAATAGGATAGCTGCAGCAGCAAATGTGAGGAATGAACATTAACCCAAGGCCTTCAAAGTTGAATGATAGTAGTACCAGCTGCAACAGAAGGCAGAACAGCGAGAATGAATGAGAAATCGAATCAAAACAGCCATCTTATGCACTGGCTCTAACCAAGTAATTTGTATTGCCGCCAACACTTAACTCTTGAGGTTCACCCAGAAGATCTGCATCAGTAACACATTACAGAACACAATGAATAGATCAAGCACCATAAATATTTTCTCATCGGAAATGCGCACTGTCTTCTTCCCACAGCCTCAGCACCAAGTTACTTCTTATCCTCAGTGGTTTCAACTTCTATTTCAATTCACCAAGTTCTCTCTCAAGTTGTTACCCTCCTTTCTCCCTCCATTCCAGCTTCCTTATTACTCATAGCCACATTCCTGACCCTGGCCTTGCTTCTCTCAGTTTTAATCATGGGTCCAGCCATTGCTGATCACACTTTGTGCTGTTCTCCATCCACAATCCCCTTCATCCTCTCTACTTCCAATGTCCATCTCAATAAACACCCTTCCAATTCATTTCAACACATCTAGTTTAGCCATCGAATTGGCTAGACCATACAAAGCATCACCAGATCCCGTTCTCACCTGCCAACATTGCACAGTATGCAAGAGTCAACCTAAAACCTAAAATAAGTATCCTTTTTTTTTTCTCTACTTCTTAAAGCCCGCTTCCTTCCTCCAACATCACCAATGTGAAGGTGGTTGTGGACTCTGTTGTTACCAATTTGAGACCAACTTATCAGCTGCTAATTATTTCGTTGCCCTAGCTCACTGAGCCAAGTTTCCCTCAATGATTGTCACTGCCTTCGCCCTGAACTTATTTCTCTTAGTTCATTCTACTTTGTGCTCTTTCCCAGCACATCTTATTCATGAAGCCACACTTGCTACACCCTTGACCCACTTACTATTAAACTGTGTCCACACAGCTTCTATTCCTGGTTCCTATGTCAAGAGATAAAGTTTACCATTCTTTCTCAGAGAGTGCCTTCCAGCTTCCTTTCTGCCATCATCAAAGCAGTCCTCAACGTACAAAACCTTCTCCATGGATAACTAATGCCCTATCCCTAACTTTCCTTACCTTTCCTAAGTCAATGAACATAGTAGTGTCTTCCACACCTGCGTCCATCTCTCACACAACTCAATATTTGGATACTGTCTAATCAACTTGCTCAGAGGGGATGGGACATGAAGCAAGTGGGACTTGAATCTAGGCCTCCTGACTCATGTAGGGGCACTACCAGTGTCACAAGAATCTTATAACACCTCTATATTTGAATAAATTTCATTATGTTCACATACGTGTCACAGCACTGAAATGGCTCAAACTCACAAATGACATCCTCTCAGTGTAAAACAGGTAAAATATGCCTTCTCCACCTGTCAACAACCTTTCACATCGTTGATCACACCAACCTCCCCGATGCTTTTCCACCATCTTGCAGGTGGATTGGTTTGCATTCGCCTAGTTCCATTCTTCTCTATAAAGCTGAAGTCAAAAAATGACTTGCAATAGTTTTCTTCCTACTTCCATGCTATTATCTCCTGTGTCATCCAAAGATCCAATCATCACTCCCTATTTCTCTTGTACATGTTGTCCCTTAGCAGTAAAACCTGAAAATGTTGCATCAGCTTTAGATTGTTTGCTGACCATCTACATCTTTACCTCAGCATCAACACCTCCTTCAAAACTCTTGTTTCTAAGTTATTGGACTGCCTTTCCAATCATCTATTACTGAGGGGTGAGTTAACTCAGTTGGCTGGAAGGGCAGATTTGCAACGCAGAGTAACGGCATCAGCGCGGGATCAATTCCCATATTGGCCAAGGTTATCTTGAAGGTTCCACCTTTGCAACCTTGCCTCTTGCCTGAGAAATGGTGATCTTTAGCTATACTCTATTCGGCTTTTTTTTGGAACTAGCAGGCCAACTATGTTTTAGCCTTTTCCACTATTAATTCAGAACTCCTGCATGCACATTACCTTCATTCTCCAATTTTTAAGTGAAGCTTTCCAATGTATTTTATACATTCTAGTTTCTTTTATACTTGCCAGCTGCTTACACGTTTTTTTGTTTTACTGTATTTCCATTGTCTAACATGACATTCGCTGTTTTCCATGTAGCAGTTTGCTGATCACTGAGTCAATTAAAGTAACAAGAAAATAAATTGTTTCTTCACTAACTCATATTTCATAAGATGCTGATAAAATTTCTAAAACCTAAAAATTACAGTATTTTCTTCACAGATCTTTATTGACTTGTTACATACTTCCGGCATTCTCTGCTGATTTCAATTCTATTATTTGCAATTTTTCGCAATTGATATAAGATGTATTTTCTTTACAAAGTAGGGAAATCAATACAGTAGTCATTAAACATTTGCTTTACTAGGATCAAAATCTACTTTATGCAAGTCACTAAGGAACACCTTAAAGGACACTAATGAAGCCTAGTATGCTTACCTTCAACATTACGAGGTAGTCATCATGGCGCTGAATTTGTAAAAGATTAGCTAATGCCATCACACCAGCCTTAAAGTCAGGGTTGTTAACTATAAAAGAAAACAATGTTATAGAACTGAAACTGTTCAAAAACTTTTAAAAATGTAAATTTGGGCTAATCCAATTTCTAAAATTCAAAGTCACCAAAAGAGCTAATTTACTTTGACTCAATGCTGTAAAGAATTTGCAGCTGTAAAACGTTGCAGCACCAGGCGACTGACTGTGTGGAGTTTGCACGTTCTCCCCGTGTCTGCGTGGGTTTCCTCCGGGTGCTCCGGTTTCCTCCCACAGTCACAAAGATGTGCAGGTCAGGTGAATTGGCCATGCTAAATTGCCCATAGTGTTAGGTAAGGGGTAAATATAGGGGTATGGGTGTGTTACGCTTCGGCGGGGCGGTGTGGACTTGTTGGGCCGAAGGGCCTGTTTCCACACTGTAAGTAATCTAATCTAATCTAATCTAAAAACCAGTAGCTGTAATAGCACCCTCTGCAGGGTATATGTTTCTCTGAGAAACCAGAAACATAGTGGTGAGGAAATTACTGTATGCGCCCAATCCTCCAGTGACAATTATACAAGTATGAAAAAAGTATAACCTTTATCAATATAGAATATTGTGGTACACCTGATGTAGAAAGTTCTATGCCAAACGGAACAGGTTATTCAATAGGGACAGATTTAGGAGCAGTGATTCAGAACTATTGAAGTAGGACGGGTTGCAACATGTAGAGATAATGTCAAGTTTGAGTTTAAATTGACATGAATTTCCACTGAAATAGCAAGTGTCAAATATTTATTGAGCACTTGTATACTATTGACATGTAGCAGAACGCATCAAAAATCAATGCTTGTCAATCTGTCAACACTTTTTATTAATAGTTATTTGGTAGCATAGAATTCAAGTACCATGAAGACAGACATTTTGTTGAAACTTTGGATCTTAGATTCATTAGGACAATTTGCAATACCACCAGAAAGGGGGAAAAGCCAATATTTAATACTGTATAATAGGAGACTGCTGATTGGTCAGCAAGTGGACTTGGTGGTCAAGGTGCTGCCACAGAGAATATAACAGAAAATGGCAATTTACAGATAATTGCCAGGCTTTGTTTAGACTTTAAACCAGGTAAATTGGCTGATTTATCAGGGTAGTGTCCTTACCAATGATACCAGCAAACTGTGTTCTTGATGTGTTGGGATACCTGCAAGGTAGCGTGCACACAGCTAATTTTCAATAGCAGTAAGCAAAAAAGGTCTGTTCAGTGTTATGAAGATTTCAAACAAAGATTTAAGATGTTTCACAAAAAACCACTGACAGCCTATACACTTTCACATTATAGCTTACCACCAGGCAGCTGATGTAATCTCAGTTGCAAGCAGTGACAGAAGTCATTGTTAGCTTAAATAAGCCTAAGAGTATTCCTGACCCTAGTTCCTCTATTACTTTTAATTTTTAATTTCTGCCACCACTTATATTATCAAGCACCCAAACACTATTTTGTATCAATGAAAACATGGCCGTATAACAAACTTAAGATATGCTTTTAACCTTGTAACAAGCCAAAGTTGATTGGCCTAAGTGTAGGAAGACATTTTCTGGGAAACACAAGAAACTGAGAAGAGATCTCACAAACAAACAGAAAAAGACCTGTCCTGACAATGCAGTGAAGCAGATAGAAGGTAGAAAGGAGAATTAACTCAACACTAGATCTTCATTTAGCATGAGCGAGGTTGTAGGATCAGTGCCTATTCTCCAATCTTCTGTAGCAGAGCACGCAGTCATGGGGAGAATATGCAAACTCCACACAGACCAATGCTGGAATCGAACCTGGGACCCTGGTGCTGAGAGGCAGCAGTGCTAACCACTGAGCCACCATGCCACCAGAGGTAAAATGAATCCAATAATGATGAAAGCCTCCAGACATTGACCACTTCTGTATTTGCAGACTGCCCATCAACAGTACCACTCAACTTTCTTGCAACTTTTTGGTCAATATAGATAACCCATACAATTACTTGGATCAGGTTTCCTCCTCTTAAAAGTAAATTATAGTTGAGCATCGCTATTACTTACCATCAAGATTAATAAGTGGATCTGTGCCTTTTGTAGCATCATTTCTTACACTTTCTGCTGTACAATTCTTATATTTATCCACTGTGGGAGGGAAAAAATTCAGTTTAAAAAGCTTACTGACTGAACATTGCATTTCTGAAATTTCTCAATATGTGTATAGCATTAACAAAACCACAATCATTAGTCATCTCCTGACTTTGTAGCAATGGTATTTACAATTGAAGGCTTGTTAGGCCAACAGTAGAGAACATATTCAACTAATTAGCATACAAGTGCAGTCACATGCAAGGAACACTTTAATGCACCTTTGCCTGCTGCCAAGCAAATATCCTATGAACATTTACTTTAAGCCATTATTTTGTTTTCCTTGATCCATCTATCCTAATGAAAACATATACAGTTTCTGCCTTATCCATTAAAAAGGGGAAGCAAATTCCACAGCCCTTCAATAGCCCTGGTTCTAGTTGCTCTTTGTTTGAAACAGATTAATGCTGATTTTTCTTTAATTGAATATAAAGATAGCCTTTTATTGGTAATGGTCGTAGCCTGGAATTTGTAAGGCATGAACTTTACCTGCCAATTGTCAGCGCAAACCTGGATATTGTCCACCTCTTGGTGCATTTGGGCACAGACTGCTTCAGATGGTGCTCTACATTGTGCAATCATCAGTGACCACCCCCACTTCTGACCTTCTAATGGAGGGAAGGTCATTGATGAAGCAGCTGAAGATGGTTGGGCCTAGGACGCTATCCTGAGGAACTCCTACAGAGATGTCCTGGAGCTGAGATGACTGACCAACAATCAATCTCTCCCTTTGTGCCAGGTATGACTCTAACCATCGGAGAGTTTGCCTCCGGATTCCCATTGATTGCAGTTTTGTCAGGGCTCCTTGATGCCACACTCCATCAAATGCAGACTTGATGTCAAGAGCTGTCACACTCATCTCACGTGTGGAATTCAGCTACATTCAAGTTTGAACCAAGGCTGTAATGAGGTCAGGAGCTGAGTAGTCCTGGCAGAGCCTAAACTGGAGTCACTGAGCAGGCTATTGCTAAGCAGGTGCTGCTTGATAGCACTGTTAATGACACCTACCATCATTTTATTGATGATCAAGAATAGACTGATGGGCCAGTAATTGGTTAAGCTGGAATTTAACTGCCTTTTATGTACAGGGTATACTTGTGCAATTTTGCACATTGTTGGATAGATGCCAATGTTATAGCTGTACTGGCAAAACCTGGCTAGGGGTGCGGCAAGTTCTGGAGCACAAGTCTTCAGTATTATTGCCAGAACATTGTCAGGGCCTGTAGCCTTTTGCAGTATCTAGCGTCTCCAACCATTTCTTGGTACCACACGGAGTAATTCCAACTGGCTGAAGATTGGTGTCTGTACTAGTGGAGATATCTGGAGGAAGCCGAAATGGATGATACACTCTACACTTCAGGCTGAAGACTGCTGCGAAAGCTTCAGCCTTACCTTTTGCACTGATGTGCTGGGCTCTTCCATCATTGAGGATGGGGATATTTGTGGAGCCTCCTCCTCCTCCTCCAGTGAATTGTTTAGTCATCCACCACCATTCACTACCAGATATGGCAGGGCTGCAGAGCTTAGATCTGATCTGTTGGTTGTGGGATCACTTGCTGCCTAAGCTGTTTAGCATGTAAATAACCCAGTTTGGTGACTTCATTAGACTGACACCTCATCTTCAGGTAAGCCTGATGTTGCCCTCCTGCATTCGCCATTGAACAAGGGTTGATCCCCTGGCTTTATGGTAATGGTTGAGGGGCGAGGGTCATGAGGTTAAGATTGTACTGGAGCACAATTTTACTGCTGTTGATGGCCCAAAGAGCCTCATAGATGCCCAGTCTTGACTTGCTAGATCGGTTCAGAATCTGTCCCATTTCACACGGTGATAGCACCATACAATTGCGCAGGTGAGACTTCGTCTCCACAAGGACTGTGGTGGTGGTCATGCTTACCAATACTGTCATGGACAGATGCATCTGCAACTGGCAGAATGGTAAGAATAAAGACAAGTATGTTTTTTCCCTAGTTTGTTTCCTCACCACCTGCTGCAGATGCGGTCCAGCAAATGTGTCATTAAAGGACCTCACCAGCTCAATCAGTAGTACTGCTGCCAAGGCACTGTTGGCGGTGGTCATAGAAGTGCCCCAGAGTACATTTTGTGCCCCTGCCATCCTCTATACTTGCTCCAAGTGTTGTTCAACAAGAAGGAGTATCATGTTCAACATTGACAGAGGACACCGCATGGTAGTCAGCAGGTGTACTTGCCCACATTTAACCTGAAGCCATGAGACTTCATTTTCTGGATTCAATGTTGAGGACTTCCAGAGCAACTCCCTCCTGACTATATACCACTGTGCCCGCCACTGGTGGGCCAGGACATATCCAGGGATGATGGTGGTGGTATCTGGAACATTATCTGTAAGATATGATTCTGCGAGTATGATTACATCATGTTGTTGTTTGAAGGGTTTGAGAGACAGCTCTCCTAATTTTGGCACTACCCCCAGATGTTAGGAAAGAGGACTTTGCAGAATCAACAGGGCTGCTTCTGCCCTTGTATTTAGCAACTGAGAGTCAACCACATTGCTGTGGATATGGAGTCACATGTAGGCCAGACCAGGTGGGGATGGCAGATTTCCCTCTCTAAAGGACATTAATGAGCCAGATGGGTTTTCTCCGACAACTGACAATGATTTCACTGTCATCAGTAGATTCTTAATTCCAGATCTTTCTTTATTGAATTCAAATTCCACCATTTGCAGTGGTGGGATTTGAACCTAGGTCCCCAGAACATTACCTGGGCCTCTGGATTAATTGTCTAGCAATAACACCACTAGGCCATTGCATTCCCTTGATTGTTTTAGCTACTATAGTATTTCATTTTTAGATGACAAATGTCCAATTCCACACTGAATATGGCAAAGATTATTTGTCACATTTAACATGCCACTTATTTTCTTTACTGTTAATCTACTTCCTTCTACATACTCATTTTCACAATGGAAATTTAATGTCGGGCAAATTAACCGCTTTTTTATACTTAATACAATCACACAAATACAAACTGCCAATTCCAACATAAATTCCCATCTTGTCATGTAATGTACTTTTGAAACAGTTTAAAATATTTTTGCCTCCAACAATCCACTTGACAAACCATCCCATGCATATGAAAAATGTGGTCCTATAGATAAGTAAATAGTAATTATGCACTTTTTGGTACAAACAGGTACCAAATGACTTCTGTTCGCTGCATCATGTTAACTCAGAATTAGGCATATCAATGAAAGGACAGAGAAATAAAGTCATAGTGTGAAGGAGGATAAGGTGGTGGAAAGCATACTTTGCATGTGCCCTGCCCATAATTACCCTTTTACCTGTTGAATTTCAGGAACTTGAAGAGGAAATCTGAGATTTTAAAAACAGAATATAGAAAACTAACCATAACCAGGACGCTCATATGTTGACTATAACAAATGCTCAGAGGCTGAGGTTCAGTTGAATGCATCGGGCAAATAGTCAAGGAACTTCAAGTGAAACATCAGGGAACAATGGATCAGCATTTGTGCAGCATGCTTCCCCCACCATCAGTATCTAAGCACTCCCAAGGGAAGCAAATTAACTCACCAGCAGGTTGAATTCCAACAGACTCCAGAAGAAAGACTGTGGAATCTCAGTAACCCCAGAACCACCAATCTCAAAAGTGATCAACCCTTTGGCTTTTTGGCTTGGGCTTTCCAATCTTATAACAATGTTGATGGCCTATCAGCTGCCAAGCAATACCTTACTGAATGCTTGCCATCCAATGCTAACATCATTTACCTCCAAAAGGCAGACACAGAAATTAAAGAAAACACTATTAATCAAAAATGTTGAACTACTGTGCGACTCCCTTCATACTAAATACAGCCATGCAACTCATGTCCAATCTGACCTTGTCATGAACCACATCTATGACAATTCCACCTGGGAGTTTCCAAAGTGTAACATGCACAAACCTCTAAGTGGCAGCAATGAACAGGCTCGGCAGATACTGCCCCACCCAACTACTTACTTAGGAAATTTCAACAGCCACCACATGACTGGGGTTACTCAGTGCCAGACAGTGATGGCCTACAGCTCCTAGTGTGGGCTTCCTCAATACATAACTGCAAACAATGGAAATACACAGCCAGATGATGCCAGAAACGCTCACTACATAAACACATCTCCAAGGACAGGTCACAGGCTGGGAATTTTGTGGCCTCCTGTTTCCCAATGCCTGTCTACCATTAATGAGGCACAAATCAGGAGGATGATAGAATACTCTACACTTGTCCAGATGAGTGCAGCTCCAAAAAAGGTATCAAAATGGTTGACACTAACCCAGATAAAGTATACCATTTGATTGCTACTACGATCACAATCTTCAACATTAACTTCCTTCTCCACTAAGGAAGAGTCACAGCAAAGTGTCCCATTCACAAAATGCACTGCAGTATCTCACCAAGGCTCCCTCAGACAGTACGTTCCAAACTCAAAACTTCTACTACTAGAAGGACAAGAATCACTGATGCTTGGGAATACTACTTTTGCCGAAAATATCTTCCAAAAGAACCTGAAAAACAGACATAGGTTGTTGAGAGATCCAACAGCACCAAGATACAATCATAAAATACTGGCCTGCACAGAGTCGAGACAATTGTTAGAAAATTCCAATGTACCAGCTGAGTCCACCTCAGGTAGGATTAGCCAATGGAGAAGACCAACTAACAGATTAATACTGGATTCAGCTGGTAGCCCCAACACTGTTCAACCTATATATAAATTATCTCCCAATAAGCATATCTCACAAATTCATCTATATTGATGACATCTGTTGTGCCATCCAAACTCAATCCTTCTGCACCATGGACCAAATCCTTGATGACACTGTTACATAGTTGTCAAGCTACGTAAGCAAATGACTTCTCACAATAAGCATATTTACTGAATTCCAAAATTCTTCTGCTCAACACCCCATCCCCCTAGCTTCCACTCTTTCTAAATATCACACCCTCTCACATTGCCAACTGTGGAAACCTGCAAGCTGGATGAAACAATTTACCCTGCACTTCAATTGCCAGGCCACAAAAACATATTCAATCAACCTACTGCCTGCCTTCCATTTTGGCTTCCCTCCCTGATCAAGATCTCCTAGCAGACATCTCTTGATCAAGAAATAGAAAACAATTATCATGAGGATGCTCTCAATATCTGTCTGATACAGGCTTTGAGTAGCTCGACAAAAATAGCTCAGAATAAGCCAGAGCCCCTGTGCAGCCCATCATCATTTCAGGAGGGTTTAAGGGTTACTGAGGATTATACCTGCAATAAATGTCATTGATTGCGAATCCTGTCAGATCAAATGGATCAGTTGAAGCTACAGTTAGAGGCAATGAGGAATTTACAACAACTAGGAGGTGCGACAGATGGCAGTTACAGGAAGGGAGAAAAGACGCAGATACAGGCAGGTAGATGGTTTAACTCCAAGAAAGGTAGGAGAGGTACGCTGATAGTACAGTCGTCTTCTGTAGCTATCTCCATTTCAATCAAGAATGCTATTTTGGAAAATGTAAGGGGTGATGGACTCTCAGGGGAGTGTAGCACGAACAGCCAAGTTTCTGGTATTAAGGCTGACTCTAATGTAATGAGGGGTACATCAGGTTCCAAGCAATCGATTATGTTAAGGGACTCTCTAGTCAGGAGCACAGTCATTTCTGCAGCCAAAAATCATAATGGTGTGTTGCCTTCCTGGTGCCAAGATCAAGGATAGCTCAGCAGAATATTCTCAAAAGGGAGAGGGACCAACAGGAAGTCATTGTACACGTTGGTACCAACGACATAGGAAGGGAAAAGGATGAGATTCTGAAGGGAGAATATAGAAAGTTAGGCAGGAATTTAAAAAGGAGGTCCTCAAGGGTAGTAATACCTGGATTGATTCCAGTGCAACGAACTAGTGAGGGTAGGAATAGGAGGATAGAGCAGATGAATGTGTGGCTGAGGAACTGGTGTATGGGAGAGGGATTCACATTTTTTGAATCATTGGGATCTCTTCGGGGGGTAGATTTGACCTGTACAAGATGGATGGATTGCACCTGAATTGGAAGGGGACTAGTATACTGGCAGGGAGATTTGCTACAACTTCTCAGAAGGATTTAAATTAGTAAGGAGGAGTTTTGGGACCCAGGGTTATACTGAGGAAAGAGATCAATCTGAGACTGGCAGAGTTGAGAAAAGAAGCTTGTCAAATAGTCACAGCATACAGGAACAAAGCACAGAATAAGGTAGAACTTATAAATTAAACTGTATTTATTTCAATGTAAGAGACCTAACAGGGAAGGCAGATGAACTCAGGGCATGGTTAGGAACATGGGACTGGGATATCACAGCAATTACAGAATCATGGCTCAGGGATGGACAAGACTGGCAGCTTAATGTTCCAGGATATAAATGCTATAGGAAGGATAGAAAAGGGGACAAGAGAGAGGAGGGAGTGGCATTTTTGATAAGGTAGAGCATTACAGCTGGATTGAGGGAGGATATTCCCGGAAATACATTCAAGGAAGTTAGTTGGATGGAACGGAGAAATAAGAAAGGGATGATCACCTTATTGGGATTTTATTACAGACCTTCTAACAGTCAGAGGGAAATTGAGAAACAAATTTGGAAGGTTTTTTCAGTTATCTGTAAGAATAATGTGGTGGTTATGGGAGGGCATTTTAACTTCCAAACATAGACTGGAACTGCCATAGTGTTAAGGGCTTAGATGCAGAGGAATTTGTTAAGAGTGTACAAGAAAATTTTCTGATTCAGTATGTGGACGTACCTACTAGAGAAGGTGCAAAAATATTGATCTACTCAGGAAATAAGGGAATGTAGGTGACTGACGTGTCAGTGGGAGAACACTTTGAAGCCAGTGACCATAATTCTATTAATATTAAAATAGTGATGGAAAAAGATAGACCAGATCTAAAAGTTAAAATTCTATATTGGAGAAAGGCCATTTTTGACGGTATTAGGCAAGAACTTTCAAAAGCAGATTGGGTGCAGATGTTAGCAGGTAAAGAGACGGCTGGAAAATGGGAAGCCTTCAGAAATGAGATAACGAGTGTCCAGAGACAGTACATTCCTGTTAGGGTGAAAGAAAAGGCTGGTAGCTATAGGGAATGCTGGATGACAAGAGAAATTGAAAGTTTGCTTAAGAAAAGGAAGGAAGCACATGCCAAGTATAGACAGGAGAGATCAAGTGAATCCTTAGAAGAGTATAACAGCAGAATATTTAAGAGGGAAATCAGAAGGGCAGAAACGGAACACTAGATAGCTTTGGCAAATAGGATTAAGGAGAATCCAAAGGGTTCTTACAACCACATTAAGGACAAAAGGGTAACTAGGGAGAGAATAGGACCCCTCATAGATCAGCAAGGTAACCTTTGTGTGGAACCACAGGAAATGGGTGAGATACTAAAGTATTTTGCATCAGTGCTTGCTGCGGAGAAGGACGTGGAACATTTAGGATATGGAGAAATAGATGGTGACATCTTGAAAAATATCCATATGACAGAGGAGCAAGTGCTGGATGTCTCGAAATGCATAAAGGTAGAGAAATTCCCAGGACCTGGTCAGGTGTACCCTCAAACTCTGTGGGAAGCTAGGGAAGTGACTGCTGGGCCTCTTGCTGAGATAGTCCTATCATCAATAATCACAGGTGAGGTGCTGGAAGACTGGAAGTTGGCTAATGTGGTACCATTATTTAAGAAAGGTTTTAAGGACAAGCCAGGGAACTAGACCAGTAAGCCTGACGTCAGTAGTGGGCAAGTTGTTGGAGGGAATCCTGAGGGACAGGATTTACACGTTTTTGGAAAGGCAAGGGCTGATTAGGGATAGTCAACATGGCTTTGTGCAAGGGAAATCGTGTTTCACAAACTTGATAGAGCTTTTTGAAAAAGTAACAAAGAGAATTGACCATGGCAAAGCGGTGGACATGATCTGGAGGGACTTCAGTAAGGCGTTCAACAAGGCTCCCCATGGGAGACTGGTTAGCAAGGTCAGATCTCATGGAATACAAGGAGAACTAGCCATTTGGTTACAGATCTGGCTCAAAGGTAGACGACAGAGGGTGGTGGAGGAGGGTCGTTTTTCAGACTGGATGTCTGTGACCAGTGGAGTGCCACAAGGATCAGTGCTGGGTCCACTACTTTTCATCATTTACATAAATGATTTGGATGCGAGCATAAGAGGTACAGTTAGTAAGTTTGCAGATGACACCAAAATTGGAAGTGTAGTGGACAGCAAAGAAGGTTACCTCAGATTACAATGGAATCTTGATCAGATGGGCCAATGGGCTGAGTGGCAGATGGAGTTTAATTTAGGTAAATGCAAGGTGCTGCATTTTGGGAAATCAAATTTTAGCAGGCCTTATACACTTAAGGGTTAGAGGGATATGGGCCAAGTGCTAGTAAATGGGACTAGATTAGGTTGGGATACCTGGTCGGCATGAACGAATTGGACCAAAGGCTCTGTTTCCGTGCTGTACATCTCTATGACACTCTGGTGTCTTAGTACAACCTCCTAATGTACATGCAATGGGACACACCACATAGGAGTGCTCCCTTTAAGACTAATTGGCAACCGGTGAGGCAATAATTTAACTCCAGGGATTTGCATTCACTAAATAATTTGTAAAAGCCTTTTATTTCGCTTTCGTTTTGACTGTGGACTGAACTGGATAAAGAATGGCTTTATAACAAAGGACTGAGAAGGATTTAAAAATAAAAAAGGGGTGTCCATTTAAGAGAGATGAAGAAATACTTTTTCCTCTCAGACGACTGAATAACTTTAGTTTCCCCTCCTCAAAAGCCAGTGGATGCAGAATCTTTAAATATTTTTAATGCAAAGGTAGATACACGGATGACCACGGTGTTGGATTAAAGATTATCATGGATATGCAGGATTGTGAGGGGAGGTTGAAATTCGATCATAGATGACTTTACTGAATGCTGTAGGTGGCTCAAAAGGCCTACTCTAATTCCTTGTTTGTATGAATTGTTGTGCTTTTAAAGGACATGTTAGTACAACACATTACAATTGGTATTTACACTGTTGCTTTGCAAGTAGTTGTGGGGAGAGGTGTAAGAGAAACAACACAGTACTGGGACATTTGTAGAAAATTAGATTTAGCCAGCATCAAGTCACTGGTGTTGTGACCAGTTATGGATTCCAAAAGCTATCAGTCTGACATCAACTCTGGATGGGTGAACAGCTTATGGATGGGAATGATATAGTGAAAAGCTCTCAGATGTCTGGAAGGAGAGGTGGCACGTCCAGTATACCCGAAGGTGGCACGGTGGCTCAGTGGTTAGCACTGCTGCCTCACAATGCCAGGGACCCAGGTACGATTCCCACCTGTGTGGAGTTTGAACATTCTCCCAGTGTCTGCATGGGTTTCCTCTGGGTGCTCTGATTTCCTCCCACGGTCTAAAGATGTGCAGGTCAGGTGAATTGGCCATGGTAAACCTCGCATAGTGTTGGGTGCATTAGTCAGAAGGAAATGGTTCTGGTGGGTTGCTCTCTGAGGGCCGGTGTGGACTTGTTGGGTTGAAGGGCCTGTTTCCACACTGTAGAAAATCTAATATTATCTAAAGAAAGCCAGTTGTTGTCTACCACCAATTGCTGTAAGCTGTTGTTTTTAACCAATAAGTCAGAGACTTTATAATTTATGAACCAGTTGCTCTGTGCTTTCTGTGAAGTAGAACCTAATGATAAGAGAACTGAAGGACTGGAAACAAAAGGGACATCCCACTGAATCCTGATCAGTGGAGTTACTGAATTGTTTCCCCAGGAGTTCTTCCCTCCACCCATAACACCAATGTTGTTTCTGAATGTCTGTGCCTGCCTGTCTGTGTATGGGAGGGGCTTAAAAAGGGGTTTGTGGATATTTAGGAAAGATTAAGATTATTTCTTTCTAATAAATTGTAGCCCTTGTTAAGAGGAGAAACCTGATCTGAGGTTTCTGTTAACCTGAGTCTATCCGACATGTAAACTGAAGACTGCGTACTTTTGTTAAATTTTTAACTATTATGACGACTAAGAATAGTAGGACTTGACCGCCAGCAGGCTACCCCAATGAGGTGTAACAAAATAAACAAACATCCACACATACTACAACAATTCTAAAATAGTTAGCAACTTCAAGCAGTTTAAATCATACCATTATCTGAGTATTCAAGTCTCACAGCCAAGCCCAGAAGCCAGTCAACGTTTTCTTGTCTTTCTTGAGCCTTGAATGGGCAGTTTACATCTGCCAGATACTGAAAATAAATTATTCAGATATACAAGGATTTTAAGTTTATAAAAGGATTCCCAAAAGTGAAATTAAATATTCATACAAATGTTAAGTGTGCAGTGTTGATGGCTAAATGGATGATAGGAAATCTTGCATCATTAAAATACATTGGACTGTGAACATGTTAACAACAAAAACATTGACTCAAAGAAACAAACATTTTAAATCATTGTTCATAATGTTATAATAATATAAGTGCTTTTTTGAATAAGAAGTAAATATATACGATTTTCTCTCCATTTTCAGATCAATTCATGCAAACAGTTCCAATTATAACCTGTCAGGTTGCGGTCTTCCTTCCTATTTTCCTCAAAGTTGCACAATTTTGGGGAGCTGGTAGAAGCACAGCAATATTGTAGATTGAGGCCAGAAAGTCATTGTACACATTGGAGCTAATGACATAGGAAGGGAAAAGGATGAGATTCTGAAGGGAGAAGATAGAAAGTTAGGCAGGAATTTAAAAAGGTTAAGGGCAGTAATATCTGGATCGATTCCAGTGAGGGTAGGAATAACAGGATAGAGTAGATGAATGTGTGGCTGAGCAGCTGATGAATGGGAGAAGGGTTCACAGTTTTGGATCATAGGAATCTCTTCTGGGGTAGAAGGGGCCGGTACACGATGGATGGATTGCAATTGAATTGGAAGACGACTAATATATTGGCAGGGAGATTTGCTAGAGATGCTCAGCAGTATTTAAACTAATAAGGTGGTGTGTGAAATAGTGAGGAAAGATCAATTTGAGACTAGTGCAGTTGGGAAAGGGAACTAGTCAAACAGTCAGGGCAGGCAGGAACAAAGTAGGACTGATAAATTAAAATGCTTTAACTTCAATGCAAGAGGCCTAATGGGAAAGGCAGATGAACTCAGGGCATGGTTAGGAACATGGGACTGCGATATCATAGCAATTTACAGAAACATGGCTCAGGGATGGACAGGACTGGCAGCTTAATGTCCAAGGATACAAATGCTATAGGAAGGACAGAAAGGGAGGTAAGAGTGGAGGGCGAGTGGTGTTTTTGATAAGGGATAGCATTACAGCTGTATTGAGGGAGGATATTCCTGAGACTACATCCAGGGAAGTTATTTGGGTGGAACTCAGAATTAAGAAAGGGATGATCACCTTATTGGGATTGTATTACAGACCTCCTAACAGTCAGCAGGAAATTAAGAAAAAAAAACTTGTAAGGAGATCTGTTATCTGTAAGAATAATAGGGTGGTTTATGGGAGGGGATTTTCATTTTCCAAACATAGACTGGGACTGCCATAATGTTAAGGGTTCAAATGGAAAGGAATTTGTTCAGTGTGTACAAGAAAATTTTCTGATTCTGTATGTGGACATACCTACTACAGAAGGTGCAGTTGGGAAAGGGAGCGAGTCAAACAGTCAGGGCAGGCAGGAACAAAGCAGAGGACAAGGTAGGACTAATAAATTAAAATGCTTTTATTTCAATACAAGAGGCCTAACAGGGAAGGCAGATGAACTTAGAGGAATCTACTGTTGGGAAATAACGCAGGGCAGGTCACTGAGGTGTCAGTGGGGGAGCACTTGGGGCCAGCGAGCATAATTCTATTAGTTTTAAAACAGTAATGGAAAAGGATAGACCGATCTAAAAGTTAAAGCTCTAAATCAGAGGAAGGTTAATTTTGATGGTATTGGGTAGAGGTTCACAGGTAAAGGATGGCTGGAAAATGGGAAGCCTTCAGAAATGAGATAGCGAGAGTGCAGGGATGGTATATTCCTGTTAGGGTGAAGGAAAGGCTGGTATGTGTGGGGAATGCTGGATGACTAGAGAAACTGAGGTTTTGGTTAAGAAAGAGAAGGAAGCATATCTCAGGTATAAACAGAGATCTAGTGAATCCTTAGAAGAGCATAAAGGCAGAAGGAATATACAGAGGAACCTCGATTATCCGGCATTCAATTATCTGAATATCGGATTTTCCAGCAAGATCGCAAGCTCCTGATTCTCAGCTAAACTATGTTAACTGGCATTGGATTAATTAATCGAAATATTCCCTGCCCGTGCCCTTCGGATAATCGAGGTTCCTCCGTACATAAGAGGGAAATCAGGAGGGCAAAAACATGACATGAGATTGGCAAATGGGGTAAAGGAGAATCCATCTTTTTTTAAATACATTAAGGACGAAAGGGTAACTAGGGAGAGAATAGGGCCCCTCAAAGATCAGCAAGGTGGCCTTTGTGTGGAGCCAGAGGAGATGGGGGAAGATACTAAACAAGTATTTTGCATCAGTAATCTAATCTAATCTAATCTAATCTAATCAGTGTTTACTGTGGAGAAGAACATGGAAGATAAAGAATGTGGGGAAACAGATGGTGATATCTTGAAAAATGTCCATAATCCGGGGGTGGGGGGGCGCTGGAGGACTTGAAATGCAAAAAAGGTAGATGAATCATCAGGACCTGATCAGGTGTACCCAAGAACTCCATGGGAAGCTAGGGAAGCGATTGCTGGGCCTCTTGCTCAGATATTGTATAGAGGTTAATAAAATCATGAGAGGCATGGATAGGATAAGTAGACAAGGTCTTTTCCCTAAGGTTGGGGAGTCCAGAAGTACAGGGCATAGGTTTAGGGTTACAGGGCAAAGATATAAAAGGGACCTAAGGGGTAACTTTTTCTCACAGAGGGTTATACATGAGCTGCCAGATGAAGTGGTGAAGGCTGATGCATTTTAAATGCTATAATTGTATCTCTATGGGCATATGAATAGGAAGGGTTTAGAGGGACTCAGGCTAAGTGCTGGCAAATGGGAATAGATTAAGTTGGGATATCTAGTTGGCATAGACAAGTTGGACCGAAGGGTCTGTTTTCATGCTGTACATCTCTATGACTTAAGTCCATAAATTCACAGACATTTCTGTAACAAATTTCATTTCATCAACACCTTTACAGTTGTTAAATGCCCGAAGGAACTTCATCAAATAAACGGATGAATTATATACAGTCAGATGTACAACACGGAAGCAGGCCTTTCAGTCCAACTCGTCCATGCTGACCAGATATCCTAATCTAACCTAGCCCCTTTTGCCAGCATTTGGCCCATTTCCCTCTAAACCTCTCTTATTCATAAACCCATCCAGATACCCTTTAAATGTTGTAATTGTACCAGCCTCCACCACTTCCTCTGCCAGCTCATTCCATACAAACACCACCCTCTGCATGAAAAAGTTGCCCCTTAGGTCCCTTTTAAATCTATCCCAGCTCAACTTAAACCTATGTCCTCTAGTTTTGGACTTCCCCACCCCAGGGAAAAGACCTTGTCTATTTACCCATCATTACTCATGATACAAGATCACCCCTCAGCCTCCGATGCTCCAAGGAAAATAGCCTCAGCCTATTCAGCATCTCCCTCTAGTTCAAACCCTCCAACCCTGGCAACATCCTTGCCCATCTTTTCTGAACCCTTTCAAGTTTCACAAAATAATTCCTATAGCAGGGAGAGTAGAACTGCATGCAATATTCCAAAAGTGGCCTTACCAATATGCTGTACAGCCACAACATAACTTCTATACTCAATGCATTGACTAATAAAGGCAAGTATACCAAACTTCATCTTCACTAACCTCCCTACCTGTGACTTCACTTTTAAGGAATTATGAACCTGCACTCCAAGGTCTCTTTGCTCAGCAACACTCCCCAGGAACTTACCATTAAGCATACAAGTCCTGCCCTGATTTGCCTTTCCATAATGCAGCACCTCACATTTATTCAAATTAAACTCCGCCTGCCACCCCTCAGCCCATAGGCTCATCTGACCAAGATCCTGTTGTACTCTGTGGTAGCCTTTTTCACTATCCACTACACCTCCAATTTGTGTGTCATCTTACTAATCATATTTCCTATGTTCCAAATCATTTATATAAATGACAAAAAGCAGTGGACTCAGCACCAATCTTTGTGGCATACCACTGGTTACAGACCTCCAGCCTAAAAAGCAATCCTCACCACCACCTTCTACCTTTGAACCAGTTCTGTATCCAAGTGGACAGTTCTCCCTGTATTCGACGCGATCTAACTTTGCTAACAAGTCTACCATGAGGAACCTTGTCGAAGCCTTACTGAAGTCCATATAGATCGCATACACCACTCTGCCCTCATCAATCCTCTTGTTAATTATTCAATAAATTCAATTAAGTTAGTGAGACACAATTTCCCATGCATAAAGCCATGTTAACTATCCCTAATCTGTCCTTGCCTTTCCAAATACATGTAAATCCTTTCCCTCAGGATTCTATCCAACAACTTGTTCATTACCAATGTCAGGCTCACAGGTCTACAATTCCCTGGCTTTTCCTTACTGCCTTTCTTAAATAGTGGTACCATATTAGCCAACCTCCAGTCTTCTAGCACTTCACCTGCGGGTACTGACGATACAAGTACCTCAGCAAGGGGCCCAGCAATCACTTCTCTAGCTTCCTACACCTGATGAGGTCCCTGGGATTTACCTACCATTATGCATTTTAAGCCATCCAGCACCACCTCCTCTGTAGGAGATGAAATATTTGAATAAGTGATCTCAAGCTCGATCTAAACCCCCACAGAGATGGGTCTTAAGGCAGGTCTTAAAAAAGATAGAGCTGCTTACAGAAGAAATTCCGGAGTTGGCAACAAGTCACTGAAAGTATAACATTACATGATTAAAACAGAAAATGCCAAGCTGATACAATTGAATAAAGATTGAATGTAGTGGTTGTCCCAGAGAAGGTGCGGGATGAGCTCATGGAGTGATTAGAAACCAAAGATGAAATGTTTAAATCAAAATGTTGCCAGTTTTGAAGCAAATGTCTTTCAGAATGCACAGTGATGATAGGTGAACTGGAAATGGTGCAAGATATAAGTAGCAGAGTTTTGGATGAGTTTAAATTTCTAAAGGGTAGAAATGGGAAGCTGGAGAGCACTGGAACAGACAAGTCTACAGGAAATAAAGGCTTGAAAGAGCTGAAGTAAGGTTAGTAGTGGTGATGCGGTTGGAATAAGGCTGTATTTGTGATGGAATTGGCCAAAATCTCATTTCACGGTCAAACAGAATTCTAAAGTTGCAGCGCTTTCACTCAGCCTCAGACTGTTTTGTTGCAATAAGAAATTGGCTATAATTTCTTTTCAAAAGCTTGAAAAGCAACTAAGGAAACTCTGACAGAAATGGGTGCAATTTAGAACGTAAATGTGATCTAGGCTACAGATTTAAATTGTCACATATTTCTCAGTCTGGTGGGGCTCAAAAGTAATTGGCACACAACTGTAATTATGCCAGGAAAGAAGAACTTGCACAAGATCAAAATGTCTAAGCTGCGTTATGCCAATTAAGTACTTCTGAAGTTAGTGATTACTGCAAAATTAGGATATGCAGCAGCCAACTATTACATCAAGGGTTCACAGACAGGAATCAGCTAAATAAGGTAATTTGTTTTTGTGGTTTTGGATGAGCAATGAAAATTTACCAGAACATCAAAAGTCTCTACTTTTCTTTAACTAACTCCACGAAGTCTTTGATGTCAACCTAAGGAGGTAGGCACTGTCTTGGTTTTACATCTAAACCGAAAAAGAATACCTTAAAAAATGCATCAGCCTCTCAATTCTGCACTGAAGCACCTGGTTAGATTGTGCATGTCAACTTTGAACAGAAGATTTCCTGGCTTGAGGGAAGGTGTTAGTTTTGTACCAATGCATGAGAGAATAGAACAAAGATGCAAAAAATTCTGAATAGCCAGAAAATTTGGATGAAGGGAATTATATATTAATTTTCAAGATTCTAAAGAAGTTAAATGTATAAAAATACCTTTTCTTGACTATAAGTGAAAGAAATATAGATTTAGGTTTGTTATAAAACCAAAAGGGAGATGTGTGGGTAGAAGGATGCTGTCACCATTCTTCTTTTTTGTCTGGATCCAAGTGCCTACTTAATTTACACTGATAGAGTAACAACTACAAGTGAAAGTTAACAAGAAGCCACAGCTTTTAATCAAGATAGTTTATTGCATGATACCAAATAGGTAGAATTACATTAACTAGTTACACTTTGTTGTTAAGACTATTGGAAGATATAAATGACATCTATCCCTTCCAGATTCAGAGTTACTCTCTCAGTTGCTCTATTACATTATTGAAGAGAAGAAATAAGAAATTGTTCCCTCAAATGAGTCATTAGAATAGGGAATGTTGGCCTAAGTAGTGTTTAAAAATTTAAAACCTTCTGGGAAAAAGGGCAAAAGAGCTGGGATTACAGCAGGTAGTAAGAAAGCAGAATAGCTTTCCCCTTCTACTCAAGTCTGAAATGTGCATAGATAAATCTTAATATATCTAATAATATTTAATTGTACATTCATCTCAAAACTAGAGTCAAATGTTTAAAGTTGGCAATTAGCTGCAGAACTGACAACAGGCAAGAGTGAAATGACAGAAACAGAAAAAGCAATTCTAAGAACAGCCATATTGTTCTGACTGTCCATGCCTACTGATCTGCATCCTTCCTCTTCCACATCCAAGCTATTTGTATCACTGTGTATTGTTGGTTCCACATCAACAATGTTTGTAACAAGTTCATATCCAGGGATTAGAAATACAATTCACTAGTGAAACTATGTGTAAACATACAAATTTAACACACAAGCACTTTATTCAAAATGAAACTCACCTTTTCAAAGTGTTTTGGCCATTCATTGCTGTGTACATTTCTCAGGTTGCCTCTCTCTTCAATTTTATAATGTCGTATTTTCTGGTCTTCAAGCCACACAATTAAATTTCTAAATTCCGTTTCATCTAGAATATAAAAGAACTTGTTTCAGACACACATCTGTCTTTTAAAAAGTGACAAACTGCAACCTAGCAACCAACTGAATGTATTAAATCTCAAAATCTTACCACAAAATCTCCACCCTAAAAAGGGTATTTATATTCAGACTTAAAAGATCTCCATATTAATCTACACTTTAGTAGCAAGAACTGGCTCAGTTAAATCCAATGTTGAAATATTAGCAACTTAAGCAAAACTTCTATGACTCTCTATAAATTTTTTATTTAGATTTAAGGCTTATGTTCACATTTCACAATATGTCTGACTGTAAATATTGTGATTTGTGTTCAAGCTTACTTTAAAAAGTAAACAGTCCGCTTCTGTCCAGTTTTATGATTAACACTCGGTTCCATGCCTACTGAATATGTAAACTACGAATTGCTTAATTTGATTAACCAGCTTCAAAGAGAGATTAAAACAAAATGGGAATGCTGTGCAGTCAATTTTTTTTGAAAATTACAATTTGATTCTATCGCCAAAATAAAACTAAGTGAATGGATCTATTTTCAAGAAAAAAAACCTTGTAATTAAATATTTTCTTCAATATTGTTAGGCATCCAGTCCTCTAATCAATTATCCTCATTAAGATAAAGTCAAATTGGGAGAAGTCCCTATGAGAATTGAACACAGGTTCCTGAGGAAATGAAAATACAATTGTAAAAGGTATAATCTTTCAAAAGAACCATTTAAACTAAGGCATGCCTGTTAAAGTACACAGAAGTTCATATGGCCTTATACAAAAAAAGTGAGGTGGTGAACCCCCTGTCCCACATTACTCCCTCAATCAACACAAGAGAAAAATCAATGGATCTTGGGATCTTAAGTGTCTGCAGAATTTTGTGAAGCCGATTTCCACCTTTAGTTAAAAAAAGTCATGCTTATTCATTCAAATACTCTGAAAATGTTTACTTTTTGCGAATAACTATAAAGTTTGAAACCAGCCGGGGGGGGGGGGGGGGTGAAAGCAAGCGGGTGAATCGCAGGGATTAAAATTGGGTGGACTTGGATGGAAAGACAGACAGACTATGGGTGCTATTGAAAAAAACGGGGATATGTCATGTTCAATTTTCCTTTTTTCACCACCGAAATCAGATAAATGATTTATCTGCAGCCTGTGGGAGCTTGCTGTGCAGAAAATGGCTGCTCCATTTAACCACATTGCTGAAAGCAATAGCGAGTACATGTCAGTGATTTATAGACTGCATCTTGTCCACTGTTCTGGCACCGTGTAGAAACCGTAGGTAGTTTTTAACATTTGAAATGATGTAGAAAGGTGTGTAAAATCACTGGGCCCGGCTGTGTGTCCAGCTGCAGCCGGGGCTGCACACCGATGAGGGCACAGGCCCGGTGAACCGTTCCCCGCCTCTCTCTCTCTCTCTCTGTCTGTCTGTCTGTACCTTTACAGTCAAACACGCTGCTGTTGTGATACTCGAGAGCAGACAGTTTCCTACGGAACATTTTCGCCTCCACCACGTTACACGCCAACAGCTCAGCGACGGGTCGTCCCCGCAAATCGGCCCGCAACGGCAAAGGCGTCAACGCGTCACCGACTAGGCCGCACTTCGCCGCGACGCGATGATGTCACTACCACCGCGGGTTGAACGCGCCTGCGCTCTTCGCTGTCCTATGACGTCACGCGGGCTGGTCTCCCCGAACAACCGCCGTGCCAGAGTGTTTCAACAAAACTTTATTGATTAAGCGATCACATCACTCGACGTACCTCACTCAACCCAGTACGAGTCAGCTCTCACCTACCCCCCAACCTTTAAAAAAAGTCTTAATAGGTGAGAATATGATAAAACAATGAACTGCGGATGCTGGAGATCTCAAACAAAAACAGAAATTGCTGGAGAAACCCCTTAGGCCTTTGGAGAGAGTGAACAGAGTTAACACTTCGGCTGCAGTGACCCTTCTTCGACAGTCCTCCATCCCCACACGCTGCCATCCAATCCTCCTGAGTCTCTCCAGCAATTTCTGTTTTGGGTGAGAATATCGATATGGAATATTTGAAGTGACTCCGGTGACCAGAGCCGCAAAAACCCAAAGCTGGACTGTGTTTGTGATGATTGAGAGGGAGGAGGGCGGAATCGTGGAAATTGAGATGAAGTGATGCAATCTCCTGGAATATTTGTCAAAACCACCTTCTCATCCGCTTGACAATAATACCACATAGTGAAAGATGGTTAGTCTTTTGAATCCAATATGGCATCTAGGAGCTGTCATTATCGGAATCGAAATGTTAACTGTGTTCCTATCTCCACAAATACTGCTAAACCTGCCCAGTTTCTGCAGAAGCTCGTTTGTGTTATAAATGTCCAGCATCTGCTGGACTTTATTTTCACCGCAGTAAGAGTTTCGAAAAAGGTTAACCCTAACTCCAAATTTTTCTTAGAAAATTGAGATAAAATGATAATTTAATTTTTGTAATGTGATATCACCATATTGACTTCCAATATTCTTTTTAAACAATACTTCGATAAACGACTATACAGTACTCCCCTCCCCAATGCCTCGTCTGTGTCGAACATTTTTTTCTCGACTATTTAAAAATTTTACTTACCATTGATTTTAGGCTACGATTTTGGATTTTTCACGATAATTTCTCAGGTTTACAACAGGAATTATTAACTGAGGTGGTGTTACATTTTCGGGAGAAAAAAGAATCCTTGTTCCCGGCACAGTTTTTCTTCTTAATGAGTTATTTCTTGTAAATTGGACGATGGAAAAGAGGATGTACGATTCTCTTTGTCAATGCTTAATGTTGCAATCGAATGTTCCCTCGCTCGCTTCCCCTTTTTCCCCAGTCCACTCCTTGCTGCCCACCTAATTGAACTGTACCAAATTGCTTCACTGAAACCTTTTTTGTCCTTTCGCTGCAATGGGAATTACTTCCACTGCAGGACTTCATCAACTTTCGCCAATACTCCCACTGTGTACACCGCCCTTGGCTCTTTCTATCGCCTCTATTGGATTACCGAATTCACTATTTGCCAGTTGACCAGAAAAAGAAGGAAGAAATTGTCTGAGATGTCTTATTTTCCAATGGATGAAAAAAAACGACATGCTAATGTTCCTATCACTTCTTCCTCTACTTCTTTCATCTGTGGGACCTGTGGAGGACCACTTCCAGTTCTCTGTCTAGTTTTCCACATTTCCTTTTAATGAGAGAAAGAAAAGATTTTAAGTGATCTTATAACGTTTTGATTTTATGCCACTCTCGGTCTTATAATTCATTTTGACCTGTGAATTTAAGAGACAAATTAATGGCTCACTCAAAAAATTGTTCTGCTTAATGGGTTAATGTATTTTTATGATGTTAAATGGGCACAAATTTACAGTCATTTTGAAAAAAGATTACATATATAACAGGTTGAGAAAAGAAAATAATTTAGTAAAAATACTGTTCTGTTATGCTAATCAATAAAAAAAAGACCAAGAACATCTTGCATTAAAATGCTAAAATAAATTATTAACCAGTAACGATAAAATCATCCAAAGCGGTCAGTCTCTATTAAATGTAGACTCTCCTCTTGTCAGGCTCACACTAAGATCTCACTCCAAGTAATTTAGAATCTGTGGGTTTATGAGATATCTCAGCTTGTTGGTCTTCCAGTATAAAGAGTTGCCCTCAACTGCTTGTTGCAGACTGTCACATTCAAGGTCCAGAACTATGCGCTGAGGGACACACTAAAGATTGGGTCAGCTGCGAAGGCACAATGGGGAAAGACCACCAACCAAGATCTTTCTGCCAAAATATAAACAAGGGTCCTTTCAGTTGTCGGATTGCCGCAAAGTAAAAGTAAATAGATTCCTGCATGAGTAGAAAATGTCTTTGTTTTGCAACACAGGGAAGCTCTGAAGATTGACGGATTCCAAAGTGTCTTTTTCTCTGCAAAAACTGTACATAACTGTTTTAGGACCTTTTGGATTATTTTTAGATCGTTTTTATAAGTAAAGTATATTTTCAAAAGTAATAAAATGAGATATCTCTGGTGTAAATCCAATTAAGTCCCTTCAGTCCAGCTCGTTCATCCTGGCCTATCCTAAATTAATCTAATCCCATTTGCCAGCACTTGGCCCATATCCCCCTGAACCCTTCCTATTGATATCCAGATGCTTTCTAAATGTTGTAATTGTACTAGCCTCCACCATTTCCTCTGGCAGCTCATTCCATACACGCATCACTCCCTGTGTGAAAAAAACTGCCCTTAGGTCACTTTTAAATCACTTTCCCCTCTCACCTTAAATCTATATGCTCTAGTTCAGGACTTCACCAACCCTGCGGAAAAGGCCTTGTCTATTTACCCTATCTGTTATTTGAAGCAACTGACAGATGAACTGCAAATAGTTGCAGAGAAAAAGACACTTTGGAATCCGTCAATCTTCAGAGCTTTCCTGTGTTGCAAACAAAGACATTTTCTACTCATGCAACGTACACGACATAAACATGTAACAGAGGCGTAATGGAACAATGATGAAATCAAATACACTGAAGTAAGAATCAGATACACTGAAATAAAGCAGTGAAGTTTTAGAGACAGATGTCACACTAAGGTAAAAACAATTACTGCAGATACTGGAAACCAGATTCTGGATTAGAGTGGTGTTGGAAAAGCACAGCAGTTCAGGCAGCATCTGTGCTTTTCCAGCACCACTCTAATTCAGATGTCACACTAACACAAAAGCCAACAAAGTGAGCAGGTGGATAAACTACAAAAGGGTAACTAGGGAGAGAATAGGGCCCCTCAAAGATCAGCAAGGTGGCCTTTGTGTGGAACTACAGAAAATGGGGGAGATACTAAAGTATTTTGCATCAGTATTTACTGTGGAAAAAGGATATGGAAGATATAGAATGTAGGGAAATAGATGGTGACACCTTGAAAAATGTCCATATTACAGAGGAGGAAGTGCTGGATATCTTGAAATGCATAAAGGTGGATAAAACCCCAGGACCTGATCAGGTGTACCATAGAACTCTGTGGGAAGCTAGAGAAGTGATTGCTGGGTCTCTTGCTGAGAGATTTGTATCATTGATAGTCACAGGTGAAGTGCTGGAAGACTGGAGGTTGGCTAATGTGGTGCCACTGTTTAAGAAGGGTGGTAGGGACACGCCAGGGAACTATAGACCAGTGAGCCTGACGTCGGTGGTGGGCAAGTTTTGGAGGGAGACCTAAGGGACGGGATGTACATGTATTTGGAAAGGCAAGGACTGATTAGGGATAGTCAACATGGCTTTGTGGGTGGGAAATCATGTCTGATATGATTGAGCTTTTTGAAGAAGTAACAAAGAGGATTGATGAGGGCAGAACAGTAGATGTGATCTATATGGACTTCAGTAAGTCATTCGACAAGGTTCCCTATGGGAGACTGGTTAGCAAGGTTAGATCTCACGAAATACAGAGAGAACTAGCCATTTGGATACAGAACTGACTCAAAGGTAGAAGACAGAGGGTGGTGGTGGAGGGTTGTTTTTCAGACTGGAGGCCTGTGACCAGTGGAGTGCCACAAGGATCGGTGATGGTTCCACTACTTTTTGTCATTTATATAAATGATTTGGATGCAAGCATAAGAGGTATAGTTAGTAAGTTTGCAGATGACACCAAAATTGGAGGTATAGTGGACAGCAAAGAAGGTTACCTCAGATTACAACAGGATCTTGATCAGATGAGCCAATGGGCTGAGGAGTGGCAGATGGAGTTTAATTCAGATAAATACGAGGTGCTGCATTTTGGGAAAGCAAATCCTATCAGGGTTTATACACTTAATGGTAAGGTCCTAGGGAATGTTGCTGAACAAAGAGACTTTGGAGTGCAGGTTCATAGCTCCTTGAAAGTGGAGTCACAGGTAGATAAGAAGGCATTTGGTAGGCTTTCCTTTATTGGTCAGCGTATTGAGTACAGGAGTTAGGAGATCATGTTGTGGGAGTACAGGAGTTGGGAGATCATGTTGCGGCTGTACAGGACATTGGTTAGGCCACTGTAGTATTATTGCGTGCAATTCTGGTCTCCTTCCTATCGGAAAGATGTTGTCAAACTTGAAAGGGTTCAGAAAAGATTTCCAAGGATGTTGCTGGGGTTGGAGGATTTGAGCTACAGGGAGAGGCTGAACAGGCTGGGGCTGTTTTCCCTGCAGCGTCGGAGGCTGAGGAGTGACCTTACAGAGGTTTACAAAATTATGAGGGTCATGGATAGGATAAATGGAGAAACTCTTTTCCCTGAGGTGGGGGAGTCCAGAACTAGAGGACATAGGTTTAGGGTGAGAGGGGAAAAATATAAAAGAGACCTAAGGGGCAACGTTTTCACACAGTGGGTGGTACGTGTATGGAATGAGCTGCCAGAGGAAGTGGTGGAGGCTGATACAATTGCAACATTTAAAAGGCATTTGGATGGGTATATGAATAGGAAGGGTTTGGAGGGATATGGGCTGGGTGCTGGCAGGGGGGACTAGATTGGGTTGGGATATCTGGTTGGCATGGACAGGTTGGACCAAAGGGTCTTTTTCCATGCTATACATCTCTATGACTCTATGTCTAATTTATAGTAAAGAGGCATACAGCATGGAAACTGACCCTTTGGTCCAACCACTCCACGCCATTCATGTTCCCAAACTAAACTAGTCCCACCTGCCAACAGTTGGCCCATATCTCCCCAAAGCTTCCCACTCACAAACTTATCCAAAATATCTTTTTAAAGTTTGTAACTCTACCTGCATTCATCACTTTCTCTGATAGTCCATTTCACACACGTGTCACTCTCTATGTAAACAATGTTGCCCCAATAACCTTTTTAAATTTTTCTCCTCTCAACTTGAAAATATGCCCCCTAGTTTTGAATTCCCCACCCTAGGGAAAAGATCCTTATCATTCACCATATCCATATCCCTCATGATTTTATAAACCTCAATAAGGTCTTCCCATAACCTTCTATGTACCAGTGAAAAGCCCCAAGTTTTCCAGTCTGTTTTTATAACTTGATTCCTGGCAACACACTCCTCTCTCTGTCCCCCTCTCCATTCCTGGCAACATCCTGGCAACCTTTTTTCTGAACCCTCTCCAGTTTAATGATATCCATCCTATAACATGGCAACCAGAACTGCACACAATACTCCACATGACTCCTGGCCTCACCAATGTCCTGCACGATGTCCCAACTTCTATGCTCAAAGGTCTGGACAATGAAGGCAAGCATGCTAAACACCACCTTAACCACTCTCTTCACCTGTGGTGCAAATTTCAAAGAAATATGTACCTATACCCCTAGGTTACTCTGTTCTACAATATTAACCAGGGTCCTACCATTAATTGTATAAGTCCTGTCCTTATGGTATTACCAAAATGCAATATCTCACATTTATCCAAATTAAAATCATTCTGCTACTCCTCAGCCCATTAACACGATGAATTACGATCTCTTTGTAATCTTAGACAACCTTCTTCAACGTCTACGATGCACCAATTCTGGTGTCATCTGCAAACTTGTTAAGCATGCTTCCTATATTCTCATCCAAATTATTTAGATTAACAAAAGTGGACCCAGCAATGATCCCTGTAGAACACCATTAGTCCCAGATCTCCAGTCCAAAAAATAACCCTCGACCACCACTGTCTGTCTTCTGTTGTTAAGTCAATTTTGTATTCAATTGGCAAGTCGCTCTGAATCTCAAGTAATCTAGAGCTGGAAAAGCACAGCATCCGAGGAGCTGGAAAGTCAACGTTTTCGGCTGAAACCCTTTGTTAGGACTTTTCTGCTCCTTGGATGCTGTCTGATCTGCAGTGCTTTTCCAACTTCACATCTATTAACTCTGGCTTCCAACATCTGCAGTCTTTACTGTCCCATGTGATCTAACTTTGCTGATTAGATTACAGTGTGGAATCTTGTCAAAGGCTTTACTAAAGTCTAAGTAAACAACATCTGCCACTCTGCCCGCATCAATCTTTTTGATTACTTCATTGTATTACAATTATACATTTAAAATCTTATGACTATAGTTCATTTCAATATGGTTATTATTGTAACTTGTGAGAGCGTTGGACTTAATGAACTGAGCTAAACCACAAATGCATTTCAGTCATGCTATGCTCTGCTTTCAGGCAACACCTAAGGGAAATCAATCCAAAAACTGAATCTCTAAGCTGATTTATAAAAGTGCTGCTTAAATTTTGCAATTCTAAGAGTGTATACTCCCAAGGATCACATTTACTTTTGAGGTTTAGGTTCTAAAATTCTGATTTTGAGAATAATTTTCCTACATTTACTTCAATATTTGCACATTTAGTATTGCATATTGAGTATCTTATTTGTTATCAATAAGTTTTATCTCTGACTTTTGAACCTTTGTTGCAGCAGTTAAAATAGATCAAACTCCACTGGGGATTTATTTCCTCATTTATGGAGTTTAGAAGGAAAAGTTATCAGACAAACCAGAGGCTGGTCACTTCATCCATGAGTCATAAAGCATGGTACTGGAAAAAGCACTGCAGGTCAGGCAGCATCTGAGGAGCAAGAGAGTTGATGTTTCGGGCATTAGTCCTTCATCAGAAATGATTCCCGATGAAGGGCTAATTCCCAAAACGACGACTCCTCTGCTTCTTGGATGGTGCTTGACCTGCTGTGCTTTTTTTCAACACCAAGCTTTTCAACTCTGACTCTCCAGCGCCTGCTGTCCTCACTTTCTCCTACTTCATTCACAAGGCAAGCTACAAAGTCACGGCCTGCTGTATGATATCTGAGAAGATCAGCTTCCTCCAGTTGTGTTAAAAATTATAGAAACATATAAATTTATGAAAGGGATAGATAAAATAGAGGCAGCCAAGTTGTTTCCGCTGGTGGATGAGACTAGGACTGGGGGACATGACCTCAACATTAGGGGGAGTAGATTTAGGGCAGATATGAGGAGAAACTGCTTTTCCCAGAGGGTAATGAATGTATGGAATTATTTGCCCAAAGAAGTAGTGGAGGCAGCTTCATTAAATATATTCAAAACATAGTTGGGTGGATTTTTGCATGGTAGGGCATTAAGAGTTATGGGGATAATGCAGGTAGGAGGAGCTGAGATGATGGATAGATCAGCCATGATCTTAATGAATGGCAGAGCAGGTTCGATGGGCCAAATGGCCTACTCCTGCTTCTACTACAATGAAACAATGAAAAACAACTGCATTTCTATAGCATCTTTAAAGTAGTTAAACACCTCAAGCCATTTCACAGGGACATTATCAAATAAGATTTGACAACAAGTAATGTAAGTGTATATTAAGACAAATGACCAAAGCTTGGTCAAAGAGGTTGATTTTACAGTGTGACATAAAGCAGGAAGAAAGAGGCAGAGAAGATAGGTGAGAAACTTAGAAATTAAAAGCATTGACTGAATTAAAATCAGGGAGTTTTGGGCTGAAAGAGGTTTCACGGATAAGATGAGGCCTGGCTGTGGATGGATTTGAAGACAAGCATGAAAATTCTAAATAAAAACAAAAGGCCTACGGATGCTGAAAGTAAGAACCAAAAAACAAAAATTGTAGGAAAAGCTCAGCAGACCTAGCAGCATTTGTGGAGAGAATTCATAATTAACCTTTTGGGTCCAGTGACCCTTCCTTAGAACTGATGGAAGCTAGGAAAATGTTAGGGAGGGTGGAGGAGGTAAGGAGTAAACAATAGTTGGAGATAGAACCCAAAGAGAGAGAACAGTTGGACAGACAGAGAACTGGATAATGATCAGCCTGAGAGAATGATTAGCTACCGATGGGGATAATTAGTAGCTAATAATGTGTTATGTGTAATAGCTGACCTTGTGATAACAAGGCCTGGTGTGTGGGAGGTTGAGGGAAAGACATGGGAGAAGATGCCTCAAACTCTAAAATTGGTGAATTCAATAATGAGTCCAAAAGGATGTAGAGTTCCGAAGTGAAAAATGAGGTTGCTGTTGCACATTTTGTTTACCTTAGACATTGATCAGTTAAAGTTGATTTCACTAATACCATTAAATCTATGTTCTCACCTGGTGTGGAGAGGGGAGGGCAGGTCAGAGAATCTCCTCATGGGTCTGCTTCTGGGCCTGGCCAGGCAGGCAATAAACAGGTCCAGGCAGCAGGCCAAGGAGGGGGTCTTTATGGCTGATTGCTTGCTCTTCTTCTGCAGTTATGTTTGGGCCTGAGTGTCCCTGGAGAAGGAACAAGCGATGCCCCACAATAACCTCAAGGTTGTCAGGGAGAGGTGAGCACTGAGGGGAATGGGGTGTTTTATTTCCGCCTCCAATTCTATTTTGATTTAATCCCTACCCTCCCCTTCACTTTCTTGTTCACTTAGGCATTGCCCTTGAAGAGGTGGGCACCGCTTGTTACTGGCCACTCAGGTGTTTGGTCTTCCTGGTGGTGGAATATGAATAAAGTTTTCTGCACTTGTAAAAATAATGAATCTATGTCCTGTCTTTTGGACATCTCCAGGCGACTCCCAAACTTGCTAAAGCTAAAAGACATAGCAGACTTCATTTTCCCCTTTACTTATTACTGCACCTACCTTTTCTGAGTACATAACTTTTTAAAAATAGGAAGGTGTGTGTGTATCAATGGTTATAAGAATAAGGCAGGCAAGTGGATTTGAGGACTATCAGATCAGCCATGAACTCATGAAATGGCAGAGCAGACTCAATGGGCTGTATGCCTACTTTTGCTTCCATATCTTATGGTTCTTTTCAGAGTTTTTTTTGATACTGTGCCCCTTAAGGCATAACTCTTAAGTTTTAGTTAATTTGTTTATTAGTTCTCATCAGTTATCCAAAAAAGCATAAGAAGCAGAGAGCAGTTCCACAGGGTTTTTCTATTGACCAAAGATTTCTACAGCTCACTGGCTTAGAGTTGTGAAATGAGAGTTGATAGTTTGGTCTCCTGCCACATTTGCACAAAGAAATATTTACCAGGTGTTTCTGTGCAGGAGAGGCCAGTGCGACAGAAGATTGTGACCTCTGTCAGACCCATGCCAAACAGAAGATATACAACTGCACTGGGTAGTCTTGAACATAAATAGAACTGCCTTCTTTGCTTCCTAAATGAGTTCCACCATCCCCGCACCCCAAAAAACCAATCACCCCACATTCTTGCCTAACTGCTGCCCAGTCACTGCTGTGCTCAGATTTCTGAATGCATGACCTAACTTAGAGGAACCAAACAGAAACCATAACCAAAAAATACACGTGTTATCAGATAATTTGGTTTTGGAGGTGAGGAAGGAGTGTTAGAAATGGTTTATTCAATTTTATTATTCAAATAGTGCCAGGCAATCTTTTACATCCACCTGAACAAGCTGACAAGGCTTTAAACCATCTTCTGAAAAGTAGCACCTCTGATAATGCACCAATTGAGTAGCGGCACTGAAGTGTCAGCCTAGAGTAAATGCTTAAATCCATGCTGGGGATAAACTCAATGTTCGAAGTCAGAAACAACAGGTACTATTGAAATAAACTGCCACTGTTCAGAAGTTACTATTTTGACAGCAACATACAAGGATATTTTAGAAGGGAGTGTAGTGCTGGAAAAGTCGAAACGTCGATTTTGCTGCTCCTCGGATGCTGCCTGAACTGCTGTGCTCTTCCAGCACCACTAATCCGGATACTGTGGATTCCAGCTGTAGTTTTTTTTTGTCTCTAACAAAGTGCTTTAAGACGGCCTGTGGTCATGATTTTCTCTTTCCACTGATGTAGTCTCAGTTGCTTAGTATTCTCAGCACTGTCTTCATTCATTCAATTACATTTGTACATGCATGTAAACCAGAATCAGAATTATAGCCAATATAGCTGTGATCATGTGCATGCTGGTGCATTCACTTCAGCCTTAGGTGAAAGTGAAGACTGCAGATGCCGGAGATCGGAGTTGAGTGTGGTGCTGGAAAAGCACAGCAGGTGAGGCAGCATCCAAGGAGCAGGAGAATCGACGTTTCAGGCAAAAGCCCTTCATTGGGAATGCTTGTATATATCCTTGTATGTTGCTGTCAAAATAGTAACTTCTGAACAGTGGCAGTTTATTTCAATAGTACCTGTTGTCTCTGACTTCGAACATTGAGTTTATCCCCAGCATGGATTTAAGCATTTACTCTAGGCTGACACTTCAGTGCCGCTACTCAATTGGTGCATTATCAGAGGTGCCACTTTTCAGAAGATGGTTTAAAGCCTTGTCAGCTTGTTCAGGTGGATGTAAAAGATTGCCTGGCACTATTTAAATAATAAAATTGAATAAACCATTTCTAACACTCCTTCTTCACCTCCAAAACCAAACTATCTGATAACACGTGTCTTTTTTGGTTATGGTTTCTGTTTGATTCCTGATGAAGGGCTTTTGCCCGAAACTTCGATTTTGCTGCTCCTCGGATGCTGCCTGAACTGCTGTGCTCTTCCAGCACCACTAATCCAGAATCTGGTTTCCAGCACCTGCAGTCATTGTTTTTACCTGGAATCCACAGTAGTCAGGGTAGAAGGCTGGAAGAACACAGCAAGCCAGGCAGCATCAGGAGTTGGAGAAGTCGACGTTTCATGTGTAACCCTTCTTCAGGACTGGGGGTGGGTGTAAGGGGAGCTGCGAATAAAGGGGGTTGGGCAGCAGAGTGGTGAAGTGGGGATAGGTGAAGACAGGCAGAGGGTACGACCTGGTTGGTCAATTGGAGGAATGAATCCAGTAGGGAGGGGGAGAGGCTGGGCTCGCAGGAGTCAACCAGACTTTCAACTGCCCATTTCAATTCCCCTTCCCACTCCCTTTCCAACATGGCCATCCTTGGCTTCCTCCATTGTCACGATGAATCTAACCGCAAATTGGAGGAACAATACATCATCTTCTACCTGGGCAGCCTACAGCCCGGAGGACTCAACACTGAGTTCTCCAATTTCAAATAACCTCCCTTCCCATCCCCCGATCCCTTCCCAACACCCTCCCCCCCCTCCCTTCCATCCTTCCCAGCCACCTGCCAGATTCATTCCTCATGTTGACCAACTAGGTTGTACCCTCTTCCTAGCTTCACCTATCCCCAGTTCACCAACCTGCTCCCGCCACCCCCATTATCTGCAGCTCTCCCGTACACCCACCCTGAGTCCTTACACCCAAAACGCCTGCACATCCTAATGCTGCCAGGCTTGCTGTGTTCTTCCAGCCTCCTGCCTGTCTTAAAGCACTTGACAGGCAATTTAGTACAGCTGATGTGTAATCACTGTTTAATGTGTGAAATGTAGTGGCTAATTTGAAAACAACAAAAACAGAAACAGCAATGTGATAATGAGCAGATAATTTGTGTGTGTTTTTGGGAAGTTGATTAAGGGATGAAGATGGGGTATGGGCATGTTGCCTGGCAGTGCTATTTTAAGCACCTGTCTGCTTCTGCTTCTGAAAGCCCCCTGTATGCCAAAAAATGATTGCAGTGAGGTTGGGAGATATGGGAGGGGGATTGGGTGGTGGCAAGTTAGAGATTGCTTGACCAGGAGAGATAATGAGACTGAAGTGAATTTAGGATGTTGAAGAGACAGTGGATTAAGAGGGAGATGGTTGGGAAAGAAGCAAGTTAATTGAAGAATTGAGGGCTACATTCCTGCTTCTCCTCCTCCACAAACAGTGCAGCAGAGGCACTTAGCTGTAGGACCTAGCCTTTTCTGTCTATTCAGGTCTTGAGCAATCAAGCTTGTAAGCCATTTTCTAGACTACTGACAGTTCTTTAGGAGAGGGAAAGGGACTTGGAGATGCAACATTGTTCTAAATGTATATGGAATGGTCGAGGTTCCACGAACAGTAGTCCAAAATTCATTTTATTTTTATCATGCTTTCTTGGAACTCTGTGGTGTTAATTCCTGATGAAGGCCCTCACTACATTTCCTGACTTCACTCTGGATCAAGAGAATCCCTATGGTTTCATCTGAGAAGAAGTCTCCTCTTATGCTACATTCACTCTGCAGATATTTTGATTTACTTCTTTGCCAGTTTATTAAACTGCTTGCCATCAAACTTGACTCTTTGAGCCACCACAGGACTTTAAGACCTGCAGCTGCTTGTAGCTACCAGGAGATCTACCCTCAGAAATTTGTCAGACTCATCTATTTTGTGCCATCCTCACACATCTACTGTAGCTCATTTGTGTTGTGTGAGGTAATCGTTCTGAAAGGATCGATGTTGGAGACTGCATTTAGCTCTACCCAATCTGATGAAGTCTTAAGATTTACATGGGGAAAGGGTGAACATTTTGGGAACATTTTGTTTAAAGACCTATATCTGCAATTAATAACAATATCTAACTTGCACCCAATTGCTGTTGTGTAATAAACTGTGTTTTGTTTATGATAAGAACTTTTCATTAAGTGATTTTCCTCTACAACTGGAAAGCAGGTAGATTCTTCAACCCTCAAGGAGGCTGTTGACAGCAAACTACCCCAGTCATAAGCTGGTAATGTTTGACACATACAACAATTCACATTTACTTCTGCTCATCTGAAGCCACTCTGTGACATCCAACATCTAACTCCTCCCTGCTTCTGCTGTTCGCCATGATCTCTTTTCATCTCTGATTAAATGACTGAAGTACTAATATTTTCTGGTTGTCACATTTTAAAAGTTCTTTTTGCTCTTGTGATTTCTAGTACTTTTTAATGTGTCTATGGTCTCTCTCTATGGAATTCGGGCAAACAACCTAGATCCACATTTCAAAGATCTATGTTCCTCCAGTGGATTGTAACTCATTTCAGGTTTCTGAGGCATACAGGAAAAACAGACAGAATGTTGCATCTTAGGACATTTTTTTCCCCTTTCCACCATAAGTTCCCATTTTCTTGTTAGCACAGCCTTCATCTTCACAAAATTACTTATATTTCTATCCATGATCAAGTTCTTTCTCCAAAGGGAATTACTTTTTCAGATATTAACAAGCAGTTGTGTATTTCCAGAATACAAACCCACTCTCCATAAAATGAGTACAGCAGGCTGTTCCATAAGCCCTAAAACTAAGATGCACCACTGCACTCACTCAGCAGCCTAACTTTCCAAATCTCCTACAGTTCCTCACCCACTTAACAGCTTCTTTCCATCACCTCTATGTGTGCCACAAGACACACATTTTGATCTCGTCTCTCTGAATTTGTGGTTGGAGGACAGCTTGTATTAACTGAAGTTAACTTTTCAGAAAGAAATACGCTTTGGAATAGATGTCAGAGGCCTTATTAGGTTCCTGGGAAGACATTATTTCCTAGTGGTCTTCATGTTTCAAAGGGACATTCAGAAGTAATGCAAAGAATGGAGAATTGAATGGTAGCAACAACGTAAAGTCACCCACATACACGTTGAAAGCATTAAAACATTGTTACTAAAAGGAGTGAGGATAAAGATACCTCTGGCAATTATAACAGACAGCAGGTACTGGAGAATTGTAACAGAAGAATTAACTGCAGGAATGTTTGGGATATGATCAACAGACGCTTTAGAAGCAAATTGAAGTACAATTATACTATGAGTTATTCTAAATGGAATAATAACATTTTCAAAATTAGTTTGACATGGAACATTCTGAAGAAAAGGTGCTACTGAACAGACAGAGGACGTTGTAGGGAAAGGCTTCAGCCCAGTAATTTTTAGTTACAGCTGCATCCAATTGCATTGTGTTGTACAATGAATGCAGATCCACAGTGTTGGAATTGATTCATTAAAAGTTTACCTAGTAAGGGGCATTATAAGATTAAGGAATTTAAGAGATTTGCCTGCCTCAGGTTTGGGGAACTGTAACTGACATCACAAAAGAAGAATGGTGATTCCCAGTAGAATATTATAGTTGTGGTAAACTACTTGTTCAGCTGCAAAGAACTTAAACCAATGAAACATTAGTGCTAATAGAAGCTATAGACACAGGAATATTGAATATTCTTTAAGGAAATCATACACAAGGAGCAATCTGAGAAAACATTTGCTAATACAATGTAATGTGGAAAACAGATCTCTTGGGATAATGTACATTTGACATAGGCTATTGCTGAGAAAAGTTTGTAAATTGGCATTGCTAACATAAGGAAATGCTTGAAAGAAAATAAATTTCCAAAATAAAATGAAATAATGCAATTGCAGTAATTAGACTGTTTCACAAATGAAGGTGTTTTCTTCACGAAATCGATGAAAGTCCTTGAAGAGGGAATCCTGGTTGCATGAGGAGTTACAACAAAATGAAAAAAAAATCAATTTTGTTTTTGGATACTTTTGTGACATGCCATAAAAAGGGAGAACATGGGAAGTTGACAGTATTGTATGGAATATGAAAAAATCTTTTAATTAGTTTTGATCAAGGACTGTTTGCATGTCTTCAGAAATTTTATTGAAAAAGAGATCTGTTCACATAACAAGTAAAGAGATTGGGATTAATTCATTAATTAATTGACTGTCTGGATTGATATAAAGTGAAAATCATGGGGAAATGTATTTTTTAAGAAATCAGTGGGGCATAAAAGCATTCTCCGGATAGAAATAAACAAGAAAATAAATGAAGTGGAATCAGGTAAGACTGATGTGTGGAAAGTAGCTGACCAGAAAAAAAGTATTTTGTAGTTAAGGCTGAGTAGAGATTAAATTCCCTACAAGTCCATAGCAACCCTCTGAAGAGTAACCCACCCCTTTAGAATGGCCAATTTACCTGACCTGGACATCTTTGGATTGTGGGAGGAAACTCACGCATACACAAGGAGAATGTGCAAACTCCACACAGACAGTTGCCCGAGGCTAGAATCAAACCTGGGACCGTGGTGCTGTGAGGCAGCAGTTCTAACCACTGAGCCACCATGCCACCAGTAGTTAAGGTGATTTTTTTTTCTAAAATCCATAACAGTCATATAGTTTACTCTCCTGCTGACAGTGTTTCTCATGCTCCCTGATTTGTGCCTATTGTGGCACACTGGTAGTGTCTTATCCCTTGACCAGGACTGAGTTCAACTCACGCTAGCCATGGAGGTGTTTCAAAACTTATTTAAACAGGTTGATTTAAAAATAGGAAAGATATTTTGGTATGCATCTCAAACTGGCTTGGGTCTGAATTGGAATATAAGAAAATATAAAATTACAGGGCAGCCCCACAAAGTACATCAGTTGTTCACACTACTTATCAATGAAATAATCTAACAACTTGGTCTCAATCTGACTCCGACAAATAATGGCTAAACTGGCAGACAAAATTCATCAGATTATCTTGTGATATACTGCAGTGGTCTGAGATGCCTCTGAATATGAAGGGAGACAATTCATCGAGAACACACATCAGCAAGAAGAGGTATGGAAAAGAAACCAGAGAAAGGAATGCCAGCAATCATGAGGCTAAGGACCAATTCCACCTTCCGAAAACACCTGCCAAATGAGTAGTTGGAGGTGTAGCTCTAGGATTAGGCTCATCAACCATACAAGGACCCAAAGAATCCATGACTAGTGTCATAGCGTCGTAGAGATGTACAGCATGGAAACAGACCCTTCGGTCCAACTCGTCCATGCCGACCAGATATCCCAACACAATCTAGTCCCGCCTGCCAGCACTTGGCCCATATGCCTCTAAACCCTTCTTATTCATATCCCCATCCATACGCCTTTTAAATGCTTTAATTGTACCAGCCTCCACCACTTCCGCTGGCAGCTCATTCCATACACATACCACCCTCTGTGTGAAAAAGTTGCCCCAAAGGTCCCTTTTATATCGTTCCCCTCTCAGCCTAAGCCTATACTCTCGAGCTTTGGACTCCCCCACCCCAGGGAAAAGATCTTGTCTATTTATCCTATCCATGTCCTCATGATTTTATAAACTTCTATTAGATTACTCCTCAGTCTCCAATGCTCCAGGGAAAACAGCCCCAGCCTATTCAGCGTCTCCCTATGGCTCAAATTTTCCAACCTTGGCAACATCCTTGTAAATCTTTTCTGAACCCTTTCAATTTTCACAACATCTTTCTGATAGGAAGGAAACCAGTGACAAGGGATTTCCCAGGCAGACAATCATACTTGTTAGGGAATGATTGCCAGCGACAACAACTGCAAAACTAGCTATACCCATAGCCAACTATTTCAGTACAACTACAACACTGACATCTACTTGGCAATATGGAAAATTATCTGGGTATGACTAGTCCACAAAAAACAGGACAAATCCAGCACACTCAACTACTATCCTATCAGTCATTAGAGATGTGATGGAAGGACTTGTTGACAAACATTGTTTGCTTAACAATACTCTGGTTACTGACACTTGTAAAGGTTGTATCTTTACAATTTACTGTAATTTTGTATAGGAAAAAGTGAGGACTGCAGATGCTGGAGATCAGAGTCGAGAGTGTGTGGTGCTGGAAAAGCACAGCAGGTCATGCATCATCTGAGGAACAGGAGAATTGACAGGAGCCCTTCATTAGTAATGTAATTTTGACTGTCAACTGAATTGGGGATAAGGCCAGTTTTGCAACAAAAGACTGAACAAGGAATTTCTACCTTTTTAAAAAGTTGTTTCTGTTTTGAAAAGAGTTTCTGAAATTCATTGTGTTTACACAGCTGCTTCATTCAAGCAGCTTGAGATGATGTTTGTGGATGGTGTAGCTCAGGGGTCTGTGTACAATGTGAGATTCGGCTGGCGAAATATTGCTGATTGGTTGTGACTTTGTGACCAGTTGTGGATGCCAAAGACTATCAGCCTGACAACAACTCTCTCATTGGCTCCTCGATAACCAAACAGCTTGTGGGTGTGAATGATACTGGCAGAAACCTTCAGACTGTTGAAAAAACAGATGGCGTGTCTCTCCAGTAAAATACCTGAAGCCTGGAGAAAGACAGTTTATTTTCTCCTACCAGTTGCTGCTTTTACCCAATAAGACAGATTTTGTAATTCATGAACCAGTCATTCTGTGACGAAATGAAAGAACCTGATGGAAGTGATCAGAGGACTGAACAATTGGGAAACAAAAGAAACATTCCATTGAATGTTGAGGACTGGAGCATTTGAAGTGTTTCCCAGGAATTTATTTTCCCACCACTGACAGGACCATTTTTTTGTCTTTACGTGTGTCTGTGTGTCAGACAAAAATTGCTGGAGAATCTCAACAGGTCTGGCATCATCTGTGGAGAGAAAGCAGAGTCAAACTTTCGGTTTCAGTGACCTCCGTATCAAAATGTTCTGAAGAAGGGTCATTGGACTCTTAACTGCCCTCCGAGCAATTAGAGACAGACAATAACTGCTGGCCTAGCCAGTGACGCCCTTATCGCATGAATAAATGTTTTTAAAAACTGGGGATCTTCACTGATGTTTGCACAATGTTCAGCACCATTTGCGATCCCTCAGATACTGAAGCGTCTTGTGTCAATATGCAACATCCAACAGGAGCTGATGAATGGCGGTTGTGCCACACAAGCTACCAGCAATGAACACCTCCAACAAGACAGAGTCTGACCATCGTCCGTTGGCATTCAGTGGCACAGCCTTCACTGAATCTCCCACAATCAACAACAAAAACAAATTACTGGAAAATCTCAGCAGGTCTGGCAGCATCTGTGGAGAGATGTCACAGTTGATGTTTTGGGTTCCTCTGAGGAAGGGTCACTCAACCCAAAACATCAACTCTGATTTGTCTCCACAGCTGCTGCTCAACCTGCTGAGCTTTTCTAGTGATTTCTGTTTTTGTTTCTGATGTACAGCATCCACAGTTGTTTCAGTTTAGTTTAGTATTTATGCCCACTATCAACATCAAGGACATTACCATAGGCCATTAACTGAACCAAACCAGCAATTTAAATACTTCTGACTCGTGATTCATGCATTGAATATAGGAGTTGGAACACATGATGAGATTGTATAGGATATTGGTGAGACCACCTTTTGAATACGGTGTTCAATTCTGGTCTCCCTACTATAGGAAACATGTTGTTAAACTTGAAAGGGTTCAGAAAAGAATTACTTGGATGTTGCCAGGATTGGAGGGTTTGAGCTATAGGGAGAAACTGGGGTTTTTTTCTCCTGGAGTGTCAGAGGATCAGGGGTGACCTTATATAGGTTTATAAAATCATGATGTATAGATAGGGTGAATAGCCAAGGTCTTTTTCCTCCCAGAGTAGGGGAGTCCAAAACTAAAGGGTATAAGTTTAAGGGGAGAGGGGACAGATTTAAAAGGACCCGAGGGGCAACATTTTCACATGGAGGGTGGTGTGTGTATGGAATGAGCTACCAGAGAAAGTGGAAGGCTGGTACAATTACAACATTTCAAAGGCTTCTGGATGAGTATATGAATTGGAAGGGAGTTTGGCCAAATGCTGGCAATTGGGACTAGATCAGTTTAAGATATCGGCTCAGCGCAAACAAGTTAGACTGAGGGTCTGTTTCGTGCTGTGCAACTCCATGACTCCCTATTGCCTGTCCACCATCTGCAAGGCACAAGTCATGATGGAATATTTGTTTGAATGAGTGCAGCTCAAACATCAATGAAGCAGCTTGACACCATTTAGAACAAAGCATCGCACTTGACTGGTATTCTTTCACATTTAGTCCCTTCACCACTGATGTAAAGTAGCCTTAATGTGTAATATTTACAAGATGGATTGCAGTATCTCACTCAGACTCCTGTAAGAGCATCTTGCAAACCAGCAATCTCTGCAACCTCAGAGGACTAGAACAGCAGATGCATTGGAACACCATCACCTGCAACTTCCCTTTCAATTCAAACACCATCCTTCTTTGGATTTATATTGCTGTCATTCTGTCACTGGGTCAAAATCCTGGGACTCCCTTGATAACTGCATTGTGGATTTGAGTAATCCCCAAGGAACTGCAGCAGTTCAAGGAGGCAGCTCACTACCACCCTCTCAAAGAGAAAAAATGCTAGCCACACACACACAACTAGGGATTTTTAAAAAAAATCTTGGACAGACAGCAGGTAATAAATTGTTACACAAGTTCATGGTAGTATGAATGATTTGGAGATGCCGGTTTTGAATTGGGGTGTACAAAGTTAAAAATCACAAAACACCACATTATAGTCCAATTGGAAAGGTTTAATTGGAAGCACACTAGCTTTTGGAGCGCCGCTCCTTCATCAGGTGATAGTGGAGGACACAATTGTAAGGCACAGTAAAGCAAGAATTTACAGTGTGAGGTAACTGAAATTATAAATTAAAAAATACCCTGATTGTCTGTTGAGTCTTTCATCTGTTCGAATACCACGATAGTTTCACTTCTTTCATGTGTAAATCACAAAACCCTTTTTTAAAAGTTACATTCTCAGGTTAGCTGTAACAAGTGATGTTAGCTAGACAAAATGTTGAAGGTGTTAGCCCCCTGTGTTCCCTGTCTATGCCATGATGTTTAGATTAATTCTAATCTAAAAAGTGAGATAAAGTTTTACATGAATTCATGCAGTTTTTGAGCAAAGTACAATGTTAATCTGAAAGTACAAATTCACCCCACAAAATATGTGTGTGTATGTGGGTCTTTGTGTCTGTCTATGTTGGGGGTTGTGAGTGTGAGAGAGTGTATGTGTGTGTGTAGTGGAGTGTAGACTGTCTTAAGTTTGTGAAGGGGTGCATGTGAGAGTGTGGGAGTGTGTGCGTGTGTCTGGGTGGGGGGTTGCGAGTGTCTGTGAGAGAGTGTATGTGTGTGTGCATGGGTGGAGAGTGGTCCAAGTCTCTGAGAGGATGCCTGTGAGAGTGTGGGAGTGTGTGTGTCTGTAAGGGTGTGTATGAATGTGTGTGTGTGTGTGTAGGAGTGTCTATGTATGTGTATGGTGCAATGGTGGTCACCTGTAATGTGACATGAACCCAAAGTCCCGGTTGAAGCCCTCCCTATGGGTACTGAACTTAGCTATCAGCCTCTGCTCGGCCACTTTTCACTGCTGCCCATCCCGAAGTCCACCTTGGAGGATGGTCACCCGAAGGTCCGAGATCAAATGTCCTGGACCATTGAAGTGTTCCCCAACTGGGAGGGAACCCTCATGTCTGTTGATTGTTGTGCGGTGCCCATTCATCCGTTGTCATAGCCTTTGCTCGGTTTCCCCAATGTACCATGCCTCCGGGCATCCTTGCCTGCAACGTGTAAGATAGCCAACATTGGCTGAGTCACCTGAGTACCTGCCACGTACAAGGTGGGAGGCGTCCCCACGTGAAATGGTGGTATCCATGTTCACACTCTGACACGACTTGCAGCGCCTACCATGACAGGGTTGTATGGAGTTGTCCTGAAAGCCGAGCAGCTCGCTACGAACAATGATTTGTTTGAGGTTTGGTGGTTGTTTAAAGGCAAGTAGTGGAGGTGTGGGGAAGATCTTGGTGAGGTGCTCATCCTCATTGATAATGTGTTGCAGGTCACGAAGAACATGGCATAGTTTTTCAGCTCCTGGGAAGTACTGAACAATGAAGGGTACCCCGTCAGTTGCAGCACATGTCTGTCTCCTGAGGAAGTCATTACGGTTCCTTGCTGTGGCACGTCAGAACTGGCAGTCGATGAGTTGAGCATCATACCCCATTCTTGTGAGGGTATCCCTGAGTACTTTCAGGTGCCCGTCACGTTCCTCCTCATCGGAGTAGATCCGGTGTACGTGTAGGGCTTGTCCATAGGGAATGGCTGTTTTAATATGTTTTGGGTGGAAGCTGGAGAAGTGTAGCATTGTGAGGTTGTCTATGGGTTTGTGATAGAGTGTGGTGCTGAGGTGTCCATCCTTGATGGAGATGCATGTGTCCAAGAATGAGACAGATAGTCGAGAGTAGTCCATGGTGAGTTTGATGGTGGGATGAAACTTGTTGATATCATGGTGTAGTTTTATCAGTGACTCCTCGCCATGGGTCTAGAGGAAGAAAATGTTGTCAACGTACCTGGTGTACAATGTTGGTTGGAGATCCTGCATAAAGAAATCTTGTTCGAACCGGTGTATAAAAATGTTGGCATATTGGGGTGCAAATCTGGTCCCCATGGCTGTTCCATGTATCTGGATGAAGAACTGGTTGTCAAAGATGAAGATGTTGTGATCGAGGATAAAGCAGATGAGTTGTAGGATGGTGTTTGGAGATTGGCAGTTGTTGGTGTTTATTACTGAGGCTATTGCAGTGATGCCATAATTGTGTGGGATGCTGGTGTAGAGTGCGGAAACGTCCATTGTGACGAGGAATGTTCCCGGTTCGAGTGGTCCGTGGGTGCTGAGTTTCTGTAAGAAATCCGTAGTGTTATGACAGAAGTTGGGGATCCCCTATACAATAGGTTTCAAGATGCCTTCAGACATTATTTGTACTTGCAGAGTTACATTGTACTTTGCTCAAAAACTGCATGAATTCATGTAAAACTTTGTTTCTAATCTAAAAAGTGAGATAACAATCTAAACATCATGGCATAGACAGAGAACACAGGGGGCTAACACCTTTAACATATTGTTTAGCTAACATCAATTGTCAGAGCTAACCTGAGAATGCAACTTTTAGACAATAGACAATAGGTGCAGGAGTAGGCCATTCAGCCCTTCGAGCCTGCACCACCATTCAATATGATTATGGCTGATCATTCCTAATCAGTATCCTCTTCCTGCCTTATCTCCATAACCCTTGATTCCACTATCTTTAAGAGCTCTATCCAACTCTTTCTTAAATGAATCCAGAGACTGAGCCTCCACTGCTCTCTGGGGCAGAGCATTCCACACAGCCACCACTCTCTGGGTGAAGAAGTTTCTCCTCATCTCTGTCCTAAATGGTCTACCCCATATTTTTAAGCTGTGTCCTCTAGTTCGGCACTCACCCATCAGCGGAAACATGTTTCCTGCTGCCAGAATGTCCAATCCTTTCATAATCTTATACGTCTCAATCAGATCCCCTTTCAGTCTTCTAAACTCAAGGGTATACAAGCCCGGTCGCTTCAGTCTTTCAGTGTAAGGTAATCCCGCCATTCCAGGAATTGACCTCGTGAACCTACGCTACACTCCCTCAATAGCCAGAATGTCATTCCTCAAATTTGGAGACCAGAACTGTACACAGTACTCCAGGTGTGGTCTCACCAGGGCCCTGTACAGCTGCAGAAGCACCTCTTTGCTTCTATACTCAATTCCTCTTGTTATGAAGGCCAGCATGCTATTAGCCTTCTTCACTACCTGCTGTACCTGCATTCTTGCCTTCATTGACTGGTGTACAAGAACACCCAGATCTCTCTGTACTGCCCCTTTACCTAAATAGATTCCATTAAGGTAGTAATCTGCCTTCCTGTTCTTGCCACCAAAGTGGAAAATCATACATTTATCCACATTAAACTGCATCTGCCCACTCACCTAACTTGTCCAGGTCACCCTGTAATCTCCTAACATCCTCATCACATTTTACCCTGCCACCCAGCTTTGTATCATCAGCAAATTTGCTAATGCTATTGCTGATACCATCTTCTATATCATTAACATATATTGTAAAAAGCTGCGGTCCCAGCACGGATCCCTGCAGTACCCCACTGGTCACTGCCTGCCATTCCGAAATGGAGCCGTTTATCACTACCCTTAGTTTCCTATCAGCCAACCAATTTTCAATCCAATCTAGTACTTTGCCCCCAATACCATGCGCCCTAATTTTACTCACTAACCTCCTGTGTGGGACTTTATCAAAAGCTTTCTGGAAGTCCAGGTACACTACATCTACTGGATCTCCCTCGTCCATCTTCAGAGTTACATCCTCAAAAAATTCAAGAAGATTAGTCAAGCATGAATTCCCTTTCATAAATCCATGCTGACTACTATCCAGATGTGCTGCAATTTCATCCTTTATAATAGACTCCAGCATCTTTCCCACCACTGAGGTCAGACTAACTGGTCTATAATTTCCTGCTTTCTCTCGCCCACCTTTCTTAAAAAGTGGTATAACATTAGCCACCCTCCAATCCTCAGGAATCGACCCCGAATCTATCGAACTCTGGAAAATAATCACCAACACATCCATGATTTCCCGAGCCAGCTCTTTCAGTACCCTGGGATGTAGACCATCAGGCCCTGGAGACTTATCAACCTTCAGACCTAACAGTCTCTCCAACACCAAATCCTGGCAAATATAAATTCCCTTAAGTTCAGGTCCTTCAGCCACTGTTACCTCAGGGAGATTGCTTGCGTCTTCCCCAGTGAACACAGATCTGAAGTACCCATTTAAGTCTTCTGCCATTTCTTTGTTCCCCATAATATATTCCCCTGTTTCTGTCTTCAAAGGCCCAATTTTAGTCCTAACCATTTTTTTGCCTTGCACATAACTAAAAACGCTTTTATTATCCTCCTTTATATTACTGGCCAGTTTACCTTCGTACCTCATTTTTCCTCTGCGTATTTCCTTCTTAGTAATCCTCTGTTGCTCTTTAAAAGCTTCCCAGTCCTCAGTTTTCCCACTTATCTTTGCTATGTTATACTTTTTCTCTTTTAACTTTTGTATATTTCTTAACTTCCCTCGTCAGCCACTGCCGCCCATGCCTCCTCCTGGGATATTTCTTCCTTTTTGGAATGAACTGATCCTGCAACTTCTGCATTATACACAGAAATATCCACCATTGTTCCTCCACAGTCATCCCTGCTAAGGTATTGCACCATTGAACTTTGGCCAGCTCCTCCCTCATAGCTCCATAGTTCCCTTTATTCAACAGAAGTACTGTCACTTCCGACTGTACCCTCTCCCTCTCAAATTGCAACTTTTAAAAAGGGTTTTGTGATTTACACATTAAAGCAGTGAAACTATCATGGTATTCGAACAGATGAAAGACTCAACAGACAGTCAAGTTATTTTTCAATCTATAATTTCAGTTACATCACACTGTAAATTCTTGCAATAAATTCTGTGTTAGGATTGAGCCCTCCACTATCACCTGACGAAGGAGCGATGCTCTGAAAGCTTGTGTGCTTCCAATTAAACCTGTTGGACTATAACCTGGTGTGTGATTTTTAACACGGTAGTATGAATGTCTTGAGGAATAGCACCATTTCTAATCTTCCCCCTTAATGCTGCATTTATTAATGAAGTATATCATTCATAATACAGTTCAAAATGCATGTAAGTGAAATGTTCTGAAGATTTTATTTAAAACTGATACATTGTTCACATGGCATGAAAATGTGCAATACATCAGACTTTGTTCAAGTTTCCCTATATAAAGCTAACAAGGGTATACAACCAGAAATACAATACACATTTTTACAATGCACTCAGTTTAAGAAAATTCACACATCCCTTTTATTCTCACTATCAGATATAGCATTCCTGTAGATTCATTTAGGCACTACAACTCACTGCTGCCATGAACACATTTTAGAGAAAAATTAGACTCAACAAGCCATAGTCATACATGTCAGTCTTTCTTAGTTTGTAATGTTTTCAATGTAGTTGCTTTGGTTAATGTATCAGTTTGTTCAATGATAACTCTGACTTTTCTGTGCTAATACGGGTCTAATACTATGATAAATCACTCCTTTGATTTAAACTGGGCTTGTTTTGACAGTGTAATGGCAGATGTTAGTACATGCAGATCTAAGAAAGTTAGCAATTGAGTAAAAATACATATCTGAAAATATCAAAAAGGTTTGCTAAAAGGCGGTGAAACAGTCGGAGGTAAAATTATCTGATTATTCACAGAAGTTGAGACCTGTTTGTTCATCTGCACATTACACTGTTCAATAAACTTTACTGCTGTTTTAGCCAGGTTAAAAAAAAACAAAAATTGTATTAAGGGATGAATTCTTTTGGTTTTAAAATTGTTTGATTGTGTTAAACTTATGAACAAATAGAAAATTTTGTCATCTAGTCTTTTTTTCAGTTCCTTGTATACAAAGCTACTTATTGACAATTGATCTTGCTTTTCAAACATTGTCATGTATGTCTATGTACTATTGTTTGCATGCAAGTTTTACTTCCAGTAAAACATCTGTTATATTACAATGTTTAATTTGGTATAAACTGTTTATATAAATGGTTTAATGACACATATTTCTTATAGTGTTCACAAGCATTAGTGAGAGAACAGGGCTGTTAAGAAATAGGCTGTGCTTCATTAACAGTTAGAATTTGAAACTAAAACCTTGTATTCTATATATTTACATTGCATCATTTTCGATCATCTAAACTAAAATCAATTAAAAGGGGAATGGCTGGAACACTTCCATGCAATTCTTTTGTTGCTATCACAAATATTAGGATCACTAAATAGCATGTGTTACTTGTACTAGCAGAAACTATAAGCAACTATACACAAATGTTGGAGGAGCACTAAGATTTTAAGAAAATACACAAGCTGCCAGCTTTGATGTTTTGCAAATGACACTCCATTTGCCAAAATGCTTGTTAGTAACATTTCTCTTCCTTGAAAATCAGCTCTCAAAGCAAAGTCCAGCATATCATTGTGCTACTCTAATGCAAAAAGCACATAACCAAATGTTAAGGTACAACACCACAGTAATCTATCTTATTTGTATACTTTGCCACTTAAATTAAAATTATTTTGAAGAACAATTATCATTCCAATAAAATTATACATTTTCCTCAGTATTTACCTTTCTTAGAACAACTGTCATACTTTAGACATTAAACTATCAAACATAATTTATGGTTTTTGCAAGAGCAAAATTGTTACACATCTCTACACTGTTTCATTCTAAGCTGTTTTAGAATCTCTATTTTCACAAGGTAGATCTTCTGCTTCCATTCCCAATAAGCTGACAAGATTCTTTAAACATGCACATCCCTGTAGCTTCCAGGCTTTGCTAAAAATTCTGTGGACATAAAGGTGTCCACATTGGTAAAATTCAACATCATTGTTCAGAACAGCCTGATTTTCAGGCTGTGTGAGACTTTACAGGACAGCACAAAAGAACTTCTTCTCTCTGAAGGGGTTTTCTGATGCAGGAACTGGTGTCAGCAAAGGATCTTCTTTAGCATGGGCTTCGCAGTAAGCCATCAAATCTGCTGCTGCTTTGGATACCTGGAATGTGTAAATAAAAGTTAGGCTTTTTTCAGTTTTATGTTTAGACAGTAATTAAATGATCACCTCAAGGAAAAGAAAAAAGTCAAACAGAGTTAGTTGCCAGTTTTTCCACCAGAGAATGCCATAGCCATATCTATAAAAATTGTAGCTATAGTGGGAAATCAGTGATATTCATACAGAACACCTTGACTCAGCAACAATTTACCTCTTAGAAGCACCACTCCAAACATTTCAGCATAAAATCCAGAATCATTTTTTTGGAGCAGTAATGAAGGGGTGCTGCACCCAAAGTGTCATTTATCAGATAAAATGTTAAATCAAGTTTTTACCCTGTCTATGTCGAGTCAAAGGAAGCTTGGTACTGTTTGAAAAAGTTTTAATCAAGGTTTATTCCTCATCCAACATCATAAAGACAGTTTTGTTTGCCTATTTGCCTCATTACTATTTACGGGGACTTTCCTTCTCACAACCTGTCTGCTGCTTCTGATTACATTTCAAAAATATTTAAATTTATAGGGAGGCAGTATGGAATGCCCTGACTTGAAAACAGAAAGTTATTACTAGTTCTTTAAATGATCTTAGGTTGAAATTAGTAGACACAGCATGTTTGTACAGATTCTTTAACTGACACAAGAATTACATATCAGATTCCAGTACCTTCAGCTTTCATGCTTTTGCATTAATGTTTAAGCAGCTAGATTACACATGGAGGTAAAAACAATGACTGCAGATGCTAGAAACCAGATTCTGGATTAGTGGAGCTGGAAGAGCACAGCAGTTCAGGCAGCATCCAAGGAGCTTCAAAATCGACGTTTCGAGCAAAAGCCCTTCATCAGGAATAAAGGCAGTGAGCCTGAAGCGTGGAGAGATAAGCTAGAGGAGGTGGGGTGGGGAGAAAGTAGCATCGAGTACAATAGGTGAGTGGGGGAGGGGATGAAGGTGATAGGTCAGGGAGGAGGGTGGAGTGGATAGGTGGAAAAGAAGATAGGCAGGTAGGACAAGTCATGGGGACAGTGCTGAGCTGGAAGTTTGGAACTAGGGTGAGGTGGGGGAAGGGGAAATGAGGAAACTGTTGAAGTCCACATTGATGCCCTGGGGTTGAAATGTTCTGAGGCTGAAGACGAGGTATTCTTCCTCCAGGCGTCTGGTGGTGAGGGAGCGGCAGTGAAGGAGGCCCAGGCAGAGTGGGAGGGGGAGTTGAAATGTTGGGCCACAGAGCAGTGTGGTTGATTGGTGCGGTTGTCCCGGAGATGTTCCCTAAAGCGTTCTGCTAGGAGGCGTCCAGTCTCCCCAATGTAGAGGAGACCGCATCGGATACAATAAATGATATTAGTGGATGTGCAGGTAAAACTTTGGATGTGGAAGGGTCCTTTAGGGCCTTGGATGGAGGTGAGGGAGGAGGTGTGGGCACAGGTTTTACAGTTCCTTCTGTGGCAGGGGAAAGTGTCAGGATGGGAGGGTGGGATGTAGGGGAGCGTGGACCTGACCAGGTAGTCATGGAGGCAGCGGTCTTTGCGGAAGGCGGAAAGGGGTGGGATGGGAAATATATCCCTGGTGGTGGGGTCTTTTTGGTGGTGGCGGAAATGTGGCGGATGATTTGGTTTATGCGAAGATTGGTAGGGTGGAAGGTGAGCACCAGGGGCATTCTGTCCTTGTTACGCTTGGAGGGGTGGGGTCTGAGGGCAGAGGTGCAGGATGTGGACAAGATGCGTTGGAGGGCATCTTTAACCACGTGGGAAGGAAAATTGCGGACTCTAAAGAAGGAGGTCATCTGGTGTGTTCTGTGGTGGAACTGGTCCTCCTGGGAGCAGATACGGCGGAGGTGGAGGCGGAGGAATTGGGAATACGGGATGGCATTTTTGCAAGAGGTAGGGTGGGAAGAGGTGTAATCCAGGTAGCTGTGGGAGTCGGTGGGTTTGTAAAAAATGTCAGTGTCAAGTCGGTCGTCATTAATGGAGAAGGAGAGGTCCAGGGAGGGGAGGGAGGTGTCAGAGATGGTCCAGGTAAATTTAAGGTCAGGTTGAAATGTGTTGGTGAAGTTGATGAATTGCTCGACCTCCTCGCGGGAGCACAACATGGCGTCAACGCAGTCATCAATGTAGCGGAGGAAGATGTGGGGAGTGGTACCGGTGTAATTATGGAAGATCAACTGTTCTACATAGCCAACAAAGAGACAGGCATAGCTGGGGCCCATACGTGTGCTCATGGCTACCCCTTCTGGAGGAAGTGGGAGGATTCGAAGGAGAAATTGTTAAGAGTGAGGACCAGTTCGGCCAAACGAATGAGATGTCGGTGGAAGGGTACTGTTTGGGACGTCGGGAGAGGAAAGAACGGAGGGCTTGGAGGCCCTGGTCATGGCGGATGGAGGTGTAGAGGGATTAGATATCCATGGTGAAGATGAGGCATTGGGGACCGGGGAAATGGAAGTCTTGGAGGTGGTGGAGGGTGTGGGTGGTGTCGCAAATGATGTGGGGAGTTCTTGGACCAAGGGGGATAGGACAGTGTCGAGGTAGGTACAGATGAGTTCAGTGGGGCAGGAGCATGCTGAGACAATGGGTCGGCCAGGCTTGTGGATCTTGGGAAGGAGGTAGAACCGGGCAGTGCGGGGTTCCCAGACTATGAGGTTGGAAGCTGTGGGTGGGAGATCTCCTGAGGTGATGAGGTTCTGTATGGTCTGGGAGATGATGGTTTGGTGATTGGGGGGGTGGGGTCATGGTCGAGGGGGCAGTAGGAAGAGGTGTCCTCGAGTTGACGATTGGCTTCAGCGGTGTAGAGGTCAGTGCACCAGACTACCACTGCGCCCCCTTTATCTGCTGGCTTGATGGTGAGGTTGGGATTTCAGTGCTGCGCGTTGTGAGGGTGAGAGGTTGGAGTGGGGGAGGAGGGTAGACAGGTTGAGGTGGTTAATGTCCCGGCAGCAGTTGGAAATGAAGAGGTCGAGGGCAGGTGTCCAGCGTGGGGTGTCCAGGTGGATGCAGTGTGTTGGAGGTGGGCAAAGAGGTCCTCGGAAGGTGGGCGGGAGTCCTGATTGTGAAAGTAAGCTCGGAGGCGGAGGCAGCGGAAGAAATGTTCGACGTCACGGCGTGTGTTAAATTCATTGATGCGTGGACGGAGGAGGATGAAGGGGAGTCCTTTGCTGAGGACTCATCGTTCATCCTCAGAGAGGGGGGAGGTCTGGAGGGATGGCGAAAACTCAGCAGGGTTGGGAGCTGGAATCTGGTGTGGGTGTGGAGTGAGAGTGAGGGTGGAGCCGGTAACTGGAGTGGGTGTGGTGGTGGGGCGAATAGGGGTGGAGTCATGAGCAGGGGTGGTGTTCCCCTCAGGGTCCTGGGGGCCGGGAATGGTGACAGTGGGATCTGTAGGGGGCGTGTCAGCAGAATGCAGGGGAGCGGCGTTGGTGGGGGCGGAAGTGGTGGCAGACATGGCAGTAGAAGTGGCGGAAGTCACTGAGCGTGTGACACCAGCGATGATGTGATGGGCGGATATGATAGGCGGAAGTGATGTCACGTGTGATGCATAAGGAATTAAGAGGGGTGGAAGTGACTGTGGGAGTGGCCATGATGGGGGAGGAAGTGACATCAATCAGCATGGGGGTGGCAGTTGCACCAGCCGCATGGCTAATGGTGTCCAAACAGTTCCAGAGGCCGGGGGCCACATCCTGCACCTCCGCCCTCAGACCCCACCCCTCCAACTGTAACAAGGACAGAACGCCCCTGGTGCTCACCTTCCACCCTACCAACCTTCGCATAAACCAAATCATCCGCCGAAATTTCCGCCACCTCCAAAAAGACCCCACCATCAGGGATGTATTTCCCTCCCCATTCCTTTCCGCCTTCCGCAATGACTGTTCTCTCCGTGACTACCTGGTCAGGTCTACGCCCGCCAAAACCCACCCTCCCATCCTGGCACCTTCCTCTGCCACTGCAGGAACTGTAAAACCTGCACCCACATCTCCTCCCTCACCTCCATACAAGGGCGTAAAGGAGGCTTCCACATCCAAAGTTTTACCTGCACATCCACGAATATCATTTATTGTATCCGTTGCTCCTGATGCGGTCTCCTCTACATTGGGGAGACTGGACGCCTCCCAGCAGAGCACTTTAGTGAGCATCTCCAAGACATCCACACCAATCAACCACACCGCCCCGTGGCCCAACATTTCAACTCCCCCTCCCTCTCTGCCGAGGACATGGAGGTCTTGGGCCTCCTTCATCGCTGCTCCCTCACCACCAGAAGCCTGGAGGAAGAATGCCTCATCTTCTACCTCGGAACACTTCAACCCCAGGGCATCAATGTGGACTTCAACAGTTTCCTCATTTCCCCTTCCCACACCTCACCCTAGTTCCAAACTTCCAGCTCAGCACTGTCCCCATGACTTGTCCTACCTGCCTATCTTCTTTTCCACCTATCCACTCCACCCTCCTCCCTGACCTATCACCTTCATCTCCTCCTCCACTCACCCATTGTACTCTATGCTACTCTCTCCCCACCCCCACCCTCCTCTAGCTTATCTCTCCACGCTTCAGGCTCACTGCCTTTATTCCTGATGAAGGGCCTTTGCCCGAGACGTCAATTTTACTGCTCCTCGGATGCTGCCTGGACTACTGTGCTCTTCCAGCACCACTAATCCAGATTACCCACTGAACCCAACTTCGAACAAGGTAGCACTATTCCATACTAAAATGTACGGGGCTATATGTTCTTGGATGTTTAGGAGCTCATAGCCAAATATCTAAAAGGATGATAAATTGGGTTAGGGTTCAAAATGGCCACAATGGAGCTAGCTACCAATTTCCAGCCTGTGAACAGACCCACTAGCATGACCATTAAATACTATCATTAAGATGCTGCCACATGTGCTGAGGTCTTCCAGCTTTCAGCTCAGAGTTTCTGCATGCATTGTATTTTGCTCTTGTACCGAAGGTCAAATGATTGGCTTGTGGTAAATGCAAGTCAAAAGTCTAGTTTGTAGATAATACATATGTTGGAAATTTATAATGAGTCAGGGATTTCAAGGCCCATAAATCAATTATATTGTTGACGACTGTGGAGGAGGTGGTTTACTCGATGAATATCTGGAGTAGGTGGGTTGCCTTATGTTGAAAGGTTGGACAAGTTAAGATTGTATTCAACGGATTTTAGAAAAGAGAGCACTTGATTGAAAGATATAAGTGTAGTGATTGTAACAAGTTCAGCCAGGTAGAATATATGAGATCCCTGATTGGGCCAGATAAGAGACACCTTGATATTCTGAGGGCTGGCTCTGAGGAAGCTAAACCACTGTCATGGACTTTCCACATATAAATAAAGAGTGACTTTGAGACGAGAGTGGATAGGTGAGAATGTGTAGTAAGTTGATCAACCATGATATTACTGAATAGTGGAGGAGGCTTAAGGAAATGAAAGGCCTGTGCTAAATTTGTAGATCAAGATCTCTGATGCACAAAGACTTGGACATTGCATTTAAATCTATAAACTGATCTCTAGTTTCTTGTAAAATAAAGTGTACTTCTTTGTGGTGTCACTACCAAGATGGAACAGCACAAACCTGAATCTGGAACAGACAGAAATTAGCAACTTTAGAAATGTCAAGGAATGTTACAGTGTAACCAAATGCTAAAATGAATAAATACAGTCATCTACTTTGTTCAGCTCTACACATTAAGAGGAAGAATAGGTTCGGCTCTTGGCCTTATGGGTAAAAGTACAATCCAACACATCAGTAAATCACACAGATAGAAGGGTCCATCAACAATTCCCAAATTGCTAGGTTAGCTGACCTCAGAAAAGTCATGAATTGTGCACTACAATTTTATCAGTTGTCTCTGTCTAAAGAGGAACAAAAATCAACCAAGATTTCTGCTAATAGCCATCTATGTTTGACAAAATATTTGTGTGAATCTTGGATGGAAACAGGATCAACATGACTCACTATCCTCTAAGGTCTCATTTACCAACACTCTCTGCCAGCACCGCTGGAACTGGTCAACAGGAGTTGGTACTTTCAGGACAGGAAGTCTGAAAACATTTACTAATCTGATGATAATATTGTTTAACACTTCAGAAATACCTCAATATCAGAAATAGCTTTAGTTTTTATTTTTGTTTTGCTGCAAAATTATGTGCCATTCTCACCCCTTGTTTTCTTCAAGATTTCTCACGTCAGATGCAGTCAAGAAATTAAAGACCTTGAATTATTGTTGTGCAGTAAATGCCTAGCAACTGTCTGCCTATTGTTTTACCAGCATGGATAAATATCAAAGAAAATGCCAGAGTAATAACAGGAAATGGATCATCGGATTATTAATCATTGGAACACTAAATCTTCCACCTTGCTTCCATTCTGAGATTATTCTCAATGGCCTGCTACAGTGTTACAATAAAGACACACCACAAGCTGAATGGACAGCATCTCATCTTTCAATCTCAGAATTCAACAGATTTCTGCAAAAAATTAAGTTCAACAATGTTAGATTATAATCTCTATTTTAGCATTTAAGGCTTTAGGCACAGTGCTGTCTGTACTGTATGATTCTATGTGTGGGCTATGATGAGATGTGTGGAGAAGTGTCAGTCTACCGATGATTATCTCCAAGTTGGGAGCAACTCATTGCCTCTTTTATGTATCTGTCAAATGGGAGGCAAGTTTTTTTTGCTAGACACATAGCTACCAATTAAGATGGATTATTTTGTTATCATAGAGACATACAGCATGGAAACAGACCCTTTGGTCCAACCCGTCCATGCTGACCAGATATCCCAACCCAATCTAGTCCCACCTGCCAGCACCCGGCCCATTTCCCTCCAAACTCTTCCTATTCATTTACCCATCCAAATGCCTCTTAAAATGTTGCAATTGTACCAGCCTCCACCACTTCCTCTGGCAGCTCATTCCATACACATACCTGCGTGAAAACGTTGCCCTGTAGGTCTCTTTTATATTTTTCCCCTCTCACCCTAAACCTATGCCCTCTAGTTCTGGGCTCCCCGACCCCAGGGAAAAGACTTTGTCTATTTACCCTATCCATGCCCCTCAAGTTTGTAAACCTCGATAAGGTCACTCCTCAGCCTCTGATGCTCCAGGGAAAAACAGCCCCAGCCTGTTTAGCTTTCCCTATAGCTCAAATCCTCCAACCCTGGCAACATCCTTGTAAATCTTTTCTGAACCCTTTCAAGTTTCACAACATCTTTCCAATAGGAAGGAGACCAAAATTGCACGCAATATTCCAACAGTGGCCTAACCAATAAAAGAAAGCATACCAGACACCTCCTTCACTATCCTAACCACCTGTGACTCCACTTTCAAGGGCTATGAACCAGCTCTCCAAGGTCTTTTTGTTCAGCAACACTCCCGAGTACCTTACCATTAAGTGTATAAGTCCTGCTAAGATATACTTCCTAAAAGACAGCACCTCACATTTATCTGAATTAAACTCCATCTGCCACTTCTCAGCCCATTGGCCCATCTGGTCCAAATCCTGTTGTAATCTGAGGTAACCTTCTTCGCTGTCCACTACACCTCCAATCTTGGTGTCATCTGCAAACTTACTAACTATACCTCTTATGCTCGCATTCAAATCATTTATGTAAATGACAAAAAGTAGATCACCCCGCACCGATCCTTATGGTACTCCACTGATCACAGGCCTCCAGTCTGAAAAACAATCCTCCACCACCACCCACTGTCTTCTACCTTTGAGCCAGTACTGTATCCAATTGTCTAGTTCTCCCTGTATTCCTCAAGATCTAACCTTGCTAATCAGTCTCCCATGGGGAACCTTGTCAAACGCCTTTCTGAAGTCCATATAGATCACATCTACTGCTCTGCTCTCATCAATTCTCTGTTACTTCTTCAAAAAACTCCATCAAGTTGGTGAGACATGATTTCACATGCACAAAGCCACGTTGGCTATCCCTAATCAGTCTTTGCCTTTCCAAACACATGTACATCATGTCACTTAGGATTCTCTCCAACAACTTGCCCACCACCGACGTCAGGCTCACTGCTATATACTTCTCTGGCTTGTCCTTACCACTCTTTTTAAACAGTGGTACCACGTTAGACAACCTCCAGTCTTCCGGCACCTCATCTGTGACTATTGATGATATAAATCTCTCAGCAAGAGGCCCAGCAATCACTTCCCTTTCTTCCCACAGAGTTCTAGGGTCCACCTGATCAGGTCCTGGGGATTTATCCACCTTTATACGTTTCAAGACATCCTGCACTTCCTCCTCTGTAACATGGACATTTTTCAAGATGTCATCATCTATTTCCCTACATTCTTTATCTTCCATATCCTTTTCTACAGTAAATACTGGTGCAAAATACTCATTTAGTATCTCCCCCATTTTCTGCGGCTCCACCAACAGGCCGCCTTGCTGATCTTTGAGGGGCCCTATTCTCCCCCTAGTTACCGTTTTGACCTTAATATATTTGTAAAAATTCTTTGGATTCTCCTTAATTCCATTTGCCAAAGTTATCTTAAGTCTTAAATGTCTTATTAACGCCACAACTCTCATCATTAATATTCAGCTATCAGTTTCACCAGATGTCGAGAATTTTAGCTGTCTGATACCAGTTAGGATCTTGGCCACAATCAGCCAGCCTGTCACTCATGGTGGTCAGAATCAGGATGCTGTCCACATAATTGGGGAGGAAACGAACGTCAAGCAGCCCACCACCTGTTTTGAATCTTTCTGCCTTATTGTGGGCTGCTTCCCTAGGAAAGCAAAAAAAAAGGAGAGCTCTAAAGGGAGATGAAAGCACGTGGCACAGTGATTATTTTGGCACCGGTGGGAAGATGGCCCGAGCGAGTGAATAAGCAGTGGTGAGGGCATGCAGGTTTAATGCTGTCGGGGCTTGGAGTGGGTAAGAGCAAGTAGCAAAGGTGTCGCAGGCAACAGTGAGTTTGGCAGAGCACAAGCCTTTCTGGGAGGAGTGTACATAGCAGAGATAAAGTGTGTGAGATATAACAGATATGATTGTGGCACTGACACAGATGAAGTGGGGAAGGTCACTGACCTTCCTCCCACATAGCATTTTGGAGGAGTCCATAGCAAACACTGTGCTAACCTCGGTGGCAATCTCACACCAGGTTGACATTGTGTGGTCTCATGAGCACTTGTGTCAGTCCCATGGGGTGAGGAAGTCCAGTATCGGAACTACCCCCTTGACCAGGATCTCCGGGCTTCTGCCTGCAAAATGGCCTCCAATTTCTCCTTGCCTGCTATAAGAAGGGGCAAATTTCAGGAAGCATGCAGGACAATTCTATAAGACAGTGCTTGTCCAGGTGCATAATAGACTTTTAAAATTAGTGCATCACTAGGGATGGTGGTCAATTCCAAAATAACAAGTGAATGTGAGTTGTTCTAGGAACAGTATGTGGTAAAATGGGGCTAGAATTGGACTAGAGGTGCCTGAGGGGTGTGGTAGATTGTTAAGGAGACAAGTTTTGAGAAGATACAGTGAGATTCAGCTCACAATCTTTCTTCAGTTCTGATAAAAGGTTATCAATCTCAAGTGTTAACTGCTCCTCTCCACAAATGCTGTCTGACCTGCTGAGTAATCCCAAAAATATTTTAATTTTAGGCTTCCCAGGATCTCAATTTTTCTTTGGAAACTATTGTTATACATTGCACCAACTTTGTTTTGCTTATGAAATATAATCAATTGAAGTTGTTTCACGCAAGAACTTGTTAATTTGGTTTAGAGCTTGTGCCACAGACTGTTAGGATGGAGAATTTTTACTGGCAGTTTCCTTTAGTGGCAGTAACTGGTGTTGATCATGTAATTGAGGGAACATGCAAACTGCTTCCTCAGAGAGGCATAGATATCAGCCATGCATAGGTTTTCTAGCCATCTCCCAGAAGTGGTTTGCATGGCAATGCTCTTTCAGGCCTGCTTGCTCTGATTGGAGGCTGTTTGTGCAACGTTTGAAGCTAAAGCCTAGGAAGATGATTTTAGAAACAAAAATAAAAAATGCTGGAAAAGCTCAGGTTTGGCAGCACCTGTGAAGAGTAATCACAGTTAACGTTTCAGGTCTGGTGATCCTTCCTCAGAACTGATGGTGGTTAGAAATATGTTAGTTATATGCAGAAGGTAATTGGGGCTGGGGGAAGAACATGGAGTAAGGAGTAAGCAATGGGTAAGGATAGAGCCCTGAAAAAAAAACAGATCGACAGACAAATGAGTTGGTAGCAATCTGGCTAGAAGTGTGAATAGCTGTTAGTGGAGACTGGCTCGGGCAGAATTCAGATGTTCACTTAGAAATGCACTTTACTTGCACTTCCCACAATCTAGTCCACTGCACTCACTACTCACAATGTGGTCTCCTCTACACTGGGGAAATGAAGCATAGACTGGACGACCACTTCGCACAACATCTGCCTGCAAAATAAAAAGACACCTCAGCTTCCAGTTGCCTGCCCCTTTAACACACCTGTTCCCTGGCCAACATTCTGTCTCAGGCTTGTTGCAGGGCTCAAGTGAAGCTCAGTGCAAGCTGGAAGGACAAAACTTCATTTTCCACTTCGGGACCCTGCAGCCCTCTGGCCTCAATATCAAATTCAACAACTTTAGGGCTTGAACTCCCCTATGTCCTAGCCCCTACCCACACACCACACCTTGTTATTCACAACCTGCCGTTACACAGTACCTATTGTTAGACACTAACAGTCTCCATTAGTAGCTATTCACCCTCTCAGCCAGATCATTATCCATTCCTCGGTCTGTCCCACTGTCCTTCTCTCTCTATCTGCACCTATTTTGTTTACTCCAACCCCCTGCCCCCATCCTATCTTCTGCACATAAAGTGACATTTTTCTAACTATCATCAGTTTTGAGGAAGGTTCACCAGCTCAGAAACGTCAACTCTGATTTCTCTTCACAGATGCTGCCAGACCTGCTGGGCTTTTCGAGCAATGTTTTTATCCCCGATTCACAGCATCTTACGGTTTTTAAGATGATTTTAGAAGAGTTTGTCAATTACCTTATGTCAGAGGACATTTCACAGAGTTGTTTTACATTAATCATATGACTCAGACATCATTACTAAAAGTAGTTCACACATGTCCAAAGATGGCTTTTGACAGATCATGAAGTAGTGCTGGAGTTCCCCTTCTGCAGCTGAGTGGTTTCTGTCCTTAGCCATAATTTTAAAAGTGAAACTGTGATTCATTGAACTTTAGACATGCAACCTGTAATACTCCCATTACTTTTTGATTGGAATAAACTCTCTCATTTGTCCTTAGATCTAGTCATGCTTCTGCACGACATTTCAAACCATTTCCCTATCAATGCCACATTTGTTATGTGAACAACAACAGAATATTGATGTCAAAGCAAAATACTGCTAATACCAGATATCAGAAATTAAAACAAAGTGCTCAAAAAACCTCAGGAGGTTCATCAACACTTGGAGGAGAAGGAGCATTCTGACGTCACATTGGACTCAAAACATTATCTGTTGTTTGCCAGACTGAGTTTCTCTAGCACTTTGTCTTTATTTTATCATAGAATATTGATGTTGGACCTTGTATAGTAGTTATTCCTGACAGTCATTTCACCCTTTGTAATGCATTCAGTCAATGTATTGCAGTGCATTCATTCTATGCCTTAGAATGAATCTCCTATGCTTTTGACATCAATCAGAGCCATATAATGAAACACAATTATAATAACATCAGATGTGACTACTGAAGGTCTCAACTTCTGCAGCTGCCATCAAAATGTTTAGAAAGCCTCGTAGTATGAATGCATTGATGGTAATCTGGCTGAAGTGTTTAAAGTGGTCATCTCCCTTCCCCTGAAACTTCTGGCTTTGTCTCAGCTTCCTCAGCAGGTAGATCACCTTAAACCTGGACATCTTCACCAGATGCGGACACCAACATGAACCCTACGAATGTCATTCCTAATATTGCAACGTTTCTCTTTGGCCAATACTAGCCATCATTCTCACTGCTGCCCTAACATCATTCAACATCAGTGGCTTCATGAAAGTTCTGAGCTGAAGCAAACTCTTTGGCAGGGTTAGCACTCAATGGATTATTTAGTTTCCAGCCTATGCTGTGACTATTCCAACACATTCCTACTGAAATGGCAAATTTTGGCCTGAATACGTTGTGAACACTGGTTATCTCCTCTGTTCTTTGATCTGGTATCCGGGTTTGATTCCAGCCTTGAGTGATTGTGTGGTGTTTGCACAGTCTCCCCATGTCTGCGTGGGTTTCCACCAGGTGCTCCGGTTTCCTCCCATAATCCAAAGATGTGCAGGTTAGGTGAATTGGCCATGTTAAATTGCCCATAGTGTTCAGGGATGTATAGATTAGGTGCATTAGTCAGGGGTAAATGTAGGTTTATAATGGAGGGGAACGGGTCTGGGTTGGTTACTCTTCAGAGGGTCGGTGTGGCCATATTGGGCCAAAGGGCCTGTTTCCACACTGTCGTGATTCAATACAAAAAAAATCTTGGTTGTTTTGAACATTGCATTTTGTACAAATTCAATTCAGACAGAAGGCCTTGAATAATAAGCTCAATGTAGCAGCTTGATACTTTTGAAATATTAATGGGAAAGAAGAAAGAAGAAACTGCTATATGTAAAGACAAAGGTCCAATTTCGTATTTCTGGATGTTGTTTCATTGGTGGTAATTAGTTCTCAGACTTACTTTTTTTTTCTCTTCAAATACTGCCTGCGTAAATCTGTGCAAATGACTTTTTTTGGTCTCTCATGGTGATATTATCATTTCAGTACAGCTGCTGCAGGCACTGGGATTACAAAAATAATTCAAACAATTTGCAGAGATAAACGCATGTGATTTAATATTGAAATGCAATTTGATGATCCAATACAAGTGACTGCCATTTTCTACAAGCATCATCTACGCTGTTGACTAGACTGATAAAAAGGAATCTATTAACACTTTAAAGAATTGCTTTACTGTATTCATCTACTTACTGTGTGTATTTCAATCACTGACTCATAGAATACAATGATTTCTAGCTCCAGGGAGAAAACTGCCCAGGCTATAAATTTTAAGTAGTACAGATAAAAATGGAGTGCAGAGACTCAGAAATATATTGTCTATAATAAAAGTGCTAAATTCCTTTAATCTTGGCAAGTCAAATGCTATGAATTCCAAAAAGCAGTGACAGGAGCTAAAAGTTTGTTACACTTATAACTCACATACATGAGATTTAACACAAGAAAATAACTTCACTATGGCATGAAGAAAGAGTGCAGACCAAACAAAAGAATAATATAAAGACAATTGAATTAACTCGTTATTTTGCCAACGGAGGACAAGTGTAAAGAATAGGCTTCTGACCTTTATTCTATCAATGTTGGCTTCCATTTTTAGTTGTTCCACCATCTTTCTGGCTTGTGCTATGCCTGTTGTGTTGTTGCTAGCCATTTGATCTCTATAAAAGAGAAAACAGAATATATGTCAGTATAGTTACAGAATAAGAACATTGTTAAACAATATACATGTTGGTAAGTAACACATAACAATTATTAAGTGGAGACTTTTAAAGTAGAAAGGAGTTACAAATGTAGAACCACAAAGGTCAGTTCTGAGGCCTCAGTTCTTCAATGTTAGGAGACTTTTTTCATATTAATTCCAAATCTTTGTTTAATTCAATGCACATACTCAACTTTTCTCTCTTTGCTATTTTCTTAATTAAGGTGCATGAGATGAATGGGTCAAATATTCAATGTATCAATCACTAAACAATTCAGTGTTTTTACAAAACAAACAGCTGAATTAAATGGCAAAGTACTGGGTTGGCTTTAACAGAGGGGATGACACTGATATAAGATGAAACCAAAAACAGAAATTGCTGAAGAAACTCAGCAATTCTGGAAGCAGCTGAGAGTTAATGTTTTGAGTCCAGTGACTCCTCATCTGATGTTTTTTTTGTATCCCTTCATTTTCTGTTTTTGTTTCAGATCTCCATCATTCGCACTTCTTTGTTTATTATAGGATGGTAAAGTTATTTCCTAGATGATATCAACTTTAGAAAATAACAAATTTCATATTTGTCCTTTCTCTATGAACTTGGAACTGGACTGCACTGTGCTGTAACAGTTCAAATATTTCCATAACTGCTTTATTTTTTCCACACTACTGCATGAAAACAGGCCATTTGGCTCAACAAGTTAACACCAACCTCCAAAAACACCCACCCAGAATCATTCCCCTATCCTGTTACCCTACATTTAGTCTGACTAGTGCACCTAACTGAAACATCCCTGGACACGATGGGTAACTTAGCATGACCAATTCAGTTAACCGACACATGGTTTGATTGTGGGAGGAAACCGGAGCAGCCAGAGGAAACCCATGCGCAGGGAGAGTGTGCAAACTCCACGCAGGCCTGAGGCTGGAATTGAACCCAGGTCCCTGGTGCTGTGAGGCAGCAGTCCTAACCACTGAGCCACTGTGCCACAGGATCGTAGAACAGAAATCATAGTAAGTTCTGTGTCCTATGATCCTGACCCACTAGCTACCTGGACTATAATCTGGTGTTGTGTGATTTTTAATTTGTACTATGAAGAACTGTGACGTAGAACTTTTAGTGTTCTCTATTTTTGTATTGAACCTATTTTAATACCCAAGATTTGTAACCATGTACTTTGTGTCAAAGATGACATCATATGTGCCGACATTGCACACATTTCACCGTACTCCATAAGACAGTGAGACATATGAACAAAATTAGGCCATTCGGACCATTGCATATGTTCGGCCATTCAATCATGGCTGATAGGTTTTTCAACCCCATTCTCCTGATTTTGCCCCTTTGATCCCCTTGGCAATCAAGAACTTATCTCTGTTCTAAATATACTCAATGACCTGATCTGCACAGCCTTCCATGGCAATGAATTCCACGGATTCACCACTCTCTGGCTAAATAAGTTTCTCCTTATCTCCATTCTAAGGCTATGACCTTGAGTCCAATGGAAACCAATGGAAACATCTTCCCGATATTCACTCTGTTCAGTATCCTGTATTTTTCAATCCGATCCCCCTCCCCTCATCCTTATAAACTCCATCAAGTGTGGTCCCAGAGTGCTCAAACATTCCTTGGGTTCCAGCCTAAAATGTCGATTTTCCTGCTCCTGCTGCCTGACCTGCTGTGCTTTTCCAGCAACACACGCTCAACTAATCTCCAGCATCTGCAGACCTCACTGTCTCCTCATTCTTGTCTGGACCACTCCATGGCTAATACATCTTTCCTGAGATATGGGGCCCAAAATTGCTCACAACATTCTAAAAATGTGGTCTGGCCAGAGCCTTATGAAGCCTCAGAAGTACATGCTTGCTTTTATATTCTAGTCCCCTCAAGGGCAGCACGGTGGCTCAGTGGTTAGCACTGCCACCTCACATTGCCAAGGATCCAGATTTGATTTCAGTCTCAGATGACTGTCTGTGTGGAGTTTGCACATTCTCCACATGTCTGTGTGAGTTTCCTCTGGGTGCTCCAGTTTCCTCCCACAATCCAAAGATGTGCAGGTTAGGTGAATTAGCCATGTTAAATTGCCAATCTTCATAGTGTACAGGGATGTGTCTGTTAGGTGCATTAGTTAGGGGTAAATGTAGAGTAGTAGGGGAATGGGTCTGGGTTGGTTACTCTTCAGAGGGTCGGTGTAGACTTGTTGGGCCAAAGGGCCTTTTTCCACACTGTAGGGATTCTAGGATGAATAACAATATTGTATTTGCCTTCCTAACTACTGACTCAACCTACAAGTTTGCCTTAAAAGAATCCTGGATTAGGATTCCCAAGTCCCTTTGCACTTCAGATTTCTGAATTTTCTCCCCAATTAGAAAATAGTCAATGCCTCTATTCTCCTTACAAAAGTGCACAACCTCTCACTTTCCCACATGGTAGTCCATCTGATACTTCTTTGCCCACTCTCTTAACCTGTCTAAATCTTTCTGTAGCCTGCCCACCTCCTCAATATTATCTGCTTCGCTACCGAAGCTTTGTATCATCTGCAAACTTAGCCCTCAGTTCCATCATCCAGGTCATTAATGCGTAAAGTGAAAAGTTGTGGTCCCAACACTGAGCTTTCCGGAACACCACTAGCTACCAGCTTCCATCCTGAGAAGGATACTAATATTCCCACTCTCTGCTTTCTGCCAGATGCCAAGCTTCTATCCATGCTAGTACCTGGTCTCTAACACCATAGGTCTCCATCTTACTTTACAGCCTCCTGTGCGGCACCTTGTTAAAGGCCTTCTGGAATCCAGAAAGATGTCATCCATTGGCTCTCGTTGGTCTAACCTGCTCATTACATCCTCAAAAAATTCTAACAGATTTGTCAGGCATGACCTCCCCCTGGGGGAAACCATGCTGACTTTGCCCTGTTTTAACCATGTGCTTCCATGCATTCAGAAATCTCATCCTTCACAATGGACTCCAAAATTTTACCAACAACTGAGGTCAGGCTAATTGGCCAATAATTTCCCATCTTTTGCCTTACTCCTTTTTTAAATGGGAAGGGGGGTGGGGTTTACATCAGCAATTTTCCAGTCCTCTGGTTCAGTGCTGAATGTGTTTTGACTGTGACTGGACGGCCTTGATTAATAGGGAAGAGTAACTTCTTAACAAATATTTTGTGCTGGCAAGACACCTAAAGCTAAGAAAACCTGAAACAAGGCTAATGGTGAGTACTCTTCATTTTTTTTTAAGTCCTTGTATCACTGCTTACAGTACTGCCTGAGGTATATTCTTCATCTAAGACTGTTCATCACAAACTCATCTTCAAAAGTAATAAATTAAAACCTTTTATTGTTTTGGAATAGGTGATGCAATGTAAAATTAAATACATTGCATTTCATTTATATTGATAAATTTTTGCTTGAGTGTAATTTTACTTCTTGATTTGATTCTAACATGCAATACTCTAAGAATCGCTCAGAGAAACTATTTTGTGCAGCTGACTTGACCTGAAACATAAATTTAGTGCAGTGATAAGAGTTTTGGAAAATTGTTTTGGGATCTGTTGAGTCTTCTGGGTCATTTAAAACGTTAAGCATTAATCCATGTTTTCAAAAAAAAAAAGACATCTCCAACTGTGCTCTCAAACCTTTGAGCTGGAATTTACTGAGAAAATCTGGAAGTTGTACTACGTTCTTAATGCAAGTCATCTAATATCCCAGGAATTCCGAATCACCATAGGGAAAACCATTTCTGAGCTAAGAGTGCATAAACAAGTCAAACAGGCCAGGTGTGGGCAGCACGGTGGCACAGTGGTTAGCACATCTGCCTCACAGCGCCAGAGACCCGGGTTCAATTCCCCCCTCAGGCGACTGACTGCGTGGAGTTTGCATGTTCTCCCCGTGTCTACGTGGGTTTCCTCCCACAGTCCAAAGATGTGCAGGTCAGGTGAATTGGCCATGCTAAATTGCCCGTAGTGTTAGGTAAGGGGTAATACGTAGGGGTATGGGTGGGTTGCGCTTCGGCGGGTCGGTGTGGATTTGTTGGGCCGAAGGGCCTGTTTCCACACTGTAATGTAATGTAATCTAATCTAATCAGGAGACGTTAAACACCAACAAATTCTGGGCCATAAAACTTTCAAGTACCGAGCTCTGCGATAACATTTCTGCTGTAAGACACACTTTTGGAATAGTTTTTTTTTACATTTAGGAATAAATGAGTAGTTTAAACAAACCTACTTCACATAAAGGGTAGTAATACTTCCCCTGGAAGGCTATTCAAGCAAATTCTCTGACAAATATTTGACCAGTTACAATTAAAAGTACCTTGAGCCAGAATGTTGACCATGATTCCTAAACAGATGATAAGCCATTTCGCTGGTATAAATGCCAGAACAATTCACCAATTAATGGAGTGTTTAATAATAGTTAGTAATAACTGAATAGTACTGAGAAATGAATAAATTTGACCTAAATTAGAAAATTGGGCTGGATTTGCCACTTGGAGATGGGAAGCAGCAATCTGGGATGTTTTGGTGTACAAAATGTGCCCCCAGTGGGAAACTAACTAAGTTAAGCCCTTAAATTGGTTTCCTGTCCAATTAAATCTAGAGGAAGGTCCGATTGGTGGTGGGTTTTATACAACAAAAGAACCACCACAGAAGTTTCTGTTGACATTAGAGAATGCACATGTGCCAATGACTGCCACTGTACCACAGGACCCTAAGATGGCACAGGTACAATCACAGTACAGGTTAAAATCATATTATTGTCCCCATGATATATATGCAGTTTCCAATGTGCACAAGCACATTGTGCATCATTGCAGATTGATCTCTATGAAGCAGTAGTCACAAGCAACTTTAAAAATGACACCTGCAGGCCACAAACCAAAGGTAATACAGGATCTCATACCAATCTGATTCCGTCTCAACATGAACTGGAAGTATTTGCTAACATGCTCTTGTGTGCACCAATGCTTGTGGTGAGGGAGGAGAGTTGTAACAGAGATCATACTCAGAAGAGGTTGAACTCAATGATAAGTTCTGGAGGCTGTAACATGCCAAAGCAGAAAATAAGGTATAAACCCTCCAGCTGGCTTGAGTTTCAATGGAAAAGAGTAGCAGGCCAAGGTATGAAATGTAAGCATGGGAGCAAGATGCTTTATTGAAGTGGTAACAATTGGAAAGTCCAGATCATTCTTACAAACAGGGCGGAGGTGTCCCACAAAGTGAACACCCAGTCCATATTTAATTTCACCTATGTCAATAAAGGAAGCCATCAGACTAGAAGCATCGAAGGAGAATGTATGGTCCAAAGACTAAAGCCAGGTTAGTTTGAAAACTATGAGCAAAGAAAACCTATCTTTGTCAAGAAATCCAAGAGACAATTTTTGACTCTAATAACTGTTTCAATAGCTGAGGTAGAAACCATTAGAGAGATAAAAATATAAAGTTCTGTGCCCATTTTCCCCAGATTGGAAAGACAAAAACACAATTCAAGGAAAAAGAGCTGTAGATAGGATGGTAGTTTGCAAAGACAGTGGGTTAAGGGGTGTTTTTTTGTGGAGGGGGCTTGATGACAGCAGACTTAAAAAGGAAAAACACCCAGAGAGAACCATTAAAAATATCAGTGGACATGGGGATCAAGAGGGGAAGTTGAATGGACAGCAATTTAGCAGGAGTAGGCTTGAGGAAGTAGGAAGTGAAATAAAATGAGCTCATAGCAGTAATGAGAGCACAGCAAGGAGAAACTGCAGAGAAATTAGAAAAGTTGAGAGTTTAGGTTGAAAGCAGATGACAGCCCAAGAGAAAATTTGACTCATTGGACGAGTGCAAAGGAGGGATGTGCAGAGAAAGGTGAAACAGATGGTGTCAATCTCAGGAATAAAGAAATCCATCAACTCCTCACATTTGTTGGAGGAGAGGTTGGAAAGGACAGGGAACAGGCTTTTAAAATGAAAGCTCACAGCACAGAAAAAAAGCTGTGGTGGCCTTTGCATTCCTTGGACAATTCTGGAATGGTGAAAAGTTCTATAGTCAAGAGCCAAATCCTGCTATCTTTTATGTGGCCCAACAAATCTGGCAGTAGATGGGCTAATCAAGCTATCTACTTCCCTTGTGGAATTAAATGAACAGAAAGGATAACCAGAGCAGAATGAATTGCCAGGGTGAAAGTTAATATTAATTTCCTTAGGGATTAGTAGGATAAATCCCCAGGACCTGATTAGGCGTACTCGAGAACTTGGTGGGAATCTAAGAAAGTGATTGCTGGTCCCCTTGCTGAGATATTTATGTCATCGATAGTCACAGGTGAAGTGCCAGAAGACTGGAGATTTGCTAACATGGTGCCACTATTTAAGAAGGGTAGTAAGGAAAAGCCAGGGAAGTATAGACTGGTGTGCCCGATATCAGTGGTGAGCAAGTTGTTGGAGGGAATCCTGAGGGATAGGGTTTACATGTATTTGGAAAGGCAAGGACTGATTAGGGATGGTCAACAAGGCTTTGTGTGTGGGAAATCATGTCTCACAAACTTGATTCAGTTTTTTGAAGTAGTAATGAGAGGATTAATCAGGACAGAGTGGTGCATGTGATCCATATGGACTTAAGTAAGCTATTCAACAGGATTCCTCATGGTAGACTGGTTAGTTAGGTTAGATCACATTTGGATACAGAATTGGCTCAAAAGGTAGAAGACAGAGGGCAGTGGTAGAGGGTGTCTTTCAGACTGGAGGCCTGTGACCAGTGGAGTGCCACAAGGATTGGTGCTGGGTCCTGCTTTTTATCATTAACATAAAACAATTTGGATGTGAACATCGGAAGTGTAGTTAATAAGTTTGTAGATGACACCAAAATTGGACGTGAGGTGGACAGTGAAGGAGGTTTCCTCAGAGTACAACGGGATCTTGAACAGATGGGTCAAATGGGTACAAGGAGTGCCAGATGAAACTTAATTTAGATAAATGTGAGGTGCTATATTTCAAAAAGGCAAATCAGAGCAGGACTTATACAATTAATGTTAAGACTCTGGGGAGTGTTGTTGAACAAAAAGACCTTGGAGTGCAGGTTCATAGTTCCTTGAAAGTGGAGTCGCAAGTAGATAGGATAATGAAAAAGGTGTTTGGTATGCTTTCCTTTATGGTTCAGAGTATTGAGTACAGGAGTTGGGAGGTCATGTTGCAGCTGTACAGGACATTAGTTAGGCCACTTCTGGAATATTGTGTGCAATTCTGGTCTCCTTCCTATCAGAAGGATGTTGTGAAACTTGAAAAGGTTCAGAAAGATTTACCAGGATGTTGCGAGGATTGGAGTGTTTGAGCTATACAGTGTAGCTGAATAGGCTGGGGCTGTTTTCCCTGGAGCGTCGGAGGCTGAGGGGTGACCTTATAGAGGTTTATAAAATCATGAGGGGCACAGATGGAGTAAATAGACAAGGTTGTTTCCATGGGTTGGGGGAGTCCAGAACTAGGTTTAGGGTGAGGGGGAAAGATTTAAAAAGTACCTAAAGGGCAACTTTTTCCATGTGGAGAGTGGCGAGTGTATGGAATGAGTTGCCAGGGGAAGTGGTGAAGGCTGGTACAATTACAATATTTAGAAGGCATCTGCATGGGTACATGAATAAGGAGGGTTTGGAAGGATATGGGCCAAATGCTGGCAAATGGGACATCTGGTTGGCACAGACAAGTTGGACCGAAGGGTCTATCCGTGCTGTACAGCTCTATGACTCTAAACGTGGAGGTAAGGGTGTGGTTGAATAAGTTATGATTAAAAGCGAGATAGTTAGGATTCTGGGGAAGGATTTTCCCAGAGACGGACACAGGAAGATTGTGGAAGGGGAATCGGGCAGGAACATCATACAAGGAATTGCTCATTTACCCATGTTTGGTCATAAGCTCTGTTTGTTTTATTATTCCCAACATCCATAGAGTTACTTGGTTCCTGTTTTTTTTTGGAACTTTAAGAAACAATTGACCTCTTATTCTCATTACACCATGTGCAGCTGTTTCCTCCCTAGCCCCTGATGAATTGCTGCTGTATCACTGTGTAGGATATTTATGTAAATGATTCTTTTCTAATTGACCAACATTTTTTTTTCATTTATGGGACATGTGTGTCACTGGCTGCGCCAGCATTTATTGGCAATCCCTAGTTGCCCTTGAGAAGATGGTGGTGAGCTGCCTTCTTGAACTACTGCAGTCCACCTACTGTGGGTTGTCTCACAATGCCATTAGGGAGGGAATTCCAGGATTTTGACCCAGTGACAGGTCAGCATAGTGCATGGCTTAGAGGGAACTTGAAGGTGGTGCTATTCTATGTATCTGCTGCCCTTGCCTTTCTGGATGGAAGTGGTCATGGGTTTGCAAGGTGCTGTCTGAGGATCTATGGTGAATTTCTGCAGTGCATCTTGTAGATAGTACACGCTGCTGCTACTGAACGTCGGTGGTGGAGGGAGTGGATGCTTGTGGGTGTGATGCCAATCATATATTTTTTGTATTGGATGGTGTCAAGCTTTTTGATTGTTGTTGGAGCTGCACTCATCCAGCCAAGTGGGGAGTATTCAATCACACTCCTGGCTTGTGCCTCGTAGACGGTGGACAGGCTTTGAGGAATCGGGACGTGAGTTACTTGCCACAGTATTCTTAGCCTCTGATCTGCTCTTGTAGCGATTGTATTTACATGGTGACTCCAAGAAATACTGTGCAACAATAAACTATTCTTCTTCCTCCTCCTCCTCCTCGCTGCCCTGGCTGCAGCCATTGGCATGGTTGACCACTTTGGCTTGCTCCAGTGTCTCTTCTCCATCACACAGCTGCATGGAACTAACCACTCTTTGTTCCATTCATACCTCCTGAACCGAACTCAGAAGCACCCACAGGGACTTCAATTCCCATTCACGTTCTGTTATGTCTGATGGTCCCAAAGGATTTATCCCTGGCTTCCTCCCATTTCTCATCTGCATTCGGCCAACTGGCGACATCATCCAAAAACACAATATCAGTTTCCAGAAGTATAATGACGACAGCCCTGCTCTGCCACACCACCACTTCTCTCAACTCCTCCACTGACTGCATTTAATTTGGCACTGCTTGTCTAACATCGAGTACTAAGTGAACAGAAATTTCCTCAAAAGGTTGAAGCTATTGTCTTCAGTTTCCACTTCAAACTCTATTCCTAAGCTGCTGAATTGATTTTTTTCCTTGGCACTTTCTGAGGCAGAACCTTACAGTTCACAATCTGGGTGATGCAGTTGACCCTGACAGATGCTTCCAACCACACATTTGTGCCATAAATCAAGGCCGCCTATTTCTAGCTACATAGCAGCTGACTCTGTAGCCACCTAGCTCATCTTTGGCTGAAGGACTCATCCATGCCTTTGTTATCTCTAGCTTTGACTGTCCCAATGCAATCCAAGTCAACTTTGCACATTCCATCCTCTAAACTTGAAGTCATCCAAATCTCTGTTGGCCATTTCTTAACTCACACCAAGTCCTGTTCATCCATCACTTCTGTACTTGCTGACACTAGGTTGGCTCCTAGTTAAGCAACAACATAATTTTAAAGTTCTTATCTATATTTTCATGGCCTTCGTGACCTTGTCCCTTCGTATCACTTTAAATACTTCCATTCCCACAATTCTGAGATACTTACACACTTCGGTCTGGCCTCTTGAGCATTCCAATATTAAATGCTTCATCATTAGTAACTATTCCAAGGTCCTACATCTGGAATTCCCTCCCTAAAGTTCACTGCCTTTCTGTCCCCCTTTATGACATTCCCTGACACCAAACTCTTGACCAAGTTTTTGGTTACCTGCCTTAATATCTTCTTATGTAACTCAGTGACAATTTTATTTGGAAACATCCCTATGAAATGCATTGAGATGTTTTGTTGTATTAAAGGTACTATTTCAATGCAAGTTATTGTTGGCACTATCCTCTCTAGGTAACCATTTGGGCAAGCTTCTTGCAGTAAAATTGAAGTAGACTGATTTGACTGAGGAGCAGAGGAAATATTTTTTCCATTCCTAATCCATTACAAAATCTAATGAAGAAGTGCAAGCAAATATTTCATTTGTGCAACAAGATGTGGAAGCTAACAAGACTTTTGTAACCAAATCAGAACAGAAAACATTCACTTTATGTAATTACTGCAACATTTAGAAGCAGTTTAGAAGATGGATCAGATCAGCTTCCTCAACAATTTAAATCATTGGTCAGGGTGCCAACAGATTAAAAGACACAAATAGTTATATTGCAGTGGTGTTCAAGGACAGGAAAGAACAGATGTGAGCCAGGTCCTGTGTATTTTCTTTGTTTCATTGTTTAATCTCTATGATATAACTATTTAAATTGAAACTGACACCCATTACTATAAAACTGTTGCACTGTTAAACTAATGTGCATATTTGCATGAACAGGATGTTGAGGTTTTCTTGTTGATTTTACAGGTGCTGAAAAAACCTAATAGTTTCTTAGTGAAACATTCAAACCCTCAGCAAGTAGATAAAAGAATATTACAGGCCCAACATTAACTTGAGTCATAAAAAAGCTGACATAGGAACAGAATTGTTTAAGGTACAGCACTCAATAAGACACTTCAGTTCTCTTATCTCTTCTAACTTTGTGAAAATGTATATTGTCTATTTCACCTCATTTCTCTGCTCCTTCCCTGCATCCTTTGATTTTTTTTTCATTTGCAAATATTTATTTTCTTCCATTCTAAAAACATATTATTATGTATTCAGCCTTTACCATTACAGGGTGTTCCACACCCTAAAATGCTCTGCTCATAAATGTTTCTTCTGATCTTTCCTCTTTATTAGTGATTGCGTTAATGTTGAGTCCTGCAAGTACCACCTCCCAGATCACAGGAAATAGCATTTCCCTATTTAAGTTGTTAATATTAATATATTAAGAGCTATATCAAATGTTTTCTCCCATTCTCGGTTTTGCAAAAAGCCTCTCATTTTTCTCCACAGCTACTTCCTCATCCAGGATGCCCAAGTAATCTTACTAAGCCTCCAGTTTATTGCTAATCATAAATTGTAGTAAGTGTTATTTTCTAAGGAAGGAGCAGTATTGTGTTTCTCACACTATTATTATACCTCTAATAGACAGATCTGTGTAATCTACCATGTTTGAACAGAAATTATGGTAAAGAATCATATCTTGATAAAACTAGAAGATTATTTCAGTATACTGTACTTAGGAGTGGAGAGAGAATTAGAAGGTATTGGGAGGAGGAGATAAAGATGGTAAAACCAGAAGAACAGAAGTACACCATTCAGTCTTCAAGCCTGATCCACCATTAAATAGGATCATGGATGATTAGACATTGCTCACATCCACTTTCCTGCATTTCCCTGCAACCCTCGATTCATTTACTGATCAAGAATCTGTCTCAACCTTAAATATTACACAAAGGTTGTACTCCCACAGCTTGCTGTGGCAAGGAATTCCAAGACTCTCAATCCTTATAGTGAAGAAATTCCTCTTCATCTCAGTCCTAAATTGGTGCCCATTTATTCTGAGACGATGCACAAGAGGCTGCTGCATAAGATGAAGATGCATGGTGTTACAGGTGAAGTATTAGTAGGAATAGAGGATTGATTGACTAGCAGAATGCAAAGAGTGGAGATAAATGAGTGCTATTCTAGATGGAAATCAGAAACTCAGGGATCAGTGTTGGGACTGCAATTACTCACAATTTAGGTAAATGATTTGAAGTTGGGGACCATGTGTAGTGCGTGAAAGTTTGCAGATGACACTAAGATGAGTGGTGGAGCAAAGTGTGCAGAGGACTGTGAAAATGAGGAACATAGTTTAAGTGAGTGGGCAAAGGTCTGGCAGGTGGAATGCAATGTTAATAAATGTGATGTTGCCCATTTTGGTCAGAGTAACAGTAAAAAGGGTGATTACTTGAATGGTAAGAAATTCAGCACACTGCTGTGCAGAGACACCTGGGTGTCCTTGTGCATGGATCACCGAGGGTTGGTTTGCAGGTGCAACAGGTAATTAGGAAGGAAATGGAATTTTGTCCTTCATTGCTAAAGGGATTGAGTTTAAAAGCAGGGAAGTTATGTTGCAGCTACACAGGGTGCTGGTGAGGCCACACCTGGTGTACTGTGTGCAGTTTTGGTCTCCTTACTTGAAAAAGGATGTACTGGCACTAGAGGGGGTGCAGAGGAGGTTCACTTGGCTGATTCTGGAGTTGAGAGAGTTGGCTTATGAGAACAGAATCAGTAGACTGAGATTATATTCTTTGGAATTTAAAAGGATGATGAAGGATCTGATGGAAACCATAAGAAATTATGAAGGGAATAGAGAAGATAGATGTGGAGAGGATGTTTCCACTGGCAGGTGAAACTAGGACAAGAGGGCATCGTCTCAAAATTAGGGGGAGCAGATTTAGGACTGAATTGAGGAGGAACATCTTCACCCAGAGGGTTGTGAATCTGTGGAATTCCCTGCCCAGTGAAGTAGTTGAGGCTACTTCAGTAAATGTTTTTAAAGCCAAGCTAGATCTTTTTTGAATAATAAAGAAATGAAGGGATATGGTGTAAATGTGGGTAAGTGGAGCAGAGTCCACAAAAAGATCAGCCATGATCTTATTGAATGGTGAAGCAGGCTTATTCCTGCTCCTAGTTTGTACGTTCTTATGCCCTCTGGCTCTCCTATGAGGGGAAATATGCTCTTAGCACTTCCCTTGCCAAGCGCCTTAAGAATTCTGTATGTTAGTGAGTTTTGAGAAGATTTGTAGCTCAGGTTGAGGTTCTAGACGTAGGCTTGCTCGCTGAGTTGGAAGATTAATTTTCAGACATTTCGTCAGCATACTAGGTAACAGCTTCAGTGAGCCTCCAGATGAAGCACTGCTGATGATTCCTGCTTTCTATTTATATGTTTGGGTTTCTTTGGGTTGATGTCATTTCCAGTTTGATTCAGCAACAGTGAAGGAATGGAGACATATTTCCAAGCTTGGAGGGGAACTTGCCTTTCCACCTAACAATCATTAACATTAACATTCCATATGAAATTACATCACCAACCCAAAAAAACCCAAACATATAAATAGAAAGCAGGAATAATCAGCAGTGCTTCGTCTGGAGGCTCACTGAAGATGTTACCTAGTACGGTGACAAAATATCTGAAAATGAACGTTCCAGTTCAGCGAGCAAACCTACATCCACAATTCTGTATGTTGCAATCTTGCCATCTTTCATTTTTCTAAACTCTGCAGTATACAATCCAACTTATTTAACCCTTGCTCGTAAGACAATCCCTCCTCAACAGGGATCATCCAAATTAATCCTTACTGAACTGCCTCCAGTGCAATAATATCCTTTCTTAAATAAGGAGACCAAAAGTGTTCACAGGACTCCAGATGTGGTCTCCCCAGCACTTTATACAGTTGCAGTAAGAATTTGCTATTCTTATACTCCAATCCCGTTGAAACAAAGGTCAAAATTCTACTGGCCTTCCTGATTACCTAGCTTTGTGATTTGTGAACAATATCTTGAGTAGTTTTTAATTCATTTGTGGGACACCAGTGTCGTTGGATGAGCCAGCATTTATTGCCCATCCCTACTTACCCTTGAGAAAGTGGTGGTGAGCTGCCTTCTTGCACTGTTGCAGTCTACCTGCTGTGGATTAACCCACAATGCCATTAGGGAGGGAAATCCTAAACTTTGATTCAGCAACAATGAAGGAATGGAGATAGATTTCCAAGCTTGGAGGGGAACTTTGTGTCCACCTTGTGTTGCATACAGAAATAGTTTTTGAAGGAAGTGATTTGCACTGTATGTTACAGGTGCCCAATTTGAAAAAGAACCCCTCATCCTCATACCCTGATTCCTGGACATGAATCTCTATTCAGGTAAATATACTACCTCCAACAAGTGTGAGCTTGTGGGGACATCTCTCCAGTAGGATCCGACCAGATACCGATTAAGGAGGAGACAATCAAGGAGGGAATGGGCGCCCTAACAAAAACATGCTTTCAGGGATTTTGACTTTAGAAATTAACCACTTCATTGGAAATCTTAAATTAGAACCCTTCTTTTTGGACGTATGTTAAGTATTTCAGTTTGCTCAATGTCAATTGCCAATTACTTCTTTTTTGTGTGTTAGGATGTTTTCTCCACAGCACTAATAAAAATAGTTCAGGATTGCAACAAAAAGAAAAAGAGTTACAGACCCTTTTACATTAAATGATTCTAAGCTTTATGCATGAACAGCATAGTACAAAAATCAGTCATTTACAGCACCCATATAATCATTAACATTCGTGTTGATACCAGACCTCCAAAAATGAAGACAGTTACATCTATAAAGTGTATCAGAGAAGGGAGAGATTAGCAAATTATCCAACAGTTCCATCCCTGCCGGTTTAACTCTATGGTTAACATTTAACCCTGTTTCTATCGTCATACCTAAGCTCTGCATGGTGTGACAGCAATTTATACTGTTAACTGAAATTGCCTGATTTTAATACATTAAAAGGAGCAAAGTGTAGACAAATTACTAGCAGAGGACTCTGTTATTGCCAACATCTTTGCCTGATTTTAAAGAGAAGACAAATCCTTACCATTGACCATCCAAAAGGAGGACTTCAAAAGCCTTTCTGAAACTCTAGCAATTTCCTAAGTATTTCTTCAAGCCACGTGCTATGAAGAGAAGCACTTCCAACAGTACTAGCTATTCCTGGCAATGGTTATTATCTAAAGGAACTACTCAGAATGGTAAATATAAATATAGTTATTTAATGGAAAAGTTTTAATCACTTTCGTTTGGCCTCATTAACTTGTTTAGTAAGTCTCCTGTATTTTGTTCTAACGTGCAAAGCAAAAAGGTTTCCTGCTGACTTCTGCAATATTGAAAGCTGTGTCAGCTCTTTCCAGTACTGTTATGCTTGTGTTTTACTCAATTCATTATCCCCGAGTCAAAGTTGTTTACGACCTTCTTAGCTCAGCTACATGTAAAACATTGCATTACGAACAATACTTCTACCATTAAATGACATTAAAAATTATTCAATATATTCAGCAATGGTAATCAAATGCACTTCAGAATAAAATCAGCCCTAAATTTGAAATGAAATTCAAGAAGGGTGTAGTCAGTTGAAATCTGCTTGAAGTGTAAATTTAGTCAGCTGAATCCAAATTGGATTTGCCACATATTTGCCTGTATCTGAAGTGAACTAAGGGATCACAGCACACTTTCATTCATTACTGAAACTTCTTTTATCAATACAGCCTCACAATTAAACTGGACAGTAATTCTCATTCAAAGCTCAAACGAGAAGAAAGAAAGAAAAAATCCAAGCACAATTTAAGAAACTTCATCTACTAAAATCAGATGATTTCTGGTTAATATCTCTGATACAGATGTACAAATTCTATAGATCAGAAAGTTAAGCATACCACTCTGTTAAAGCATAATCATTTCTGTAAGTGTGGATCATTTCAACTGTTTGTTTGATAACACACTCAACCAAAGCTTATTCTTTCCACAGAACTAAATATCTATAACATTTTCCATATTCAGAAGAAAATAAAATGTACCTAAATACTCAATGTGGTATTATGTTCTCTCTGAGGGCTTAGGTTTCCTTTTGATCCGTTTTTAGCTTCCTCTTCTTCTGACAACTAGTTCAACACAACCTAAAGCAGATCAATAGAGGCCAGTTATTGCATGGAATTTAAGCAGTACAAAAATAAAGCTCATTTGCAAGCAGGAAACAAAAAGTACAAAACAGCCTTAGATTTGGCAATAATTTTCAAATCTTTTAGTCTCTGTTTCAGGTTTGCGCTTCCTCTGCTGCACCCAGTATTGTTCCTTAATTCATAGAATCACAGAATCCCTACAGTGTGGAAGCAGGCCATTAGGCCCAAAAAGTCCACACTGACCTTCCAAAGAGCATCCCACTTATACCCACCCCCCTACCCTCTCCCTGTAACCCTGCACATCCCTAGTTGTTATGGGCAAGTTAAAATGGTCAAGCCACCTAACCTGCATATCTTTATACTGTGGGAGGAAACCAGGGCCCCTGGAGGAAACCCACACAGACATGGGAGAATGTGCAAACTCCACACAGACAGTTGCCTAAGGATGACTATTGTCTTTTAATTGTCTAATAGGAGTTGTATATAAATAGCCAGAATAACACTTTTTCTCCTCCATTTCAGCTGAGGGTCCACTGTTGTAATTATTCAATAAATATTTGCAAAATTAGTTCAAAATGACATTGGTTCGTGATTAAAACAGCCGATGCCAAATCTCTTCAAAATCAGGCTAGATGAAACCTGGCACATCCAAAATACCAAAATGCAGGGAAATTGGGGGGGGGGGGGGGGGGGGGGTGGTGTCTGTGTGAGCCAGTCTTTGGAAGGTAGATGCAGACCTAATGGGCCAAATGGCCTTAATCTGTACTGTAGGGATTTTATGAAAATAATTCTTGAATTGACAGACTATTGTTAATCTGCAAAATCATCATATTTGGAGGTGTCTGGCATAATGTAACTTTGTCATATAACACTCATGTCAAGCTCTTTTCCACATCACCTTTTAATACAGATAACATTACAAATTATATGCAAATCATGTGAATTGCTCATGAGAGCCAACAAGCCAACAGTAGGGCAGTGTTTCCATTGTGTATGCACCCAAGGAATGGGCCTCCCCTCAAATATGGCAATGCTGGAGTTTTCAGCAGTGATTAGAGTTTCAAATGTTGATATGCTCACTGTACATCTGGTAGGACGATAAGTACTTTGTTTTTAAAAAACGTAAGACAGAAGCAAAAGCTCAGTTTGTATAAGCTGTACTTTTAATATCCGTCCAGAGGGCACTTCAGAGGACTGTATGTAAGGACAATAGTCACAGATTCATAGAGATGTACAACACAGAAAAAGACCCTTTGGTCCAACGTGTCCACGCCAACCAGATATTCTAAATAAATCTAGTCCCATTTGCCAGCACTTGGACCATAGCCCTCTAAACCTAAATGCTATAATTGTACCAGCCTCAACCACTTTCTCAGTCAGCTCATTCCACTCACACACACCATTGTTTGCATGAAATATTTGCCCCTTAGCTCCCTTTTAAATCTTTGCTCTCTCAGCCTAAACCTATACACTTGTTCTGGATTCCCCCAACCTAGGGAAAAGATCTTGTCTATTTACTCTATCCATGCCCTGCATGATTTTATAAGGTCACCCGGCAGCCTCCAGGAAAAATAGCCTCAGCCTATTCAGCCTCTCCCTATAGCTCAAGCCCTCGTGGGTTAGAATAAATATTTTTAAAAAGCATTATTTACAGGTAGCCTTAAATGAGCCAATTTTACAAGTTACATAGTGCAATGTAAAGCGTTCTACAGTAGTTAATATGTAATCAGATGTTCCAAAATGATAGCCATGGGCAACTAATTGGAACATTAAAGCCATTGTAGCCTTGGCCCTATCACAGAATCCTTACAGTATGGAAGCAGACCATTTAGCCCATTGAGTCTGCACTAACCCTCTGAAGAGTATCCCACCCCTATCCAATCCCTGTAACCCTGCATTCCCCATGGCTAATCCACCTAGGCTGCACATGCCTGAACATCATGGTCAATTTAGCATGACCAACTCACCTAACCTGCAAATCGTTGGATGGTTGGAGGAAACCGGAGCATCTGGAGGAAACTCACAGAGACACGGGGAGAATGTGCAAACTCCATCCAGATAGTCACCTGAGGCTGGAATCGAGTGCGGGTCCCTAGTGCTGTGAGGCAGCAGTACTAACCACTGCAGTACTGCGCTGCCCCATGACAGCACAGCAGCAATTCATTTGGTTTTTGAAGAAGATTAATAAAGCATCTGGCCTGTAGGAATTGCTGAATTTAATAGATACTTAGCAACATTTAGAAAAAAAACAAAAAGTACAAGATCAGAATTTGTTTTTTTCTTCAATTCTTTTATAGGCTGTGATATCACTGGCAAGACCAGCATCTGCTGCCATTGCCCAAATTGCCATATACCATCACACTTGTTGAGCTATTTCACAGGGTAAGTAAGAGTCAACCACATTGCTCTGGATCCACAGGTCCCATTACAACACTAATTATGTTGCAATCGAATAGACTGGCATGTAAAAATTAGGAATTGGGTTCTCTGAAATATATCCAGCATTTCTTAGTTCAAGTCACCTAAAGACATCATTCAATGCCACTCCTACGCTCCTGAGTTCACATGCTTCATAGATTTCTTGGCTGGTAGGGGATAAAGAGACATATTTTATTTTATTAAATTGAGCTACAATGAATGTCAGCATTATCAAGTACAATAAAACTGGCCAAATTACATTCTGGATCATAGCTACAGTATAGCCTGTCCTTTGTATAAAAAATGTGCTTGGGTTAGTTTGGGTCAGAAGCACCACCTCAGGCATTTGGGTCAAATGCCAGCTGTGGTCCGTAGAAACATTCCAAAGATTCCTAACAAAATGTTAAAACAAAATTCGTAAAATTATTCAGCATGATACTTTAAGAAACAGTCCAGCTCTTTTCCAACTGTGAAAGGGACAGATACTCTAAAACAGGAGATTACAATAAAGCACAAAAGTTTAATAATGTACCAAATGTTTACTCATTTGAAAAACATACACCTACTAAAGGATGTTGTTCACATAAATATAGAAAACACAGAAACATGGACCTACACCTAGTGGAAAATCTCCAACATTTTGAAAGGTTTGCATAAGAACTACATGCCTGTTTTGTCAGAGTTATTTGCAGAATATTAGTACAATCGATAAACTAACTGTTGTGACAAAGCATGTTAGTTCTTCAGATTGACTATTTTGCTTCTAAGTCTCAAAATTAGTAAACAATGTCAAAATTATAGAAATTGGACAATTATTTTAACATAGTGAATGCCCAAAAGAGTATGCCCATTATTGAATGGTGTTTGGCAAACATTCCTCTCTACGTAGGACAATGACATCTTTCCAAATTGGCCTATCAATGAATCAATCCACCTCAGAAAGTACCAGCTTCCAAACTGAGCAGTACACTGCTGGTCCACTGGAGTGAAAAAAAATAAAAAGCATAAATATTTGCCTGTTCCTCTCCCAAAACCAGCAATAATTATTTAATTAGTTTTGATATTAAATTGAACAGGGTGGAGAATATTCTATAATTTCAATTTTCTCCAAAGAAAACTTTAACTGAATAAATGATCTTGGTTCCTGGTTTGCTTTTGGTTATTTTCCAGTTGATGACAACCAGTTGGTACGTGGATGTTATGGAAACCTGACACAGGAAGGATGGTCAGAAGTGGACGCAGTAAAATAAATCAGAGGTGAGATGAATGGCTAGAGATTACATGACTCGGCTGAGTATGATTTTGGCAGGAGGCCACAAAATACCAGGCAGTAATCCAGCAACTTCACCCATTTACCCCATAACACAGAGTTGGTGGGGGGGGGGGGCTAGGGTTGGTTGTGAGGGACTGATATTGGCAGCCCACTCACCATATGTAAATATATCTTTTTTTAGAAAAGAGACTTAAGATTTTTTTTTAAATGGTGGATAGGATTCCTTCCTACCCACTCATATTTCAAAGCCCACTCATACCCATCCCAAAATCCAAAAGCAAAAGCTTCCTGACTTACCTAGATCTAGATTTCTATCAGGTGTCATCAATGGGCCTGCCTGAAGTCACAACTGTGCATTCCATGGAGGTCGGGTGCCACTGAAATTGACACCCAGGGTCGGAAATCCCATTCGACACCAAGTTAGCGTAGGTAACAATCTATCCCTGTGAATTTCTGCCCAAGGAGGTTTTATTTACACACAGCAAGCACATTATCTGCAATGTACAGCCTGAAAGGATAGTGACGACAAGCTTCACTAATAGCCTGTAAAAAGAAATTGGCCATTTGTACGTCATTCTGTTATAATGCACGTTTCGTCAACATGCATTGGCTATAATATGATTGATGAACAGGGGACGCTGTTTCTAAAGTGCGAACTTTGAAAATGTGTTGGCTATAACACGATTGCATTGCCAAAACTTTAAGTGCTGTTTTCATTATGCAATGTTTATATTGCGCAGGGTCACACAAGAACGCAACCATTGCGTTATAGAATAACTGTACATGAAAATGCAGCTTGTAACGAAAACGAGCAAGTGATCGGAGGGAGTGGGGTGGGTGCTCAAATTGCATAATTCTTTCAAACAGGCCGCTCAGACAAGATGGGCTGAATGATCTCTTTCTTTGCTAGTAAGCTTCTATGACTGTCAGGCAAATATTCAAAGCTAGAATACAGACATCACACCACGTATAAAGCATTTCTTTGTTTGTAGTCACCTGGAATTTCTGTCAACCCTGCCATAAACCCTGGAAAAATGGCATGACTGGCCTCTACCACAGAATTTCAATCACAATACAATTTAGAAGTTGCTTGTTAACTTTTGTAAATAGACTTTTGCTTTCACCCTGAAAAGTGCTAATAATTAAAGGTTGTAATAGAAAAATATCTATTGAATTTTTAAAAGAACATACAACTGTCGAGGACACATAATTTTATTAGTTTTAGCTGATGTCTCAAATTTGACTAACTTACAATAGAAATCCAGTCATCAGCTATCTCTCGATTGGAGGATGATATGTACACAGGGTTGCAGGTTTCTGCCTTGGGTCATCATGGGACTGAACTGGCCAATTCTTGTCCAACAGATCTTGGAGTACGTGGAACAGGATGTCTCAAGGTAGTGGGATCTGAAGTGCAGGATTAGCTTTCTTTTCTTTCTCCACTATTGCTTTGCCTCATCATTAAGTAATTTGATCTCAAAGCATGATGCAGTTTGATAGACAAGTTGTTGCCATTCTGAACGATTGGTAGCAAGCACCTCCCAGTCATTAATGTCAACATTGAGCTTCAAGAACAAATTCAAGTTGTTGCCAACTGAGTTGCAATTATAGTACTGCACAATGGCTGCATGTTTCAGCATTTTTGCAATTTGTTTCAAATATTGTCTTTATTGTCAAATATTGCAATTTGTCTTTAAATAGAAAAAAAATCTTTAAAACAGATTCTTTATATCTAGTATTACACCACAATATGTACTGTTTAATTATTCTGAGGAAGGGTCACTGGACCTAAAATGCTAACTGATTTCTCTCCAGATGCTGCCAGACTTGCTGAGATTTTCCAGCAATTTCTGTTTTTGTTCAGATTTCCAGCATCTGCAGGTTTTAATGTGAACCACGAGTCAGTTTTCCTCTCTCAGGATGAATCTATCACTGTCCTTGTTGTTGCCAGTCAGGCAGTCCAGACTGCTGCTACCCATATCATTGCACAGTCTGAAGCCCGGGTTCAGAGCTGCTCTGTTTCCCCACCCCCCAAGATTACTACGCCCACTATTGTGTGAAGGCTTAAGGACCCGAAATCAACCTTGTGAATAAGGTCACAGTGATACACATTTCTGAGAGTAAATAGCAGTGTGGGCAGAACTAGATCAGTCAACACTAGACTAGGCTAGAACTTGAGTGTCTTGAGAGCATGTAGACTTGAACAAACGATGATGATGATGATGATGATGATGATGATAATTAGATATTACCCAATGTTATAAGATCAGAGCCAAGTATCTGTGATTAAAATCTATAGTAGTAATTAGTGTATAATAAATAGTATTTCATTGAAGTTTAAGCCTGAAGAGAATTCGTGGCTTAAGCTAGTCCAAACTCAAATGTTGCACCAAACCATATGAGAAAAGATGGTGCCAGTGGCAGAATACACTGCCAAGAGAATTGTGGCAGGAGTGAAGGTCAAGAAACTGACCCAAGATTGTTGAGAGAAAACAAATCAATTTTTTTTCAAGAAATTACTAGATAGAAAAGCTAGCAGCCAGAAAAGCCACAAAGCTGAATCGCCACTTTGAAGCAAGAATTGCCCAATAGAAAACCTGAGAAACCATCAGAGCAATCAATCCAAGTCTCAAAAAGTCTTTTACAATTAGTAATAGGGAATCAAGCCCATAAAAGAAGCAGGGACAGCAATGGAAGCCCATGAACAGTTAAGGGGATAAATGTGAATCGAGTACCCATGGAAAGAAGCAAATTATCAGGTACTCAAAGCAAATTTAATCCCTTAAGGGCAGGTCAAAAGGTTTTGTTTGGACTGAAATAAACTAAACAGAGGAGCACAGTTAAGACAAATTATTTGATGACAAAATTAACAAAATATTCTTCACATTCAGGCTTAAAGAAAAATGAATTGAAAAGACAAGAAAAGGGCAGGAATAAAAGTGGTTACAGCAATTCAAAGTATCAAAAGATCCAACAACGAAGCTAGTGAAATCTTTATTATTTTGATGGTTTGAACAACAAACATGAAGTTTTACTTAGCACCCAAGAGATTTTTTATTGATTTTATTCATTAACATATGAATAATCGTTCATATGTTAAAGGAGGAGAGGATGAATTTGAATACGTGATGTAGAATTTGATGAGAATTTCTCAGACGTAGCACATCAGCCTAAATTACATCATGGCAGACATCAAAACAGTTTTTTTAAAACTCATTGGATCTTATTGAATGAAACCATTTTCACAAAGTTGCTACACTGCTCAAGTTTCACAACCACCTTGCAAAAGGAATAACTACATTGAAGACACCATATTGTTATGGGAGATTTGAAGTTTACTTTAGAAAAACACTTAAAACAGCATAAACTTTTATCAACTTTCAATTTTTGTATTCTAACGTCAGTCTTTACAAAAAGAAAGATTGCACAATAACTCTAATGAACTAAAAATACCACGAGGCAAAGGATGAGTGTAATACAGGATCAAATCCTAACAAAATTTTTCCAATCTAGAAAATAATCAAAAACGTCACATACTATCAATTATTGAGAAATACAAAAAATTCAGAGATAAATGTAAGCTTTCAAATCTATTTATAGATCAGCAAATTGGTAGACATTGAAAGTACAATTCCTAAGATTTTGAACAGCTTTTTGACCAGATATCAAATGAAATGCAGAACATGTTGTTGTTAGCACAAGTCTCTACTGCAGGGGAACAACATCTAATTGTGCATTACGTAAAGAACAGGTCAATAAAAAATGAATACTCATTCCTCATAACAGATTTTGGTCAATATATAACTTCAAGAACAAATAAACCATTTTGAGATTACCCTTCAGTAGCAGATATCAGCTTCCAGGAGAGACTGTAGATAATTTCATTAATGACCTATATGTACCATTTGAACAAACCATCTACAGAAAACAACGTGTTCATTTGCAACAAAAAATGTCACTGGTCTCTTAGATCAATGAATTTCTTCAATCAAAAGAGTTCAATCTATAATTAGTCCAATACCTGTGAATGTAGAACATAGAAAATTATTTCAGAGGTATCATACAGCAAAGGTTCCATTGAATGAAGAACATGTGACTACTTAACCACAATAAACCACTTGATCAGAGGAGATAGGCTTCTCATCTAAACAGTACACGACGTGACAACAACAACATGAATTCCTAAAGAATTGAATACTACACTATCTTGTTACATGTGGAATTCCAAAACCCCACATCAGCAAAGTCAAAACTGTTCAGACTTCCATCAATAATGTACTGTAGAAATTGAGTCATTGATGACATGCTACAGTCTGAAGAACTTACAAGCAATAGATCAAATTGTTCCCAACCTATTATGCCTTGGATCAGAACTTTGAAGAGCAGATCAATTTCACAAGGCAAGAAGCTTCATTTCATGAAAAGCAATGTAAAGGTAGATTATTTAATTTCTTCCAAGAGGAACTAACTGCAGTGTCCAACATTAATAATAGTGTTAAATACTTAACACCTTGTAATTTTTATAAACCCCCACTGTTACAAAAGTGCAAGTCCTTTAAAGTATTGAATCTCTGAAATCAGAAGCCAGCAGAGAAAACGCAAGATCATCAGCTTGACCTCAAGTGTTTCTGGTCAAGGTCACAGACTGTCCTATCAAAACTGATTAATCAAGTCAAAGACAGGTAAGGCAAGAATATATTCAATAAATGTTATAGGATAAATAATCTGAGTAGCAAATTTTACAATGTAAATAAATGTTAATCAATGTTTATAATGAGATTCTAAAGCTTGGGGAACAGTGTTACGTAAGGGCTCAAGGTCTGAGCGCAGTTATGTAATGATGTCATGGAATGGAACACCAGAGTATAAAGAGTATAGTGGAGGCAAAGTTAAAATAGACGAGACCAGATTACCCACACTACATGAGATGAGATGAGACACGATGACACTAGACTGGAACTTTAGAAAGCCTTAAGAGCACATGGACATGAAGACAGAAAATAGATTAATAACTATAAAGACCATAACAATATATCGGTGTTAACCATGTAATGTAGTATTTATTATTAGTATACATTAAGTAGTGTTAGGTGAAGTCAAAACCTGAAGACATTGCTGATGTTGCCTTCTCCTTGACCAATCTGTCTTGACTTGTGATGTGGCATCAAAACCACATGACAAAAGGTCCACTACTATTATTTAGCAGTCTTGTTGCAACCATTCACGTTACACTGCTTAAGGGCACTAGGGGTATACAAAAGTACACAGAAGACAACCATGATGGGAATAGAGTCAGAGATGTACAGCAGGGAAACAGAGTCTTCAGTTCAACTCGTTCATGCTGACCAGATATCGTAAATTAATCTAGTCCCATTTGCCAGCACTTGGTCCATATCCCTCTAAACTCTTCCTATTCACATATCCATCCAGATGATTTTTAAGTGTTGTACCTGTACCAACCTCCACCACTTCCTCTGGCAGCTCATTCCATAAACATACCACTCTCTTTGTGAAAAGGTTGCCACTTAGGTGCCTTTTAAATCTTTCCCCTCTCACCCTAAACCTATGCCCTCTAGTTCTGGACTCTCTCTCTCTCTCTCCACCACCCGCCCCCCCCCCCACCCCCCATCAGAGAAAATAATTTGTCTATTTACCATCTCCACGTCCCTCATGATTTTATAAATCTCTATAAAGGTCACCCCTCAGCCTCTGATGCTGCAGGGAAAACAGCCACAGCTTATTCAGCCTCTCCCTATTGCTCAAACCCTCCAACCCTGGCAACACCCTTGTAAATTTTTTCTGAACCCTTACAAGTTTCACAACACCCTTCCTATAAGAAGTGATTAGTTTACCTTTATATGCAACAATAATTCATTTGCAAATTTCATTTGGAACATAGTGTTTTTTTTTTATTTTGTACTTAGCAAAGACAACAATGTAGTGGTCAGTAAAAGGGATAATAAAGCAGTATCAGTAAATGGCAGATTAGGACTATGCCAAAGAGTGTGGCACCGGAAAAGCACAACCAGACAAGCAGCATCCGAGGAGTGGGAGACTCGATGTTTCGAATATAAGCTCTTCATCAGGGGTAAAGCTCTTTCCACACTGCACTTTTTGACTCTGATCTCCAGCATCTGCAATCCTCACTTCCTCTTTGATTAGGACAATGCTGATGGGTATCTGACAAACTGTTCAGTGCTGCCTCCTTTCCATTTTTGTTCTGTCTCTCATCCACTACCCATTCTTCCCTTTTTTTTTAATAAAATGAATCACTGATCATTCACCCATTCACATGCTATTCCATGAGGAAGGTCAATCTACACACAGTCTTCTTAACAGCAACTGTTTTTTGGCAGAAACTTTGAAGTTCTTCAGCATTTACCACACCACATCCTGTAAACCTTTGCAACTTCAAAGAACACTAGAAAGCGCAATTAACACTTGTACAGTGTCAGGTTCTGCTGCAGGAAATGAACCAGTAACTAATCTGTAACAAGCTAGCATGTTCAACGAGGTAACCTTAATAGAGGATGGCAGTTGGAATATTGACCCCAAAATGGCAGCACTGATGTCAAATAAAATAATGTTTTGCTTTGCCTGATCTTCACTCTTCTGGAAGTGCAATGTTGGCATTTATTTCAAGAGGACTAGAAAATAAAAGCAGGGATGAACTTCTGAGACTTTAAAAGGCTCTGGTCAGATCACATTTAGAATATTGTGAGCAATTTTGGGTCCCATATCTCAGGAAGGATGGATTGGCCCTGGAGCAGGTTCACAAAGAGGTTCACAACAATGATCCCAGGAATGAAGGTCTAAATACATGAAGAACATTCAAGGCTTCTGGACCTATACTTGATGGAGAGGAGGTGGAGGTGGAGGTGGAGGTGGAGGTGGAGGTGGAGGTGGAGGTGGAGGTGGAGGTGGAGGTGGAGGTGGAGGTGGAGGTGGAGGTGGAGGTGGAGGTGGAGGTGGAGGTGGAGGAGGGGGAGGAGGGGGAGGAGGAGGAGGAGGAGGGGGAGGAGGAGGAGGGGGAGGAGGGGGAGGAGGAGGAGGGATCTAACTGAAATTTACAGAGCACTAAAAGGCCTGGTAAGAGTGGATGTTGGGAAGATGTTTCCATTAGCAAGAGAGACCAGGGCCTAAGGCTACAATCTTGGAGTAAGGGGAAGATCCTTTAAAATAGAGATAAGAAACTTCTTCAGCCACAGAATGATGAATCTATGGAACTGATTGCCACAGAAGGCAATGGGGTCATTCAGTATATTGAAGAGAGAGATAGATAGGTTCTTGTTTGTTAAGACGGTCAAAGGTTGCAGGGAGAAGGCAGCAGAATGGGGTGGAGAAACCTATCAGCCCTGATTGAATGGCAGAGAAGACTCAATGAACCAAATGGCCTAATTTCAGTTCCTATGTCTTAGGGTCTTACAAGGAGCTTGGATAAGGTGAATAGACAAAGTCTTTCCCCTGGGGTGAGGGAGTCCGAAACTAAAGGGTTAAGGTGAGATGGGAAAGATTTTAAAAGGAACCAAGGGCAACCTTTTCACACAGACGGTGGTGCGTGTATGGAATGAGTTGCCAGAGGAAGTGGTGGAGGCTGGTACAATTACAATATTTAAAACACAATTGGGTGATATGGGCTAAATGCTGGCAAATGGGACCAAATTAAGTTAGATATCTGTTTAGCACAGACGAGTTGGACCGAAGATTCTGTTTCCATGCAGTACATCTCGATGACTCTCTCAACCTGATGAGCATCATCACTGACATGAGCGCATTTCGGTAAAGAAGAAAGCCGCAGGTCTCGGACACTGAGGATTACTGGATACCAAGCATCCACTCAGTCCCAGGCAAAAGACCAAAAGCCCTCAGCCATTAATGGCTTCAAAGTGCACAGAGACTCCGAAACATCAGACAGGTTTCTCAGAGACGCATGGTAAGTTGCATAGGAGGATGGAGGGTTTCACCAATGTTATCAGTAAGGTACTGACTCTGACGTGTGCATCTTGCATCTTCATGGATAGGCTGCCTTCTACTTTGGCCACATCTAGCATTGTCAATGACTGTCCAACATAGGCACACACCTTCACTCCATTACTGTAGCCATTGGTGCTCATCATCAATGGTAATGCAAAAGGAGACGAGGTCCTCAAGCTCACTTCAGGTGTTCCTTCTCCTCAGGTATGAAATGATGGTGCCAATAGGCATCCAGTTGGAAAAGGAACCACAAATGTGATTCCCAGAGGAATTCCTTTCAGGAAACTTCGGAGATGCAAAGCCTACGACACCACAGCCTACAAATATCCATGCCAAGGAGGGTAAGTTTGTAGCTGGGCAGGCCACTCTCAGCAGGCCTTGGCCCTCTAGGATCCAGTGCAAAGCTGGGTGGTGATGCAGTCATAGTAATATCACTAGACTAGCAACTCCGAGCCCCAGATAAACACTCCAGGCACGTAGGTTCAAATCCCACCATGGCAGGTGGTGAAATTTGAATTCAGTAAAAATCTGTAATTAAAGGCTAGCCTATGATAACCAGATAGCCACTGTCAATCGTCATTGAAAACACATCTGGTTCACTAATATCCTCACCTAGTCTCATCTACATGTGACTCCATAGCATGTGGTTCACTCTTAACTACCATATTAAATGGCCCAGAAAGCTATTCAATTTGAGCGAAGTTAAAAATCACACACCAGGTTATAGTCCAACAGGTTTAATTGGAAGCACACTAGCTTTCAGAGTGACGCTCCTTCATCAGGTGATTAGGGATGGGCAATAATGCTGGCGTTAGTGACACCCAGATCCCATGAATGAGTACAAAAAGGATAACTAGTCAAGTTTTCCAGGTCAACATGGCTAACTACAGTGAGACTCCCTTCACCCCTGGGAGTCATTGTCTATAGGAATGGTGCCACAAGACTGGAGGATAGCAAATGTTGTTCCCTTGTTCAAGAAGGGGAGTAGAAATAACCTTGGTAATTATGATTGTGTGGAAAGTGTTGGAAAGGGTTATAAGAGATAGGATTTATCATTATCTAGAAAAAAAATAAGTTGATTACGGATAGCCAACACGGTTTTTTGAAGGGTAGGCATGCCTCACAAACCTTATTGAGTTTTTTGAGAAGGTGATCAAACAGGTGGATGAGAGTAAAGCAGTTGATGTGGTGTATAGGGATTTCAGCAAGGGGTTTGATAAGGTTCCCCACCATAAGCTATTGCAGAAAATACAGAGGCATGGGACAGAAATTTGCTAGCTGAAAGACAGAGTGGTGGTTGATGGGAAACATTCAACCTGGAGTTCAATTACTAATGGGGTGCTGCAAGGATCTATTTTTGGGTTCACTGTTATAGAGTCATAGAAATGTACAACATGGAAACAGACCCTTCGGTCCAACCCGTCCATGCCGACCAGATATCCCAACCCAATCTCGTCCCACCTGCCAGCACCCGGCCCATATCCCTCCAAACCCTTCCTATTCATATACCCATCCAAATGCCTCTTAAAATGTTGTAATTGGACCAACCTCCACCACATGTTCTGGCAGCTCATTCCATACACGTACCACCCTCTGCTTGAAAATGTTGCCCCTTAGGTCTCTTTTATATCTTTCCCCTCTCACCCTAAGCCTATGCCCTCTAGTTCTGGACTCCCCGACCCCAGGGAAAAGACATTGTCTATTTATCCTATCCATGCTACTCATAATTTTGTAAACCTCTATAAGGTCACTCCTCAGCCTCCGACGCACAAGGGAAAACAGCCCCAGCCTATTCAGCCTCTCCCTGTAGCTTAGATCCTCCAACCCTGACAACATCATTGTAAATCTTTTCTGAACCCTTTCAAGTTTCACAACATCTTTCCGATAGGAAGGAGACCAAAATTGCATGCAATATTACAACTGTGGCCTAACCAATGTCCTGTACAGCCACAACATACCTCCCAACTCCTGTACTCAATACTCTGACCAATAAAAGGAAAGCATACCAAATGCCTTCTTCACTATCCTATCTACCTGTGACTCCACTTTCAAGGAGCTATGAACCTGCGCTCCATGGGGTCTTTGTTCAGCAACACTCCCTAGGACCTTACCATTAAGTGTATAAGTCCTGTTAAGATTTGCTTTCCCAAAATGCAGCACCTCACATTTATCTGAATTAAACTCCATCTGCCACTTCTCAGCCCATTGGCCCATCTGGTCCAGATCCTATTGTAATCTAAGGTAACCCTCTTCGCTGTCCATTACACCTCCAATTTTGGTGTCACCTGCAAACTTTATAACTGTCCCTCTTATGCTCACATCCAAATCATTTATGTAAATGACAAAAATTAGTGGGCCCAGCACAGATCCTTGTGGCACTCCACTGGTCACAGGCCTCCAGTCTGAAAAACAACCCACCACCACCACCCTCTGTCTTCTACCTTTGAGCCAGTTCTGTATCCAAATGGTTAGTTCTCCCTGTATTCCATGAGATCTAACCTTGCTAATCAGTCTCCCATGGGGAACCTTGTCGAACGCCTTACTGAAGTCCATATAGATCACATCCACTACTCTGCCCTCATCAATCGTCTTTGTTACTTCTTCAAAAAACTCAACCAAGTTTGTGAGACATGATTTCCCATACAAAAAGCCATGTTGACTATCCCGAATCAATCCTTGCCTTTCCAAATACATGTACATCCTGTCCCTCAGGTTTCCCTCCAACAACTTGCCCACCACCGAGGTCAGGCTCACCGGTCTATAGTTCCCTGGCTTGTCTTTGCCGTTCTTCTTAAACAGTGGCACATTTGCCAACCTCCAGACTTCTAGCACCTCACCTGTGACTATCAATGATACAAATATCTCAGCAAGAGGCCCAGCAATCACTTCTCTAGCTTCCCACAGAGTTCTCAGGTACACCTGATCAGGTCCTCGGGATTTATCCACTTTTAACCGTTTCAAGACATCCAGCACTTCCTCCTCTATAATCTGCACATTTTGCAAGATGTCACCATCTATTTCCCTACATTCCATATCTTCCATATCCTTTTCCACAGTAAATACTGATGCAAAATATTCATTTAGTATCTCCCCCATTTTCTGCGGCTCCACACAAAGGCCACCTTGCTGATCTTTGAGGGGCCCTATTCTCTCCCTAGTTACCCTTTTGTCCTTAATATATTTGTAAAAACCCTTTGGATTCTCCTTAATTCTATTTGCCAAAGCTATCTCATGTCCCTGTTTTGCCCTCCTGATTTCCCTCTTAAGTATACTCCTACTTTCTTTATACTCTAAGGATTCACTCGATCTATCCTGTCTATACCTGACATATGCTTCCTTCTTTTTCCTAACCAAACCCTCAATTTCTTTGTTTGTCATTTTTATAAATGACCTGGATGAGGGCATAGAAGGATGGCTTAATAAATTTGCAGATGACACTAAGGTCAGTGGAGTTGTAGATAGTGACAAAGGATGTTATACGTTACAGAGGGACATAGATAAGCTGCAGAGCTGGGCCGAGAGGTGGCAAATGGAGTTTAATGCAAAACAAAGTGCAACGTTATTCACTTAGGAAGGAGTAAGAGGAATGCAGAGTACTGGGCTAATGGTAAGATTCTTGGTGGTGTAGATGAGCAGAGAGATCTCAGTGTCCAGGTACATAAATCCTTGAGTTGCCACCCAGGTTGACAAAGTTGTTAAGGTGACATACAATGTGTTAGCTCTTACTGGTAGAGGGATTGAGTTTCAGAACCATGAGATCATGCTACAGCTGTACACAACTCTGGTGCGGCCACATTTGGAATATTGCATACAGTCCTGGTCACTGCATTACAGGAAGGATGTGGCAGCTTTGGAAATGGTTCATAGGAGATTTACTAGGATGTTGCCTGGTATGGAGGTAAGGTCTTACAAGGAAAGGCTGAGGGATTTGACGCTGTTTTCATTAGAGAGAAGAAGGTTGAGAGGTGACTTTTGAGACATATAAGATAATCAGAGGGTTAGATAGGCTGGACAGTGAGAGCCTTTTTCCTCGGATGGCGATGGCTAGTATGAGGGGACATAGCTTTAAATTGAGGGGTGATATAGGACAGATGTCAGAGGTAGTTTCTTTACTCATAGTAGTAGGGGTGTAGAACACACTGCCTGCAACAATAGTAGACTCGCCATCTTTAAGGGCATTTAAATGGTCATTGGATAGGCATATGGATGAGAATGAAATAGTGTAGGTTAAATGGGCTTCAGATTGGTTCCACTGGTCGGCGCATCAAGGGCCAAAAGGCCAGTACTGTGCTATTATATTCCATGTTCTATGGTGGACACTAGCACTTGAGGTTGAATAAGGCAGTACAGAACAGGATTTAAACACCTCACTTGAAAAAGGAGACCTTCAGCACACCCAGTCAGCAAACCCTCTTTGAGGCATTCAGCTTTGATCTTTGCACTTCAGTCCTGGAGTGGGATTGGAATACCACCTTATGGTTCAGGAAGTAAGTTTGCCATAAACTGACACTTTATATGAGAAGCGAATGTAACTAAAACACTACCGTCATTACCGACATTTCTTCCAGGTGTCCTATAAAACAATTACTGAATAGGGTAGTGGCATTAGCAGCCAATGGAATATAAAGGTTGCCCAGATAAATTATTTGCTTGAGCTCTGGGCTCTTTTCACTGTGTTCAGCTATCTCACATTCAGAGGGTGGTTCCTCCAACACCCAAGTTCTCTTCCCTACTGTTGGACTGAAACTATGACTTCTTAGCACTTTGAAGATCAAGCTGCAACAATTTCCCAATGTTTGAAGTTTTGAAATCAATTCAAAATGATAGCATCCCTTTACTGCTGCTAGTGCAATCCTCTTTCAGTAATACAATACAGAAAAGGCAAATGTGGAATCATCATGTACCACATCAAATTATTAAGTTAAATTCTTAAGCACTGACCTGTAAATCCCAATGCTCAGAAATATAATTACCTAGAGAACACCAAGAATTGTGCAGCAAATTCCATTCTCGGTTTTTCAGGACAGTCTGGCTGTGTTGTTTCTAAACCAATGCATCATTCTGAAAGCCCAAAGTCATATCAAAAAGAGCCTGATTGCTGGAAAGCATCAGACAACTCCTTACAGATGCCAGACAATATGGCCTTCCCATTAATTTCTGGAGGAACATGTTGAGTGCATTAAAACTAGCGAGTACAAATGACTGTCACTTCAGGTAACATTTAACTTTAAAGTTCTGAACTTCTTGACATAAAACTGAATTATGCTACATTACAATGTTGTAGAGAATTGACAGCACATAGTATTAATCAACTATGCTATCAATTCAGTTTGCATCCAAATTGCTTTTCTAAAAAGAGTCTAATTCACGCTGTTTGGAAATTAAATGGAGACTTGTGCAATGAGGTAACATCTGCGGTTTATATGGCAGTCAACAATTTCATCAGACTTGACATGTTAGCTGCTTTCTTGCCACATTGGCTGAATACTTCCAACATTTTCTGTTTTTATTTCAAAATTTCTAATATCGGCAGCATCTTGCTTTTCAGTTTACAGGAAGCTCCAAAGGTCCAAAGTTGTCATAATCTAGGACTTGTTCTTTCAGGAAACCAAACATGGTTACTTTGAGATGTGGCTGGAATAGCCCAGTACTTGCTAAACACTTCAGCAAACCATTGTTAATACTGACTGACCTTGGTCTAAAAGCTGGTTCAGTCAACATACAGAATTTCATTGTATCTGCAGTTCATTGCTAACATTGGGGAACTTTGTCAGAAGTCAAATAATTAGACAATTATTGCAAGGTTTGAATTGTTCACAGGAGATCAACAAATCACTCTTAAGAGTCAGTGCAAACTCTTCAACAGGGAAAGACAACATTTTGAGGGGTTTCTCCCACTGCTTGACTTTACTGAGTTTGGGACATAACACGCAAACTCCATTGTCACTCTTCAAACTTATGTACACCTGAAACTATTGTACAATAATTTTAAAAAGTGATGTCAAAACAGAGCAAGGATTTTGGTTGTAAATAGTATGATAATTATATTGGTCAGTAAATTCAATAGCCACTGAAAATAGGCATGGGGATGATGAGGTTTGATTATCCCATACCCACTGATTGCAATCCAAGCAGCACACCAGCTTCATGCATGCACTGATCGTTTCTATGGTTGGTGCATCCAGCCAGCACTACCCTTACTACTTAGTGGCTTGGCACATTAACAGGTATCATCATGATGAATGGCTTGTACTACTTGTTGCCAACTTATACTGCTTAGAAATAACCTGCACTTTTTAAAAGGGGAGGTGCAAATGTGACTGGAGCAGGAGCTTTAGCTAAGTATTACAGTTGATTAGAAGCTGCTTTAGGATAGGAATGAAGTATGGCACAAGAGAAAACAAAGTAAGCTCCAAGCTCTGAGTTTGCACTGGATGAAGGGGGCGAAAGAGGAAGAAGGGGGAAGTGGAGGGGAGGCCCTCCATATTCATGATCAAACAGCAGTGAGAGCAGGATTGCTGTCCTGGGACATACCCAGAGAATCCAGTCAACCTGGAAGCAGTGCCATCAAATGATCCCACACAAGTTGTTAAGGTCAGCAATTAATATCTCATCAACTGCACTGGTCACTCTCACACTGCAATAATTTACTTACCAAAGTCTCTAATTATCAGGAGTTATATCTTGCATACATGTGCTTTAATAGAAAAAACAATGTGTTGGAGCAATTCAGTTGGGCAGGTAACATGTGGAGAGAGAGCAGGATTAATGTTTTGAATCCAATCTGACTTTTCTAAGGAATACATATGCTCCACCTCACTCCTGCACAATACAGCTATACGCTTTGCCCTCTTGCAGCTTGCACACACAGTTGTTGGACTGCTGTCTAGATGATTCCTGATGAAGGGCTTATGCTTGAAACATCAACTATCCTACTCCTCGGAGGCTGCCTGACTGGCTATGCTTTTCCAGCACCTGATTCTTCGAATCTGATCTCCAGCGTCTGCAGTCCTCTCTCTCTCCATCTGAATAGATCTCTCAGATCTCAAATTGAATGCTGACCTCACTCTTTGAGCACCTTTTCTGCAGCTGTAACATTGCATTCCTCACTCCTGTTCTATTACCCTAATCGACTTTGTACAATATGATCTGCCTGTACGGTACTCACAAAACCTTTCACTGTACCTAGGTACATGTGACAATAATAAATCAAGTCAAATCAAAATCAAAAGATCCTCAACAATGGAATACCCTACAAAAGTTTAAGGCTTAAACAATTGCAGCAATTTTCAGCCAGTAGTGCCAAGTGGATGATCTGTCTCAGTTTCCTCTTGTACTCCCCAGCATCACAGATACCAGTCTTCAGCCAATTTGATTCTCTCCATATGATATCAAGAAGAGACTGGATACTGCAAAGGCTACAGGTCCTGACAACATCCAGCAATAGGACTGAAGATTTGTGCTCTAGAACTTGCTACATCTCTATCCAAGCTGTTCCAGTACAACTACAACATTGGAATCTACCCAGCAATGTGGAAATTTGCCCAGGTATATCGTGTACTCAAAGCAGGTCAAAACTAATTTGGCCGATTACTGTCCATCAGTGTACTCTTGATCACCAGTAACATGATGGAAGGTATCGTCAACAGTAGTATCAAGCAACACTTGCTTAGCAATTGGATGCCAGGAACTCCGTTTATGACAGCCTTGATTTGAACATGGCCAAAAGAGCTGAATTCTTGAGGTGAGGTGACATCAATGCCACATTTGACTTAGCTTAGCATCAAAGAGCCCTGGGAAAACTTGAATCAATTGGAATCAGGAGAAGTAAAGCTCTCTGATGATTGGAGTCATAACTGACACAGAGGAAAATAATTGTAGTGGTTGTTGTTCAATCATCTCAGCTCCAAGACTTCTCTGCAAAAGTTCCTCAGGGTAGTGTCCTAGGCCCAACCATCTTTAGCTGTTTCAATGGTTTTTCCTCCATCCTAAGGTCAGAAGTGGGGCTGTTCCCTGACGATTGCACAATGTTCAGCACCATGCCACGATTCCACAAATACTGAAGCAGTCCATGTTCAAATGAAGCAAGCCCTAAACAATTATGAAGTACCAAACGAGAGTTGGAATAGTCTGGATGGTTGCTTCGTAGAAGGATTCAAAACTACCTCACACAACAGAGAAAGTGAGAAGACTAAGGAAAATCAAAGTGATTACTTGAAAGCTCTAATACGTTCTTGTTTTGTCCCATATGTACTGAGGTACCCCCAACATGATGGAAGGTAAAGAGGAACTTGTGATCAGAAATAACAATAGAACAGGAAATGGTTTACTGAGATTCAGGTTTAAAGAATTCGTGTTCACAGAATATGCTGCTATTACCGCTTTTCATTGAAATGTAAAATCTTATGACATGATTTTTTTTTCAGTTAATACCTGGGAGTTTGAATTTACTTTTAAAGTTACTGGTCTCTACCAAGATCAAGATAGAAGAGCTTATAGAGATGGTAAGGAGTAAGATTATGAAGGGATTTATAAACAGGGATGTAAATTTTAAACTGAGGCATTGGTTGACCAGAAACCAGCATATTCAATAAGCCCAGGGAGGCAGGGTGAATGGGACTGTGTGTAAGTAAAGGCACAAGCAGCAGAGCTTTGGATGACTGGGGAAGGCTGACCAAAGGTTCACTGAAATCCTTAAGTCTAAAAGGTAACAAAGGCATGAACGGGATTTCAGCATCAGAGGAGTTGGAGCAGGGGCAGTGATTGGGGATATTTCAGAACTGGAACCATGCACACACACAAGCGCAAGCTTGCACTCTTATTTACTTCTCCCAAATTTCAGCCATTGCTTGACTGGTGGAAGACTAAAACCAGATTTTGCAACAGGAGATGAGGAAAACTCCTGCAGAGACTCAATAACTGAGATCTTGTGGTTGTCAAGAATGTTTAACAGCAGCAAGGAGAAACTGAAGCTGCTGCCCTTCTCCAGCTCGGCTTTAGATTTGAACAAAGATGGCAGCCTTAACACAATAAGTTTAGAATATTCAGGTTTTGCAGTTAAAGTAAATCAAATATTGAGACACACACTCTACATTAGATCTCCCTATATCCCCTGCTGAGCTTACTTTAGCACACAGGTGACTATTTTGCTCATTGATTCCCGCAAATTACAAGTTCAGGTCTCACAGAAATATTTTCCCTCAAAACAAAGTTATTGACATCTCTGCAGAACTGTAAGGCAGTGATTTTTTTTTAAAAATTGATTCAACATTTAAGAGGAAATAGTCCACTTCACGTAGCAGCATCTCTAGTCCTTGGAAATGGTGCCTACGTGACTTGCAATTATATTGGTCCCTCAGAATTTATTCACTCAGTGAAATATCAATGAATTAATTTGAATATTATCTAAATACTATGTAATAAAATAAATATAGGTTACACTCAAGTCCTCAACCATGTTTTCCAATCAGATCTTGCCACCATTTATTCCAGATGCTAAAAAAGCAAAATTGGCTTTGTAAGCATTGTCCTTCTAGTGTGCCTTCAAATCCCCATTATGATTAAATAGTAACTCAAGATAATTGTCACATATTAGCAGCAGAATTTAATGGGACGAAATATAACTTTATTGAGTCAATTTTATACATGTGCCCCTACAACAGGCACATCAATAAAACCAACTGAGCAGTGCAGAGGTTGATATGGGATTTTCCAGTGAAATTCTTCAGAGTATCAAACTCTCACCTCAGACCGATACTCCAATGCTGTTGCCTTATTCAGATGTTGCCGTGGAATTTCACATCTTAAATAACTAACAATAAGCAGTGCTTTAAGAAGAAGTTGAACATGGCCCAAGGATTTTAGTTTTTTTCCATCATATTGTGGAGCAGAAAGGAGTAGGCCTGCCCTCCCAGTGAAAGGAAACTATGTGACAATGAAGGCTCAAGAGACAATACAGCAAACTTATTCGAGGTGCTGTTCGCTGAGTGGATGTTAGGTTGTATTGTGTGCTATAAGTCTACTTATTGGCCAATCCCCACTTCTGCTGTTCTTTACAAAACTGTACATTTTTTAATCTCCTTTCTCCGTCGGCAATGCTCTTGCACTGAACATGTTACATTTCCATTATTACTTTTGTTTCAACTGAATGCTTGGAATCTAAAAGTCTCCCTTCATCAGACAGACTCCTTGTTGCCAACTGCACAGTGCCACAGAATATGGGGCAAGGTCATACAGTCAGAGATGTACACACGGAAGCAGACCTTTCAGTCCAACCTGTCCATGCCAACCAAATATCCCAACCCAATCTAGTCCCACCTGCCAGCACCCACCCATATCCCTCAAACTCTTCCTATTCATATACCCATCCAGATGCCTTTTAAACATTGCAATCATACTAGCCTCCACCACTTCATCTGACAGCTCATTCCATACACAGACCACATCTAGTCCCATTTGCCAGCACTTGGCCCATATCCCTCTAAACCCCTCCTTATCATATACCTATCCAGATGCCTTTTAAATGTTGCAATTGCACCAGCCTCCACTAATTCCTCTAGCAGCTCATTTCATACATGCACCACCCTCGCGTAAAAACGTTGCCCCTTACAAACCTTTAAGATCTTTCCCCTCTCACTCTAAACCTATGCTGTCCAGTTCTGGACTCCCCCATCTCAAGGAAAAGACTTCTCTATTTACCCTATTCACGATCCTCATGATTTTGTAAACCTCTATAAAAGGTCACCCTTCAGCCCCCGATGCTCCAGGGAAAAACAGCCCTAGCCTATTCAGCCTCTCCCTGTAGCTCAAATCTTCCAACCCTGGCAACATCCTTGTAAATCTTTTCTGAACCCTTTCAAGTTTCATAATATCCTTCCAATAGGAAGGAGACCAGAATTGCACACAACATTCCAAAATTAGCCTAACCAACATCCTGTACAACTGCAACATGACCTCCAAACTCCTATACTCAATGCTTTGCTCAATAAAGGAAAGCATACCAAACGCCTTCTTCACTATCCTATCTACCTGCGACTCCACTTTCAAGGAGCTATGAACCTGCACCTACAAGGTCTCTTTGTTCAGCAACACTCCCTAGGACCTTACCATTAACTGTATAAGTCCTGCTAAGATTTGTTTTTCCCAAAATGCAGCACCTCGCATTTATCTAAATTAAACTCATCTGCCACTCCTCAGCCCATTGCCCCATCTGATCAAGATCCTGTTATATACAGAGGTAAACTTCTTCACCGTCCACTACACCTCCAATTTTGGTCTCATCTGCAAACTTACTAAACTATACCTCCTATGTTCACATCCAAATCATTTATATAAATGACAAAAAGTAGAGGACCCAGCACCGATCCTTGCGATTCTCCACTGGTCACAGGCCTCCAGTCTGAAAAACAACTGTCCACCACCACCGTGTCTTCTACCTTTGAGCCAGTTCTGTATCCAAATGGCTGGTTCTTTCTGCATTCCATGAGATCTAACCTTGCTAACCAGTCTCCCATGGGGAACCTTGTCAAATGACTTACTGAAGCCCATATACATCGTGTCTACTGCTCTGCCCTCATCAATCCTCTTTGTTACTTCTTCGTAAAACTCAATCAAGTTCGTGAGGTGAGGAGAAAGAAATGATCTTGGTTTTAGGGTGGCATGTAAGCTGATTCACTTTTGCTATGTTGCCAATTTGAAACACGAGATGAATGTTCTATCACATTTGTCAACAGCAATGAATAGTATTGAACTTTATCTGTTCTGCATTTATTTTACCTTAAAAGATTGACATGCCTCAGGTGCCACCCATCTGAGAGTTACAAAGTAGCTCCTTACTGCAGGATTTATAAGTAGCTCTCACTGACACACAACTCCAAGGTTATATTTTTGCCTCTCCAAAATTAAGCCATTTTAATGCTACCAATGCATTGTAAATGACTACTTTACTGAAGAAGTTCATTTGCAGTAATATAATAATACATTTCACAGGTACAAAAATTAAACAAAATAGATGTTCTGGAACATTTGCATTAATAACTAGAGGGCCATTATATAAAACTAAAGTTTTTCTATACATTAGCTGAAGAGGAATTGGCAAAGAATGGCATATTAATGGACCAAATACCCACAAGTGATGCCAGATGGCCAGGTAGCTCAGGACGCTAGCAAATCAAGACCGATCAGATGTTGAGAATTAGCACGTGGTGGAATATACTACATGTGCTCTAACTACCTGCAAATATCAGCCACAGCTGCAGATATCAAAGGATTCTGTCATTCACTCATGTTAGCTCCCTCAGGAAGACTTACATTCTCTTATCCAATGTCAGTCACTTTAAAAGACACCGCTGCATTGAGGTTCGACACTAGCAGGTCTTTCCAAGGTTCTATAGGAGATTGTGCAGTATCTCTTAGTCAGCTAATCAAATATATCAGGGTGGTCACCAATGCCCTGATAGATATCTATAGAATACCTGATTTGTGATAGTGGTTAGGAACCCATAAAAGTGCAGATGCTAGATGTGCCAAGCAGGCTCTGACATCTACATTGCATCTGAATTCCAACCAGCCCAATGCTGCGGGATGCCTTTATGGATACTGCTTTCAAGATCATTAGTGGTCTCAATTTAAGACAGTGACTGGAGAAGCAAATTAAAACTGTGGCAAATGTAGAGAGTTTATGGTGAGATCAACTAGGAGAAGGTGAGGACTGCAGATGCTGGAGACCAGAGTTGAAAAGTGTGGTGCTGGGAAAACACAGCAGGCCAGGCAGCATCCAAGGAGCAGGAGAATCGACATTTCGGGCATAAGCCCTTCTTCAGTTTATGGTGAGAGCCAAATGCAGACCTTCCCCAGTCTAGATGTAGGCGATGTGGCTTTTCCAAGACTAGATGTTGGATTCGCAGATCTGACAATACAGATGCAGTGAAAAGGGACAAAAGTAGTAACTGAAGATGAAAAGCTTGCAATAATAGAATCAACTATGAGGGGGGAGTCTATGAGGATTATTCTAACAAGGACCATGTAGATCGGGAACACAAGGATTGATCCTTGGATGAAATGGTGTGATGTAAAATTCAACGATGAATTTGAAATTATATTTAGTTTTGAAACCATGAAGGGGATTTATGTCAGATATAATGGATAGAGCAGGGTAAGGAATCGATGTTGCAGGTTCCAGGGTTTAGATCTTTCATTAAGAACAAGCAAGGCAGTAAAAGAGGGGGAGGGGTGACTTTGTTAGTCAAGGATACTATAATGGTGGCTGAGAGAACTTTTGACAAGAACTCGTCTACTGAGATGGTGTGGGCTGAGGTTAGAAACAGGAGAGGAGAGGTCATACTGCTTGGAGTTTTTTTTTTAATAGGCCACCACAGAGTTCCAGGGAGGTGGAAGAGAGGATTGTCAAAATTATTCTGAGTAGGAGTGAAAGGAACAGGATGGTCATTAGGGGGGACTTTAACTTCCTCAACATGTACTAGATTTATAGCATTTCTAGTCAATCAGATGGATCAGTTTTCGTCCAATGTGTACAGGAGGGTTTCCTGATACAGTATGTCGAAGTGCCGAAAAGAGGAGAGGCCACACTGGATCTGGTGCTTGGTAATGAACCAGGCCAGGTGTTTGATTTAGTTGTAGGTGAGCACTTTGGAGAGAGTGACCATAATTCAGTTACATTTAGTTTAGCGATGGAAAGGGATAGGTACATGCCACAGGTCAAGAGTTATCGATGGGGAAGGGCAATTATAATACGATTAGGCAAGAATTAGGATACATGGAATAGCATAGCAAAATGCAGAGGATGCAGACAATAGAAATGTGGAGCTGATTTAAGGAACAGATATTGCGTGTCCTTGACAGGTATGTCCCTGTCAGGCAGGGAGGAAGGGATAAGGGCACCATGGTTTACTACAGAAATTGCATCTCTTGTTAAGCAGAAGAAAGAGGCTTGTGTGTTTATGAGGCAAGATAGTTCAGACGAGGCGATGGAGAGTTACAGATCAGCTAGGAAGGATTTAAAGAGAGAGTTAAGAAGAGCAAAGAGAGGACACGAGCAATCTTTAGCAAATAGAATAAAGAAGAACCCTAAAGCTTTCTATAGGTGTGTGAGGAATAAAAGGATGACTAGGGTAGAAATAAGGCCAGTCAAAGACAGAGGTGGGAAGTTGAATGTGGACCCTGTGGAGATTGGAGAGGTGCTAAATGAACATTTCTCATCAGTTTTCACTCAGGAAAAGGAGAATATTATAGAGGAGAAGAATGAGGTACGATATTGTACTAGAAAGGATCAAGGTTAGTTACAAACAGGTGTTATCAATTCTAGAAGGAGTGAAAGTAAACAAGTCCCCTGGGTCGGATGGATTTATCAGAGGATTCTCTGGGAAGCTAGGGAGGAGATAGCAGAGCCTTTGGCTTTGATATTTAAGTTGTCATTGTCTACAGGTTAAGTACCAGAGGACTGGAGGATTGCAAATGTTGTGCCCTTGTTCAAGAAGGGCAGTAGAAATGACCCAAGTAATTATAGACCAGTGAGCCTTACTTCTGTTGTTGGAAAGGTTTTGGAAAGGATAATAAGAGATAAGATTTATAATCATCTAGCAAGCAACAATTTGATTTCAGATAGTCAACATGGTTTCGTCAAGGGCAGGTCATGTTTCACAAACCTCTGAGTTTTTTGAGAAGGCGACTAAGCATGTAGATGAGGGTAGGGCAGTTGACGTGGTATACATGGACTTCAGTAAAGCCTTTGATAAGGTTCCATATGGTAGGCTGTTGGAGAAAATGCAGAGGCATGGAATTGAGGGTGATTTAGCTGTTTGGATTAGAAACTGGCTTTCTGAAAGAAGACAGCGAGTGGTGGTTGATGGAAAATATTCAGCCTGGAGTCCAGTTACTAGTGGTGTGCCACAAGGGTCTGTTTTGGGACCACTGCTGTTTGTCATTTTTATAAATGACTTAGACACAGGCATAGGTGGATGGATTAGAAAATTTGCAGATGACACTAAAGTCGGTGGAGTAATGGACAGTTTGGAAGAATGTTACAGGTTGTAGGGGGACTTGGATAAACTGCAGAATTGGGCTGCGAGGTGGCAAATGGAGTTCAATGCAGCTAAGTGTGAGGTGATGCACTTTGGGAAAAATAACAGGAAGGCAGAGTACTGGGTAGATGGAAAGATTCTTGGTAGTGTGGATGTGCAGAGGGATCTTGGAGTCCATGTACATAGATCCTTGAAAGTTGCCACCCAGGCTGATTGTGCTCTGAAGGAGGCATATGGTGTGTTAGGTTTCGTTCGTAGAGGGATTGAGTTCCGGAGCCACAATATCATGCTGCAACTATACAAAAAGCTAGTGCGGCCACACTTGGAATATTGTGGACAGTTCTGGTCCCCATATTTCGGGAAGGATGTGGAAGCATTGGAAAAGGTGTAGAGGAGATTTACCAGGATGTTGCCTGGTCTGGAGGGAAGGTCTTAGGAGGAAAGGCTGAGAAACTGGAGTCTGTTCTCCTTGGAAAGAAGAAGGCTAAGGAGGGGATTTGATAGAGACACACAAGATGATCAGAGGATCAGACAGGGTAGATAGTGAAAGGCTTTTTCCTAGGATGATGACGACATCAGCTTGTAGGAGGAAGCATAACCACAAATTCAGGGGTGATAGCTTTAAGACAGATGTCAGAGGCAAGTTCTTTACGCAGAGTGGTAAGGGCATGGAATGCCCTACCTGCTAATGTAGTCAACTCAGCCACATTAGGGAGATTTAAACAATCCTTGGATAAGCACATGGATGAGGATGGGATAGGGTTTGGGGACTGAGAATAGTTCACAGGTCAGTGCAACATCGAGCGCCAAAGGACCTGTTCTGCGCTGTATTGTTCTATGTTCTATAATTTTATTGGCAAGCACTCAGCCAAAGATGAAATAGCTAAAATCAGAAATTAAAGGAATGAGTAATTGTGCTTACCTTGAAGAAAGAAGCCAAAAGGGAATGGTTAAGATTATGAGGCACTTTCTGAACTTTCAAAACATTTTTATGCCATATTTCAGAATCAGGTGCACACTTTAAAGATGTGGAAAACTAAAGAAAGAATTCAGACAAACTTCCTTTTTGAAAAGAGAGCTGACATATGAAACAAACTTTAGAAACAAAGTGTAGGTGGTGAACATTAAGGTGCATCAAAAAGGAAGTCACCAAGCTCTAAGCTACATTCTATGACCTTGATTAGCAGAGATGAACTGCAAACAAAGACAATCGAAGATCGGGGCAGCAGAGTCTCTAAAGGTTCTTCCTCCTCTCCTAAGCACTTTTGTCCAACAGGAAGCCTTATATTTGGAGATCCACATCTCCATCCACTCCAATCTCCAGCTCTACTCTAGCAGCTTTACTTTAAGAGAACTCATGTTGTTGCAGTGATCCCGGAACTGCTCGTCATCATCCTGAAAACTGGTAATCAAGCCCCAATACATTATTGGCCTTCATAAAATGGAGACATGACCAATGGTGTCACTAAAATGGTTACTTGCCTAACTTTAACTGCTATCTAAGACAAAACCTCACACCGGTTTAATCAACAAAGAAGAAAACAAACATTATAAACAAACTTATTCTTTCTAATCAAGTGAAAAAAAATGGATTAACTAATACTATGCAAATTTAAAATATAGGAAACAGAAATGCAGAAAATAGGAAGAGTAGGTCATTTATCAAATTGAGCCTGCGCTACCATTCAACAAAATCATGGCTGGATCTCTACATCAATGCCATGCTCCGCTCTTCTCCCATTCCCCTTGACACCTTTAGCTTTAGAAATCTATTACTTTTTATCAACACTTTCAGTAGCTTGGCCTCCACCACCTTCTGTGTTAGAGAACTCCACAGATTCACCACCCTCAGTGAAATAATTTCTTCTTAACTCAGTCCAAAATGGACTTAACCTTATCCTGAGACCATGTCTCCTTGATCTGAAAAATCCCAGCCAGGAAAAGCATCATTCCTACATCCAGACCTGTCAGAATTTTACATGATTTAATGAGATCTTCTCTCATTCTTCCAAAATTCAGGGACAGACCCAATTGACTCAATCTCTCCTCCTATGACAAACTGCCATCCCAGGATGGAGTCAGGTGTATATTCACTCAATACCCTCTGTGGCACATATATCCTGTTTGGGTAAGGAGACCAAATTTGCACACAATACTGTAGGTGTGGTTTAAACTATATCGCTGTACCGCTTCTCATTCAAGCACTCTTGCAATGAAGACCAACACACCAATTGCATTCCTGATTGCTTGCTTCACCTGCATGTTTGCTCTCAATGACCAGTGTACAATGACACCCAGGTCCCTTTGTACACCAATATATCCCCAATCTTTCTCTGTTTAAGTAATACTCTTTCATTCTGTTTTTCCCAATGAACTGGACAACATGACACTTATCCATGCTATACTGCATTTTCCCACTCACTCAGCATATCTAAACATTGTCCTGAAGCCTTTATGCATTTTTCTCACAAGTCCTACCTAGTTTTGTGTCATCAGCAAACTCAGAGATATTACATTTGATTTCTTTATCCAGTTGATTTATAGAGAGAGAGTTAGGCCCGAAGCACTAAACCCTGCACACCCCACTTCTCACTGCCTTTCACCCAGATAAAGATTAACTTATTCCTCGAGTGTGGTGTCAGCAAATCAGTCAATATCAGTATACTATTAGTAATCCCATCTGCTTCGATTTTGCACAATAAATTCCTATGCAAAAATTTATAAAAAGCTTTCAGAAAGTTAAAATATACCACATCCACTGGTTCTCCCTCATTTACTCCACTAGTTGCATTCTGAAAAAAAGGTTTGTCAAATAATTCCCTTACATAAATCCACATTGACTTTGTGCAATCCCATTGATATTTTCTAAGCATTCCTTTATTACATCCTTAAAGACTCTAGCATTTTCCCTACTGATGGTGTTCAGTGAATTTTCCATTTCTGTCCTCCCTCCTTTTGTAAAAAAAAAAACAGTGGTGTCACATTTGCTATCTGTCAATCTACCAGGGTTGTTCCAGAAAGTTTGGAAGATAATAAGTTATGCACTTCCCTTGCCACCTCCTTTATTACTCTGACAAGAAGACTATAAAGCCTTTGCAATTTATCGGTTTTCAGTCTTGTTATTTTCTCCAGTACTTTTTTAAAAAACTAATACTAATCTCCTTTAATTCTTCCTTCTCATTAGATGGTTGGTTCTTTAGCATTCTGTGAAGTTATTTGTGTTTTCTTCTTTGAAATTGTTTAATGTTCTGTCATTTCCTTGTTCTCCACTATCGATTCTCTCACTTCATGTTGTAAGTGGCCGACACTTGACTGCACTAATATCTTTTTCCATACTTATGTAAGCTCTTACAGTGCATGTAAGAGTTTTGCAGATTTACTTTCAAATTTTTTTCCCCCCTCTTCATTCGTCTCTGGTTCCTCCTTTGCTGGGTTTTAATGTGCTCCTAGTCCTCAGGCTTACTGCTTTTCTTTAAAGCAACTTTATGAGACTCCTTTTGGGAGCTAAAATTACCCTTAATTTCTTTTGGTAGCTCTGGTTGGGCCACTTTTCCTGTTGTGATCTGCCACCTGAAAGAAACATAACTGTTACAATGTACATATTCAATCTTTAAACATTAACCAATACCTATCCACTGTCACTTTTTAATGAAGTTTCCCAGTCTATCGTACGTTTGTAATGTCCTTTGCTTAGATTTAAGGTTTTAGTTTAGGATTGGACTCCTTCCTTTTCTACCCCAATCAAGAACTCTTATCATATTATGGTCACTTTTTCCCTTAAGGACCTTGTGCAGCAAGATTACTCATTATTAATAATAATCATAATACTCATTGCACAAAACCAATTCTAGGGTAAGCTGTTCACTAGCTGGTTCCTCAACGTACTGGTCTAAACCAAAGACGGCATGTACAATCTTCAGGAATTTGTCCACCACAGTATTATTGCTATGTGGTTTGCCCACTGTATGTAGATTAACACCATCTATGATTGCTGTAGCATCTTGTTGCATACATCTTGAATGTTCTATTTAATGACATCCCATAATTTATTACTATTGTTTAGAAGCTAATAGATATCTCCCACTGTTTTCCATCACTTGTTGCTTCTTAGCTTCACCCACATCGATTCCACAACTAGACTTACTGCACAAAAAAATTCTTTTTCACAATCGTACAGATTTCATCCTTCAAGAACAATATCACTCAATGTCTTTTTCCTTTTTTGCCTGTTCTTCCTAAAGATTGAATATGCTGGGATGTTCAGTTTCCAGCCTTGGCAACTTGCACCTTTATCTTTGTAAACACAATCATACTTTGTCAATATTTCTACAAATATCTGTTCACTCAAATATAGTACCTTTAGATCTGTTCTGACAACATTTTTCATACTCTTTTACACTATGGATTGATTTGCTGCTAGCCCTTGTTTCCACTACCTTAAACTTTTGCTTCCTACTTTTCAGGCTTTCATGTCCATCTTTGTTTCCCTCATTCTTCAAACGCCCTTGCCCATCACCAGCCCCGGTCACTTTTCCTGTTCTTCTGCTTCTCTGGTATACACACCCTCCCTAAGTACCAGTGGTTAGTCCCAGTACTGCTGAGCTGCAACCCATCATCAAGTTTGCACAGACCCCATCTTCCCGAGCATTGATCCCAAAGCCACATGAATCTAAACTCCTCCTTCCTACATAGTGACTCCAGCTATGCATTCAATTAGTCTATCTTGCTTGGACATTGTTGTGGTTCTGTTCGCCGAGCTGGGAATTTGTGTTGCAGACGTTTCGTCCCCTGTCTAGGTGACATCCTCAGTGCTTGGGAGCCTCCTGTGAAGCGCTTCTGTGCAGAAGCGCTTCACAGGGGCTCCCAAGCACTGAGGATGTCACCTAGACAGGGGACGAAACGTCTGCAACACAAATTCCCAGCTCGGCGAACAGAACCACAACAACGAGCACCCGAGCTACAAATCTTCTCACAAACTTTGCTTGGACATGGCGGTGGGAGTAATCTGGAGATTACCATCTTCAAGGCGTTGCTTTTGATTTATTTTCTAGGAGCATTTATTTTACATGCAGGATCACATTCCTCTTCATTTAACCAATATCCGTGGTACTGACACTGATTACAACCTTTGGCTGTTCTCTCTCCCCCTTCAGACTTTCCAGTAGCCAAGTCCCTGTTACCAAGCAGGCAGCATGCATGCCTGATGTCAACTCTGTGGCTACAGAAATATTCCTGTTCCCTGTACGATAGAATTCCCTATTACTACTGCTCTCCCATTCTTTATTCCTCCCCCTCACCATGCCCCTGAGCAACTCCTGGTGTCACAGGCTTGACTCTCATTGGCTGACCTCACCTGCAGCAGAGGTCTTGATTTGCTCGATTAGCCCTGCCCCAAGCTTCAGGAAGACTTTAGGTTGAAAATCAGTAATTTCAAGTTCCACAAGCTGTTACCAGGTTGCTTTTCAACCCAAAGACACGTGGTGCCAGCCTTACAGGACCTTGTGTAACTAATAAATGAATACCACACTGTTCCACTTTTGACTTTCACATTGTGAATCAATCGACAAAAGAAAACACATTGTCCTCAAAAATGCAGCATTTACATAACAACATCCCCTCACCCCATTGGTATCTGTTATCCTGCAGCGCTCAGTCATTGTCCTCTTCAAAGCTCTTGTTATGCTATCCATCAACCTTGACCTGCCTTCTGATATCCTCAACTGTCAGAACCTCACCAATCAATCCTCCAGGTACAACTATCTTCCATGTATAATGAATCTTGACCCGCGATCTGTAGACATTGACCTTCCCTGTGTAGTCCTGCTTCTTTCTGTTTCAAGAAATGTCAATATAGACTTCAGTAAGGTGTTCAACAAGGTTCCCCATGGGAGACTGGTTAGCAAGGTTAGATCTCACGGAACACTGGCAGAACTTGCCACTTGGATACAGAACTGGTTCAAAAGGTGGTGGTGGAGGGTTATTTTTCAGATTGGAGGCCTGTGACCAGTGGAGTGCCACAAGGATCAGTGCTGGGTCCACTACTTTTCATCATTTATATAAATGATTTGGATGGAAGCATAAGATTTACAGTTAGTAAGTTTGCAGGTGACACCAAAATTGGAGGTGTAGTGGACAGCGAAGGAGGTTACTTCAGATTACAACAGGATCTGGACCAGATGGGATGAGAAGTGGCCGATGGAATTTAATTCAGATAAATGCGAGGTGCTGCACTTTGGGAAAGCAAATCTTAGCAGGACTTATATACTTAAATGGTAAAAGGTCCTAGGGAGTGTTGCTGAACAAAGAGACCCAGGAGTACAGGTTCATAACTCCTTGAAAGTGGAGTCGCAGGTAGATAGGATAGTGAAGGCGGCTTTTGTTATGCTTTCCTTTATTGGTCAGATTATTGAGTACAGGAGTTGGGAGGTCGTGTTGTGGCTGTACAGGACATTGGTTAGGCCACTGTTGGAATATTGCATGCAATTCTCGTCTCCTTCCTATCGGAAAGATGTTGTGAAACTTGAAAGGGCTCAGAAAAGATTTACAAGGATGTTGCCAGGGTTGGAGGATTTGAGCTATAGGGAGAGGCTGTTTTCCCTGGAGCGTCGGAGGCTGAGGGGTGACCTTATAGAGGTTTACAAAATTATGAGGGGCATGGATAGGGATAGGATAAATAGACAAAGTCTTTTCCCTGGAGTAGGGGAGTCCAATACTAGAGGGCATAGGTTTAGGGTGAGAAGAGAAAGATATAAAAGAGACCTAAGGGGCAACTTTTACACACAGAGGGTGGTACTTGTATGGAATGAGCTGCCAGAGGAAGTGATGAAGGCTGGTACAATTGCAACATTTAAGAGGCATTCGGATGGGTATATGAATAGGAACAGTTTGGAGGGATATGGGCCGGGTGCTGGCAGGTGGGACTAGATTGGGTTGGGATATCTGGTCGGCATGGACAGGTTGGACCGAAGAGTCTGTTTCCATGCTGTACATCTCTATGACTCTATGAGGGAGTTGCCACCTCCATCCCTCAACTAGCTTTGTCATGATCACCTGATCTCAGTGCCTCCGCTCTCCAGCGCAACAACGCTCTCTATACAAAGAAAGCAGTTACTAATCTATTTCAATCCACTAGGAAGACCACTTCACCTTGCATACATCATCTTTAATCAACCTGAAGGCATGCATTTACATCTGGATACTGATTAATGGCATGACAATATATTAAAAACAGCTTCTCACTATTGGCAAATGGCAAGCACAATCTACAGCTTTTATTCCACCATCAGGAACATAACAGCTTACTTTCTCCTCCGTTAAATGCCCCTGTCCACTTGGCTTCCCATTTCCAGGAACTTCAAAACATTTCACCTACTGTTTCTCAAAGGTTGCCTCCTTTTGTATTTCAGGCTACCTTCGCCCACCCTCCTCTCTGACCTATCACCTCCATCTCCACCCCCATTCACCTATTGTACTCCAAGCTACTTTCTCCCCACTCCCACCCCCCCTCTCATCTATCTCTCCACTCTGTAGGCACCCTGCCTCTATTCCTGATGAAGGGTTTTTGCTCAAAACGTCAATTTTCCTGCTCCTCGGATGCTGCCTGACCTGCTGTGCTTTTCCAGCACCAATCTAATCTAGACTCCTTTTGTATTTTGTCCATCTCCCTCTCTACCTCAGCCTATCTGCCACTGAATTCTCATTCATGCCTTAGTATTTTCAAACCTAATTTTTCCAATGCTCACTGAGCTGGTTACCTATTTCCCATCCTCTAAATCTCAGCTCATCCCAAAGTGCTGCTGGTTATATCCTATACTATACCAAGTCCTTCTGATGTATCACCCCTAGTCCTGCTGACCTACAGTTGCTCCCAGACCCTTCAATTTAAACCCTTGTGCTGATCCCTTCTTGATATTACCTGGTTCTTCTTTCAACTCCAAATTAATCTGTCCATTCCTCGGAATTGGGCCTTTTCTGCATCTTACCTCCTATTGACCCACCGTAGACAGCCCTTTTCTTTTTAAAAACTGCCTTGGCTTTGCAAAATGGAATTCGCTTTGTAAACCATGGCCCCTCTCCCACTCTAAGTCCGACTCAATAACTTGGCTGATTATTCTTCTGTTAACCGTCGAAGGTTGTTTAACTACAAATTGACGTTGTTGCTGTGTATCCAGACTACATGATTTTGCTTGCACACAGTCACCAAGCTAATGATTTTAGTGACCTTTGCATAGACTTGCATCTACTTTGATCTCCACAGTGTGAGTACAATGAATATACATTCCTTGTCACAATTCCTTTTATAGCATCTCATCATTTTTCCTCTACCTGCAGGCTCATGTACAGAGTGAGAGCTCAAATCTATAAAATAATAACAGATACAAAAGATTCTCGATGGGACATACTAAGTGAATCAGCATCCCCAAGGGGGGAATATAACCTGGAGTGCAGCTCCTAATTCCAATTTAGTGGGTTGTACATTTCCATGATCCACAGTGTTAAACATCTAACAGCGTTCACTGTTCAACAACAAACACAAATAATCTTAAATTTGGAAAATCTAAAAGTTTGTAATTATATGTAGAAAGCTATGTAAGGTTTTGGTAACAAACTTGAAGGTCCATTACTATTTTGGTATCTCCTAAGCTAGAGCCAGGTATGATGCAGTATTTGTAGATCATTACAGATTTCAGTCAGGAATTCTGGCACATAACTATAACAGATGCTAAGTTTTTTTTTAAATTCTGTGTTTTTGCTATTCAGCTTATTTGTTATTCCAGCACTGTATAGAGAAAAAAATTGCACTTTACAGTTTTAGAAAATGTGTCAATACACTTGTGTAATATTCTTAAATGATCATCTCAAACTGGTCTCAGAGTAACCACATCAAGTAACAGACCTGTAATTGCCTGTAATTCAATCTTGCGTTGTATAGTTTGAAATGATCTCTGCAAATATAACAAGTACTGAGTATTGCTCAATTTTGCACAGCAAAAAAAAAAAAAATTCCACATCACACTAGAGTAAGATTCTGGTGCTGGCCAGCCAACAGACAAAACCAGAAAACATAGATAGTCGTGGTTGACACATTATAAATTGCAAGTTTAGTCTGCCCCTGCACACAAATAAATTTTACATCTTGGACCATTCACGAGTCATGGAGGTTGGTGAAGATGCAAATTCATTTTTGAAAAATAAACAGTTCCAACAGTAAAACGAAACCATGCCATGAGGCAAGAAAACCCGTACGAATTTTTTGCAGGAGGAGATCTGTATCCTTGCTTCCACATCACCAGTTGGATTTCAGAAATTTGTGGTGTTTAAGACTTTGAGTTTAACTTAATTTTCACAAGTTATATTCATTGGGATATCTACTAACAAGAGTTGTTTTGACAAAATATAGAAACTATTCTCGAGCTAATTGCTTCAGATCACCGCATTACATTTTCCCTTCACATGCCGTGAGATGTAGAACGGCTGAGAGCAGAACCCAGGTTAAGGCATAGAAGTAGAGCCTGAAAGAGATTGGAACACTGGCCTGGATTTCCCAATGGCTGGATAGTCATTTCTGCAGCACAGACTAGAGTTGAACACCAGGAACCTGTGGAATCCCAGACATAACAGACTCCAAGAGAATTGCCCAGGAAACTGAAGATTGCGCTGTGCTCCCTACTCCCTGGAACCCTCTGAACATACCCACTGAAATCAGACAATTCAGAGGGTTCTGCTACAGTTAATAGTTTTCCTGGAAAGGTTGGACAATTAGAAACCTGATGCAGCTCCTGGGCAACTATTGAACTGAGCCCCCTCCCCAAAGCTCACTACAAACACCCCTAACTATCATCCACCAAGGCCTCCTCCACACTCTGGACCAGGACCATGCTACCCTCCTCTTGGTTCTCCCGGAATCTGACAAGCCTGGTCCACCCTTGATCTGACGCCATTCTCTGCCCCAGGACCTAACACCATCCTTCATAATCCACTGCCAGTGTACCCAACACCCCTTTGGGACTGGCCACTCCACTCTCCTCCCCTGGAACTTGACATCTCCCCTCCCCCTTACACAACATGATAACCTCCCTCTATATCTCTCATTCCCCCGCCCACCCGAAATGCTTACTTAGTTACCATGCACCCTTCTTATCTTATGCCATAGTATCGAACCCACTTTGCTTCCTACTTACCTGACACTCTACAACCTAGCATCTTACCTTCACACCTCCCTTGCAGACTTACTATTTTACTGGAACAGTCAAAGTAGCTGTCTGCACTGCTGGACAATTAAATCCCATAAGAAGGTGACTACTGGCATGGTGTGAAGAGGGAGACTGTGATTGGCCTTCCCTCAACTAACCTGCTCTGCAAGTGCACAGTTGGATTTAAGGTATGTTTCACCTTTCTGCAGGATCCATGATCAGAATCTCTTTCTAGAAAGGAGCTCTCCTTTTTAAACAATGGAGTGGCTCACTGACTATGTTTGTCATTCTTCAGAAAATCCAGCCCATTAAATGCAAGTGAACTGTTGAGTATCAGTTTGGGAGAATAGCATGAGCAAGACTGAAGGGAAAAGAAGTGGCTTGTATGAAATAACAGTTTGTTACTGCAAGAAGATTGCAGCTGGTAACACAAGTTTACTACATTACTTCATATGGATAGATTCAAGGGATACACAATGAGTTTCAGTGATGAAGAGCCCATGTGACTTTTCAAAATGTAGGTAATAACTCAACCACTACAAGATGATAAGAATGAAAGGGGGACAATTGGCAGACATCTGGAACTGGCAGTGTGGCAAAGGAGAGGTGTGTTGGCATGGTTGTGTGCCAGTGATAGTTGACTATGATTAATGAACTGACAAAGAATTACATATTGTTACTGAAATCGAGAAATATCAAATAGTGGGTTAGAGCACTGCCCTTCACTTCATAGTCTTTGACTTGAAAACTATATTGAGAAAGAACTATGCCGTGACCTATTACAAAGAAGGAACTGAGTCAAAATGCCAAACACATTTAACATGCAACCAGTCATTAAAGAGAGAGAACTTCCATTCCAATGAGAATATTTACATGAACTTGTGTTGTAATGCGCAATTGAGATCATAGCTGCGAGACACTGTCAAATGTACACGAAACTTCAGATTTCAGATGAATCATGTTATATTTAATCTGGGCATTTTTAATATTGATTGTATTGGGAGAAAAAAAAAAAGAGGAAATTATTCCATTCTGCAGGGATGGATTCCTCACCTTGGAGAGTGCATCATCTGAAACTAATAATAATTTTGAAACTGGGAAAATAAAACTAATTAAATACAACCTAAAACATTTTAGCAAGGAGTTGCATCAGCCAGTCAGAGCGTGATTAGTAGGGTGCCTCATAGGACCATGTTGGGAACATATTATTTATTCTGTACAAACATAATTTAGAATTAGAGACAAGAACAAAATTATTTGGGTTTGCTGATCATTTCACATTTCAGGAGAACTCCAAATTGCAGACAGCCTCGGAAGGTTTTAATTGACAAGGCTAACAACTAGAAATAATGAATAAAAGGGAATTAAATGAAATAAAAGGAGATTTGGGAATGGGAATAAATGGTGAATGCTTAAAATGAATCTTAGTGGACTGCAAAACACATACAGAACAGGGATCCATTAAAACCATCAGCACAGTGTACAGCAGAGGTAAAGAAGGCATCTTAATGTAGAAACAAAGTGAGTGATTCAATAGCAATCACAGACTTTAATAGCAAGTTTATATAAAATACCAGTTAAACTCATGTACTATGGTACACAGTTCTGCTCAATGTACTTCAATGAGGAGAACTGGGATTTAGAAAGAGTACAAGCAAATGAATATTGGAGTTAGGCACTTGAGACACTTAAAGATACCATGGGGAAGATGGAAACTTTGAACTGCAAAGTAACTGACTCAGAATGAAACTTTATCAAAGTGTTTAAAATTCCAAGAAGTGCAAATGAACAAAATCTGCCTGACAGACCAAGAGATTAAAGGGCATAGTCGGTCAGACGAAGCAAGTTGAACAACAAAAATTTTTGATTTACCGCCTTCAACACATTGACTCCTTCACAAGTCAGTTTATACGAATGATGATAAATATGAATGGGGGTGTCAGCAAATGTAAATGCAAGATGCATAATTCCGTCGTGAAAATTACATTTTTCTCGGGAGGACCTAAGAAAAAAACTGATATCTTTTGAAAATAAGAGGTAGAAAATTAGATAATCTAACTGCTTCTCTCCAGTTTCATACATCATATTTTTCTAGATGTTAATCCTAATTATATCTTAATATGATATTTATTGCAATTTATCAACCCAGAGTCTTCATTCTTTTCACTTGATGTTGAGTGTATCAAAGTCATTTTGTTTTATTGATAATTCTATGCATTCAGAATTTTACACAAGTATATGCACATTTCTTACTTTTCTGCTGAGTGTTAAGTGCATAATTCTCTCCACATGCAGCAAAAGAATGATCACCATCTGAACTAGAATATGTGCAGTCATCTCAAATGCGACAGATCATCTTTATAACCAGCTTGATGTAAAAGCATTCATCTTGTGCTTTGTACCGATTTAACCTCCTCCCACTATGTCCATTGACAGGAAATCATAATACTTGAAGCTAACAAACATAACTAAATCTATATGCTGTCTATTGAGACTTTTAAGATAGACACCATCATGTGTTTTAAAGAATGAGTAATCAATCTGTTCAATTCTTATCAATAAATCCCACTTACATTATATTTGTCTCACTATTTTATTATTTGGCTTTGCTCCAAATCATTAAGTAAATTACTCAGTATCATACACAATAATGCACAAAATCTGCTTATTTATAATGGACAAATAATACACAACCATCGCAGGACTACAGCAAAATCATTACAGTGCACATAACTACTCAATAACAACCATTTCACAACCTAGTTCATAGGATTTAGACTCAGAGGAACTTTCTACCACTCCCAAAATATTGCAGAGAACAATTACTTCCTGTTTGGAAGATGGGGTATGTTACAAAGCTGCAGTGCCATGGAGAGGCTCTGGTTTCACAAATTGCACTGATGGAACTTCAGTCATTTGTAGTCAGTGCATACTTTCAGACACTTGCAGTATAACACGCACAAATAACGGTCTTTTACCTTTCTTCCTTGCAGCTGAAAAGTCGTCTCTTTCACATTTTACCATTGACATGCTCATCACACGTCTCACTACCAACAACACCCAACATTCTGCCCACAGAACTTGGGCTGTACAGTGTTATTTTTAAAATGGCATGACAGGAAAAGGAAGTTTTGCAATAAAACCAAATGGCTTTGGTTTTATCAGATGAGAAATAAGGAGATTTGCCAGAAAAAACACCAAGTGATAGTTTGTTAAAGGAAATGCTTGCAATATCTCCCATTTTCCTTAATGCACTTAACCATAAATGGATTATCAAAAGTAGTTTGTCATTGGTTTTGCAATCAAAATCTTTCCAACTATTGAAGGCTGTTTGAAGAATGTTTAAGAGAATTATGTGACCATTACATTTACCTTTTGAAGTAGGAATAGGCTGACACCTATGAAGAATATTCACTGGGGCACGGATTATTGTAACACCTTCCATACATCAGAAAAACAGGATAAATCAGTTCTAATAACAGGCAAGAATTAGGGTCATTAATATTGAAGAAAATGTACAGGATAAATTCATGGGACAAAAATTCGAGAAATCCTAAGGACTTCAAAGGCCTAAAGGGTTCTAAAAAAGATAGTTGTAGTGATAGTGTACACAAGGGCTGAGGTTTTCCAAGTAGGTTGCAAATTAGCAAGTATAACATCACTAGTCAAAAAATGGAGGGAACATCAGAAGGATATTTTAATTAGCACCCAGCAAAGCAAAGCACAGTATTAATTAGAAGTAGTAAACAATTTTACAAAAATAACTCCTACTTGGTAACTTTATTAGAGTTTTTTAAGAATGTAATTAATTTTATAGGTAAAGAGGAGCTAGCAGATGTAATATACTTCGATTTCCAATATGATTTGATAAGGTGCCATATCAAAGGTTAATGCACAGGATAACTATTACAGAGTTGGGGGTGATACATTGGCGTGGATCGACGACTGGTTAAGCAGCATGAAGCACATAGCAGTGATATATGGGCAATTTCAAGCTGGCAGGTTATGACTAGTGGAGTGTGCAATGATTAGGACTGGGATCTCAGCTACTTACAGTCTATATGAATAACTTGGGCAAAGAGGTAGAATAATGCATCTACATTTACTGATGAAATGACGCTAAGTGGGAATGCAAACTGTGAGGAGGACATAAAGGGGTTACAAAAAGATATTGATAACCTCAGGGAATGAGAACAAAGTGGCAGATAGAGTAAAATATGGATAAGTGGGAGGTTATTCACTTTGATAGCAAGGATAAGAAAACAGACTTTTTTTTTTAAAAAAGGCATGGACCTGTAAACATTGATGCTCAGAGATTTGAGAGTACTTCTATAAGGAACACAAAAAGTCTGTCTGCAGGTACAACAAGCAATTGAGAAAACAAATAGCATGTTTGACTCTGTTGCAAAAAGATTGGAGTACAAGAATTAAGATATTTTACTACAATTGTATAGTGTCTTAATGAGTCTAAACCTAGAAGATTGCTACTTTGGTCTCCTTAATTATGTAAAGATACATTTGTAGCAGAAGCAGCACAGGGAAGATTCACTAGATCCACTGGCCGCTCCAATGCTGGGGTTGTTCCAAGACTCTGCATAAATTGGGTCTATATTCTCTGGGGTTTAGAAAACAGAGACGATCTGACTAAAATATTCAAGCTAATGAAGAAGCTTGATTAAAATATTGTTCAAAGGACATGGAGACACCATTTCACAACAAAGGCCTGTTGTGTGGGATTTAGATAAGACAATAGACAATAGATGCAGGAGTAGGCCATTCAGCCCTTTGAGCCTGCACCGCCATTCAATATGATCATGGCTGATCATTCCCAATCAGTATCCTGTTCCAGCCTTATCTCCAGACCCTTGACTCCACTATCTTTAAGAGCTCTATCCAATTCTTTCTTAAATGAATCCAGAGACTGGGCCTCCACTGCCCTCTGGGGCAGAGCATTCCACACAGATAAAGAGAACTATCTTGATTCAAAGGGTTGTTAGTTTTGGAGCACTGCGTATGGTCCATCATTGAATACATTTGAGGCTGATTTTTGGTCTCTCAGGGAAGCAAGAGATATGGGGAATGAGTGAGAAAGTGGAAGTTGAAACACAAGTTGAATAGCAGAGCTTAATAGGCCAACTGGTCTCCTCCTCTTATGTTCTTGTTCCTTCAGTAAACGCTATAATTATCAAGTGAGACAGCAATATGACTCAATTAAATACTTAACATGTTGTTGCAAGCTCTTTGTTTTGCCTGTACTACTTTGCTGTAGGGTTTGGATAATTATAGAACTTAAATTATAGAATTATAGAAGTTAAACGTCCTGACCAGTCATTAATGGGAATTATTCAGTAGAACTGTCAACCCATTTAATGGACAGATGGAACATCATTTCTTCATGTAGTTGTGAATATTGTGTTCAGACCCAGAATATACAAAGGCTTGAGCAGAATTGACTTTTAGAATTTGCAATCCATCTGAAGATGTAAATGCTGTAGGATGCTCACTGAGATACTACTAGAAAAAGCTTCAATGGTTTCCAGTGTAAATAGGAATAGCTTAATCTAGACAGCTCCCAAAAATAAAGAATGCAGGATTTCTGTTGTTTATATGGTAATTAGTCAAGCTATTGTCTGTTATGATGAACAGTTGAGAACTCTTTAGCTTTTCAACTGATTGCAATGGTGCTTCATTTCTTTTCATTGCCAGCCTGAGGTCCTTTGATGTTCTAATAAACTGTTCAAGATTCTAACTACAATACTCTAACAATCCATTCATATTATGATAATATCTCTTGTCACATTAAAGAAGAATACACATTATTATTTTCCAGTTATAGGCATCATAAAGCTGGACACAAAAGCTGGGCAGAATGCTGAATATCAGAGATGAAAATATCACTTTTAAATCTAACAAATGCAAACTCATGTGTGCCTGGGATATCTGGGTGTCCCACAATATAACAAAGAATAGTGGACTGTTGGCAAAGGAGAATACATCAGTGTTCTTATTTTGTGATTGATTTTTAGTTCTCTCTTCCTGCAGTAGTTACTGTCAGGGTAAACCCCTTGTCCAATTCAAAGAACTTCTCGAACCAAAGATTTGGGGGCTCAGTGGTTAGCGCTGCTGCCTCACAGCGCCAACAACCTAGGTTCAATTCCCACCTCGGGCAACTGTCTGTGTGGGCTTCCTTTGGGTGCTCCGGCTTCCTCCCACAGTCCAAAGATGTGCAGGTTAGTTGAATTGGCCATGTTAAACTGCCCGTAGTAATAGGTGGTAAATGTAGGGGAATGGGTCTGGGTGGGTTGCTCTTCGGAGGGTCGGTGTGGACTTCTTGGGTTGAAGGGCCTGTATCCACACTGTAGGTAATCTAATCAAAAGACTTAAAACAAGTAAATGGATTAATTCACCTTTCTATTTCAGAACATGTGTCACTTCAGTTAGAAGCAAAAACTGCTTCCTGCCAAGTGTTGTACCACAAGACAAGTGGAAAATATTACAAAGTCAGTTGTTACCAACACATGGTTTAGACCGGGCAGATCTTCTGTTCTCACTGGTGGCAAACACGGAGCAAGGAAGGGTATGGAATTAGGCAGACACACCTAAAACCCATTGCCTTCCTGAATCCACCAGAATAAGACTGGGAAGGCATATCGTCAATCTTCCTGTGCTACCATCAATTAAGTGGCTAATACTATTGCCACTGAAGAGCTTGTTCTTGCCATTGTTGGGATAAGCCCAGCTGCAGAGAGGTCTGTCCCTGAGGTATTTATGGCAGATTAAAACTGCACAATCACTGAAGGACTTGACATTATGGATTGGTAGGAGAGGGTGGGGATTGCCTATGTCTGCGCAACTGCCCAATTCGCTTGTAGTTTGGCAGGTTTGCCCGACAAGAGGCAATGCCAGACCCCTCTCCAGCTGACAAGTGAAGTCCTTAACACTTCAGTTGATTTCATGCATTGAAAGTGACTTTACTTATTGAATGGTCTGAAAACCACAGAATAAAAAAGTTTAAAAATATTGTTGTCGGTCTTTTTAAAGCGACCTTATCAAATCCTTATTACAAATTACAAAACAATCACAATAACAAAAGTATCAGCTGTCTTGAATCTAGACACATCTCCTGAACTATTCACAAGATCTAGAGATGACCTATCTATTCAGATGGTTGTGGACTATGCCTTTGAATTCAATCACTTTAGACAATTGACATGAGCTGGGAAGAAGACTCTACCAACCAGACAATGTAATCACTTTAAAACAAAATTGGACTGGAGTGATGGTTCCCCAACTTACTGAGACTATATCTGATAACTGAACAGTTTGTGAACATAAGTCTTGGGATAAGGTGCTAACAATTTATGTGTAAAGAAACAGCTTTTCCAGGGTCAGTTACACAGAAGTAGAAAAACCATGCATGGGTAACAGTGAAGGGAGCTCTCAGATCCTGCCTCCCTCTAGCATATACCTGCCTGTGGTTGACAAATCAAATACCAGAGCCAGCATTTGCGAGATAAACAAGCAGCTACTATGCCACGGGTAAAGAATGGAATCGATCAATGACATTTTGAACCACCTTAATACAAAATGTGGAAATATTTTCAGGCACTGAAAACTGCCTGAAACCATCCAGTTAGCAAGAACCCTGTATGAGTGACTTTCTTTTGGGCACAACTTGACTTGAGGCAGACTGACAATAAATTTCCACATTAGGTCTGCATTTTTAGGTTTGAACTGTCCTTAATCAATTGCAAATTGTTGGGTTGGAGGAATCAGGAAATTTCCTGTACATACTTAGGGATAGAGTGCCCTGCATGGTGTGAAAGACAGGGTGTGTGCACGCACGCGCGCGAGAGAGAAAGAGAGAGAGAATAAAGAAAGAGACAGAGAGTTGGAGTCAGGCCCACCACTCTCAGATGTGAATTGGAAATTGTCCAAGGCCTGCCATTTGCCAAGGATGGCTAATTAAAAGGCAAAGGAGAAATCTCTGCTCCATGGAACTTATTTCCAATTGTGCTCTTAACCATTATGCTCTCTATCTCTCACCACAACCACTCTCCATGTCAACCCATACCCACCACTCATTCCAAGAGCCCATAAAGCCACTAAATCAACTCAGTGCTCACTCATTAATCTATTTTAGCATCTTAGATTTGTAACTAGGTACTATGTACCTAAGATGGCAGTGTGGTGACATTGTGTACTTTTCACTGTACTTGTATACTTTTGTTTTGGAATACACATGACAGTAAAACCTAATTCTAAATCACTTCTCTTCACCCACTACCCTATGCCAACTCATCCAGTGTCCATGTGCATACTTCAAAATCCATACTAAGATGAAACAAAATAAAGTTCTAAATATCATTTGCAGGTTTTGCTATATAAAACACATGCTCCCATTCATGAAAGCCTATTCAATGCATTTAATTTCTCTCTTACAAAAACAAACATTTATATTCATAACCCAACAATGACAGCTTTAATAATCTCTAAAGGCTGTCATACTGCACATTCAAACTACAGCTGTGATGATAGGCTGTGGAAAGCAGCCAATCAGTAAGTGTTATCCAATAGCCATTATGGTAACATCAACAAACAAATATTGATACTGCCAGCATCAATTGTTTGAAAATCAGAATGCAGTAGTTTTATTTAAATTGTAAACAAAAGGCTATTTAAATAACTTTGCAGCTTGACAGTTTCACAGACTTTATCCACCTTTAGGAGGACTTGCATCTACTCGTCAAAAATTACTCACCACACACTGCAAAATAAGACCTTGACTTCAGTGAAAATAAGATCAGTTTGAACTGAGCAGCAAGTTGGAATGGCCTGCTGAGTTGGAGTTTCTCTGATATAGCAATCACATCCTACTCCCACTCTCCTATCAGCAAAATTAGGATTTGTCAGAATGGTAGTGAGACTTCCAAACCCAGGTTCTTAGCACCATTTTGGATTGTCAACTGCAGAGTCACCACAACTCTGTGAAAATCTGGGCTTTTATCTACCCACTGACTCCAGACTGTATAGGAACTCTCCACATAAGGCCTTTCCAATTTATTTACTAATTTCCCAATAAATATCAGACTTATAGGGCAGCACAGTGGCTAGCACTGTGGAGTGCAGTGTGGAGTTTGCACATTCTCCTCATATCTGTGTGGGTTTCCTCTGGGTGCTCCAGTTTCCACAGCCCAAAGATGTGCAAGTTAGGTGGATCGGCGATGTTAAATTGCCCACAGTGTCCAGGGATGAGCAGGCTAGGTGGATTAGCCATGGGAAATGCAGGGCTACGGGGATAGGGCAGAGGGGTGGATCTGGGTGGGATGCTCTTTGGAGCGTTGGTGTGGACTTGATGGGTCGAATGGCCTGCTTCCACACTGTAGAGAGTCTATGATTATATCATAAAATGTATCTTAGGAGTTCTGAAAAAGAATGATCAGCTCTGTTTCCCTCTCCATGAGTGGTGCCAACTGATTGAGTTTCTCCAGTAATCTCTGCATTGGTTTCAGATTTCCAACAAGAACAGTATTTTATGTGGTCTATAATCTACCTGCCACTTTATTATAAAAGCAGGTACCACAGCATGTTGGAAATGCTTTAAAAATCACATTTCATTCATATTTAACAGAATATGAATTTTTGGCACAGGACATATAATATTAAGAACTCATACGTAATCAATCAATCCTCAGTGACGGTCCAAATGTGAATGCAAATAAATTGAACTCATTTTCTAGCCTCCAAGACCAGAGATGTAAACCCTATTGAGCATTATCCTTACAGCTAGAGTCAGTCCAAAAGCTGCAATGCACAGTTCGGAATCTACTTATCTGCCGTTGGACACAGTATGGATCAAGAATATGCACACACATCTGTCCCTGACCACACTCCAATAGACGGCAGAAGTTACTAGGCAGGATTACAGAACACTGGCTGTCAGGCCACCCCTAACCATCGCACATGCAAACGTCATTTGCTGCAATAGTATAGGTGTTGTACTTTGTTGGATTACTTGGACACCGAGGCCCTGGTTGGGATCCACCAGGTTAAGTTAAAGTTGCCATAGTACTACTAGGTCATAGGGCTGCTCTCTGAGAGCCAGAAAGATGACTGGTGGTGGTTTGACCTAAGCTCACCAAGCCTCAGGTGAGGGAAGAGCTGGGGAAGGAAAGTCCTCCATGGTAACAAAGACAGGAATTGCTGGAGGAACTCAACAGATCTGTCAGCATCTGTGAAATGTGAGAAAACAGGGTTAACATTTTGAGTTCAGTGAACCCTTCTTCAGAATGGATAGTGGCTAGGAAAAGGTGGTATACATGCCAAAAACAGGGGAGGGGTGGTAAAGAAGTAAGTGATAGGTAGAGATAGAGCTCAGAGGAAAGAGAGGCAGTTGGGCACACAAAAGGATGGATAATGGTGAGCCAGGAAAAAGAAGTGCTGCTAATAGGGACCGTAAGCGAAAATAGATTGGCTGTGATAACAGGCCGAGGGTGTGGGAGGATTGGGGGAAGGACTTGGGAGAAGGTGCTCAGGCCCTTAAATTACTGAACTGGATACGGAGTCCTGAAGGCTGCAGGGTCCCCAAGCAGAAAATGAGGTGCTGTTTTTCCAGCTTGCACTGGGCCTCAGTGGAGCACTGCAGCAAACCTGAGAGAAATGCTGGCCAGGGAAGATGGTGGCGTTTTAACGTGGCAGGTATCTGAAAGCTCAGGGTCTTTTTTTGCGCACAGCACACAGATGTTCTGCAAAGTGGTCACCCAGTCTGGTTTTCATTCCACACCCCCACCCCCCCACCCCAAATTATACACACACAATGTACAGCAGACCACTCACGGTCTCCATTTGCACCTCTTTTTTTCTCCCTGGCTCACCATTATCCAGCCCTTTGACTGCCTTTTTCCTCTTCCTCTCGGCTCCATTTTCAGTTATCATTTTCTCCTTTAGCCCAGCCCAGCCCACCCCCACCTTCTGCTCCCCAAACCAATTGTTTTCAGCACATATACCATATTTTTCCCAAACTACTATCACTTCTAACAAAGGATCACTAGACCAGAAATGTTAACCCTGTTTTCTCTCCACAGATCCTGCCAGATTTACTGAGGTTCTCCAGCAATTTCTATTTTTGTTTCAGATTTCCAACGTCTGCATTTCTGTGTTTTATTTTAGTTCCTCATGGTAACTTCAGCTGGTCCACAAATATAAGCCACACTGCTGGCATGACTCTGTATCGCAAATCAGCTGACCAGCCAACTAAGTACAGGCAACATTAATATACTACAACAGTTTTATTTGTGTATGTCCAAGAAAGAAAGGACAAACAGGTTTAACAGAATAGCTATTAATAATTACATTTTGATTGCAATATTTAACACTGAACTGCATAGCTTTTTGAAATACCAAGAACATAAGCTTACAGAAACAGACATATTAAAAAGAGCAAAAGTGTTGTTGTGTTTGTTAAGTGAAAAGAACTGGCAACTAAATAAGTTAGGCTTGCTTCATGGGGGAGCCAGGACAGTAATCCTGGTCCCAGATTCTTCTTGACTTTGACCAAACATATTGTCCATCAGAGATTCAACCTGATTCTCAGCTCTTCAACCCATTGACCCTACTCGCCCCTTGCTGTCAGTGCAATTCTGCAGTTCTCACCAAACGTCTGCTGCCCATTTCCAGTTCCCACCCCAGATTCCCAATTTCCCACTGCCACTTACCACAGCCTTCAGCTGCCGTCACTTGTTCTCCTCCATGCAACCATTTGCACCCATGTCAGTTCCCCAGCTCTGTCCCATACCTTCTGCGGCCTGTCCCCTAGCTCCATCCCATTCTTAGTGTCTTGACCAGTCTCCAGCGCAACCTTTTGCTAAGCTCATGGTTGAAGTATTAACTGACCTAAAGATGTATGGTAGCAGAACCATGCGAAAATGTGCCAAAATCGGAATGGTCCAGATCAAAACCAGTGATTGATAATCCCACTATGAAAACATATATTCATAAACACCATTCCATGATAATAAGCTGTATTTATAAATTACCTCCAGCATAATGAACACCCAAGGCTTTTCACGGGGTCATCAACAATTACCACAGGTTATATTTGGTCAGATGAGCAAAAACTGAGACTTTAAAGTGAAGAGGAGGAAGTGAGGACTGCAGATGCTGGAGCTCAGAGATGAAAATGTGTTGCTGGAAAAGCGCAGCAGGTCAGGCAGCATCCAAGGAACAGAGAATCGACGTTTCGGGCATGAGCCCTTCATCTCTGCATACCTCAACACGGTCCTGTCTCCCTTAGTCCAAAAACTCCCCACCTACGTTTGGGACACCACCCACACCCTCCACCTCCTCCATGATTTTCACTTCTCTGGTCCCCAACGCCTTATCTTCACCATGGACAACCAATCCCTGTACACCTCCATCCCCCATCACGAAGGACTCAAAGCCCTCCGCTTCTTCCTTTCCTGCCGTACCAACCAGTAACCTTCCACTGACACCCTCCTTCGACTAACTGAACTGGTCCTCACCCTGAACAACTTCTCTTTCCAATCCTCCCACTTCCTCCAAACCAAGGGAGTAGCGATGGGCACCCACATGGACCCCAGCTATGCCTGCCTCTTCGTGGGATATGTGAAACAGTCCATCTTCCGCAGCTACACTGGCACCACCCCCCACCTTTTCCTCCACTACATCGATGACTGTATCGGCGCTGCCTCGTGCTCCCACGAGGAGGTTGAACAGTTCATCCACTTTACCAACACCTTCCACCCCGACCTCAAATTCACCTGGACCGTCTCAGACTCCTCCCTCCCCTACCTAGACCTCTCCATTTCTATCTCGGGCGACCGAATCAACACGGACATTTACTATAAACCGACCGACTCCCACAGCTACCTAGACTACACCTCCTCCCACCCTGCCCCCTGTAAAAATGCCATCCCATATTCCCAATTCCTTCGTCTCCACCACATCTTCTCCCAGGAGAACCAGTTCCAATACCGAACAACCCAGATGGCCTCCTTCTTCAAAGACCGCAATTTCCCCCCAAACGTGATCGACGATGCTCTCCAGCGCATCTCTTCCACTTCCCGCTCCTCTGCCCTTGAGCCCCGCCCCTCCAACCGCCACCAGGACAGAACCCCACTGGTCCTCACCCACCACCCCACCAACCTCCATATACATCGTATCATCCGTCGTCATTTCCACCACCTCCAAATGGAACCCACCACCAAGGATATATTTCCCTCCCCTCCCCTATCAGCATTCCGAAAAAATCACTTCCTCCGTGACTCCCTCATCAGGTCCACATCCCCCACCAACCGAACCTCCACTCCCGGCACCTTCCCCTGCAACCGCAAGAAATGCAAAACTTGCGCCCATACCTCCCCCCACCTCACTTTCCTCCAAGGCCCTAAGGGATCCTTCCATATCCACCACAAATTCACCTGCACCTCCACACACATCATTTACTGCATCTGCTGCACCCGATGTGGCCTCCTCTATGTTGGGGAGACAGGCCGCCTGCTTGTGGAACGTTTCAGAGAACACCTCTGGGACACCCGCACCAACCAACCCAACCACCCTGTAGCTCAACACTTCAACTCCCCCTCCCACTCCACCAAGGACATGCAGGTCCTTGGACTCCTCCATCGCCAGACTATAGCAACATGACAGCTGGAGGAAGAGTGCCTCATCTTCCGCCTAGGAACCCTCCAAACACAAAGGATGAACTCTGATTTCTCCAGTTTCCTCATTTCCCCTCCCCCCACCTTGTCTCAGTCCCAACCCTCGAACTCAGCACCACCTTCCTAACCTGCAATCTTCTTCCTGACTTCTCCGCTCCGGCCTATCGCCCTCACCTTAACCTCCTTCCACCTATCACATTTCCAACGCCCCTCCAAGGCCCTCCTCCCTACCTTTTATCTTAGCCTGCTTAGCACACTTTCCTCATTCCCGAAGAAGGGCTCATGCCCGAAATGTAGATTCTCCTGCTCCTTGGATGCTGCCTGACCTGCTGTGCTTTTCCAGCAACACATTTTCAACTTTAAAGTGAGGGTCTAGCAGAGATTTCAGTGAGTGACAAGTTCTTTCAGCAACAGCGTGTGCTGAGATCAGGATAGGATCAGATGTGAGGAATGCACTGAGGGCAGGATATGTGGGTAATGAGGCACATTTGGTAAGACACAGCAAGAAATCTCACTGGGTCTCGTGAGAAGAATCACGAAACAGAACTTGAAGCAACTTGCACTTAGCCAAAAAGAATTAGCTGTATGTTTTTTTTCCCAAACCTAAGAACATTTAAGCATTATAGATGTAATCATATAAGCAACCATAATAACTGTCTGTATCCATTGCAACATAAGGGATCTGCAAACCAACAGTTTGAAGGTTTGATGGTTACACAATACCTGTGACTAATGGCAAGGTTATCATCTGGAACCATGTAAGTCAATGGTCACTTGTTTAACTGAATTTGCAAAACACTGAGTGGGATTCCCAGCAGGCTCCAGCAAGTGAGAAAACCCCAATCCATCAAGTAAGATTGCATTAGTTGCAGAGCAGGAATGCTTTCCTCAGATCCATCAGGTCTACTTACATTGGTAGTGCCCTAACCCCCCCATTACACCCAGTTCACTCCCCTAGCCTTGCGTTGTTCTGATTCTCCCAAAACAGGAGGCAATCTTTGGAGGCATGAGGGTGGCCCATTGTAGAGCCAGCAAGAGACCCACATTCCCTTCTTTGGGGAAGGAAAACAGTCTCAAATTATGAGTCAGGCATGTAACAGAAGGCCAGGAAAGGGGCCTTCCACTGAGGGAGCAAGTCTCTGCTTGCCAAGCCAGTCACAGACCGACAGCTCTTCCATTCAGCAGTGTTACTGGGAAGATGATGTCGAAAAGAGTGGTGCTGGAAAAGCACAGCAGGTTAGGCAGCGTTTTGGGCATAAGTCCTTTAGCAGGAATGTGGGTGGGTGAGGTGGCAGCTCCTGGCATGTCATTTTAGAATGACACAAGCCAGAGTCTAATAATGGCAGGAGGAGCTTTACAGAGTGAGGTCATGAGGGAAAGTGGTGGGCAGTAAGGGCATGGGGCTTCTCAGTGCAGTGCCCCCACCCCAGTCTTCCCAATTCCCAGTCCCTGATCAGGCAGAATGCCTTTGAATAAGAGGCCTCACCATAGAAGAGCACAAGAAACAGGCACTCTGCTGTTCCCCTCATGTCACAATGTCACCCACCACTATGTTAATACCAGCTGCAGCAGGATACAATCCTAAAGTGGGCATTAATTGCCCAGTTCAAACCCTCATTCATAACAGAGAGGCTGTCATGGATTTAATCAGGGTGGAGGCCAAAGGTGGCAGTATTTATACCGGCCAACTTCTTGGCAATGTGCCACAGAAGAAGGCAATAAATCCCATTCCATAAGTCTAGTGCACCTTCACTTATGCAGACTTCCTCAGACCCAGCCAAATTCTGATATTTTGAGGTGTCCAGAGCTCCTGCACCATTCATCCTAACCCAAGCCCCAAATGTTTTCAGCCACCAAAACAATGACTTTTCTATAAACTTTACATACATATACTTAGAATGGATATCTGACATATCTTAGAGTCCCTTTAGATCTTTTCAACCTTTGAGCAGAACAAAACAAACAGGATCAGTAAAACACCATTATTTTTTCTGATGCCAATAACCATTATTCTCTTTTTCTGAGATCAGTAATACTAAGAATCAGCACATACCACAGGAATCATGACATTTTTTTTCTGCAATAACATCTTAAGTGTTGCCATTGTCAGGCCTACCTCATTTAAAACTTCTCTTTTTCAGCCTTAAAATGTTCAGCCTTAACATTGCTCCTGGTTATCCAGGAACTACAGAAATATAGTGGAATCCTAACTAATGTAGGGATCTCAAGGACAACAAGAGAAAAGAAATAATCATGAACAATTAGCATGAATTTTACAAAGGGATCATTTTGTTTAACTAACTTTACTGATTTTTTTTTGAAGAGGTAGAGAGTGATAACATAGTAGATATAATTTATCTGGATCATCAAAAGCCCATTTTGGTGTCCCATAATAGACTTATGAATAAAGGTCAGAGAATATGAAGTTGGAACACAAATATCAGAATGGATTGCCAGCTGACTTTGAAAAAAGGCAGAAAGAGAGAGAAAAGGGCAGTTAAGACCACCAGAGGCAGGGAAATGGTGTTCCATAAAGACCAGTGCTGGGATGCACATTTTATATTAACTTACATTAACATACAAACAGAATTTCTAAATTTGCAAACTACATCAAATTGTGAGGGGGGATTGGTAGTCAATACCAAGGAGGGCTGAAATAAGTTACAGGAAGAAATTAGTAAATCTGCAAACTGGGCAAACATTTGGCAGATGAAGCTCAACACACAAATGTGTAGTAGTACATTATGGCAGGAAAAATAAAACTTGGAAGATCTAGATGAGGAAGAGAGGAGAAAAGGAATCAAGATATGCAAACGTATTAACCACAAGAAGTTGCACCATTCTTTAGCAAAGCTTCCAAAAGACAAACCAAGCAATAGGCTTTATTTCTAGAGGAATGGAATTGAAAAGTAAGAAAGCTGTACTAAACTGGTGTCAAACCTTGGTTATACTTAGTATTACAGGGCAGTTCTGCACTATACTTACAAAAGCAAAGGTGATTGAGGCAATAGAGAGACAGCAAATAACACCAAATTGCATGGGGAGATATGTCTCAAAACAGATGAGTAGGCTGCGTCTCTTCTCTCGATGTAAAAATGCTGAGAAGCAATCTAATCGAGGTCTAAAATTACATCAGATTTTGATCGAGCGGATGCAAAGAGAATGTTTCCACTTGTGGGGGAAGGCATAATATAAACACTGCCAATATAAGATTGTAGCTGAAAAAGCGCAGCAGGTCAGGCAGCATCCAAGGAGCAGCAGAATCGACGTTTCGGGCATGAGCCCTTCTTCCGCCCCATTCCTGAAGAAGGGCTTATGCTCGAAACGTCAATTCTCCTGCTCCTTGGATGCTGCCTGACCTGCTACGCTTTTCCAGCAACACGTTTTCAGCTCTGATCTGCAGTCCTCACTTTCTCCAACATAAGATTGTCGCCAAGATATTCAATATACAATTCAGAAGATACTTCTTCACCCAAAGAGTAGTGAGACTGTCCAGCTCAAGACCTCATGGAGTGATGAAGCATAAAGTATTGGAGGAGAAGAGAATTGAAGATTACAATGATGGATTTAAATGAGGAAATAAAAGAGTAGAAACGAATATAAATGAAGGTTAACCTAAGGGGCCAAATGGCTGTTTCTGACTCACATTCTCTTTGTATTCCTATATAATTCCATGCAGTGCAACATCTCTCATTGCCACTAAAAATGTCTATTTCTGCCACAACAATTTCTGCATTCAGATTAAAAAGGTCTCCTTAAGTTTAAAAGAAAGAACAGCCAAAACCTATGTTCATTGATCATTGTACATACAAAACTATTACAACATGGTACCATTTTCCAACATTCACTTTATTCTTGAATGTAAATAACTCTGACAATGAACTAATACTATTGTTGTTGAAAGTGGCAGTAAAGTAATGAGTAATAATGGTACCAGTTACAACCATACCAGGACAGTCCTGTGCCAATCTCTTCGCATCCAAAGGCAACATCTGTACTTCTATAAATGAATCATTGTGATCATATCTAATTCAGTGCAAACACCTGTTGTAATTTATTCATCAATACAGAATGAACAATTGTTGGACAATGAGATGCCATAGTTGTAGACTCCTTGTATTGGTATCTGTATCAGATTGAACCTCCTTGTGACAATGAAATAAGTGCTACAGTTTAATTATTGGATTCATAATTCAGTTAACAATTGAACACAAAAATTAACTTAATAAGTAGTGTTGGTCAATAAGCTAGTCTAACATGTCTAAACATCAGTAAAAATAACCATCGACAGCAGAATAAATCTGGCAACTGATTTAAATGTTATTAAGATCAAATGCTTATTGGATTTCACTAATGTTTCCATGTAACAGACTGTCTAAAACAGAAATTTGATTCTGAAGTGTCTATCATTATGGATGGCAACCGAAATCTCTTTCTCAGATTAGGATGGGCATTGGAAATCCCATCAGCCTGTAAATTTTCAGAGACTGCTGTGTGTATAATTTCCCAAATGGTTCACATTTGTGTAACAGTTACATTCCCCTGAGCACATTAAGCTTGAATATGGAACCAATTGATTAAACAAGTCTCAAATTACACAATAAAAGCCAATTAGCGACTATACAAAGCTGAGGTTATTTTGATACAAGTTTGTCCACAATATATAATATTTTTTTTATGTTTGAAAACTGTATGACTTATAACACAAAATAGAGTCACCAATCAAAAACTTAAAACTCAACGGTTGTGGAATCCATATTGAGAACACATTATTTGCCTCTAATGCAAAATGCTGCAGACATTAGAAACCTGAAATGAAACAATTTTTGTTAAAAATTGGAAATGATCAGCTTGACAAGCAGCAGCTATGAAGAGAAAACTGTTCAGAGAAGCTGTGGAGAGCTCTGGGTCTATGACTCCACAGGCACTCCCTGACCTGCTGAATATTTCTAGCATTTTCTGCCTTTACTTCAAATTATTTGACTGGTATATTATATCAGAAACTCTCTTTTCTTCAATGTCTAGTTACCATGTTTCAAGACACAGTCCTACAGAATTCAAAAGACATTAATGTAGCATGCAGCTATGAATCACTGAATTAATTTTGAGGTATCTATATTTTCTTTAATAAAATGGAGGAGGTGCAGTCTAAATAAGTCATGTGATTTCACAGCATTTAAAAATAGCATTTGTAGTTACTAATTAAATGCTATTACTGGCAACCAAATCAACACCTTTTTTCTATATGATGGACTTTTCAATGCAGATACCCTGATATTATGGGGAAAAAAAACTGGTTGATTTTCCATTGCCCCACTTAGTCACCTCAACAGCTCTCAGAATTACAGTAATTCAAATATTAAAAATGTCTTTATTATGTATATTATTACTGCACTGTTATTTTATATATTTGGTTTGAAGCATTATTTTATAAATATAGATATGTAGCTACAATGAGAATATGAACATGAAAACACATTTGCACAGCAAAATCCATACTGGCTCCTTTGTGATATATAGTGTTAGCAAAAGAACTGAGCTGCTGACTGTTGGTGTGTTATTTTGCATAAAATTTACAATCAGCATTAAGTGATATAGCACAAATTCCCAATCACATTGAATGAATTACAATTAAATCATTCTACCCCCACAGCGGACAGCTATTCCTCTCCCTGCTAACAGCTACATACTTGGTTTCTGCAAGCTTTCAGATTAAAAGCATTACATTTTCTTAACACCAACATGATCAAATATTCAGTATTAGTTGTTGTACAGTCGTTGATAATATCATTTTGTGGAATAATACACACATATCTTTAACATTTGCAGTCCCAAATGCAATCAAGTCTATTTTGGCAAAAAAATAAACTCCTCAACAGAATTCTTAAGTGTAGTATTAAAAACAGGAAAGGAAAAAAGCTAATTTACCTTGGTCATTAAATTGAAAGCAGATATTCACTCTTCTCTTCTTAAAACTGGTTAAATATGCAGGAGAATCCAAGCTTACCAGCTGTGTAGGCAGCAGCCCTGAGAGACGAGTCCACACCCAGCTTTGTCTTCAATCATCATTCTGTCTACAGGAAGCAGCAGGTCTCCCACTTCCTCCCCTTTCTAGCTGCTGTAACTTCCCCTTCTCTGCCTCTCTTTCTCTCTCATTTAGCCCTTCTGTCTTGTGTGCCTTGTGCTTCCTTCCTTACTACTATTCCTTTCAACTGCTTATTTCTGTAGCAATTTCACCAGACTTTACAACCAATGCTCTGATCTCTGAGCTTGGCTTGAAGCATTAGGTGAAGTAATCAAAGGAATTCATCTTGGTGTCTGAAATATTAAATAAATGAAAAAAATCATTCTGAAGGCTTGCCTCCCCCCCACTAACAGAAACCTCTGTGTGACTTTTACATTCTTCCCAGCTGCTGGCATGAAGGGGTGCCTTCTAAACAACACTACCAGCTAGACAAACATTCAGCAGCAAAGATTTCCTATATTAAAACTCAGAGTTATTTTATTATATCTGCACCCAATCTACTTCTTTTATTCCAGTTCTTTGTTTGTAATGTTCCTAAGAGGGGCACAGTGAACTTTAATAAAATGGATTTCCCCAGTGCTACCATGGCAACGATGAATGACTGATTTCCTGTGTTGTTTATGTAAATGTAGCAACGCCGCTGTCTTTGCACAGCAGATACAGAACAGTAATCAGAACCTAATCCTCAGAGGTTTAAAACTGGAATCTTTTTCTTTCTTTGCGTGCGGCAAGTATACATCTTTCTCAAGAAAAAGCATGTGATTTGTTCAAAACTAAAGTTCCAGTCATGACAAGTATTGACATGATACAGATAACAGATTGTACATGTGTTCATTCTTTTGAGCGCCCCACTCACTTGCTACATAGCCCAATTCCTGAAGGGTGACAGCTGAGGATTTACTATTGATTTCTGTGAACCAGTGATCTCTGAACATTTTGTACTACATACTACTGTAATTCAACCTGGATACGAACAGTACACATTTGGCCAGACCTGCCTATGCATGTCAATCTTCCCTTTGAATTAGATATGACTCCAACCAGTTCAGAGATTTCACCCTCAGTCCCATTGACTTCAATTTTATTAGGGCTTAGCGAGACATCAAAGAGGGTAGAGGGATGAAAAATGCAAGACTTCAACAAGGTGAGCGTGGGGCTGTAAAGAACGACACATCAGTGGGAGTATAAAGACAGGGGTTTCAGTGAGAAGGGAATGGAGTATAAATATTGAGAACAGCATATAAAAGAATGGGATATTTAGGAGGTGAGCACATTACAGAGAAAAGTAAGATATATAATACACTGAACTATGGTCTATGGGAGTTAGGTATACAGAAATTGGGTATGCATGAGTGGGATATATAGGCGTGAGGTCTACAAGAATGTGGGATATATAGACAGGAGTACATTTGAATGTATAAACAAGGAACAAGAGTAGACCACTCAGTCCTTCAAGCCTGCTCCACCATTCAATAAGATCTTGGAGGAGGGTATACAGGACTGTGGGGCACAGACGAATACCAACTGTTGGTTCTGAGTCAGAATACAGACAAAAACCCAACATCTGGAAACAGGTAGGTCATTGGATATTTCCTATTTAATAGTAATCAGACAAACTAAGGAGTTTCAATAAGGGTACGTAGAATATTCAACAACATTTTTAAAAAACACAGAAGAGCTGAAAGCATTAATTAAATTTAATTAGTTAATTAATTAATTACAGCATCACTAAGGTGGTGGGATAGGTGATGTTTTGTAGCTCAGGAAATTGAACAATTGGGTTTGGTTAGTGAGGAGTTTGTGTTAATTTTTATTTTTAAACTCTGTTCTTAAAATCAAAATCTGGTCGGTAATTAACAGTAAATGGGAGGTACTATGCAAATAAGATTGAAGTTTTAGCTAACTGGTTAAATCTGGTGTTTCTAATCCCCAGTCAGTTCCCAAAAATATGTCCTTTAGTGCAGCGGGAGGAAAACAAATGCATTGAGGAAATTGTGTGCAAAGTTGAGAGATTTTTTTTAAAGTGGGGAGTTTGATGAAGATGGAGAGGAGAAGAAAGTGTTTGATTGTGTCCTTTTGCTTTTTAGTATATCTTGCCATTTAGGAATTGATCTTGCTCCACTACAAATAAAAGCTAGTTGAGCTAGTTGTTTGGTGTGTATCTGGTATGTGGTTCTGTTTTAAAATTATGTACAAGTTGGTGGTAATTAATTAAATTATTTCAGGATAGCAGGATTCATTCTGCGTTAAGGCTGCAGCACGTGGGCGCAACTGGATTCCATTGTGATCTATGGCAAACATGTCTGGAGAAAGTGAAAACCAAAATAACTGCAAATGTTGTAAATCAGAAACAAAAACACAAGTTGCCAGGAAAGGTCAGTCAGTCTGGAAACACCTGTGAAGAGAAATCAGGGGAGGGGGGAACCTGGTGACCCTTCCTCAAAACTGATGGTAATGGGAAAATGTTGGTTTATATGCAGATATTGGGGGAGGAGGAGGGGGTAAGGAGTAAATGATAGGTGATTGGGGATAGAGCTCAAAGAGAGAGAAAAACAGTTGAGCAGACAGAGGAGTGGATAATGATCTGGCTGGGAAGGTGAACAGCTGTTAATAGTGACTGTTAGTGGTTAACAATGTGTCGTGTGTAATAGCATACTATGTGATCACAAGGCCTGGTGTGTGGGGTGGGGGCTAGGACATAGGACAGTTCAGGCCCTAAAGTTATTGAACATTACACAGAGGAACCTTGAATATCAGGCATTTGACTAACAGAATTTCAGATTATCTGAACAAGATCGCAAGGTTCCAATGCATGGCTAACTATGTTATCTGGCATCGATTATCTGCCATTCGAGTAACCAAATGAAATACTCCCTGCCCGTGTCCTTCGGATAATCAAGGTTCCTCAGCAAGCCTGAGACATAGATTTTGGCTATTGGGAAAAGGGTGGTGTATTGAAGTGGCAGGCAACTGGAAGCTCAGGGTCATTTTTGTGGGCAGAACGTAGGTGCTCTGCAAACCAATCACCCAGTCTACACTTCATCTCCCCAGTGTAGGGGAGACCACATTGTGAGCAGTGAAGGCAGTAGACTAGATTTTGTGAAGGAGGTAAAAACAATGACTGCAGATGCTGGAAACCAGATTCTGGATTAGTGGTGCTGGAAGAGCACAGCAGTTCAGGCAGCATCCAAGTAGCTTCGAAATCGACGTTTCGGGCAAAGTGCAGGTAAAGCGCTGCTTCACCTGGAAGGTATGTTGGGGCCCTTACCAGTGGTCCACTCTTTCTTCACTCTCAACACTCCCCCCAACAGTCACACAGCACCTTCCCCTGAAATTGCCAAAGGTGTAACACTTTCCCTTTTACTTCCTCCATCCTTAGTGTCCAAGGCCGAAACACACCTTCCACGTGAAACAATCTAGTCTACTGCATTGTCTGCTCACATTGTAGTCTCCAGTACATTGGGAAAACAAAGTGCAAACGGGGTGGCCGTTTCACAGAGCACCTACCTTCTGCCTGCAAACATGACCCTGAGCTTCCAGTTGCCTGCCACTTCAACACATCACCCTGTTTCCTGGCCAATACCTGTGTCTCAGGCTTTCTGCAGTACACCAGTGAAGCTCAGTGTAAGCTTGAAGAACAACACCTCAGTTTTTGCTTGGGGACACTGCAGCTATCCAGACTTAATATTGAGTTCAATAACTTTAGGGCCTGAACTGTCCTATGTCCTAGACCCCACCCCACTCACCAGGCCTTGTGATCACATAGTCTGCTGTTACACACAACACATTGTTAGCCACTGTTAGTGGGCAGCACGGTGGCACAGTGGTTAGTACTGCTGCCTCACAGCGCCAGAGACCCGGGTTCAATTCCCGCCTCAGGCGACTGACTGTGTGGAGTTTGTACATTCTCCCCGTGTCTGCGTGGGTTTCCTCCAGGTGCTCCGGTTTCCTCCCACAGTCCAAAGATGTGCAGGTCAGGTGAATTGGCCATGCTAAATTGCCCGTAGTGTTAGGTAAGGGGTAAATGTAGGGGTATGGGTGGGTTGCGCTTCGGTGGGGCGGTGTGGACTTGTTGGGCCGAAGGGCCTGTTTCCACACTGTAAGTAATCTAATCTAATCACTAACAGTCATCATTAACAGCTATTCAGTCTCCCAGCCAGATCATTATCCACTCCTTTGTCTGCCAATTGTTTTTCTTTCTCTTTCGGCTCTATCCCCAATCACCTATCATTTACACCTTCATCCCTTCACCCACCCTACCTTCTGCTTATAAACTGACATTTTCCCAGCTACCATCAGTTCTGAGGAAATGTCACTGGATCTGAAACATTAAATCTGATTTCTCTTCACGGATATTGCCAGACCTGCTGAGCTTTTCCAGCAATGTCTGTTTTAGTTTCTGAATGACTAGGACCTACTTCTGGGGAATGTGAGATCTCTACAATTGTACCTGAACTAGAATGGGACGAACATCCTTGCCAGAGAGTTTGCACATGCTGTTGGGAAGAGTTTAAATTAGTTCATCAGGGGCAGGAGTCGCAGTGCATTCATTCAAAGGTAAAACAGCATAACCAAGACAGATCAAGTTCACTTGTGTCTCAAAGGGGTAAGGTGAGGCTGGAGTGAGACAGATGTGTTAGGCTATGGATTGACACATGGAACTGTAATGTCATCACTGTCACAAAGACATGGTTGTGGAATGGACAAGACTTGCAACATAACATTCTGGTGTATATGATTTTCAGACAGGAATCAGAGAATACAGATATGAAAATGGTGTTGACCTTGTTAGTTAAGAATTCATTTACTGCAGTAAGGAGGGATGGTAGCTTGGAAGGATCGTCAAGTGAGACTTTGTGGGTAGAACCTAGGTATAAAATGGGGGCAATCATGCTATTAAGAGTGTATTATACCCCCAGTCAATGGGCAATAGAGGAACAAAGGCAAATGAGGACTGCAGATGTTGGAAATCAGAATCTAGATGAGAGTGGTGCTGGAAAAGCACAGCAGGTCTGGCATCATCCGAAGAGTAGGGAAATCGACATATCGGGCAAAAGCCCTTCATCAGGACTGAAGGCAGAGAGCCTCCAGGGTGGAGAGATAAATGGGAAGGGGTGGGGCTGGGGAGAAGGCAGCGAAGAGTAAAATAGGTGGATGGGGGTGGGGATGAAGGTAATAGGTCAGAGAGGAAGGTGGAGCGGATAGGTGGGAAGGAAGATTGGCAGGTAGGAGAGGTCATGAGGATAGTGCTGAGCTGGAAGATTGGAACTGGGGTAAGGTGGGGGAGGAGAAATATGGAAACTGGTGAAGTCCACATTGATGCCCTGGGGTTGAAGTGTTCTGAGGTGGAAGATGAGGCATTCTTCCTCTAGGCGTCGGGTGGTGAGGGAATGGTGGTGGAGGAGGCCCAGGACCTGCATCTCCTAGGCAGAGTGAGAATAGGCGTTGAAATGTTGGGCCACGGGGCAGTAGGGTTAATTAGTGCGGGTGTCCCAGAGATGTTCCCTAAAGCGTCCACAAGAAGACGTCCAGTGTCCACAGTGTAGAGGCGACCATATCAGGAGCAACGGATACAATAAATGACATCGGTGGATGTGTAGGAGAAACTTTGAGGGATGTGGAAGGCTCCTTTGGGGCCTTGGATGGAGGTGAGGGGAGAGGTGTGGGCACAAGATTTGCAATTCTTGCAGTGGCAGGGGAAGGTGCCAGGAAGGGAGGGTAGGTTGTTGGGGGGGGGGGGGGGGGGGGGCGAGCGTGGACCTGATCAGGTAGTCACAGAGGGAATGGGCTTTGCAGAAAGTGGAAATGGATGGGGTCCGTTTGGAGGTGGCAGAGATGTCGGCAGATGATGCAGTTTATGCAAAGGTTGGTAGGGTGGAAGGTGAGGACCGGAAGGGGTGTTGTTACGGTTGGAGGGGTGGGGTTTGAGGGCGGAGGTGCGGGATGTGGATGAGATGTGTTGGAGGGCATCTTCAACCATGTGAAAAGGGAAATTGTAGTCTTTAAAAAAGGAGGCCATCTAGTGTGTTCTGTGGTAGAACTGGTCCTCCTGGGAGCAGATACAGCAGAGGTGGAGGCATGGGAATACAGGATGGCATTTTTGCAGGAGGCAGGGTGGGGGAAGTTGTAGTCCAGGTAGCTGTGGGAGTCAGTGGGTTTGTAAAAAATGTCAGCATTGAGTCAGTCATCATTAAGGGAGATGGAGAGGTCCAGGAAGGGGAGGGAGGTGTCAGAGGTGGTCCAGGTGAATTTAAGGTCAGGTGGAATGTGTTGGTAAAGTTGATGAACTGCTCAACCTCCTCGTGGGAGCACAAGGTGGCGCCGATGCAGTCATCAATGTAGCAGAGGAAGAGGTGGGGAATGGTGCTGGTGTAATTACGGAAGGTGGACTGTTCTACGTAGCCAACAAAGAGACAGGCATAGCAAGGGCCCATACGGGTGCCCATGGCTACTCTTTTGGTGTGGAGGAAGTGGGAGGATTTGAAAGAGAAATTGTTAAGGGTGAGGACCAGTTCAGCCAAACGAATGAGAGTGTCGGTGGAAGGGTACTGTTGGGGACATCGGGTGAGGAAGAAACAGAGGGCTGGGAGGCCCTGGTCATGGCTGATGGAGGTGTATAGGGACTGGATGTCCATGGTGAAGATGAGGCATTGGGGGCCAGGGAAACGGAAGTCTTGGAGGAGGTGGAGGGCGTGGGTGGTGTCTCGAACGCATGTGGGGAGTTCCTGGACTAGGGGGGATAGGACAGTATCGAGGTAGGTGGAGATGGGTTTGGTGGGGCAGGAGCAGGCTGAGACAATGGGTCGGCCAGGGTGGTTAGGCTTGTGGATCTTGGGAAAGAACAAATATGGGGTCAATTCACTAAGCCATGTAAAAACAATAAAAGTGCAACTATATTAAGGGATTTCAAAGACAGTACCCCAATCTTAATTGGGATTATCATAATGTAAAGAGTATAGAGGGATAGATTTCTTAAAGTATACAGAAGAGCTTTTTATATTGACATGTAGAAGGTCCAACAAGTGACATAGCAGAGCTGGACTGGATTTTTGAGGTGACAGTGGGGAAGCATTTTAGTGAAAACAACCACTACACTATACATTTTAAGTTTGTTATGGAAAAGGAGAAAGACAGTCTTCAAAAAAGGATTTTGGATTGGGCAAGGTAAATTTTATTAAAATAAGGCATGTCTGGCCAAAATAGACCAACAAGAGTTACTTGAGGATAAATCTACAGTAGAACAGTGGGAGGTGTTCAAAAAGGTACTGGGGTGAGTATAGACCCAACATGGTCCCTTTAGAGAGTGTACTGTAGGACCACCAGCCTAGAGAACCCTGGATGTCTATGAATATTCAGAACTGCATAAAAAGGGAAAGAGAGATAAATAACAGGTACAAAGGGAGCAAAACATAGAGTGTCAAAAATGTGGTGGAATCTCAATAAAGCAATTAGCAGAGCAAGGAGTCAGAGTGCGGTGGTAGAAGACTGTTTGTGTGACTGGAACCCCATGACACAGGAATCAGCACTGGGTCCCTTACCGTTTGTGATAGTTATAAATTATACAGATGAGAAGATGGGGATGGATAATGACTAAGTTGTGGATGACTGGATGTTTGTCAGCAAGGAGGAAGGTGTTACAAGGGATATAAACAGATTGTATAGATCAGTAGATAGTGGAGAAGATTAGGAAGAATCCCAAGAAATTCTACAATTATGCCAAGGGGAAGAAAATAACCAGTGAAAGAATAAAAGTCTATTAGGGACCATGGGGTCAATCTGTGTGCAAAGCCAGAGTACATTGGTCAAGTGTTAAATGAATATTTCACATTTGTCTTTACTTGAGAGAAGGAGGCAAATATAGAACTTAAGAAGTTCTTGAGCAAATTGATGCATGAAACAATGAGGTGGCTTTAAAAGTGAACAAATCCCTGGGTCTGATTGAGTTGTATCCCAGTCAAGATTAGAATGGTGCTGGAAAAGCACAGCAGGTCAGGTAGCATCTGTGAAGCAGGAAAATCAACATTTTGGGCAAAAGTCCTTCATCGGGAATGTTGTATCCCAGTCTGTTGTGGGAGATAAGGGAAGACATTACAGGGGCTCTGACCCAATTTTTTTAAACTTTGTCTCTGGTAATACGAAAGGTGCCAGAGGACTGGAAGATAGCAAATGTTGTTCCAATTTACAAGAAAGGTGGGAAGGATAATTAGATTGGATTTGATTCCTTACAGTGTGGAAATAGGCCCTTCAGCCCAACAACTCCACACCGACCCTCTGAAGAGTAACCCACCCAGACGCATTTCCCTCTGACTAATGCACCTGACACTATGGGCAATTTAGCATAGCCAATTCACATGACCTACACATCTTTGGACTGTGGGACGAAACCAGAGCATCTGGAGGAAACCCACACAGTCACGGGGAGAATGTGCAAACTCCACAAAGGCAGTCACCTGAGGGAATTATAGCCTGTTAAGTCTAACATCAATGGCAGGGAAACCTTTGGAGAAAATAGTGAAGGAAACAATTAATCTCCATTTAGAGAGGCAGGCTTTGATCAGGGATAGTCAGCATGGCTTTGTCAGAGGGAGGTCATCCTGAACAAATCTGGCAGAATTTTTTGAGGAGGTGACCAATTGTGTGGATAAAATAGGGCAGTTGATACAGTTTATATGGATTTCAGCAAAGTCTATGACAAGGTCCCACGGGATACTAATAACCAAGTTAAAAGCTCATGGGATCCAGGATAACTTGGCAAGTTGGATTCAAGACTGGCTTAGTGGCAGGAGTCAGAGTGCAGTGGTAGAAGACTGTTTGTGTGACTGGAACCCCATGACACAGGAATCAGCACTGGGTCCCTTACTGTTTGTGATAGTTATAAATTATACAGATGAGAAGATGGGGATGGATAATGACTAAGTTGTGGATGACTGGATGTTTGTCAGCAAGGAGGAAGGTGTTACAAGGGATATAAACAGATTGTATAGATCAGTAGATAGAACTTAACCCTGATAAAGGTGAGGTGATGCACTTTGGGAGGAGTAACAATACAAGGGGGTACTCAATGAATAGCAAAGCACTCGAAAGCGCACAGAAACAGAGGGATCCTGGGGGATTTGGGTAGTTAAGGCATGTAGGATGCTTGCCTTTATCAGTTGTGGCATAGATTATAAGATTACGGAGGTCATATTCGAGCTGTATTGAAGTTTGGTTAGGGTACTGCTGGAGTACCATGTGCAGTTCTGGTCAGCATGCTTAGGCAGAATGTGACTGTACTGAAGGTCGTACAGAGGAGAATCATCAAGATGTTGCCTGGGATGAAGCATTTCAGCTATGAAGAGAGGCTAGATATACTTGGGTTGGTATCTTTGGAGCACTAAAGATACTGAGGGACCTGATAGAGATGTCTAGGATTATGAGGGACATGGACAGGGCGAATAGAATGCAGCTGTTCTTCTTAGTTGAAGGGACAATAACAAGGGGACATAACTTTTAAGTGAAATGTTAGAGATTTAGAGGGAAGTTGAGGAAAAGAGTGGTGGGAGTCTGGAATACCTGGGAGGGTAATTGAGGCAGTAAACCTCACAATCTTTCAAAAGTACTTGAATGAGCACTTGAAATGTCATAACATTCAAGGTTAAGAGTCTAGTTTGGAAACATTGGACTGGTGTAAATAATGTTATTTTAGCAGTACAGGCTCAATGGGCTGAAGGGCCTCTTCTGTACTATATTATTCTACCTTAGTTGGCAAACTAAATAATCTGATAGTTGAATCAGCCAGTTCAGTAGACCACTAGGGCAGAGATTCTCAACTCTGCATCACCAGTACTCTAACTGTCTAAGACCAGGTTTCAGGAAATTTAACAGAAATAACCAAAGTGGGGAATATGGACTTTGTGCAATTTATCTGTTTCAACAATAAAAAATTGCTGTATTTTTAGAAGTACATCTTCTGACTTTAACTTTTAAAACATCTTTGGTTCTTGACTTTTAACTGCTGCCTGAGGCAGGATCAGAGGCCAGTGGCACTAAATATATCAGAAACAGCCTGTGTGCTGGTTCCCCAGCTCCATTTTACCCCAAACTATTTTCACACAGGCTGCAAGGGAATGTAACAGGACTTGCTAATGACCTTTAAAGCCAATTATGGAGGCGATCTGGAATTTTTCATTTAGCTTCTTGACGGGGCCAGATGAACTGTCTGGAAGCATCTGCCACAGAAGGTGCACCACTCTTAGCAGACCTAGTGACACTCTATCCCTGCCTCGGTGCAGCAACACAATAGCATGAAAAGGAGCTCCCCCTCAATACCCAAACCATGATTTTCCTTCTTCTTTACATCTGACATAGACCTTACTAGCAAACCTTTGGAAACTCTGACACGAAGGGTTGTGAATGGTCTGTCATTGAATATAGTTAAGGCTAAGATTGACAGATTTTTGGTGTCTCAGTAAATCAAGGGATAAGGGAAGCAAATGAGTTGAAACCCAAGATCAGCCAGGGTCCTCTTGTATGCTGGTGCAGGTTCAACAAGTCATTTGATGTACTCCTGCAGTCCTCACTTCCTCACCAATGTGTTGTGTTCACTGCTGTTAAATGGCAAAGGGGCTGAATCATGTGCAGCCTGCACAGGAATTATATATCCTTGCCTCTAAGGGAGCCTTCATGTTTCAGTGCCCTATCTTAGCAGCACCCAGCTGTCCCATGGGTCTGCTGAAGCTGCAGACTTACTGATTGTCCCTCTCTTTGGGCTGGCAGCTCCAATTCTGCCGTGACCTGACTAATCGTCTTTAACAAGATAACAAGCAGCAAGCAGTCAAAAACTAGGGTCTGCACCTCCAGGTCCACAGCAGCAGGCAACTCCCAACCTTATCCAATTGGAATACATCAACATGAAAAAGACCCTAAACAACAAAAACTAAGTCAAAGAAGTAAGAACCATGTTTTTATTATGGAGCTATTTATTGTGCTACACCTTAAGGTATTGAGTGATTATTTCAACACTGAAAAATATAATTAAGCTCTAAATAAACCTATTCACAGGTATAGCTGATTTTAGATAATTCCTTTGATTCAAGAAATAGATTTTATGGTTGAAATGATTATTGTTTCCAATATAGCTCAAATGATAAATTATTCTAAATTTGCTCCTAGACATTTTATTCTTAAGTCATGAGAGTGAATAGCTGAAAACATTTGTCTTAATTCTACGCATCGGGTTTTAATGCTTGTTTTAAAAATGATGTTTTTGTCATTTTTTTACATGTCATAAACGTATTCAGAAATTTAGTTAGGTTTATTTCAATTTTGATTTATTTTCTATTGATACAAAATTCAATCCACATATTTTCTTTATTTGTATAGAAACTATGGCAATTTGGCAAGTATTTGGTTTAAAAAAGCAGAATTTTTGCTTTAAGACACCCAATTTTTTTTATTTTAGGAATTTTTAAATAAAAGGTCCTTTAGGTGAGACAATTTGCAGAATCCTGCTCTCGAGACACAGAATTCGAAAGAGGTGCATGTCTATTAAACTTGGATACAACTTTAGTCAGTCCACCCTTAATATTATGCGTAGTTCTGATTCACATGCAATAAAAATGGTAGAGGAAGAACTGGAGAAAATGCAGAAAAAGATATACAGGGTTCTTAAAACCAAGCTGAGCCTTTATAGTTGTCAAGTAAAGGTGGAAGGGCTTAGCCTATATTTTTGTTTCAGAAAAGAGATGACGTAATCAAGGTCTATAACATTAACAAAGGGTTGAGCAGAGTAGATGTGAATAGAACTGGCTGAAATTTCTCAGAAATGAGCTTGAAGGTGGAAGAGATGGCAATTTGAGGAGCAGGTATTATTCACTACCTGTCACCCTGCCAATTGGATCAGGGTCAGTTCCTGTTTTTGACCCAACAACAGGACTTCTTTGGGGTTTACAGAGTTCAACCCAACAATTTAGGTTTCCACTTGAGGGAATAATTAAAAAAATAACCAAAATATTTATTAGGAAGTGGTTAGAATGTGGAGGTATTTGAATGAGAGTAGATCATGTGAAGTACAAACTTAAGAATAGACCAGAAGGGCTGAATGGCCTATTTCAGTGCTGCACTTGAGTAAAAAATTGTTCTGGAGCTCACTTCTTTCCCCAAAACCTCATTCAGATGCTCACTCCCTTTACTGGAGCCTTCATCCAGGCTCCAATGAAAGATTTTGAGGTTTTACTTTAACCTAAGCATTAGATCCAAGTCAATACAATTATAGATATTTATGATCAACCTTTTCAGATGGGATATGACACCCCTCCAAAACAGGAGGACTTGAACCCAGGCTTCATGACTCAGGGAGAAGGACATTACCACTGAGCCACAAGATCCCCCTTCCATTACAATTATAGACTAAGTTCAGAGAGAGCCAATCCAAATGTTTACAAGCCCTGTTAAGGCCAGTTCAGGGAGAAATATGTCTTCATATGTTTCAGAGAATTTGGTGAGTTTAGCAAAGCAAATATAAAAGAAATGATACTCAATTTAAAAAAAAGTCAATCCATTTGGGACACTAGTACAGAACACTTGTTGACTGGGATTACAGCTCTAATCTTCTTCTGTTGACTGGAATTCACCTCTGTTTTCACACTTCCTTTCTTGTGGACAAGCCATTATCCACTTCTAATTAAGCCAGTCTAGCCACTACCCCTATCCCATTTATGATCAGACACATCCTGAACTCTAATTGGCTTGCCAGTGATGAACACCACATGAGGAATCTCAGATTGGCTAAAACAGTATAATCCTAAATTCTAACTGGTGATTCTTTAAAACTATTGGTCATTTTACTGACATCTCTTGTTGTCTCCTGATTCAACATTTGGCATGTCATTCACATTGTAAGATCATGATTTTGTTGTAGCCTATCTGAATAGGCCTGCAAACTTATTACACCTTTGCTGACAATACAGCACCAATGGACCCATTTATGTGTTTACCTGGGGTATGTATTGTTAACTGCCAGTTATTTAATGTAATTCTAAAAGTTCCAACTGTTACATCTGAATGTTCTAAAAAAAAGCCAAAGTTTCTCAATATGTCTTAATTAAAAGAACCATTTGTCAACCATGACTTCATCAGGCGACTGACTGTGTGGAGTTTGCACGTTCTCCCCGTGCCTGCGTGGGTTTCCTCCGGGTGCTCCGGTTTCCTCCCACAATCCAAAGAATTGCAGGTCAGGTGAATTGGCCATGCTAAATTGCCCGTAGTGTTAGATAAGGGGTAAATGTAGGGGTATGGGTGGGTTGCGCTTCGGCGGGTCGGTGTGGACTTGTTGGGCCAAAGGGCCTGTTTCCACACTGTAATGTAATGTAATCTAATGACTCTGGTGCCTAAGACAAGTTAACTAAAAATAGCAAGAGTACAAGCTGCTCTAGTGTAAAATTCTATATGGAGTCTCTCGATACAATCTGTATATTTCCATTGAGACAACAGAATGCAATCAATCTAAACAACTACAAAACTCACATTAGAACCTAATTTCAATGTAACATATACATTTGGTCTAGTTCAGATGGATATTCTTCCTTACACAATATTTTTACAACTAACCACAGTTAAACAAAATAGAATTTAATTCATTTGTTCAATCAAGTCATAATTAATACCTATTAAAAATAAAAATCCTACAGCAGAACCAGCATCAAGTTTCTTGTTGAAAGAAAATAATACATATATTTAATTGTATTACTTGTTCTTATTTAGAAAAAAAAGTGATTATGTGTGTTAAAGGGTTTTGTGATATTTTTAAGACATGGAAAGGGACCTTCAAGCAAATAGAATGAGAACTTTGCTCTCAGGTACAATTGACACTGTACTATAAAATCTGGCTTGTTAATGGGAGGTATACGACAGACTTGTCAGCAGCAACTGAAATTCTTCTCACTGAGATCAAGTAACTCCATAGCTCAAAGCTTTTACAAGTAAGGTGGTCATACCTGTATACAAAATTGGTAGGTTACATGGGCTCTGTGCTGAGATATCCTGCATAGTCTAACTGATTATGTTTCTGTCCATGAAGTATGAAAACCCTGCTCTCATCTATTTATTGTCATTTGGTCATTAAATCTCTGTGGGGCAGCAAATATTCCTTTTAGAATGTTCTGGTGTCTCCTAGAATTCAGTTCACTACGACTGACCTTTCAGTTCAGACAAAACATTTTCCAGTTGAAATTAACCCATCACCATCTCATTCGACATGTGGCAATACTGGCTGCACCAAGCATTAATTACCCATCCCTAATTACCATTGAGAAGGTATTTGTGAGATGCCTTTTTGAAACACCACTGTTCTGGGGTTTAGATACATCCACAATGCTATCTGAGAGAGAATACCAGGATTGCGACCCAGTGATAGTCAAGGAGTGGTAATAAAGAGTTGTGATATACTTCCAAGTGTGATATACTTCCAAGTCAGGATGATGTGTAGCTTAGGCAGAAATGTGCAGACAGTGGTGTTGCAATGTTTTGCTGGCCTTGTTCTTTTACATGGTGGAGGTTATGGTTTGAAAGGTGCTGTTGAAAAAGCCTTGGTGAGTTACGACAGTGCATCTTGTAACTGGCACACATTTTTGTCACTGTATATTTATGATGAGTTAAATGTTAAAGATGATGAATGGGGTTTGAATTAAATGGACTGCTTTGTTCTGGACGGTGTTGACATTCTTACATGTTGTTGGACCTGCACCTATCCAGGCAAATGGAGAGAATTCCACTGCAACATTGACCTATGCCTTATTGATAATGGATAGGCAATGGGGAGACAAAAGGGAAGTAAGTCAATGCAGAATTCCTAAACTCTGGTGTGCTCTGGTAACCAGAGTACTTATATGGCTCGATTAGCCTAGTTTCCAGTCAATGGTCAATGATAGCAAGGGTTTCAGCTATGGTAATGCCAATGTACATTAATGGGAAAATCTAGCTTGTTGGATCTGGCATCTGTGTACTTCAAAATCTATGTATTTTCTGATAAATAGCTATCACCAGTACTTGTTTGCTGCTTGGAGATTTGACTACCACAATTGTGGAACACTATAAGACACAAGGATTAAACCTTATCTTACCCAATCTTTTCCTAATGTAAATACACACTTTCTGAAAATAACATTAGAGAAAAATTGAAATTTGAACATATCCAATTGTTTCCAATGACAACAGGCCAATTGTAGCACCCTTCTTGCCGGGAGAATGGGAACAAAATTGGTTGGATTCATCCTGTCCTTATCTCATTATTATGAAGGTTGATGATGCATTACCATCACCACAATTCCAATGGGCTGAATGGCCTATTTCATGTTGCAAGTGCTACAATCTAAATGCTAATTCTATTTCTTAGTCAATTCCTTTTGAGGTATCTCACAAGAATGGCCATATGTATGGTAAACATGAAATTGTTTAAATTCAAAAACATTTGAATCTGCTAGCATCTTTCTTTTCATTACAAGATCTTTGTTTACAGTCAGCAATTGACTTTCCCCCAGTTTCTGTTCGGTACCTTTGTGCTTCTCTTTCACTGTCTTGTCTATTGACTACTTGTGTTATATGAATTAGTCAGTGACTAATCCTCAGTGAGGGTCTGTAAACATCTTCCTTCCTTTTTCATTTTGGCAACTATCAACTTGAAGGGCGGTATTTAAGGCGGCGCAAGAACTTTGACATGAAAGTGAGACTTCAAAAGATGGGTGGCATGGATATACTTAGAGTTTTGGAGGGATCTGAAAACAGAAGAACTGAATCTGTACTATCTTTATTTTGTGTTGGAAACTTTGAGATATGCAGTTTCCTCCATGACTCTCTTGTATGCATTAGATTTAACACATTTTGCCTTAGCACCTAGATGATGTAAGATCACAATGAATCACAGAATCTTACAGCACAGAAGGTGACTGAGTCAGAAAGTAATGAGTTCCAGTGACTTGAGCACTAAAACTTTAGTGTATTAAGCTGTCCCAAGGAGCAGAGAAAGTGGACACACTGACAGGGAAATTTGTGAATGAAGAAGTCAGCAACAAGAGCGTGATCCCTCCAACCTGGAGATTGTGCACAGAGACCTTGGAGTGCAGGCTCATTGCTCCTTGAATGTAGAGCCATAGGTAGATAGGATAGTGAAGAAGGTGTTTGATATGCTTTCCTTTATTGGTCAGAGTATTGAGTATAGGGGTTCTGAGGTCATGTTACGGCTGTACAGGGCATTGGTTAGGCCACTTTTGGAAAATTGTGTACAAACCTGGTCTCCTTCCTATTGGAAGGATGCCGTGAAACTTGAAAAGATTTATAAGCATGTTGCAAGGGTTGGAGGATTTGAGCTATAGGCAGAGGTTGAATAGGCTGGGGCTGTTTTCCCTGGAGTGTTGGAGGCTGAGGGGTGACCTTATAGAGGTTTATAAAATCATGAAGGGCATGGATAGGGTAAATAGTCAAGGTCTTTTCCCTGGGGTAGAACAATCCACAACTAGAGGGCATACGTTTAGGACGAGAGGGCAAAGATATAAAAGAAACCTAAGGGGCATTTTTTTCACACAGAGGGTGGTACATGTATGGAATGAGCTGCCAGAGGAAGTGGTGGAGGCTGGTACAATTTCAACATGTAAAAGATATCTGGATGGGTATATGAATAGGAAGGGTTTGGAGGGATATGGGCTGGCTGCTGGCAGGTGGGACAAGATTAGTTTGGGATAATTGGTCAGCATGAACGAGTTGCACCGAAGGGTCTTTTTCCATGCTGTACCTCTCTATGACTCTATTTGCCTTAGAAAAATGCATCAAGAGCTTCACAAAAGCAACAGGAAAAGTAATTTATTTCAATAAAGGAAAGATAAAAGACGCATGAAAGGTAGGTTTTAAGGAGATTTTTATGGGAAGAAAAGAGGTTTGAAGAGACAAAAGGACAGGAATGGAATTAGACGTAGATCCTGAATATACAACTATCAATGGTAAAGTGAAAGGTGAGAAAATGCACAAGAGATCATAGGCAGAGAAAGAGAATTCAATGGAAGAGAGGTTGATGGGGCCAGAGGAAGTTGCCAAGACAGGAGAGGTAAGGCTATGCACAGGTTTAAAACAAGGAAGTTTATAATTTGAGGAACTGAAACTAAGGATTGCATAGGATATTAACACAAAATTGATGTGGTATACAATCATGTACTAAAGCAAACATAGTACACTGCAATGATCAATTAGTATTGGTAAAATTCAGAAGAAAGGAACACTGTCAAAATGCACTTATCATTTCCTGATTATTGTTCAGCTTGCTTTAAGGGATATAATAATCATTTATGGCAAAGTTCTATATCATGTGCAATATTGAAACAAATGCAGATTAGGGAAGAGATCCTGCTTTGGTATGTTGGTGTTAAATTGAAAAATAGGACTTCATGGGAAATAACAGCATGGCCAGCATTTATTGCCCACTGGTAAAGGTGGAGATTCAGTGATAATGTCACTGGGCTAGTATCGTTCTGGGGCCATGGGTAAAATCCCATTATGACAAATGGTGAGATTTGAATGCAATTCATAAATCTGAAATTTGAATCTAGTTAGGATGTGGCCATGAAGCCTTTGATTGTTGTAAAAATATTAATTCACTAATCCACTTTAGGAAAGGAAATCTGTTATCCCCACCTGGTCTGAGCTAGATGTGACACCAGATCCACAACAATGTGTTGTCTGAAATGGCTGATTCAGTCAATCAGTCATAGCAAACTTCTATAGAAGCTAAGAAGAGAAGTGAAACCCGAAGGACCACCAAGCATTGAGGAGACTCAGGAAAGAACGTTAACAAATCCAATATTTTTAACCTACAAGATTCGTCTTACTAACCCCTGGTGAGTTGTGCCCAAATTTGGAGAGTAGTCCCACATATTAGAAAACCAAAGGTTTGGAATAGTCATACTCACAGAATTATACTTTACAGACAATGTCACCTACACCATCATTGCCACTGCTGGATACAGGTGTCGTTTCAGAAGCAGTGGTATCCAGTCCCTGAAAGTTCTTCGCACACAGACTCCAGACCCCATTATGTCTCAAGGCATCGGGTCAAACATATACACGGAAATCTCCTTTGATGAATAAACATGTCTCCATGTTGAAAACCAACTTGAAGAAGCACTGACAGTGCCCAGGGTGCAGAATGTATTCGGGTTAAGGGTTTTTGTTTTCATTAATTTATCATCCATCCTTAGCTGTTCTTGAGGAGGTGGTGAGCTGCTGACTAGATCTGTTCTGCTGCATGTGCTGTTCAGGAGAGACTTCCAGGATTTTAACCTAGAGACAAAGAAGGTGCAGTAATACATTTTCATGTCAGGCAGTGAGTGGCGAGGAGGAGAACTTGCTGTTGGTAATGTTCCCATTGATCTACTGACTTTGTACTTCTGGGTGGTAGGGATTGTGGGTTTAGAAAATGCTATCTATGAAGCCTTGGTCAAGTTCTGCAGTGTATCTTGTAGATAGTACACACTACTGCTACTGAGCGTCAGTGGTGATGGGAGTAAATGTTTGTGAATGTGGTGCCAAATAAGCAGGCTTCTTTTGTGTTGGATTGTGTCGAGCTTTTTGAGTGTTGTTGGAGCTGCACCTTCCCAGACAAATGGGGAGTATTCCATTGCACTCCTGACTTGTACCTTGTGGATGATGGATGGGCACTGGGGAGTCAGGAGGTGAGTTACTCACTGCCAAACTCCTAGCCTCTGTCTTACTCCTGTAGTCCCAGTATTTATATGGCTAATTCAGTTCAGTTTCTGATCAATGGTAACCTTAGGATTCAGTGATGATAAGGCCATTGAATACCAAAGGATGATGGTTAGATTTATTTTATTGTTGGAGATGGTCATTTCCTGACCGTTGTATGGCACACTTTACTTGCTTCATGTCAAACCAAACCAAACCTGTTGTATTTTAACATGGACTGATCTATATCTGAGGAGTCAAGAACAATGCTCCAAATTGTATATTGACTGTCAAATTGAGAACATCTGGGATGCTGAGGACCTTTGGATGAGGCCAAGATGGATCATCCACTTGGCACTTCTTGCTGAGGATTGTTGCAAATGCTTCAGTTTTATCCTTTGCGCTGATGTGCTCTGCTCCCCCATCATTAACGATAGGGATATTTGTGGTGCCTTCTCCTGCAGTGAATTGATTAATTGTCCACCACCATTCACAACTGCAAGTGGCAGGATTACTTCTGATCCATTGCTTGTGGAATTGCTTCACTCTACCACTGGCAGTTTACACTTGCAATGGTCACCACATTTTGGTACTGTTTCTGGCATGTGCTCCTGCACTTTTCAACGATACAGAGCTGATCCCCTGATTTGATGGTAAAATGGTGGATATGCTGGGCCTTGAGGCTGCGGATTGTGATGGAGTACATAGATGCTCAGGTGAATGTGAAGACTGCAGATGCTGGAGATCACAGTCAAGATTAGAGTGCTGGAAAAGCACAGCAGGTCAGGCAGCATCTGAGGAGTAGGAAACTCGACGTTTCAGGCAGGAGCCCTTCATCAGGAATGTGGCTGGGAGCCACCAGGATGGAGAAATAAATGGGTGGGGCTGGGGAGAAGGTAATTGTGAATGCAATAGGTGGATGAAGGTGCTAGGTCTGAGAGGAGGGTGGAGCGGATCAGTGGGAAGGGAGATTGGAAGGTAGGACAGGTCATGAGGGTGGTGCTGAGCTGGAAGGTTGGAACTGGTGTAAGGTGGAGGGAGGGGAAATGAGGAAACTGGTGAAATCCATATTGATGCCATGGGGTTGAAATGTTGAACTTGGAAGATGAGGCGTTCTTCCTCCAGGCGTCGGGTGGTGAGGGAGTGGCAGTGGAGGAGGCCCAGGTCCTGCATGTCTTCAGCAGAGTGGAAGGAAGAGTTGAAATGTTCAGCCACGGGGTGCTGGGGTTGATTGGTGCGGGTGCCCCAGAGATGTTCCCTAAAGTGCTCTGCGAGAAGGTGTCTAGTCTCCCCAATGTAAAGGAGACAGCATCAGGAGCAACAGATACAATATTACATTTGTGGAAGTGAATCTCTGAAGAATGTGGAAGGCTACTTTGGGGCCTTAGATGGAGGTGAGGAAGGAGGTGTGGGCGTAGGTTTTGCAATTCCTGCGGTGGCAGGGGAAGGTGCCAGGAGGAGGGGGGGTGGGTTGTTGGGGGGCGTGGACCTGACCAGGTAGTCATGGAGGGAACAGTCTTTGCAGAAAGCGGATGGGATGGGGAGGGAAATATATCCCTGATGGTGGGGCCTGTTTGTAGATGGCGGAAATGTTGACAGATGATGCGGTTTATGCGGAGGTTGGTAGGGTGGAAGATGAACACCAGGGAGGTTCTGTCCTTGTTTCAGTTGGAGGGATGGGGTTTGAGGGCGGAGGTGCGGGATGTGGATGAGATGCATTGGAGGGCATCTTCAACCACGTAGGATGGGAAATTGCAGTCTTTAAAGAAGGAGGTCGTCTGATGTGTTCTGTGGTGGAACTGGTCTTCCTGGGAACAGATACAGCCGAGGTGGAGGAATTGGGAATACGGGATAGCATTTTTGCAGGAGATAGGATGGGAAGAGGCTTAATCCAGGTAGCTGCGGGAGTTGGTGGGTTTGAAAAATGTCAGTGTTGAGTCGGTCGTCATTAAGGGAGATGGAGAGGTCCAGGAAGGGGAGGGAGGTGTCAGAGATGGTCCAGGTGAATTTAAGGTCAGGGTAGAATGTGTTGGTGAAGTTGATGAACTGCTCAACCTCCTCGCGGGAGCACAAGGTGGCGCCGATGCAGTCATTAATGTAGCAGAGGAAGAGGTGGGGAGTGGTGCCGGCGTAACTACAGAAGATGGACTGTTCTACGTTGCCGAAAAAGAGACAGGAATAGCTGGGGCCCATGCAGGTGCCCATGGCTACCTTTTTCGTCTGAGTTGCTAGTTCCATTTGAAGTCTGTCCCATTTAGCAGTGATAGTGCCTTACAAAATGCTGCATCTTATTCTCACTGTGAAGGAGGGACTTCATTTCCAGAAGGACTGTGCAGTGGCCACTCTTTCCAATACTGTCATGGAAAGGTGTATCTAACAAACTGGTGAGGATGAGATCTAGTGTGTTTTCTCTATTGTTGGTTACCTCGTGACCTACTACATACACAGACTAACAGAAATGTAGAACTCAACCAGCTTAGTCAGTGTAGTGGATGTCAACCCACTCTGATATTGAAGTGCCCACCCAGAGTGCCTGGAGTTCAACTCTGGTTCAATGATGTTTGCAGAAGGGCATGCCAAGAGCAGAATCAGGCACACCTAAAAATGTGGCATCAACCTGATAAAGTTTTTTGCAGGTCAAACACTGGATGCAGCATGCCAAAGCCAGGGCTAAGTGATCTACTTACTACTGTTCAGCCATCTCCAGTCACAAAAGGTGGTTCTAATCCTACTTTAGGAAGGATGTTGTAAAACTTGAAAGTATATTACCGGGGTTGGAGGGTTTGAGCTTAGGGAGGGCTGAATAGGCTGGGCTATTTTCTCAGGAGCATCAGGGGCTAGAGGTTTATAAAATCATGAGTGGCACAGTAGGGTAAATAAACAAGGTCTTTTCCCTGGGGTGGGGGAGTTAAAAACTAAAGATATAGGTTTAAGGTGAGAGTAGAAAGATATAAAAATGAGGGGCAACATTTTCATGCAGAGGGTAGAGCATGCATGGAACGAGCTACCAGAGGAATTTGGTGGCGGCTGGTACAATTACAGCATTTAAAAGGCATCTGGATGGGTACATGAATAGGAAGGGGTTAGAAGGATATGCTGGCAAGTGGGACTAGATTAATTTAGGATATCTGGTGGACATGGACAAGTTGAACCAAAGAATCTGTCATCATGTTGTACAGCTCTATGACTCTATAACACCAGGAGGAGGTTCTGCACAGAGTCTCATTCTCAACAGGAGAACCCAACACATCAGCAGAAAAGACAAGGCTACAGCACTTGGGTATATCTTCAGCCAACATTGTCAAGTAAATGAGCCAGCTTGGCCTTTTTCTGAGGTGCTCAGCTTTAACAAACCAAACTTCAGTCAATGTGATTTACTCCATGTCATTTCAAGAAATGGCTAAAGGCCCTGGATGCTGCAATGGGAGTAGTGAAGGCAGCAGCTTAGTGCTACTGTCACACATGATTGGAATCCCACCATGGTGATGGTAAAATTTGACTTTCACAAAAGTCTGGAATGCAAAAAAACTTAGCCAAGGGTTGCAAAGAACAACAAGTGAATTCATCCTGAAAATATCACTGAAAGAGGACTCAATATGTTTTAAAAAGGACAGAGTGGTGGGGAAGGGGTTGGGGATGGGGGTTTATTCTAAACATAATAGAAAGAGGATGCAGTAAGTTTTTAATAAGAGCAGGGAGAGGGAATTTATTCTAAACACAGTACAGCGAGGAGGAAGCTGTTTTAAAAAGTGAGAAGATGGAATTCACTCTGATCATAGTAAGAGAGGAAGCAGCAAGTTTAAAAAGATTACTGAGTGTGTGGTGGTGATTTATTCTGAACACAGCACAGAGAGAGGAGCAGTACAATTTAACAACAGTGAAGAAAATGAGATGATTTATTTTGAACAGAGAGAGGAGGCAGCGGTAAGTTTAAAAAGAGTGAGGAGATGTTTTTTTTTCTGAGTATGCACAGAGAGAGGAAATAGCAGTAAGTTTGAAAAGAGAGCAGAGAGCGAGGAGGTGATTTATTCTGAACACAGCAAGAGAGATGAGGTAACAGTGAGTTTCCTTCCGGAACTGCTTGGCTAAGTTTTAAAATGTGTGAGAATGGCATCACTGGAAAGTCAGGAGCTGATTAATTGTTGAGCAATTGCTGTTAGGGACTGTGCTTCAATCTCCAGAATCAGAGAAAAACCTACACTTCTAAACTAGCACAAGGGAGGGAACCAGTGGGCATTGTACATATTGATACCAATGACATAAGTAAAAAAGGCAAGAGGTCCTACAAGGTGAATATAGAAATCAGGATGTAAATTACAAGGTGGGACCTTAAAGGTAGCGATCTCAGGATTCCAACAGTAATATAGAAATACCAGATTTTATCAGATGAACATGTGGCTGAAGAAATGGTGTGGGAAGATTATTGGGACATTAGGATTGGTTCGCAAGGTGATAGGACGAGTACCAGTTCTGAACACAATGCAGAGAGAGGAAGCAGTAAGTTTAAAAAGAGCGTAGAGTGTGTGGAGGTGATTTATTCTTAACACAGCAGAAAGTTTAAAAAGAGAGTAGAGAATGAAGAGAGAATTTATTTTGAACACCGAGGCAGGTGGCATCTGGCCAGGACCAAGACCATTGTCAGCGTTTGATAGGGGAAGGAATGTTGTTTGCTTGTGCTGTTTGGGAGGGTTTCAACTAGAGTGGCAGAGAGTTAAGGAACTGACCAGGGAGAGGGGGAGAGAGAGAGACAGGAAACAAGGAATGCAAATCGATTAAAGAGTCAATTGCAGCATTAAACAGGGATAATGTCTTAAGGTTCCTCAATTGGAGTCAAATAAGTGAGACTGAAAAGAAGCAATCACATTGTTGAGATTGCACTATACATCCTCTAAACTGTAGGGGAGAGATGCAAGGATAGAAATGGAGGTAAATTTCAGAGAAGTTCAAAATAATAAGGTAATAATCGTAGGGATTTCAACCACCCTGATAAGAACTCGGATAGACAAACTGTGAAAGGATTAAAGGTGGCAGGATTCTTAAATTGTATCCAGGACAGTTTTAAAGCCAGCGTACAGAACGTTCTACAAGAGGAGGTGGTGCTCAACTATGTTTTAGGGAATAAAATTGATAAGTTGTAAAGTTGTCAGACCGCATTTTGGTGATAGTGGCCATCACTCAGTAAGGTATGAGGTGGGAGTGTGGTGCTGGAAAAGCACAGCAGGTCAGGCAGCATCCGAGGAGTAGGAGAATCAACGTTTCGGGCAAGAGCCGAAAGGATTCTCTGCTCCTCGGATGATGCCTGACCTGCTGTGCTTTTCCAGCACCACACTCTCGACTCTGATCTCCAGCATCTGCAGTCCTCACTTTCTCCGAGCTGTGAGGTGGTCCCTGCAGTGACTGGAGTCTAGATATCCTGGATGTCGAAATGTACAGGATTAGATATTGGGAGAAAAAGGGAAGCTTACATTAGGTTTCAAGGGCCCAAAACAATAGAAGCTCGAGGAGAATACAAAAAGTGAATGGGTAACTTAAAAAAAGAAATTAAGTGAGCGACGAAAACCTTCAGGACCCTGGCTGCAAAGTGGGACAACCTCCTCCTGTCTCTCATGTCCATGCCAGATCTAACAAACTATGCAGCGAACCTCTAGACTGACACAGCTTGTCTGGGAGATCAACAGGCCTTTAAAGATGGCACCCTCAGCAGGGATGCCAGTCAATTTTGGGATATTCAGTGGTTGGTGAGTTATTATGGAAATGGTGTGTGGTAAGATGGTGGCAGTAAGCTAACATGATACATGCCACCGAGGAGGGAATGACAATGAATGCAGCACGTTTGGTAAGATTTGTCAAGAAAACTCTCAGCCTCATGTCAAGAATCCCTCCAACAAACTCTGTGACTTGCATTTAAGCCAATTAAACCATAAGGATTCAGGTTCAATGGGGCTCTGATTCTAACATCATTGATGTAGGGTTTTATGGTTGTGTTTATGGTTCAATCAAATGTAAATTGTGAAAATATAAGATGCTTTGACTTAACATGTTTCCAATTGGTTTAATTTTGTGACTAAATATGTAACAGTCCTACACATATTAGTTTGTATGGTTACTGTGAGTTTTAATTTGTTTTAAGTAAAACAATTATTGTAGAATCACACACCGCCCTTGCAGTTAGGGATATTGAAAACGGGTGGGAATATTCAGATATATCAGTTGGGAGATTGGGCTGATAATCAATCACTGGGAGGTGACAATAACTACTCAAAGCAAATGCATAAACTATTCAATAATGCAAGCTTATGTTGGTAAAGATCTATGAAATTCTTAAACTAAGAGACACAAGGTGTCATGTAGGAATGATCTTAAAAGTGATTGGTATGTCAAAAAATGAATTAGGAAATAGAAGGAAGTGATACCAGTAAGATGGCCATCAGTTTGAAATGAGCAAGGCAGCCTTTGTGTGGAGCTGCAGATGATGGGGGAGATACTGAATGAGTATTTTGCATCAGTATTTACTGTGGAAAAGGACATGGAAGATACAGAATGTAGGGAAATAGATGGTGACATCTTGAAAAATGTCCATATTACAGAGGAGAAAGTCCTGGATGTCATGAAATGCATAAAAGTGGATAAATCCCCAGGACCTGATCAGGTGTACCCTAGAACTCTGTGGGAAGCTAGGGAAGTGGCCCGCTTGCTGAGATATTTGTATCATCAATAGTCACAGGTGAGGTACTGGAAGATTAGAGGTTGGCTAACATGGTGTCACTGTTTAAGAAGGGTGGTAAGGACAAGCCAGGAAACTATAGACAAGTGAGCCTGACGTCGGTGGTGGGCAAGTTGTTGGAGGGAATCCTGAGGGACAGAAGTCGCATGTATTTGGAAAGGCAAGGACTGATTAGGAATAGTCAGCATGGCTTTGTGCGTAGGAAATCATGTCTCATGAACTTGATTGAGTTTATTGAAGAAGTAACATAAAGGATTGATGAGGGCAGAATGGTAAATGTGATCTATATGGACTTCAGTAAGGCATTCAATGAGGTTCCCCATGGGAGACTGGTTAGCAAGGTTAAATCTCATGGAATACAGGGAGAACTAGCCATTTGGATACAGAACTGGCTCAAAGGTAGAAGACAGAGGGTGGTGGTGGAGGGTTGTTTTTTCAGACTGGAGGCCTGTGACCAGTGGAGTGCCACAAGGATCGATGCTGAGTCCTCTACTTTTCATCATTTATATAAATGATTTGAATGTGAGCATAGGAGGTATAGTTAGTAAGTTTGCAGATGACACCGAAATTGGAGGTGTAGTGGACAGTGAAGAAGGTTACCTCCGATTATAATGGGATCTTGATCAGATGGGCCAATGGGCTAAGAAGTGGCAGGTGGAGTTTAATTTAGATAAATGTGAAGTGCTGCATTTTTTGAAAGCAGATCTTAGCAGGACGTATACAGTTAACGGTAAGGTCCTGGGGAGTGTTGCTGAACAAAGAGACCTTGGAGTGCAGTTTCATAGCTCCTTGAAAGTGGAGTCACATGTAGATAGGATCATGAAGAAGGCATTTGGTATGCTTTCCTTTATTGGTCAGAGTATTGAATACAGGAGTTGGGGAGATCATGTTGCGGCTGTACAGAACTTTGGTTAGGCCACTGTTGGAATATTGAGTGCAATTCTGGTCTCCTTCCTATCGGAAAGATGTTATGAAACTTGAAAGGGTTCAGAAAAGATTTACAAGAATGTTGCCAGGGTTGGAGGATTTGAGCTATCGGGAGAGGTTGAATAGGTTAGGGCTGTTTTCCCCGGAGTGTCGGAGGCTGAGGGTTGACCTTATAGAGGTTGATAAAATCATGAGGGGCATGGATAGGATAACTAGACAAAGTCTTTTCCCTGGGGTGGGGAACTAAAGGGCATAGGTTTAGGGTGAGAGGGGAAAGATATAAAAGAGACCTAAGGGGCAACCTTTTCACGCAGAGGATGGTGCGTGTATGGAATGAGCTGCCAGAGGAAGTGGTGGAAGCTAGTACAATTGCAACATTTAAAAGGCATCTGGATGGGTATATGAATAGGAAGGGTTTGGAGGGATATGGACCAGATGCTGGCAGGTGGGACTAGATTGGGTTGGGGTATCTGGTCAGCATGGACAAGTTGAACTGAATGGTCTGTTTCAATGCTGTACATCTCTATGACTCTAACCATTTAGAAATTGGACAACACCACCAAGGCAACTATGTCCATGCACTATACGTGATGCCTCTGATCATGCGCAGAGAATAATGGGCCAGAGTGAGACTGCAGACGCTGAAGAGTAGAGTCGAGAGTGTGGTGCTGGAAAAGCACAACAGGTCAGGCAGCATTCCATGACGAAGGAAATTGACTTTTCAGGCAAATAACCAAGTATAGTACTGAGCTACTCCAGAAAATTAAGGGATGATTCTTCACTGGTTAAAGCCATATCCAGCACAAAGGAAGATGGTTGTGGTTATTGGAGGTCATTTATCTCAGTCCAATTACAACACTGCAGGTGTTCCTCAGGATAGACATTTTCCTCAAAAACCTGTTCAGAGGAATTAATACACACCTATGGAGCAGGTGGAACTTGAACCTGGGCCTCATGATCTAGAGATAGGGACACTGCCACTATACAGCAAGAAAACCGGTTCTTCAGGATGGTGTCCTCAGCCTAATAATCTTCAGCTACTTCATCAATGATCTTCCCTCCATCTTAAGGTCAGATATGATGATGTTTGCTGAAGATTGCATAGTGTTCAGAACCATTCTTGACTCCTCAGATACTGAAGCATCCTATGAACAAATGAAGAAAAGCCATCCATGTCTACCTTCCCCAAGCCCCAATCCTCTCATTCAACATCCACTCCCACTACACTGGAACAACATCACAATGTTTCACTATTAATTGCATCAATCATTGGATAAATATATGAATGATAATGGAATAGTGTGGGCTAGATGGGCTTCAGATCGGTTTCACAGGTTGGTGCAACATCGAGGGCCGAAAGGTCTGTACTGCGCTGTAATGTTCTAAACAAGTTGAACTGATCTTAAATGTTGGGCACACCACTTTTTTGGTCCTTCATCATCCCCAACAAAGAGATTTGTGAATACTTTTTTATGCTGATAATGGACTGGTTTATTACTTGATAAAAGACTCCCTTCATCTCTGCTCAGCAGAATGTTGCTGCATTTCTTGCAATGAATGTAACCTGTGATTTCCTTTCCACTTTCCTCAAAGTGAAATAAAACCTTAATTAAAAATTATACCTTAATTAGAATTGTAGCGTAAGCATCAATTGTAGCCTGAGACTAAACTTGTTCTTGATGTGTTGAAACACATGGCAACTATATTAGTAACAAAATGACCCAAAGTACTCCGCTTGCAGTATAGGGAAAAATAAGATCCCACTGTATTGAATGGTTATAAAATGTAACCTTAGCCAGAATGCAGAAAGTCAAAAGTGAATCAATAGCACTGATTAGACCTTGGGCATAAATAAACTTAAAATAAGTACTTCTACATCTGTGTAAGTGAAATCACTTACACAGAAGTGAAGTCCCTCAATATTAGAAGTGAAGTCACTCAATGAGTAAAATTTAATGTCCTCTCCCTGTGGAGAGTTTGCCACTGATAACTCTGTTTCTCTCTCCACAGATACTGCCAGTCCTGCTGAGTTTCTCCAGCATTATTTTTGTTTCAGACTTCCAGCATCCACGGTATTTTGCCACAGTATTTGGCCCATGGAGTGCCTTCCTGCCAGTTGAGGAGTTAACTGAGCAATAAATGCTGCCCAACAGCTGGCACTAACCTGGTGGAGGCTGGGGAGTGTGGCAGACCATGTAGGATGAGTAAACTCACGGATATCACTTGTGGGCTTCCAAAGGCATTCCTTGCTGAAAAGCATTCTCCGCAAATGTGAGACATCCAGTATCACGAAGGGAGGGTCCCACCCTGGTCTTTTCTGCTGTCACCCCTTTCCCACAATCCACAACCCCACCCTCCCATTCCTTCACTATCACTCACCTCTGGTCTGGGATCCGATGATAACACCAGGCCCCAGTTGGTTGCCAGTTGGCAGTTGCACCCACCCCACCCCTCTCATGGTTTTGCCATGCAATACAGCTGCTGGATTCTGATTGACTGGCAACTCATGACACCAAGGCTTCCAATTTTCAGGGTCCTTTTCCTGGGCAAGGATCGCCACAATCTAACTGTATCTGAGCTGAACTTTATTCAGCAAGTTATAACAGAAAGAGATGATTTATAGTTCCCACTGGCTCTCCAGCTGGTCGTCAAGACCACCACCACATCAACAAAATACTGAGCAATCTTACCATTTTTTAGTTTATGCATTGAAGTTTGCTCATATGCCATTCCACATAACTGTCCCCTTTTATTATCCAAAACATTGTCTGATTAAAATATTATGTTCAGTTTTATTTCTAAGCATTATTGTGAGCAGGGATTGAATTGCTTCCCTCGTTGCCCTGTGCTCGACTGACGACATGACATTCTTTAGTTTAAAAGAGGTATTTAGTTGCTCTCGCTCTCTCTCTCTCCCCACTTCTTGTCCTCCGGTCTGCTGAGAAAAATGTCCTTAAAACATACAACACTGGTTTGTCATGTGACTGCACTCACCTAGCTCACCAGTAATTTGAACGTGATCATGCATTCTAATTGTGACTTGATTAGGTCAGATCGAGATTGTTCCCTCTTCGCCAGGGTCTAATTGTTTAAGTGATTAGGCTCTCATCATTTAATTCCACCCAGCTGAGTATCTGGATGTTGTGCTAATGAAATAGGAAATACATTCACATTCCTTTGATGTCAGTGCCTTTGATGGATTTCTTTGGAAATTGAGTCTCAATCCCTCGGTTTGGAATGTGGAATGTACTGCAATGCAAATTAGCTAGCCATCTTGGCTGTGAGTTCAAGTCACTTCAGTCTATTTTTAAAAGTTCAATTCAGGTTTCTAGTCAATGTAGTAAAAAACATTATCTGGCATAAAGCACATCTTCATGACAAGATATTGAACTTTATGGAGATGTAAAGTTTTTAAGATTCTGCACATTTATATTTTCCAGAACAGCAATATAAGAAAAACTTACACAAGTTAAATTACAAAGCAAATTTGCTGATCAGCCTTAACCTAATGTTGGTTTATGATGTGCATTTTGCATTATATGCATTAATACATTTTACTTTTATTCAAAACACATTAATATATTTTACCAACCTCCCAAATCAGTGCTTTCAAAATTATTTTCTAATATGACCCATTTTAACATCTGAAATCAATGCGACTCCAAAAACTGAACAGAAATAAAACAGCACTCCAACATTCAGTACATAATTAAATTTTGCATAGTATAGATCAACATATAATACTTCATATGAATATAAAAATGTGTGTGTTAAAATGTTTTTGTAAAAATATTATTAATAACTGGTCTCACCAGTCATTAATTCATCTGAGCCATTCCAATTCAGGAAGCAGTGGGAACTATTGATGTTTACCTTTGCATTCAGCACATCACACCAAGTTTCCCAGTAGGCCATCTGATACAATGGGAGGGTTTCAAATAATATTGGAGAAGCTGCAGCTACACAGGACACAAGTTTAAAACAAAATGGATTCAACATACAAAGTAACTAACAGGCTAGAACATAGCACCAACTTCTAGCCAGTGAAATTTAAGCCAAATTTTCCACATTTCCCAATGGTGAAAGCCACAGTGAAGCCCCACTCCGCCCCATTCCCATATAGTGACACACATAAGCACAGATACATGATAATCAGCCTCTTTCAACCACAAATACAGGTCAAGTATACTTATGGCAGCCAGCTGAGAGATCCACCACTGTAGATGCAATACAGCCCATTATTCCAGCAGGGCCTTCATGGAGCAGATTAGATTAGATTCCCTACAGTGTGGAAACAGGCCCTTTGACCCAACAAATCCACACCGACCCTCCGAAGAGTAACCCACCCAGACCCATTTCCCTCTGACTAATACACCTAACACTATGGGCAACTTAACATGGCCAATTCATCTGACCTGGACATCTTTGGACTATGGGAGAACACAGGGAGAATGTGCAAACTCCACACAGTCACCTGAGGCTGGAATCGAACCTGGGACCCTAGTGCTGTGAGGCAGCAGAGCTAACCACTGAGCCACCGCGCCACCCTTGTGTTAAGGCCTTCTGAAGATGAGGCTGCAGTAGTTGGATTGATCAGGCAGCCTTCCAGAATACTCCAGATAATGCGTTACATTTTCTTTGCATATTGTATTCTGCAAAACTGGAGCAAGCAAATAAGGGATGATAGATTCTGAAGAACTGGGAGATCAGCAGCAGTTTTCTGAGAATGAAAATGAGGACGCTGAGCAAGAGAAACTTCACCTTCAACATGATAGAAGGGTGCATTGTTGGATGTCAGTCATTAATTAATTGACACAAAAAACCCCAAAGATCATTGAATGCTATAAATAAGAAACAAAATCAGAAATTGCTGGAAAAAGCTCAGCAGGTCCGGCAACATCTGTGGAGAGAAAGGAAAGTTAATGTATAAGGTTCTGAAGGTAAGTCATTGGACCTGAAACATTAACACAACTTCATTGACACCCGGTTCCAATGTTTTCAGTTGGTTGCTGCAGGGATTGTAACGAGGTCAGCCAGGTGGACCTCATAGACTCTGAGTTCTGCCTTTGGGGCTATTAATTTGGTCTAATCAGACAGCCCTGGCTGACGGATGCAAACAGGAGTGTCAGAGGTTGTGTTCAGTGAAAGCTGGCTATCAGTGTTAAGGACACTCCATATTTGAATAAAGGGTGACTTGGTGATGGGATAACCACCTCTATAGAATTAACTCAATTGCAGTAAGTTTGACTGTAAATTTGCTACTGCTGAAAAGTTAAGTGGTCGCTATTTGTTCCCAGAAGCAAGTGCAGCCATTTTGTTTGCATTTTTTTCTCTACTTTTGCTGTTGTTCAATAAAAGTTAACATTTTTCAAGTGCTTAAAGGCTTTTCAGCATATAATGCTCCTACAGTGGACAACGACAAGAAGTTATGCAATACTGGGGATTAGAGAAAGAATAGTTAGAGTTCTGAGATGATACAGTGCTAAGGACAGGTAGCTATGTAGATGATCAGACAGACAATGATGTTAAATAGTAATACATTTATGTATGTGAGCTTCTATTTGCAATGAAGTATCACCTGTGCCACCATTATGCCCTCAGATGACTCAATTTCTCATTTCCCTCTCCTAACGAGTACTGTGAGGGGCTATTCATAACTGGTAGCACTTGACTTGGTGCATAGTTAGGCTTTAAAAATGTGCTGGCACCAGTAATCTCAGAAGCTCCCTGCAGTGGTGAGTATTTCGGATGGGCATGGTGGTGCACACAGAATGAGGTGAGCAATGTAAGTTTGTATAAGAGTACTCAGTAGGACTGACAGAGGAAAACCTTCCCTGAAATTAACACTTAGCAGGATTTTGATAACCTTTTGCCTGATATTGCCATAATCTGCAAAGGATGAGGACAAAATTGCACCAGGCTTGAATTATCCATTCAATGAAGGCGATGTTAGTTTTGATGTTTTGTGAAGTTTAATTATTATGCGCAGCCATTCAAAGTGGAACGGGTGAAGAACAACCTCCCTCCAATGTATTTGTCTCTTTTGGAGCACTCTAATAGATGACAGTGTCATGTCTATTGTTAACATTCTAAACAATGAAGGCATCAAATGGCAACCAACAAGATTCCCAAATTTCATCCAGGCTGTACCACCATTTGTTTTCCAATATGTCATGAACTGAGCCCTTATTAAATGCTTTGCTACTCCGAAAACTAGTTGGGTCAGTTTGGATGCTCAGGTTGGTAGTCAGGGGTTCATAGGGGATGGCTGAGGAGTTCATTCTGGAGTTTCCCAGGAATTGGGCAGGTTTTAATCTATTTAGAATTATTCAGGTAAGTACATTGGAACTGTCCTAAGTCTCTGACTCTAACTCAAACGTTCGCTGAGGATGTCATGAATCAGGGGAAATTGTACAGTAAAAAATGGAACTTCATGGGCAGTTCCCACATTGTTCCACCCTTCAGGATTTGATACATATCATCAGTCTTATGTCTGGACTCTGATAATCTGGAGACCAGAAGATTAAAATATAATCTAAAATTTTGTCATGTGCTCCTTCTGTCACAAGAGGGAGGTAGTACCATTCACAGATTGTATTCATGTTTTGGTGGGCTAGGCAAAAGCTAGGATTAGCTAGAATGAGGACTGCATATTATGATAACATTTTTATGTAAATAATTTAGCTGCTGGTCTTATTCAAAAAGAGAGATTTGTTACCTTCCCCAACATATTTTTAGTATATTTAATGTAGAAAATGTACTTATTTCAGAGTGCACAATAATGCAATGTATGTTACACTATTAAACTAACTTACTGCTAACATCTGTTGTAATACTGTACACACTTTTACTGAACATCTACAACTGTTTGATTTGGATCGTGCAATGAGTCAGTTGTTGGTCTTTCATTTCTGAGTTTTAATCCAGCCTAAGAGATAAAATTGTTCTCTGTCCTTTTGGCTGTCAGAGATCCTTGTGAAATAGATTGCAGTTTCAGGTAGCTTTCTGTATGTGTATGCTCACAAAACTAGCATCAATCTGAAAGTCTGAGACACCTTTGTCTTCTATTACTGTACTGCAATGCTCTACTTAACCAAAAAGACATCATCACTCCTAATTTTTCCCTTTATCTTTCTTGAGCACCCCGGAACCAGGAATATTTGATCATAGTCCTGCTCTTCATTAAGCTCCATTGCTATTATCACCATAACATCAAAATTATCAATGCATCAATTATCTCCACAGCCACCTCCTTCAGTACTTTACAATGTAGACTATCAGGTCCCAGAGACTTATTAACTTTCAGCACAACTTTTTTAACTAATAATAATTTGTTTTATTTCCTCATTCTCCCCGTTCACTTGGATCTGTAATTCTGGGAGATTTCTTATATCTTCCTCAGCAAAAATAGACAGAACATAATTTTTAGGGAATAGAGAAATGGCAGAGAAGCTATTAAAATTCTCATGATTCTACTTTTAATGGATCCAAATTTGTGTTAGCCAAACATTTCCCTATTACATATCAAAAGAAGCTTTTACAGTTCACGTTTATGCTTTTTGATAGATTGCATTCATACTGTATTCTTTGTTTCCTCATCAGTTTCTTTTGGCCCTCCTTTGCTGCATTCTAAAATCCCATCATCAGATTTGTTACTATTTCCAGCCACTTTATAAGCCTTTCAGTTTAAGCTTATACAATGGTTAACTTCTTTTGTTAAAGTTGAGAAAATGTGGTGCTGGAAAATGCACAGCAGGTCAGGCAAAATCTGAGGAGCAAGAGAGTCAACATTTTGGGCAGAACTCTTCTTCAGTCTGACTCTCTTGCTCCTGACATGCTGCCTGATGTGCTCTGCTTTTTCCAGCACCACACTTTATAGACTCTGACTCCTCCAGCCTCTGCAGTTCTCATTATCTCCAACTTCCGTGGTCAGTCATGGTTAACTATCTTTTTGCACCGTAAAGCAGACTATAGTTGCTGGAAGGCACATAAACTTTCTGTAATGACTATCTATTTGTTTCAGATTGAACTACCTCACTTTCAAACATCTATTAGATTTTGTTTTCATATTCAGTCTCTCTCAGTGTTGTTCAGAATGAAGCTAGTCCCAAGTCACTAAGCTCTTTTTAACCTTCTACCTCCTCTCTCAGAGCTATGTTCACAACCATTACATTTGATATTTCTGTCCAATCTTCTCATCTGCCACCTGTCTTTGCACAAGTAAATGCTGTTTCTTTTTGCATGATATTGTCTTTAACATTTCTAGTAAACCATAGATGGTGGGTCTATCCCGTGGAACTTTTCTTTCCTATTGGAATGTATCTATTCTGTTTATTCTGAAACATCCCTTGAAATGTCTACCACTGGCTTTTCCTTGAGCCAAATTTGCATCATTTGCTCATAATCTTTTAAAATATTAGAGAAATTTCTTTCTACCTCAAACTGAACATAAAATACTGTCATATTATGGTTGTGGATGTAGGTTTGCTCGTTGAGCTGGAAGGTTCATTGACACATTTGTGGGATATAGGTAAATTAATGTTACTTCTGCAATTCTGCAATTCCATTTTACAAAGTAAAATGAACTCACACCAGTGTGTAATTGTTTTAGCCACAAGCTGAGTCAACAAGAATGGAAACGATGTGGAGGAAATATAAAATTGTTTTTGTATTAGCTAAAATTGTATGTCAGAATGAGATGTGCCAGCAAAACAATGGTAGACATTAGGGGCAAATAGATAAGATGTTGTGAGGGGATGAAGTTAAGCTAGATACGCCTATACAAACAGTAGGTATAAACATCTGCTTCCCACTTTTACAAAAACACAGGAACAAACCCCAATTAAAAGGGTCATAGAGATCAGAACGGCCTCTGGAAAGGCACAGATGAAGGGGGTAGATAATGATGAAGAAAGAATATGCCTAACAATGACCTACAGCAGGATGAGGTCAAACAGCCTTGTGAGGCCAGGAATAAGCATTTTGTCACAGACAAGGCCGGATAAGGCAAGAGATAAACAGGGGTAATGGGGGCTGGTCTTAGGGAAGTGGACGAAGTAAGCAGGGGAGGAGCAATGTAAAACAAAAGACATCAAATCATATAACTATTATGTATGAATTGAACTTGGTGTGTGTATGTCCTCTACCTTATAGGCACTGGACATCTCACCCACTTGCAAGTGTAAAATAAAGGACACAGATTTTGTCTCGGACTGCAATTATTGAGGTGTGTGAGCTTTGTTTCTCACACGTTCAATGAACACAGTCCGCCAATTTCTCAGCAACAATCCCAAACAAGCAGACAAAACCCGTCCAGAAAGCCTCGCCACTCTCCCCTACATCAAAGACATCTCGGAAATGACTGCCAGACTACTGAGACCCTTTGGCATCACGGTAGCCCACAAACCCACCAACACACTAAAACAGCAGCTAATGAACTTGAAAGACCCAATACAGACAATGAGCAAAACCAATGTTATTTACAAAATACCATGCAACGACTGTAACAAACACTACATTGGACAAACAAGCAGAAAACTAGCCACCAGGATACATGAACACCAACTAGCCACAAAAAGACATGAACCTCTCTCACTCGTATCCTTACATACAGATGAGGAAGGATACCACTTCGACTGGGACAACACATCCATCCTAGGACAAGCCCAAACAAAGACACGCACGAGAATTCCTAGAGGCATGGCATTCCAACTGGAACTCTATCAACAAACACATCAAGTTAGACCCCATCTACTACCCCCTGAGAAAAGGAATGGGAAGTGACTTCACCACTGGAAATAGCATCACCAAAGGAAATGACATCACCAATCCAAAGAAACCCAAACATATAAGTAGAAAGCAGGAACTTTCAGCATTGCTTCGCCTGAGGCCCACTGAATATGTTACCTAGTAGGGGAACGAAACATCTGGAAATGAACCTCCCAGCTCAGCAAGCAAACCTACATCCAAATCCTCAACCTGAGCTACAAATCCTCTCAAAACTCGCTATTATTATGGTTGTTGCTAAGCAGGAGTGACTTTGATATGAGATCAATAATTAATCCTAACTCCATGCACAACACCAGGTCTAACAGAGCCTGCTCTGGTTGGCTCCATATACAGTGTTCTAATAGATTATACTGAAGGCATTCTCTGAACTACTCATTTAGACTACCTTTACCCATCTGACCTTTCCAGTTGATATATAAATTAAAATCTCCCGTGATTACCATTGTGCCTTTCTGACAAGCTCTTATTGTATCTACTTTGTTGCTCTACCCGATCGTGTGATTACAGTTACGGCTCCTACCTATTGCTACCACAAGTGACTTCTTGTCTTTATGATTTTTCGTCGTTATCCATATAGTTTCCATGTCTTGGTTTCCTGAACTTAGCTCCTCTCTCCATTTCGTGTGAATATCATTAATTAATAGAATCACCACCACTCTCCTCCCCTTTTCTTATTTTCCCATCCATACTAAATGTCCTGTATTTGTAAGGTTCAAGTTACAATCCATGTCATTCTGCAGCCATATCCCTGTAATAGCTACTCACTCATTTCTATTTGCACTCACAGTTCAACTGCTTCACACATTTTAGATACAGTCTTTTTGTTACACTTCTTGTAAATTCTAGACTTATGTTAGTTGATTCCCTTCCTGTATGGTCTGTTTATCATTTCTTGTGTTTAAACATTTGTCTTTAGCCTTGACTTTACTCTTTGATTGACCACATCTTCCCAAATTTGATAAGAAGAACTGTGGATGCTGGAAATCAATAACACAAACAGAAATTGATGGGAAATCTCAGCCAGTCTGGCAGCAGGATGGGTGACCACTTTTCAAACCATCTATGTTCTGTTGGACAAAAATAACCCTGAGCTTCTGGCTGCCTGCCACTTTAACACACCACTGTGTTCCTTGGCCTACATCCCTGTCTAGGGCTTGATGCCCTCCAGCAAAGCTCAGTGGAAGCTGGAAGAACAGCACCTCATTTTCCACTTGGGGACATTGCACCCTTCAGGACTCAATATCGAGTTCAATAATTTTAAGGTCTGAGCACCTTCTCCCACATCTTTACCCAACCTCCCACACACCAGGCTGTGTCATCAAATTGTTTTAGTCTCTCTGAGGGCTCCATCATTTACTCTTCTCCACACCCCTCAATCCATGTTCAGAATATATACCAACCTCTTCTTAGCTACAATCAGTTCTGAAGAAGGACCACTGGAACTGGAATGTTAACTCTGCTTCTCTCCACAGATACTGCAAGATCTGCTGTGTTTTTCCAGCAATTTCTGTTTGTGCTCTCAAATTTGACTCCTTGCCCCCATCAATTAGTTTAAGTTCTTCTCTACCTCTCTACCAAGTAATGCAGTTGGCAATAACATCAGCCCATGGTTGAAGTGGAGGCTGCCTTACTGGTGGAGACCCCACTTCATCCAGTGCTGATGCCAGTGCCCCACTTGAAATGGAGAACACTTCTCCCACAGCAGTCATAGAGATGTACAGCACAGAAACAGACCCTTCGGTCTGACTCATCCGTGCTAACCAGATATCCTAACCTAATGTATTCCCATTTGACAGCACTTAGCCCATATCCCTCTAAATCTTTCCAATTCAAATACCCATCCAGATGCCTTTTAAATGCTGTAATTGTACCAGCCTCCACCACTTCCTCAGGCAGCTCATTCCATACATGCACCACCCTTTTATATGGAAAAGTTGTCCCTTAAGTCCCATTTAAATTTTTTCTCCCTCACCCTAAACTTATGCCCTCTAGTTCTGGACTCTGCCACCCCAGAGATAAAACCTTGTCTATTTACTCTATCCATGCCCAACCTCTGTAAGGTCACCCCTCAGCCTTTGATGCTCCAGGGAAAACAATCCCACTCTATTTAATCTTTCCCTATAGCTCAAATCTTCCAACCCTGGCAACATCCCAGTAAATCTTTTCTGAACCATTTCAAGATTCACAATACCCTTCTGAGAGGAGGGAGACCAGAATTGCACATAATAATCCAAAAGTGGCCTAATCAATATCTTGTACAGCTGCAACATGACCTCCCAAATCCTATACTCAATGCTCTGACCAATAAAGGAAAGCATACCAAAAGCCGCCTTCACTATCCTATTTATCTGCAACCCCACTTTCAAGAAACCATGAACCTGCACTCCAAGGTCTCCAACACTCCACAGGACCTTACCATTAAGTGTCTATGCCCTGCTCTGATTTGCCTTTCCAAAATCCAGCACCACACATTCATCTAAATTAAAATCCATCTGCCACTCCTCAGCCCATTGGCCCATCTGATCAAGAACCTGTTGTACTCTGAGGTAACCTTCTTCAGTGTCCACTACACCTCCAATTTTGGTGTCATTTGCAAGCTTACTAACTATACCTCCCATGTTCACATCCAAATCATTTATATAAATGACAAAAAGTAATGGACCCAGCACTGATCATAGTGGCTCACCACCGATCACAGGCTAAAAACAATGACTGCAGATGCTGAAAACCAAATACTGGATTAGTGGTGCTGGAAGAGCACAGCAGTTCAGGCAGCATCCAACGAGCAGCAAAATCGACGTTCAGGGCTTTTGCCCGAAACGTCGATTTCGCTGCTCGTTGGATGCTGCCTGAACTGCTGTGCTCTTCCAGCACCACTAATCCAGTAACCGATCACAGGCGTCCAGTCTGAAAAATAGCCCTCCACCACTACCCTCTGTCTTCTACCTTTTGAGCCAGTTCTATATACAAATGGCTAGTTCTCCCTGTATTCCATGAGATCTAACCTTGCTAACCAGTCTACCATGAGGCACCTTGTGGAATGCCTTACTGAAGTCCATATAAATCATGTCCACCGCTCTGCCCTCATCAAACATCTTTGTTACTTTTTCAAAAGACTCAATCAAGTTCGTGAGACATGATTTCCTATGCAAAAGGCCATGTTGACTATCCCTAATCAGTACTTGCCTTTCCAAATACATGTACATCCAGGCCCTCAAGATTCCCTCCAACAACTTGCCCACCACCGATGTCAGGCTCACTGGTCTATAGTTCCCTGGCTTGTCTTTACCACCCTTCTTAAAAAGTGGTACCACGTTAGCCAACCTCCAGTCTTCTACTACCTCACCTGTGACTATCAATGACATAAATATCTCAGCAAGGAGCCCAGCAATCACTTCCCTAGCTTCCCACAAAGCTCTAGGGCACACCTGACGAGGTACTGGGGATTTATCCACTTTTGTATGTGTTTTAAGACATCCAGCACCCTCTTCCATAATATGGACGTTTTTCAAGATGTCACCATCTATTTCTTCACATTCTATATCTTCCATGTCCTTCTCCACAGTAAATACTGATGCAAAATATTTGTGTAGTATCTCACCATCTCCTGCAGTTCCACAAATAGGCTGCCTTGCTGATCTTTGAGATGCCCTATTCTCTTAGGCCCTTTTTGTACTTAATGTATTTATAGAATCCCTTTGGATTCTCCTTTACTATCTTTGCCAAAGCTATCTCATGTCCCCTTTTAATCCCCCGATTTCCCTCTTAAGTATATTCCTACTGCCTTTCTACTCTTCTAATGATTCATTCGATCTCTGCTGTCTTAACCTGACATATGCTTCCTTCTTTTTCTTAACCAAAACTTCAATTTCTCTATTCAACCAGCATTCCCTCAACCTATTTTCACCCTAAAAGAAATATACTGTCACTGGACTCTCGTTATCTCATTTTTGAAGGCTTCCCATTTTCCAGTCATCCCTTTACCTGTGAACATCTGCCATTAATCAACTTTTGAAAATTCTTTCTTAATATGTCAAAATTAGCCTTCCTCCAATTTAGAACTTCAACTTTTAGATCCAGTCTACCTTTTCCATCACTAATTTTATAACTAATATAATTATGGTTGCTGGCCTCAAAGTGCTTCCCCACTGACACTTCAGTCACCTGCCCTGCCTCATCTCCTAAGAGTAGGTCACATTTTGCACCTTCTCTAGTAGGTACATCCACATACTGAATCAGAAAACTTTCTTGTACACATTTAGCAAATTCCTCTCCATCTAAACCCTTAACACTATGGTAGTCCCAGTCTATGTTTGGAATGTTAAAATCCCCTACCATAACCACCCTACTATTCTTACAGATAACAGGTCTCCTTACAAATTTGTTTCTCAATTTCCTGCTGACTATTGGGGGGTCTATAATACAATCCCAATAAGTCACCATCCCTTTTTTTATTTCTCAGTTCCACCCAAATAACCTCCCTGGGTGTATTTCCAGGAATTTCCTCCCTCAGTACACCCTTATCAAAAACACCACTTCCCCTCCTCTCTTACCCACATTTCTATCCTTCTTTACTATCCCTGCTACTTAACTATGTGAACTGCCTGTATTGCACGCAAGATAAAACCTTTCACTGTGCCTCGGCAGATGTGGCAATAAATTCAATTCAATTCAATTCATAGAACATAGAAAAGTACAGCACAGAACAGGCCCTTCAGCCTACGATGTTGTGCTGAGGATCAATCCTAATGTAAAATAATAAAACTTTACCTACGCACCCCTCAATTCACTGCTGTCTACGTGCACTTAAATATCCCTAATGACTCTGCTTCCACCATCGCCGCTGACAACGCATTCCATGCATTCACAACTCTGTGTAAAGAACCTACCTCTGACGTCTCCTCTATACTTTCTCCTAATATCTTAAAACTATGACCCCTCCTCCCAGTCAATCCTGCCCTGGGGAAAAGTCTCTGGCTATTGATCCTATGCATGCCTCTCATTACCTTGTATACCTCGACCAGGTCACCTCTCTTCCTCCTTCTTCTCTCCAGAGAGAAAAGTCCAAGCTCGGTCAACCTCTTTTCATAAGGCAAGCCTGGTAAACCTTCTTTGCACCCTCTCCAAAGCCTCTGTATCTTTCTTATAGTAGGACGACCAGAACTGGACACAACATTCTAAGTGTCTCACCAGGGACTTGTAGAGCTGCAGCAAAACCTCAAGTCTTAAGCTCAATCCCCCTGTTAATGAAAATCAAAACACCATATGCTTTCTTAACAGCCCTATCCACTTGGGTGGCAACTTTGAGGGATCTATGTACTTGAACACCAAGATCCCTCTGTTCCTCCACACTGCCAAGAAACCTGTCTTTAATCCTATATTCAGCATTCAAGTTTGACCTTCCAAAGTGCATCACTTTGCATTTATCCAGGTTTAACTCCATCTGCTCAGCCCAGCTCTGCATCCTGTCTATGTCATGCAATAGCCCTCAATATCATCAACGGCACCTACAACCATTGTGTCGTCTGCAAATTTACTAACTCTCCCCATAATCTCCTCATCCAAATCATTTATAAAAAACTATAAAGAACAAAGGCCCAAGAACAGAGCCCTGCAGAAACCACTCAATACTAACCTCCAGGCAGAATACTTTCCATCTACAACCACTCTCTGCTTTCTGTCAGCCAACTAGTTCTAAATCCAGACAGCCAATTCTCCCTGTATCCCACATCTCCTGACTTTATGAATGAAATGCCTTACTAAAGTCCATATACACCACATCTACTGCTCAACCTTCGTCGACCTGTCTTGTCACCTCCTCAAAGAACTCAATAAGATTAGTTAGGCACAACCTGTCCCTCACAAAGCCATGCTGACTGCCTTTAATCACGCTATGCTTTTCCGAATAGTCATAAATCCTATCCCTCAATTCTTTCCAAAACCTTGCTGACCACAGACGTAAGACTGACTGGTCTGTAATTGCCAGGGATTTCCCTATTACCTTTCTCGAAAAGAAGAACAACATTCGCCTCCTTCCAATCCTCCAGTATGACTCCTGTGGAGAGTGAGGAAGCAAAGATCTTCACCAGCTGCTTAGCAACTTCCTTTCTCACTTCCCGGAGCAACCTAGGGTAAATCTGATTTGGCCCTGGGGACTTATCAAGCTTAATGTTTGCCAAAATTTCCAACACGTCAACTTCATCAATCTTGATCTGTTCAAGCCCATATCCAAGCTCCTCAAAGTTCTTATTCATGACAAGGTCCCTTTCCTTAGTGAAAACTGAGGCAAAAAATTCATGTAGGACTTCCCCTATCTGCTCAGACTCCACGCACCAGTTCCCTCCACTATTCCTAATCGGCCCTACCTTCTCCCTGATCATTCTCTTATTCTTCATGTATGAGTAAAATGCCTTTGGGTCTCCTTATTCCTTCTTGCCAAGCCTTTCTCATGCATCCTTCTGGCCCTCCTCAGTCCATTTCTGAGCTCCTTTCTAGCAAGCCTGTAATCCTCTGAAGTTGTGCTAGATCCTTGCTTCCTCCACCTTACATAAGCTGCCTCCTTCTTTTTGACAAGAAGGTCCCCTGTTCTTGTCATCCTATACCATTTGTATCCTAGAACATTTCCCTGTTAGGCTTCTTGCAATGAAATAAATGTAACTTAATTTATCAGTTCTACCTTGTTTTCTGCTTTGTCCTTGCCTGCCCTGTCTGTTTAACTCACTCCTTTTCCCAATTGTACCAGTCTCCGATTGATCCCTTTCCTCATTATCTCCCTGGGTACCACCCCCCACCCTACTAGTTTAAATCCTCCTGAGCAGCTCTAGCAAATCTCCCTGCCAGAATATTAGTCCCCTTCCAATTCCGGCTCAATCCATCCTTCTTATACAGATCAATTCTATCCCAGAAGAGATTCCAATGATCCAAAAATGTGAACCCTTCTCCCCTGCATCAACTGTTCAGCCACGCATTCATCTGCTCTATCCTCCTATTCTTACCCTCACTAGCTCATAGCACCAGGAGTAATCCAGATACTACTTTCCTCCAGGACCTCCTTTTTAAATTCCTGCCTAACTCTCTGTAATCTCCCTTCAGAATCTCAACCTTTTTCCTTCCTATGTTGTTGGTTCCAATGTGGACAATGACCTTCTGATGGTCCCTCTCCACTTTGAGAACATTCTGCACTCTCTCTGAGACATCCTTGATTCTGGCACCAGGGAAGCAACACACCATTCTGATTTCTTGCTGCTGGCCGCTGAAGCATCTGTCTATGCTTCTGACTAGAAAGTCCCCTATCACAATCAATTTTTCACAACCTGACATATACCCCTCATTGCATTAGAGCCAGCCTAGATACCAGAAGTTTGGCTGTTCATGCTACATTCCCTTCAGAGTCCATCACTCCCTACATTTTCCAAAACAGCATACTTGTTTGAAATGGGGATAGCCATTACCTGCCTCCCTCTCCTACCTTTCCTGGAGTTAACCCATCTACTGACTGTATCTGCAGCTTTTCTCCCTTCCTATAATTGCCATCCCTCACAACCCCTAGCTCCTGTGAATTCTTCATTGTCTCTAACTGCTGCTCCAACCAATCCATTCGATCTGATAGGATTCACAACCAAAGCCACTTCCTGTGGACATAATCATTGTTAACATGGAAACTCTTTCTAATTTCCCACATCTGCCAGGAAGAGCACATCTTTCTACTAAAACCCATGTTTGCTCCTTCACAAACTACAGACCCAGAAAATAGCACAGTCTTACTGCTCTAAAAACAATAATCAAGAAAGAACCCACTCTACTCCCTATTGTAAGTTCACAGCAAGGTTATACTTAAAAACTATGCAGTTATCTGTTCCTGTGCTGTAAGCTCTCTCACAGAGGTTCCTCGAAGGTCAGCTGTGAATTTCGCTGTCTGTTTTTCCTAGATACCCTCCAATGTCCAGAGGTACTTCAATTCAAACAGCAAAAGCAGTAACTATGCAGATTCACTGCTGTGTGAGACAGCAGTGTAAGTTTCTTTCTTTGACCATGTGGGCACTGCCTTTGTCTGTCTTCCTCCTTTTTAGTGTCATTATTTCGATCTTCTTTCCCCCAAAGTTCCAAAACAATGCAACGGCATATAAAACAGTAATTGCTTCTCCTGGAATTCGAGGAAATCACCTCCAACCCCTTAAATACCTCAAAAAAAAGAGCAGCTCTTACAGTCACAATTTTTTCCTGTCCTCCATCTTGAATTAACCAGAGTTCTTTTTGGCCCTTGAGATAAGCTTTTATCTCCCTAATTTCATTTGCCTATTTGCACATGGCTCAGGAAATAATGCAGAGATTATGATTCTTAAGTTTATGCTTCTTAATTTCATACCTAGCTCTCATACTAACCGTCAACCTCCTTTATTAGTATGATTTTGTATGATTTAATGTTTCTCATTTTCCAACAACAGCTGCTAAGTTGTGAGTCTCTATTCAAGCAGCATTCAGTTTTCCCAAATGTTTGAGCATTCTGGTATAACTTTATAATATTCTCTCCTGGTTTCCACACCTCTGCCAAGTTATTTTAAAGCTCTCCCAAAGCACTAGCAAAACACTCTGCAAGGGACATAGTCCTGGCTCTATTCAGGTTTAATCCATCAGACTTGCACAGGTGCCATTTGCTCCAGAGCCTGTCCCAGAAATTTTAAGCCTCCATCCTGCATCAAATTTCCAGCCACTTGGTCATCTGTCTCATCCTCTTAATTTCAGTACTGAGAGTAATTCAGTGATTATTACTTTTGGTCCAGTTTCTCATATTCTACTTAGCTGTCTAAGTTCTTATGCAGGCCCACAACCCCTTCTGTTGGCGCCAATATGGACCATGACGTCTGGCTGATCACCCTCCACCAGAGGAGTATCCTGACATCTGTGACTCTGGCATCAGAGAGGTAATATACTAGACAGGATTCAGGTCCACAGCCACAGAAACATTTGCCCAATCCCTTATCCACACTGCTGTTTCTCCTCTCCTTCTTTCCCTCCTGTTCAGCAGGCCTGACAATTGCTGTATTCCTAAAGAATCTTTACCCCCTCGGTGTACAGAATCGAAAACCAATTCTTGAGCCAGACCTCATGGACTCCTGTACTTCTGGCTTGGTTCTCATTGGTAGCCTGTCAGTAGTCTATTCCCCAGCTGCCTGAATGCCCAGGAAATGCAATCTGACCACCTCTGCAAATGGCTTTCCACATAACACTAGTTCCATGGATGTGCCATATGACTTTAGCCATCTCTTGGTTTCCAAAACCTTGAGCTCAAGTTTCTGCAGCTGATACCACTTCGCACATGTGTTCATCCAGGCCACATCTTGTCTATAATTCTCCATGTTAGAACATAGGCATTCTGCATGGCTGAGCTGTCCTGCCATAACGTAAGCTTACTTCTGTATTGTTTGTTATAAGCTGTAGAGTGTTTTTCTTTCCCTTTCTTTGCAGGGCAAGCTAGCAGAAAATAGAAGGGAGTGGAACAGAAGTGACAGGTCTTTAAGATTGTGGAAAAAATGAAAGATGAATAAATTGAAGAAACAGAACTGGCCGTAAATATAGAACATAGAACGTTACAAAGCAGTACAGGGCCTTCAGCCTTTGATGTTGTACCGACCTGCAAAATTAATCTGACGCCTATCTAACCTACACCATTCCATTATTATCCATATGTATGTCCAATGCCCATTTAAATGCCCTTAGTGTCGACGAGTCTACAACTGTTGGAGGCAAACGTTCCGTGCCCCTGTACTCTGAGTCAAGAAACTATCCCTGATATCTCTCCTAAATCTCAATTTAAAGCTCGTGTTAGCCTTCACCATTTATTCATACCTACAAATATATATTGTAGATATGAATAAATTCATCAAATAATTCAGTGAAAACTGCTTTAGTTAAAGAATAGTTAAAATATCGAACTTGTTTATGTAAGGAATAGCAGAGATTAATGAAATAGATGCATTAAAGGAGAAGTTAGATAAATAAACATGAGAGACAAAGTAAAATGGGGTTAAGCAAAGAGGGGTGGAAAATAGTTCAGAAGAAGAAAAATTCCTGATGAAGCCTTCACACAATTATAACTCTAAAAATAAATTTGCAGACATTAGGTTAATTTAATCTACCTATGAATTAAGCTAGCTCAATTAATTAGTGTAAGGTAAAGATAAGCCTATTACAACAACATGTTTTATGCATTGAATATAATTCTATTCAGTATGTAAATTATCAAATCTTTGAGGAGAAAATTTAAATTAAAAGGGGTGTCATAACTTTAAGTAGTTCTTAAGTATCAATTAAATATAAACCTGATATTTACAGGTGATCAGATAAGTGAAGAAATTAAGATAATGTACAGTTTAAAGGGAAGAGTCATTAATAGACACCGAGTGACCTTAATAAACTTAAATAATTTAAATTATAAATTCATTTTTCTTAAATTACTTAATAGTCTAATATTGGGAGACGGGCACCCTAGTCCTGTTAAAGGCATCCTGTTCAATATGTGAACTGCAGGATGCTTCCTGAATAAACACATTTGCAGCAAATATCATCACCTGAAAAAGGGTTTTGAAGTTTAAGCATCACTGACATCACTGTACATCCACAGCACTGAAGGCTAATTTTTTAGCACATTTCTGGAAGTGGTTATCCCAAAGAGGCAAAGGGAGAATATGTGACTGCCAAACAGCCAAGGAGGACCAAGGAGATATTTCCCAGATATTGCAAAACTCTTGAACTGGTTCTGAGTGCTGGTGAAGGGTTTTCTTCTGTAGAATACAGTCAGAGTCAATTCCACAGTACTGAGAGTCACTCACTGTACACAGTGTTATGAAGGTGTAAGGGGTACTATACCTTTAAGACAGTTAACAGCTAGCAGAACTACCTGACACAGCACCAAGTGTTCTGAATAAGGTAACAATGTAACATTTGGTCGAACAGCTAGATTAGCTGGTTATCTGGAGATGACAAAACAAATTCAAATTTGGCCAAATACCCCAAAATGCCAACCACCAACCACCAATCAAGTTTAAGTTTGGTATACTGATAAAATTAAAACCCAATGAAACAATCTGATGCTTTGGGGATATAAGACTAAGAAAAATTGAACAGTTGAGGGAGAACTGCCAAGCCATCAGCATGTACAGACTGCCCAAATCACAACTCTCTCTTAAAGGTACCTTTATTGATCAGTAACCTGTGAAACAGAAATCCCAACGAAGAAGAAAAGAAGACAGAAGAAGATATAAAGAGAAAATTCAACAGCTAGCTGGTTTTGAAATTTGAATTTTGATAAATTTTAATCAGGGTTTTTTTGAACTAATATTATAAAAGGGAAAGTAAAAGTTGTTAGTTAAGTATACTTTAAGAAATAAAGTTGTTACTTTTACTTAAACTCATTCTTTCCCTCTTGAATTTTCACAGATTACTGTATGGGATTCATCTTTTCTGTGTTGCAGGTTTAAATTAAGCTGGAGGGTTTACCCCATGTCATAACATTTTGGGGGCTTGTCACTGGGATTTGAAGTGGTTTGGATAGATTTGAATAGATTTGGGGGTATGGAAAATCCCAGCAGATTTAAACACTTGCAGGTTAGTGTTCTAGATCTTTAAATAAAATGTCGGTGAGACAATTTGTCTATTTTTGGTGACTTGTGGTTGATTAAATTAAAAGTGAGAGAAATGGCTCTTAAAATTGCTAAAGAGGTTCTGGGATTTGAATATGATTCTCAAATTTGCCAAGAAAGTTTAGAAGGAAAGAGAAAGGCCATACTTACAGAATTAATAAATAAATTCTACTTAGGTTTAACGAAAGACAAAAGCTGAAATTGTAAGGGAATTACTCAAACACTTAGGTGTGTCAGAGAAACAGACAAGAGATAGAAAAATTTAAGTTATAATTGAGGAAAATGGAGCTAAAAGATAAACATAGAAAGAAAGAGGAAAGACAGATGGAGAGAGAAAGAGAAAGACAGAGAGGAGAGACAGAGGAAAAAGAAAGAGAGAGAGAAGGTTCTTAGTTGAGCAAATAGAGAGAGAGGAAAGGGAGGGACAAAAAGAGAGAGAATTTGCTGACTAAGTCACAACTTCTCAAGTTCAAAGTCGAGTTAACAGGATGGAGATTAAAAGGGAAGGTATATAAATATGTCAAAACACTGCCACATTTTAATGAGAAAGGTATTAAACCTTCTTTATTTCATTTGAAAAATTGCCTAGGCAGATGGAGTGGTCCAAGGATTTATGGGTAATGCTAGTTCAGACTAAGCTGGAAGGCAGAGCTGGTGAGGTATTTGCTGTGCTGCCAGATGAGGGGTCAAGAGATTACAGAAGTTGAACAGGCTAATTTAACTGCTTGTGAATTGGTACCAGAGGCATATAGACAGCAGTTCAGAAACATAAAGGAACCATGTCAGACTTATGTTGAGTTTGAAAGAATTAAACATAGTCACTTTGATCGATGGGTACATGCTTTGAAAATAGATAAGACCTTTGAGTCTCCAAGAGAGATTATTCTGCTGGAGGAGTTTAAAAAATCACTTCCAGAGATGGTAAGAATTCACATGGAGGAACAGAAAGTTCAGGAAGTGAGAAGGGAAGCAGAATTAGCAAATTAATACATATTGGTGCATAAGACAAACTTCCAGCCAGAATTTTGTCCTGTGAGGGATAGAAGTTGGGAAAAGGGGAGATTCTACACTATGAAAGAAAGAGTAGAGAACACTGGTAAGAATTTACCATAGGTTAAAGAAGCCCAAGAAGGTGGACAGGAGGTGAAAGGCCTCAGGTGTTTTCACTATAATGGAGTGGGACACAGAAAATTACAGCGTATTGGTTTCAGAAATGCACTAGGAAAAGTTGTTTTCTCTGCCAGAAGGTGAGACCCGTAAAGTGAGTAAAGTCACAGTGCTGGTCATTAAAGAAAGGCACTGTGGGAAAAGAAGCTAAGCCAGTGGCATTGGTGAAGGTAATAAAGGAGACACCAAGAAGAGCTGAGAATCTGTAGGAGACTGCACAGCTAGGCAGGGTGTGGATGTGGAGTTAGTACCTGGTTCTACAAAGAATTCGCCTTTGTGGGTAAATTTTCCTAAGAAAGAACAGGGGGAGAAGGACAAGAAGTTATAATTGAGAAACACAGGATGTAACCAGTCGCTGATAGTAAGAGCTGAGTGAATATGCACTCTTTCTGATCTGTTACCCGACAGTGTGGTAATGTTTGGGACAGAAGTTTAGCGTTCCCCTATGTAAGATCAGGTTGGAGTGCCAACTCAAGACTGGGGAAGTTAGTGGGAGTGATTGACAGAGTCTCAGTTCCAGGAATTCAGTTTGTTCTTGGGAATGATTTGGCAGGATCCAAGGTGGGAGTATCAAGGCAAAAAGGGTAATAGAGGAGTTAGTAGCTTTTTTTCACATGGTATGGGCTACCCAGAGAGATTCAGTCGGACCAAGGGTCAAACTTTACTGTTACACTGTCTAAGGAGGTTATGGATAGCTTAGGTATATAGCACTTAAAATCCAGTGCATAATATCCTGATTCCCAAGGAGCTTTAGAAAGGTGGCATCAGACCTTGAAGACCATGTTGAGAGCAAACTGTCAGGATTCCCCGAATGATTGGGATAAAGGTATCCCATTAGTACTTTTTGCCATTAGAGATGTTCCCAAACAAATCTACTCAGTTTATTCCCTTCGAGTTAATATTCGGTCATGAAGTGAGAGATCCTTTGAAATTAATTAAAGAAAGATTGACAGGACTAAGGTCAGAGATCTCACACTTAGGTTATCTATCGGAGGTGAGGGAGAGATTAAATCGAGTAGTTGAGTTAGCTAAACAGCACCTAAAGAGGGCACAGTATAGAATGAAACAGGTGACAGATAAAAGCTCTGAGACTCAAACATTTTCCCAAGGGGATCGCGTGTTCGTACTGTTACCAGTGATACAAGATCCCTTCAAAGCCAGATTTAATGGTCCCTATCAAATTGAGAAAAAGTTGAGTCAGATGAACTATCTAGTAAAGATGCCAGATAGAAAAGAAAGGTATCAGGTATGTCATATGAACTTGTTGAGACTGTAATATACTAGGGAGAAAGAACTGGAGAAACAGGTGTTAGTTACTGCCCTGCAGAGTGAGGAATCAAATCCAGATGATGTGGATTTTGATATGCCTCAAAATAGATTAAAAATGAAGAAGTCCTTGAGGAGAAGGATAGGTTAGTAAGCTATCTGTCTCAGAAACATAGAACACAGTTGAAAGATTTGTTACTACAGTATAAGGACATATATAAGAATCAGATGGGGAGGAATAATGCTATTGTACATGAAGTCGACGTAGGGAATACTGCTCCGATAAAACAACACACCTATCGGCTTAATCCTTTCAAAGCCAGACAGGTCCAGATGGGACTCAACGATTCTGAGTGGATTATTGGAAGGTCAAGGCCGTTACAAAATCGGACTCCTATCCAATTCCTAGATTGGAGGACTATATCGAGAAATTCGGACAAGCCAGTTACATCACCAAGTTGGACTGAATTAGTGGTGACTGGCAGGTACCTTTATCAGAGACAGCGAAAGACATTTCTGTGTTTGTAACCCCAAATGGGCTATATCAGTTTAAAGTGATGCCCTTTGGAGTGAAGAACGCACCCGCCACATTACAAAGACTCACGAACAGAGTTGTGGCTGGGCTAACAAACTGTGCACTCTATTTGGATGATGTGATGATCTTTAGTAGGTCCTGGAAAGATCACATGGTACAGTTGGTAGACCTCTTTGAATGACTACGAGAAGCAAAACTGGTGATAAACTTAAATAAAACTGAATTTGCGAAAGCAGAGGTTACGTCCTTGGGACATAACAGTGGTCATGGAAGGTTAACCCCATGGAACACAAAGACGAAGGCCATCAAGGAATTTCCACAATTAACCTCAAAGAAAGAGGTGCTTTGATTCTTAGGACTCAGCAGGTTCTATCGGAAGTTTGTTCCAAACTTCAGCAATGTAGTGGCACCGTTAACAGGTGGCAGATAAAAGCTCTGAGACTCAGACATTTTCCCGAGGGGATGACGTGTTCGTACTGTTCTCAGTGATGCGAATGTCTTCAAAGCCAGGTTTAATGGTCCCTATCAAATTGAGAAAAAGTTGAGTCAGGTAAACTATCTAGTAAAGATACCTTTTTTTCTATCTGGCATCGGGTATGTCATGTGAACAATTTGCTAAAGAAGAACACAAAGTTTCAGTGGACAGAACAATGCAAGAAGGCATTTGACCATTTGAAATCAATATTAACCACTAAAACCAATTTTAGCTTCACTGAACTTTTCAAAACCTTTTAAAATTGCCATCGATGCTAGTGACATCGGAGTTGAAGCTGTACTCCTACAGGAAGATGAGGATGGGATTGAACTGCCAGTTGGTTACTTTTTCAAAGAAGATCAACATCCACCAGAGGAAATGCTCCACAATCAAGAAAGAAATACTGAGATTGATACTGGCCTTACAGCATTTAATGTGAGTGTCACAAACAATGTGTCAGAGACAGTGGTGTACACAGATCACAATTCGCTTACATTCTTAGAACACTTTAAAGACAAGAATATGAGACTATTTCATTTGAGTCTTATGTTACAGACTTTTAATTAAAAATGTTGTGAGTCATAAGAATGCAATCGCAGGTGCGTTATCGCGGACTTAACTGATAAAGCTTGGATGCGATTTATATTTATTTAATGTTTTTTATATACACACACATAACCCCCTGCCACACACACAGTTACAAACGTACATATAGGAAGGTATATGGGAAGACGTTAAGGTGAACTTAGATTAAACTTAATGTGTTTAAAAAAAAGGAAAAAAAAGCCATATTTTCATTATGATAGTTCATTTTGTCTTAAGGGGAAGTGTTATGAAGGTGTGAGGGGTACTGTATCTTTAAGAGACTTAACAGTGTAAATATATGGCTTACTTGTAAATAGGTGGCTGGCTGCGAGTGTAAATGTACTTGGCATTCGGAAGCCTTTGGTGATGCTGTGTAACGCGCGCAGAAGGAGGTCACGTGATGCTCTGTTTCGAGCGCCGGAGGAGTGCGAGGAGGTCACGTGGTGCTCTGTTTCGCGGGCAAAAGAAGGTCAGTGGGGTCAGACATCCGGGAACCCGAGGAGGCGGAGAATGGAGTCAGATCAACAGCCAATCAGAAGACAATCCCACCTCAGTGATTGCATGACGTTTTTTATTGTATAAAAGACTGGGGCAGGGACAGGAAGAGGTCTTACTTTTGGGAACTGACACACGTTGTAGTTTGTCAGGGACAGAAAGGTCTAGACCCAGAGCTCTGTATACTTTGTCCACTTACTGCTAATATAATCTAAGAGTGTGAGACCGAATATCTTCTCCTATTGCTTCATTTAAAGAACACGCAGGACTGTGCTCACAGATAGAAGAAAGTAAGCTGGTAGATTGAGCCAAAGTCCTACAATTTGGTGACCCCGACGTGATGAAGACGGAGAAGTGACGGAAAAGAGAAAGAAAAAGAAACAACACACAACTGACGTCTGATGACAACAACAAGCGGCGCCGCATAAAAAGGTGAGCCGATGCCTGTTTATATCGAAGTTCTGCAATTGGAGATACTAAATTGATTGTTGTCATTATACTGCAAGTGTCCTAGTAATATTAAGTGGATAAAGTATTGATATTATAGTACGTACAGGTTTAAAGTCCCGTGGGGTTAGAGTCCTCATAAAAGCAACAAGGTACGTAATGTGAGGAGGTTTAAAGTCCATTGAGCAGGATCTCATAAAAGCAACACTCACAAATTTTGGTTTATGATTGATATGTTGTAAGTTTTAAAAATTTTATTGGGGAATATACGGAGGGTGGCAGAAAAGCCAATAGTGTCTTGAAGATAGAGACGGTGGTGTCTCAGTGAGAGAGAGTCGGCAGTGGAAACCTAACGGTGACAACGAAACTGCGGATAAATCTCGCTGAAAGGGTCAGTTGCTCGGGTGTACTCCATACAAACTGACTGGCTACTGGATTTGTCTCTGATTGGGTGGGTTGCTCGGTTATAATATATTATATCCAAACCAACTGACTACTGGACGGGAGGATTAAAAACAAAAATACATAAAATGGAAGGGGAATTTGATAAAGAGTGTAAAGAATACGGAGGGTGTTCTTCCGACTTAATGTTGCCCGTAAAACATCAGTGGGGTAAAGCCAGAAGTCAGTTAGTCAGTGGGCTCACAAAGAACAAACAAAAAACAATGATGGAGAAATATGACAAGATTTGGGAAGAATTACAAAAACAGGGCAAAGTCCCTAAAGATGAGGAGAGGAAGAAATTGTCACCATGTTTAGGAAAAGCAGAACAGCAAGCTAAATTAGAAGTAGAAGAGCACATGAAGGGAAAGAGATGGTCAATATTAGTTAGAAGAAAGTGGACAAAATAAGGCGAGGAGAAAGAAGAGAGGAGGATTCATCTGCACAACATGACGTTAGCCTGTATGGTGGTAGAAACATTACAAAAGAGAGTAGGTGGTACCTCTAAAATAAAACTGGCAAAGGAGACAGAAAAGGCAGGACCATCCGCGCCGTTACATTCTAAATTGCCTGGGGTACAATCACCACCCCCATATCCTGTAATACAAATGCCACTTATGTATGTTCAAGAAGGGGTGTTAGATGTGCAAGAAGTAGGAACAAGAGAGTATAATGTAGTAAAAGAGAGACTGGCGGAAGCAGTAGAAGAAAGCATCAGAAAAGTAGAAAAACTAACACTAGAAGCTGAACAGAGAGTTAAGGAAGTGGAGGGAGCAAGCAGGGTGATAATGACGCACAGCAGAAACAAAGAACAGCCGAAATAGGGGAGATATTCATCAGTGCAAGAGCCAGATGCTCACTCGACACTGCATAGTGCTGAGAATGAAAAGAGGGGAAGATTACATGACTCAGGTCAGTTATTGGATGATGGGTTCTTAGACAGAAGAAGGAGAGATTTGAGGGAAGAACGAGATAGAGAGAAATTGGATGGGGAGGAGTCTAAAAATAGTACAGACATTGAGGACAAAGAATCCCTGACAGAGGATGACCCACACACCTACCCCGTCACTTGAAAGGCTCACTGACAATGCATACCGAACATGGCCCTCCACTGAAGCCCCTACCTGAACTAAGTTACAACCTGTGTTACAGAGACACATTACGACAACCTATAAAGTATCAGCACCACCAAATGCCATTGATTTACAGAGGCTCTTATCTGGGGGATGTTTATCAGCCCTTCACATATGAACTGCATCCTGGATAAAATGCCCCCACCCATGGAGGGAGGTGGGCCCTGGATGACTAAATTTTGCCAATATACACTAAGGCACAAGTTAGCTATGGGTGACTGGAGAGCATTGTTGGGCAAGCAATTGAGTATGTTGGAAATACAGCAGATTGAAGCATCTGCGGGGACCACCTTACTACCTGATTCAGATCCGTTTGCGCAGCATGCCACCTGTGTGGGAAGGGCAATGATGGAGAGATTTCCGATTCCACCGGGAGCGATGCACTCACTCACCTTCACAATGAAGGAGGGTGAGGATATGTCTACCTTTTTGGCTTGATGTAAGGACACGTGGACAGATACTGTGGGGAGCCATCCAGGGTCGGGTCAGCTACAGACCACATTATTTAGGAATGCTGTTATGGCAGGGATGCCTAAGGAAGTAAAAGAGGCAATGGAGACTAATCTTGATATCCCAGGTTGTTCTACATAACAGTGGGAAAAACACGACGCACTACATGAAGCGTTACAGGACAACAGGACAAAACAGGATGAAGATAAACAGAGTAATGAGTCAGCTCAAGTGCAGTTGCTGAAGTTACAGCTCGATGAGGCTCGAAGGAAGGCTAATGATACAAGGAAGGCCTCCCAAAAGACGACGAATCAGATGGTTCAGCGGCCGTCGCCATAAAACAACCTGCCGAGTCTAGACCCAACACCTGATTGGATGCCACACTACCCCCGCTATGGGGGCAGGCCTATAGGTGTTCCAGGAGGAATGCGTGGTAGAGGAAGGAACCGCGGAGGACTCAGAGGTCAGCCACCCAACACCTGTTTTGAATGTGGTCAACCCAGGCATTGGAGAAGAAATTGTCCCATGCTGTGGGGACCCCAGGGAGGCCAGAGATTGATCCGAGGACAGTATGTCCGCTCAAGTCAGCCTCCTTTTCACAGGCTGCTCAGCCTTACCAAGCCCCAAATGCAACTGCAGCCCTGGTGCAAGGACAGTGCCCCCAGACTATGCCGGAAGGGCAGGGGTACGAATATTGACGGGGCCCGAGAACCCAGGGGCATGTGGGGTTGGCAGACCCCTATATGCAAATGAGGGTAATGGACAAGGATCTGTCTTTTTTATTTGACACGGGTGCAAGATTTTCCACCATCACTTGTAATATACCTCGGTCAAACATGTCATCCTCCAGCGTCCAGTTAGTAGGGTTCTAGGGTAAACCAGAAAATCTGCCTTTGACATCGCCACTGATCACATCAGTGGCCGGACAGACCTTTCGTCACCGGTATATTTCATCACCTGCATGCCCCATGAATCTGATGGGCCGCGACTTGCTGGTGAGATGCAGGGTCTCGGTTCTGTGCGGACCAGACGGACTGGTAGTGACCTTTCCAAATGGCTACTCCGTCAACTGTTCTATGACAATGATACACTCTGGATCCCAAATGGTGCTATCACCGGACACATCACCAATGGCAGAAGGACAGTGGGCAGATATATACTGGGGACTCCTCGAACCCGAAAACAGGCAAAACAACGGCATACAGTCTTTATACAACCAATGGCGACCCTGGGTTCAGATGCTGCATCCCTATGCTCCTCCTGCAGATCCCCTTCCTGTTACCCTGTATTATGATAGAATGCATGCTGATAGATTTCATTATCATCTCTATCAGCACCTAGAAGGGACTCAATGGGATATTTCCTCCATTTTCATTCTGTTAGTGAAAGAAGGTGTGACGGGTATTGCTGAACTAACTGCAGAACAGTTGGAATGGTATGAGACGTCTGAAGAAGCTATACCTCATGTCACATTGGCCGTGCATGCTAAATATCAGGCCAAGGATCTGGGACCTATGTCCAAACGTTTGATGGCGCTAACCGACTGGGTTTGGACTCAAGTTACCCAGTTTACAATATTCACCATCAGAGGAAGCCTATAGAATTATGTATAGGACAACTGACAAGATGCTGCTGGAACATAGGCAGATTGAAAGGTTTCATGGTAGGGAAAAAACAGACCATCCACAGGCTGCAGCGATGCTTGACACTCTACCAGATACCTTGTGGTCAGCAGGTTCAACGAATGTTGGTCACTGCAAACACGTCACACCAATCACATTCGATTTAATTGACCACACTCCGATTTGGCAGAGACAATATTCACATAAACCAGAGGCTGAAGCCGGCATTGCCGACACAATTGAAGGATTGTTAGCAGCAGGGGTGCTGGAACCCTCCCAGTCAGCCTGGGACACTCCTATCTTACTGTAGAGAAGCAGAATACAGGTAAATATCGGATGGCGCATGACCTTAGATGGATCAATAGTGTCGTTTCTACTCCAACAGTTCCAGTTCCAAACCCCTACACTGTGATGTCTGTGCTGACCCCTGACCATAAGTGGTTCTCGTGCATTGACCTGGCCAAGGCGTTCTTCTGTTTGCCCCTAGCTGATCATTTGAGGGACATTTTTTCGTTCACCTACAAAGGCCAACAATTACGTTACACAAGGGTCCCTCACGGGTTCATTTTGTCACCTGGGGTGTTTAATCAGGTACTGAAACAGCAGCTAAAGGACCTGACACTCCCAAAGGGGGGTGGTATTGATCCAGTATGTGGATGACATTCTTTTGGCGGCACCCGACCATGTTTCTTGTTTGGCAGCCACAAAGCTGTTGCTGCTGCACCTGTATAGCGTCGGTTTTAAAGTCTCACGGGCTAAATTGCAATGCTGCAGACAAACGGTGTCTTTTCTGGGTAGAGTTATTTCCGCTAAGGGAACAGGTGTGTCTCCGTCCCATAGATCCTCCATTCTGCATCATACCAAACCAGTCACTGTCAAAGACATGCTCTCATTTCTTGGGTTGGCAGGGTACAGTAGACAATTTGTTGCATCATATGGGGAGTTCACTTTCCCTCTGAGGGCCATGGTAAATGAGCAAGGCATGAGAAATTTGTCGGCCCATTTGCAGTGGACCACAGAGGCAGACAAAAGTTTCATATCTCTTAAACAGGCCCCAACGCTGGCTGCTGATTTAGCGGTCCCGGATTACAAAGAGCCATTTTTCCTCGATATTTCTGAAAAATTACACACAATAAATGGTGTTCTTTTTCAGAAAAAAGGGGGAGCCAGGCAGGTGCTGATGTATGTAAGTGTTACCCTTGACCCAATAAAGGACAAACACCCACCATGTACAAGACATGCAGCGGGAGTAGCAAAAATTCTCCAAAAGGTAGCACATATAGTCATGGGCCAGTCACTAACAGTACTGACGACACATAGTATAGTGGCCTATGTGAACTCAACGGCCTTTACAATGACGTCACTGCGCCAAACCATGTTAGAGAAAGTCCTGAATGCACCACATATAATTTTTACACACAAAGGAATTAACATGGCTGACAACCTGGGAGAAGGAGAGCCACATATGTGTGAGGAAAGGGTACAGAGAGACGCCAAAGTTAGGGTAGATTTACAGGCAGTTCCATTAGTAGACCCAGAAGAAGTGCTGTTCACAGATGGTTGTTGCTACAGACATCCAACTGAAGGACTTAAAGCAGCCTATGCAGCGGTGCGATGGACAAATGAAGGATTTGAGGAAGTGTTGACAGGAAAAGTGACAGGCAAAGAATCAGCCCTGTTGGCTGAATTACAGGCAATGATAACTGCGTTAGAATGGTCAGAGGGAAAAAGAGTAAATATCTACACCGACTCTGCATATGTGGTAGGGGCTATACAGGTAGAACTCAGTCAATGGATCAGGGCAGGATTCTTAACAGCAGCAAAAACCCCAATTAAACATGAAAATGATATGAAAAGATTAGCGGAGGCCCTAATGAAACCTGCCGAAGTGGCGGTGGTCAAGTGTAGAGGACATGATAAAGCAGACACAGTAGTAGCGAAGGGTAATCAGGAAGCAGACGCAGCAGCTAAGAAAGCAGCAGGATATACAGCACAGTATATAATGATGCAAACAGAGAGAACAGTGTATGACCTGCTGCCTGCCTGTGAGGCGAATGTGTTAATAAAAGAGCAGCAGAAAGCCTCTCCTCACGAAATGACAGTATGGAGAGAAAGAGGGGCCACAGAGTCAGAAGGGATTTGGAGGTCACCGGACGGTAGACCAGTCCTACCCCCAGGTTTGATAGCTTCCATGCTTCAGGAGGCTCATGGGTTGACACATTGTGGAAAAACACAGATGCAGAGGTATCTGACACATTTGGTGGCATCCGTTCGTGCCAGCAATGATTGAAAACTACATCAGAGAATGTAGAACGTGTACAGAATACAATGTGAGAGCAACAGTGAAACCACACGAGGGAAAATTCCCTCTCCCAAGAATGCCAGGTCAGGAAATAGTGATCGACTAAACTGACATGATAGAGAGAGTAAACGGATACCGATACCTTTTGGTAGCAGTGGATGCATACACTGGTTGGCCAGAAGTGATATCTGTGAAAAAGGAAGACGCAAAAACAGTGATCAAATTCTTGATAAACCAATATATTCCAATGCTTGGGTTTCCAAAGAGAGTCAGGTCAGATAATGGCACACATTTTAAGAACAAAGACCTGCAAGAAGTTGAAGCAGCTTTAGGATTGAAACATGCGTTTGGAACAGTGTACCATCCTCAGTCACAGGGAAAAGTGGAAAGAATGAATCAGTCCATAAAAGGAAAAATAGGAAAAGTGTGTGCACAAACAAAGTTAAGCTGGGTGGATGCCCTACCTTTAGCTTTAATGTCCATTAGAAGCTCAGTAAACTCTATCACAGGGTTCACCCTGTACGAGCTAACAACAGGGCAGCAGTTCCCGGGATGAGGAGCTGGAATACAGATGTTAGAGGGAGGAGGAGCCTCTCTAAGGTACAAACCTTACTATGACCAACTAACAGCTCTGGTGTCAGCTTTCTCCAAACAGGTTGGATCGGAAAAGGGGGATCTACAGAGCCAGGCGCCATCTACCACAGACTGGGTCCTGCTGAAGGTGATCAAACGGAAGTGGTCAGAGCCGAGGTGGACAGGACCTTATAAGGTGGTGGAGAGGACATCGCATGCGGTCAGATTACAGGGAAAAGGAGAAAACTGGTACCATTGGAGCCAGTGTGCAGCTACGGAACCGCCAACGAGAACTCTAGAACAACTAAGAACAGAAAAAGAGTAGAAGGGTCTTCAACTTTTAATTTTTGCAGGAAAAGGGTTCTGGAAAAAGTGGGAGAGGTTCTCAAGATCCCCAAGGAAAGTTTTTTTTTGGAGAGCATAAGTGAGGACAGGACCGGAACACAAGAAGAATTTGTTTAAAACATATAGGAAAGTTGTGTAAAGGATATAATGTCTATCTCTGTAAGCAGCCCACATTACCCTGGGCTGTTGAGGTTGGGAGTTTTTGCTATTATTTTATGTATAAGTGTTATGCGCCTGTTAATAGGGGTATTAACCACGAGGGACAAACACACAGGCGAGGGAGGAAGTCCCAGGAACAAAAGATCAACAGGACAAGAGGCGAACAAATGTTTAAGGGAGACGGGGAGCCAGGTACACATCAGACATGATAGAAACCATGGTACAACATACCAGTTTGACTTGTGCGAAGTAATTGATTGTGGCCAACATACAGGGAGCTCAAGGGAGTATGATGTATATCTTTGCTTCTATGCCATTCACTATGACCCATGCCCATCGTGGGATAATATATTAACATGGACTGGGGTACGATTGCCCCCCAAGAAGTCGTCACCCTCAAATAATAGATGGAACATTCGAGACCATGTGAGCCTGACAAAGGGGCAACTCGATCATTCCTCAGAGCTAAAAAATCCACTTTTGTTAACCCTGACAAAATTCAATATTAATCCTAGTCCCAAAGAGGTACAGATTTACTGTGAGAGTGATGACAGAAGCTTTTATTTTGTAATAGGTGTAGATCAATCGGGAGTGGATAACATGGGATTAGTGAAGGTAACCTTAGTGGACCCTCCTATGAGCCAGCCACAAACTGAAAACACAAGTAATGTAGTAGGACCAAATTCAGGAGTCATAGTAATAGACCACAACAACCTCACGAGAAGGGACATTATTAAATGAGCCACTGGGTATGGGGATAAGAACCTATGGCTGGACTGGATGATAGCGACCGCAACCTCAATGAATATGAGTAATTGCGTCGCGTGTTCCTCGGCCAGGCCAACCCTATTTACTACCCCAGCCCCATTGTTCCCTAATATAGACCCAACAGGATTTCACTGCATGATGGCCCTCGCCATGCAGGCGGACCCTCCAAATTGTACCACCTTAAGTGCTATTTTCCCACCTGTAAAGAATTCCACGTTACCTCCAGTGTTTACCCCAAGGGCCAACAATTACACTTGTTTCACTCGAAGGTCTAATATAATCTTGGGAGACATGCCCGCTGACTGGTGTCAGGATACGATTGATGTAACCGGCTGGCAGAATGCTAGCACAATGGTTTGGGCCAGAGCTGATCTTTTTTGGTACTGTGGAGATAGAACACTGCATATTAGTCTACCTCCAGATTGGTCTGGAACCTGTGCAATGGTCAGGTTAGGGGTACCCTTATTCCTCTTAGGAGAACGACAGCAGGGAATAAATCCGTATACACGAACACGCAGGGATTTGTTTGATGTCACATCTGGCTCAACCACTTACATAGATGCAATAGGTGTGCCCCGTGGTGTACCTGATGAATATAAACTGGCAGACCAGATAGCAGCAGGATTTGAGAATCTCCTAATTATCGGTGCTCTATTCCCAGTCACCCCGAATAAAAATGTTGACCGAATTAATTATGTACATTACAATGTACTCAGGCTAGCCAATAGAACTAGAGATGCGGTGGCGGGACTCTCTGAACAATTGGCAGAGACCTCATTAATGACAGTCCAAAATAGAATGGCCTTAGATATGTTGTTAGCAGAGAAGGCGGGAGTGTGTTCTATGTTCGGAGACCAATGTTGTACGTTTATCCCCAACAATACGGCACCTGATGGCTCGGTAAACAGAGCCCTGGAAGGACTAAGAACCTTGTCTGAAAAAATGTATGAACATTCAGGTATTGACAACCCTCTAGGAGGCATTTTCGACTCATGGTTTGGGAAATGGAAAGGATTAATTGTGTCTGTGTTTATGTCCCTCGTTGGTATGATCATTGTGTTAGTGTTGTGTGGATGTTGTTGATCCCTGTATTAGATCTTTGTTGAACAGGGATTGAAGGGAAGGCTCCCCCGCCCTACCAGATGTCACAAATGGAGATGGAAACCATGGCTCTGGCAAGAAGGGAAGACTATGCATCGGAGAGTGAATGTGATGTATAGAACTGGTTTGTTGGTCTCTTTTTATGAGACCAAAAGTGGGACTTGTAAATATATGGCTTACTTGTAAAAAGGTGGCTGGCTGCGAGTGTAAATGTACTCGGCATTCAAAAGCCTTTGGTGATGCTGTGTAACGCGCACAGAAGGAGGTCACGTGATGCTCTGTTGTGCGCGCGGGAGGAGGTCACGTGATGCTTTGTTTCGCGCTCCGGAGGAGTATGAGGAGGTCACGTGAGGCTCTGTTTCGCGGGCAGAAGGAGGTCACATGGTGCTCCGTTTCGCGGGCAAAAGAAGGTCACGTGGGGTCGGACATCTGGGAACGTGAGGAGGCAGAGAATGGAGTCGGATCAACAGCCAATCAAAAGACAATCCCACCTCAGTGATTGCATGACGTTTTCTATTGTATAAAAGACTGGGGCAGGGACAGGAAGCGGTCTTACTTTTGGGAACTGTCACACGTTGTAGTTTGTCAGGGACAGAAAGGTCTAGACCCAGAGCTCTGTATACTTTGTCCACTTACTGCTAATATAATCTAAGAGTGTGAGACCGAATATCTTCTCCCATTGCTTCATTTAAAGAACACGCAGGACTGGGCTCACACATAGAAGAAAGTAAGCTGGTAGATTGAGCCAAAGTCCTACAACAGCTAGCTGAAATACCTGACACAGCACCAAGTGTTCTGAATAAGGTAACAATGTAACATTTGGTCGAACAGCTAAATTAACTGGGTTGCCTGGAGATGACAAAACAAATTCAAATTCAGCCAATCAGTTTAAATTATACCCCAAAATACCAACCTCCAGTCAAGTTTGAATTTAGTATATTAACAATATTAAAACCCAATGAAACAATCCGATGCTTTGTGGTACAAGACCGGGAAAAATTGAACAGTTGGGGGAGAACTGCTAAGCCACCAGCATGTACAGACTGCCTGAAAAATAGCTCTCTTAATGGTACCTTAATCGATCAGTGACCTGTGAAACAGAAGTCCCTAAGAAGAAGAAACGAAGACAGAGGAAGATATAAAGAGAAGATTTGACAGCTGGCTGGTTTTGAAATTTGAACTTTGGTAAATTTTAATCAGGGGTTTTATTGGACTAGTATTATAGAAGGGAAAGTAAAAGATAGGTTAGAGGAAGGAGTTGTACATAGTTGTTAGTTAATTATTTTCTGTTATACTTTAAGAAATAAAGTTGTTACTTTTACTTAACCTAGTTCTTGGCCTCTCAAATTTTCACAGATTACTGCATGGGATAAATCTTTTTCTGTATTGCAGGTTTAAATTAAGCAGGAGGGTTTATCCTATGATGTAACAACAGTACAGAGGAGGAAAATTGAGAAAGCAATCATGATTGAGGACTCTACAGTTAGGGAAACTAAGAGGCATTTCTGTGATTGAAGGTATGAAACTTGCACAGAGTGTTGCTGCTCAGATACCAGAGTCAAGCCTGTCACTAACCAACTGCATCACATTTTGAGTGGGGTGGATGAACAGCCAGAGTTTGTGTTCCAGTTGGTACATAAAGATCCTGTAGAAAGTATTCGGGAAGCTAGGAAAGAAATTATTAGCATAACTCCAAATTACTTCTAGTGTCACATACCAGTGAATGTAGAAGGATAGCAGCACTGTGAATGAATGGCTGGAGAGAAGGAACAGAAAGAAGGGAGGAATTTAATTCCTGGAACATTGGGTCCAATTCTGCAGCAGGAGCAACCCACACAAGTCAATAGTTGCACTTCAACACTGGCAGGGGCTTAACTAATTTGACTGGGATGGGAATCAGTTCATAGCATTGAAAAGGCAAACCAGAGTGTACAAAGAATTGGTCCAGATGGATAGCACTACAGTAAGACATACAGTGCTAAGGTATTATATTGGGTGAGACAAAGAGGAAATATAATAAGATCTAATTCAGGTTTGTTGTACAAATGTATCACACCTGAAGCATGGTAAGTAAGGTCAGTGATCCATAGCTTCAGATGGCTACGTGGATATATCAAGTTGCAGAAACAACAAAGATAGTTTAAAAAAAATTCAGAACTGGGAACAAAACATTCCTGTAATTTATGTGCTCAGGAAAGTTGGGGAAGAAAGGAAGGGAGATGGGATGGCACTATTTATTAAGAATCATATTACTGTAGAAATAAGATCTCCTGAGAGGTCAAGGACAGAATCTAGATTCCTACAGTGTAGAGACAAGAAAGGTGGTATTACATTACTGTGTGTAATCTATTTACCACTGATTGCGGTAAAGATCTAGAAGAGAAATTTGTAAAGAAATTATGGAGCGTGCAAGAATCATAGATAGTGATAATATGAAATTTTGATTATCCTAAAATAGACTGGGATAATAATTGTTGATGGCAGAGAGAAAAAAGAGTTTGAATTGTCATCACGTAAGTTTTTAAAATAAATACATTTCTGGCCCAATTAAGACAACATTGTTGGATCTGATTCTGGAGAATAGCTTGTATAAAGAGCGTCAGATATGACTTAAAGGAAAATGTAGAGATCAGTGATAATAGCATCATAAAATGTTACTTAGTTGTGGAAAAGGATGAGGAGCATTCAGTAAGTGTCCTTAATTATAGCCAAGTTCAGCGATGGAGAACTTTTCTGTCATTTAAATGGATTAAAGAAAAAGGCAAAATTTAGCAGAATAACAGCGTGAAAGGAGAAATGGTTCAGGTCCAGCTGAGATACATTCCCAGAAGGGAGAGAGATAAAACAACCAAAGCCAGAGCTGACAGAAGAGACTGAAAGTGAAATGAAGCAGACAAATGGCATATATGAAAAATGTCACGTTGTTCTAACAAGTTAAACCCGGTTAAATATCCAAAATTCAGAGTGAAAACAAAAAAAAGTAACAAAGTACGAGAAGAGAGTGGCAAGAAACATAAAAGGGAATCTAAATGTCCTCAAAAACATATAAATAGCAAAGTTTAATGAAAGGAAGCTTGGAACTATTTAGAGACCAAAAGGGACACCTGCATGTGAAAGCAAAGGGCATGGCCAAGCTACTAGATGAATATCTTGCATGTGAAACACAGATAGATTTACTATCCTTTCTATAAGTCACCAAGATTGAATAGGCTGCATCTGAGGATGCTGATAGATGTAAAAGGTGGAAATGGGGGATTCTTGTAATATTTCCAATGCCAATTTGGTCATGTTTCACAGTGAATTTCTCTTTATGAAGCCTAGTGAGTTTTCTGATGTGATTGTCCAAACTCGCCTCACTAACTTCCTACTTCACCCCAGTGGTGCCCCTGTCATCCACTGCAAGCCTGATTCCCCACTCACTGTGACAGGAAGTACTTGGCACTGCTGGGATATCCTGGAATAGACCATCATCCCTGGCACTGGCATCAACCTGGAACCCCAGCCATACCCCTCTTGAAGCATTGTGTTATGAACCAGGCCAGAACCCATCAAAACATTTCAAGAAAGTAGCCCAGATACTAACTTTGCTCGTTGTTTTAAGCAGATGTATCACAGATATTCCAGGAGTGATGCAACTGGCCCAACTACTTAGTTTTAAACAAAACAGAATTTATTTGCAAGATTACTAAATGAAACACAAACAAAAGAGAACAAAATACAGACTAGCTGAAAACCCAACAGACTATCTCGATTTAAATGACGCTGTTCCAAATTCCTGCAACAATCCCCATAAACACCGCTTGGCAAAAAAGGTAAAACCAAACACAGGGTCTTACAGGAGAGAACAAGATGGCGGAGAAATATAAAATAGAACACCTTCTTCCATGTAGCTGTTCCTTGGACCACAGCTTCAAACTGGTGTCTGGTTTCTATACAATAGGTGGAGAATAGCAACCTTCCTATTAATGAGGTGAAGTATGGTGATAATGAGCAATAGTCCCTGTTAACATGCCCCTCACTACTCACAGTAAGGATCTCCTATTGATATCTGGAACTCTGTTGGAAAATGTGATTTGCTTCTGTGGATGTTGAGAAAGGTCTTGCTGAACTTCTCCCGTGATTCTCTAAGATTCATTATCACAGAGCATGCCATTCGGGACCTAAGAAGAATCCACCCAGAGTGTCAATGAATTGTTGATTAAAGCATCATGTTGAAGTCCATTGAATAAAATGAACAATGACAGCATGGATACGAAATTGGTTAAGTAACAGAAAACGGAGGGGGGGGTGGTGAATAATTGTTTATTGGACTGAAAGAAGTTGGGATCCCCAGGAATTGGTACAAGGCCCACTGCATTTCTGGATCTTGGGGGTACAGGATATAGTTTCAAAATTTGTGGATGACACATTGATAGAAAAGTTGAGAACCAGAGGAAAGGGACTCAATGCAACTGGCAAATGGTGACATGAGGAAAACCACAACAATGTTTCTGATCTGGAATGTGATACCTGAAAATATAGGTGAAGCAAACAGAATGAAAGTGATTTACAAAAGAATTGGATTGGCGTTCAAAGGAAAAGGATTTGCAGAGATGCAGTAAATGCAAGGGGTGGGCAGATATAGCTAAGTTACCTTGCAGAAAACTGACATGGACTCTATCAGCCAACTTTTGCGTTGTGATTATTTCATGATTCTTTGGTGGGGTGAATGGCCTATTATTGTCCTGTCTGTTGAATGTGCTGAAGTATCACTTCTTGGCTACAGAATATTGAAATGCTTCCCCTGAAAATATAACAATTTCATCTTTGTCTCATGGGAGTTTTGTATAAAGTGTTATTTCACATGTTCCAGACAATAATCTGATATCAACTGCTATTGCATCACCGGCTCCAGCAGCGGCAGCACTGCAAATGATCAAAGCTTCCAGGCAGAGACAAAGGCAGACGTGAATGGAATTTTACCATGCATTTCAGCTACAGAAAATCAGATAAAAAAAACGTTTCAGAAAAGCAGATCAGTAAACTGATCATAGAACAATCCATGCAGAAATAGATTAAAGCTGTATGGCTGAATCACACTACGGTGGGTCAGTGCAAAGGAATTGACAATCCAAGATGGATTTATTTAATAATCTAGTTGGCTTTGAATTCACATATTAATGCACCACATCCAAGTTTGTAGAGCTGCTTGAGGTTATTGTAAGGGTAATCAAGCTCACTGAGAACAGTCTTGACTGAGACAGGCAAAAAGTAAATTTGGTTGAATCTTTGATTCACTTCATTCTAAAGTTTTCCTTTTAGAAGTCCAGAAAATGATTTATAGAGAAAGTAGAAAAAGCAAGTACAGAGTTATATTTTTATAGCACCACTGTGGTCTCCAGGATGTCGAGCTGCACTTCACAGCTAAGGAATTGGTGTTTTCTTCTTGTTGTAATGTACACAAAGATGGCAGTAATGGACACGCAGTAAAGTCCAAGAAGCAGCAGTGAGGTAAGTGTTAGATATTGGCTAGAATACTGCACAACTCATCTTCTCCTCTTTGAGTAATGTCGTGAGTCCTATTGATTATAGATAGAATAATTTCCTCACAACCAGAGAATTGTGAAATGAAACACATCGTAAATTCTGAGTTGTGTTTGTAGTGAGGATGGCCTGTAAAGAGCAGAGAAGCACTCTATCACAACATGACATCAGGGAATTGGCATGCTGCTGAAGAGAGAATCATTGGGAGTAGGGGAGTGTGCGAGGACTACCCCTATAAGATCAGCAGTGATGTCTTAGAGAGAATTGTGCAACAAGTAGAGAGGGGAGATGCTGATGCTTTCCACCAGCTTCGTCTCCAGTTCTCACTCTCCAGTTCTCATTCTCATTCCACCATCTCCAACCTCCGTTCCATTCTTGTCTCCGCCCCTTATTCCTACTATCAACCTTCGCACCTTGACCCCTGACACCCACTGCTGGCCTTCAACCTATGCTCCTACTCCCACCAGGGCTCCAGCTTCTGCCTCACCCCCACAACCCTGATGATGTGCTCTCTGCACACCGAACCTGGTGACATAGTGCACAAATGTTTTCTGTGGCCATGTCTGTGCATGCATGACATTCATATTGCATGATGCATAACCATGTCTATTCCATAAATGTTGTCTTTACCCACCAAGAAAACACAATACCAATATTATCAGGAAACGCAGTATATGTTTTGGTAGAAGATGTTGAAGTTCTTCAAAGAATATGGGAGTACACCATTTATAAGCAGCTCACAATGCTATGAGAAATGGGAAATTGGGGGATTAGTGGAAACCATAAAGGATTTGTTCAACAAATCAAAAGGCCAACAATTGGCATCGTTAATGTACTAAGCTACATTACTGGCGAATAGTTGTGATCCAAAAATACTGTTAATCAGAATACTGGTGAGGACAAACACAGAGAATGCTGGAGAAACTCCAGAGATCTTGTGGCAATGGTGGCGAGAGAAACAAAGTTAACATTTTGAGTCCAGTATGGCTCCTCTGCAGAAGTTCAGGGATTCCTATTGTACATTCTACTTTGCTAAATATGACATGAAAATTGCATGGAAAATAATTTACTCCTTAGCACCAAAAATCTTCAACAAAACATCAAATTAAATGCATCACTATCTGTCGGAATGAACCTTGTACAATGCAATTGTAGTTTTAAAATCTAGGCCACAATGCTGCCTTTAGGATTGAGCTTTATATTCTGTTTTTTTTCTAATTAAAATAATAACAATTTAAATCAGGACACATTATAATTTTATTAGTTTTATCACATGTAGTTAAGCAAACTATAGCAATTGCAATGAGTAGATGCAGCATAATTGCCATGTTTTGATATAATGAAACCTTTCCACGAAATCAAGTGGTATAAATTAAAAATAAAATTAACTAAAAGAGTGAGGGATTAAAAAAAAGAAAAGATAAATAAGTAGAAATGAGTATGTGTGACTGAAAAGCCAATTTGTAAAGCTTATGTTTTCAGGCATCTTGAATGGATTTTAGAACAAGTGGCACTGGCTTCACAATGCCAGTTCTTGGTATGGTCTCAAACAAATAGCTTCACCAGAATGTCTAAAGATCTGTGAGTGGTTTACTTACCATTTTTGTTATGAACCAGATCAAACTGCCCACATTAAGAAGATAGCCCAGACCTTAACTTTTTATTATTTAAAGGTAAATCTAAGGCATTTCATTCCAGATGCAATTTGATTGGTCGAACTACTCAACTTTAAGAAAAACAATTTATTTTACATTACAGTTAAAATACAGACAAAATAAAAATAAAACAAAATAATTGGCTTAACTGTAACTTTTGAACTGCTTAACAAAATACTTTGTATATTGACTACTACTAATTGATTGTTCTAGAAGAGTGACACCCATAAGCACACCGTTGGCAAGAGCAAATTCAGTAAAATACATCGTCTCACATGCAATTCTAGTAACAGGAAGAGAACCCCAGCTTTCATCTGTAACAGAGAGAGGAATAAGGGCTTCCACACCCAGCTTCAAGACCCCATCAACTGCTGAAAGCTATAACTAAACATCATGGTCACCCATTCAGGCTGCTTCTTTGTTCCAACTTTTAAAAAAAATCTCTAAGGCCTCACAAGCTGTTTGCTTTATTGGTTTTGAGCAGACCACTCAATCTTGCTTCATAAAAAAAACAGGACAAAATATACCTCAAAATACTCCCATCATCATATTGTAACTTTGATAGGTGACAAATGAAACCAGTTAGACAGGCAGCCCAGTGGCTCAGTGGTTAGCACTGCTGTCTCACACCACTGGGGATACAGGTTCAATTCCAGCCCCAGGCAATTCTCTGTGTCAGAGCTTGGCTTGTACTGTGAGTTTCCTTGTGGTGCTTTGCTTTCCTTGCATTCCTAAAGATGTGGGTTGGGTGAATTGGTTGTTGTGGGTTGGGTGAATTGGTTGTGCTAAATTACCCATAGTGTTCAGGGATGTGTTGGTTAGGTGTATTAGTCAGGGGTAAATATAGACTGTTAGGAGAATGGGTTTGGGTGGGATACCCTTTGGAGAGTCAGTGTTTCTGTGCTGTAGGGATTCTACGAATTAGAAAATGGCACCTATACACCAGATTATGGGCCATAACTGACCCCATGAGTTTGCTACAACCATTTTCTTCTCTTTTTGTGATTTGATGAGAGACAACTTAGTGTTTCACTAACCTCAAAGCTTTACATGATTGTTCAATCTTCTAGAGCACCAACATTTTATCAGAAAGAGGTGGGGGATTTTAGAAGAAAACATACTTTCTAAATATATCTAGTTCCAATGCACATTGCTGGATGCTGTTATCTTTAAAATGAAATGTTTCAAGATGTATCAACTCTCGTGTACTAGAGGTAGTAAAGCTGTCAAACTTCAAAAAATTGCAATGCTTTAGACATTTAACTAGAACTGTGAGATTTGATTGGATGTCAATGCTGGATAATATATTCATGCTTACTTTACAAAACAGAAACCATAAGTTACATGCTTGTGCAAACTGACATTTGTCAAATAATTTATCGTTTTGCAGCTGAATTCTTCAAAGCTGCACCTCCTCTGGGTTTTGTCATCAGTCAGCCCAAAATGCACATAAAACTCAAGAACAGCTCATTTTCTTCCAGTCAAAGTTAATCTTTTTTTCATTTGGCATGTAGTGTCAATATTCCATATTAGTCCAGCAAATAGAACATGCAAAGTGTAAGGAAATGCTTGAATCAGGCTGCATCCATGTGCCTTAACCTAATTGTCAGAAACTCACCTGTAATCAGCCAAGTTTGAGTTTTTTGCTTTTTGCTACACTAATGATTTTGTAGCCTTTCTTAAGCAGATAAACAAATCAAAAGTTTGCAGCTGGCAAATGTCATAGTGAATACTGTTCTTATTGGAGGATAGGTTGACCAGGAATACTGAAATTGGAGCTATCCAAATAGCATAAGTGAAAAGAGGTGTCGTTCAGAGTAGTCATCTGAACTGTATTTGATCGCCCAAATGTAAAGTGGACCATATCACAAGCAGAGAGTACATTATGCTAAATTGAAAGATGTAAATTGCTGTTTAATGCAAACATGCATTTAGTTTTAGTCATCTGTTATTTTCTTTTTTCACCTTGCTGTCACGCTTTTCTCAGTCACTTGCAGTGTTCCAATTAAATTCAATCTAGGTCTGTAGTGGGGAACAGTACATTACCTTATGATCAGGCATTCTGTAATCAGGAGATTGCTCAAGATTACATCAGATATACAGCACAGAAACAAGTCACGTGATCTAACCAGCTTCAAGCCAGTGAATGTGCTCAACTTGCACCTTCTCACATCTTTTGTCATTTAAATCTGCCACATTCCCTTCTCACTGCTATGATGATCTATTTTAACCATTAAGGTATCTATGCTACTCTAGTCACTCTCCGAGGTAGCGGATTCTTTGTTCTCACCACTCTATGGGTAATGACGTTCTTTCTGATTCCCTATTGGAATTCTTGGTGATTAAGTCAACATTGAATTCAAAATTTTCAGACTATACGTTCTTTGAAAGTTGTGTCTCAGGTAGACATGATGGTTCAGAGGGTGTTTAGTATGCTTGCTTTCATTGCTCAGACCATTGAGCTGGGATGTCATGTTGAGGTTGTACAGGGCTTTGCAGAAGCCACTTTTGGAGGACTGTGTACAGTTCTGATCACCCTGCTGTAGAAAGGATGTTATTAAATTGGGGAGAGTTTGGAAAAGATTTCCCAGGGTGTTGCTGACACTAGAGGATTAGGCTGGAACCTTTTTCACTGGAGCACAGGATGTTGAAGAGTAACCTTACAGAGGTTTATAAAATCATGAGGGGCATTGATAAGGTGAAATACAAAGATGAGGTGGGGGGAGTTCAAAACCAGGGGCTTTTTTTTATCATGAGAGGAGAAAGATTTAAAAGGGACCTTATGGGCAACTTTTCACACAGAAGGTGGTTAGTATGTGGTATGAACTGAGGAAGTGGCAGGTGCAAATACAATTACAACACTTAAAAGATGTTTGGACAGGTACATGTAAAGGAAAATTTTGAAGGGCTATGGACCAAATGCAGGTAAGTGGGATGAGTTTAGTTTGGGAAACTTGGTCAGCATGGACGAGTTGGACTGAAGGGTTGGTTTCTGTGCTGTATGTCTCTGAGCCCTGTTTTGTTTCCTCTTCATTGGAGGTTTTAGTTTTTGTTCTGCCTTTCCTTTGTTCTTGGTTTTGGTTGGCAGCTGTTCATCAGTCTTGGCATTTAACCTTCCACTAGATATTATATAGCTTTCATTTCTTTTCATTACCACTTATTTGGTTCTGAACAACTCTTTTATAATTGTAATCTCTCATAGATTGAGAAGATTTGTACTCAGGTTGAGGTTTTGGATGTAGGTTTGCTCGTTGAGCTGAAAAGTTCATTTCCAGATGTTTCATTACCTTACTAGGTAACATCTTCAGTGGACCTCTGCTTTAATCTCTCCTGCTTTCCATTTCATCCCAGTTTCCCATTTGTTCTTTTTAGACCATTCCTCCTTTTGCTTGCTTAAGGCCTGAAACATAGGGTAGAATCTTCTCAGTCCATGAATGACAAGGGGAATAGCAAGAAATTTGGGGAAATTGGGTGAGACATTGAGCATTGAGACTGAAAGATTCCAACCAGATCTGAGACATTGAGTAGGGATTGTCACTAGTGATGCCAACAGATCAATTATCATGTATTATGTTAATCTCACCCCATTCTCCAACCAGCCAGAGAGAAAATAGACACCGAGATTTCCCAGCATGAAACTCTGAACAGGGTCCTGGTGTGGTCTGACCAAGATTTTATATGGCTTTGACATTAATTCTTTGCTATCTGGAATTTAACCCTAATGTTTTTTTTAAAAAAGATGATTCAATAATCTGCATCATGAGATTTATATAAATCTATACCTCTAAATCTCTTGGTTCATGATCTCAGAACATGCCAAAGCACTTTCCAGCCAAGGCAGTACAACAGTGTATTCACTGATCGGTATTTTCTACTCAGTACATTCAGAGATGTTACTACACACCTCTGGAGTAGATGGTTCGTGAACGCAGGCCTCCTTGTTCAGAGGTAGGGATACTACTACTGAGCCAGAGCTCTAGTGTTTTCATTGATATTATGTAGGAAATCTGTGTACAGCAAACTCCCAAAAATATCAATGTGATAATGATGATTTTTTAGTGATAAGTATTGGCTAGGATATCCGGGAGAATTCCAGAACCCTTCCTTGGAGCAGTGGGGGTCTTTTACATCCAAGTAAGAAGACACAAGGGGCCTCAGTTAAATGCCTCATCTGAAAAACTTTATCTTCAACAGTGCAGCACTCCCTCGGTATTCCACAGAGAATGTCAGCCTAGATTTAGTGTTCAGGGTCTCTGAATCAAAACTTGAATTGACTATTCATTCAAACAGCAAATTAGGAGCAGAAGTATGCCACACAGTCCTTCAAACTGCCCTGCTATTCAATAAGATCATGACTGATCTGTTGGAGTCCTGAGTTCCACTTTCCTATTTATTTCCAATAATCTTTGCTTCACTTGCCTAACAAGAATCTGTCTGCCTCTCTCTTAAGTATATTCAGTGACTCTGCCTCCATTGCCTTTCTGAGGCAGAGAGTTCCAAAGCTGGGAATGCTACCACTGAGGTACTGTCATAATATCCAAAGTGAGCCCAATACAAGAGAGTCAGCAGTGCCAGACCACTTTTGGCTTTGCATCTCATTTGCGTGTTGTTAGTTTGTTGCAGACATTTTAGATTAGATTACTTACAGTGTGGAAACAGGCCCTTCGGTCCAACAAGTCCACACCGACCCGCCGAAGTGCAACCCACACAGACCCATTCACCTACATTTACCCCTTCAGCTAACACTACGGGCAATTTAGCATGGCCAATTCACCTGACCTGCACACTTTTGGACTGTGGGAGGAAATCAGAGCACCCGGAGGAAACCCACGCAGACACGGGGGGAATGTGCAAATTCCACACAGACAGTCGCCTGAGGCGGGAATTGAACCTGGGTCTCTGGCGCTGTGAGGCAGCAGGGCTAACCGCTGTGCCGCCCAAAACATGAGAATATTCTTCCATTGCTGGAGGACCGGGGTTAATCTGGAGTGATGCTGACCATGTGTTCCTAATGGCTCTACAAAAAATATTTCTGAGCCTCTTTTTGAGCAGCCATCAGTGACCCATTTCAGGGCTCTTGATTGAATCAATACCTGACAGCATTATATATAGATGGCCAGGGCCCTCTTGTGGAAGACTTACAGTGCCCCTAACCCATGCACTAAAACACCTGGGCTCAAGTCCCATTTGCTCCAGAGCTGTGTGATAACATCTCTGAACAGGATGATTAGAAAAATAAGTATTTTTTTAAAAAAGCCCTCCGAGTTACTAACTTAAGCAGATTCCCATTGAAAATAAGTGGGCCCCCTGTTCACCATTTACAGACCCTGGGCAATGATGGGTCAACTGGGGTGACCGAATGTTTCCCTTAACAACCACTAGTTGTTATGTACATGTAACTTTAAGGGGGTAACTTTAAACTGTTGTCAATCATTACTAAAGTGGTACCATAACTCTGAACACAGAATAGAGCAGTAAACATATCAAATCACACTTTTCTACATTGTCCCTTAGTACTCATCATATCGATATCATCTTATCTTCAAATGTAGAACACACGTTATTGTTGTATCACTTTTTATTGAACAATTGGTACATCTGCGACAAATAGAATGCCAACATACTGATATTGTAGATAGAGAGTTTTGAAGATTTGACTCTGAAATAAACAAGCTTCAACTCTTTCACATGCAGTAGAAGGACATGATTTGGAGATGCCCGTGTTGGATTGGGGTGTACAAAATTAAAAATCACACAACACCAGGTTATAGTCCAACAGGATTAATTGGAAGCACACTAGCTTTCGGAGCAACGCTCCTTCATCAGGTGATAGTGGAGGGCTCGATCCTAACACACAGAATTTAGAGCAAAAATTTACAGTGTGATGTAACTGAAATTATACATTGAAAAATTGATTGTTAAGTCTTTCATCTGTTTGAATACCATGATTGTCTCACTTCTTTTATGTGTAAATCACAAAACCTTTTTTTTATTTTTAAAAAAATCTTAAATAAAAGGTTTTGTGATTTACACATAAAAGAAGTGAAACAATCATGGTATTCAAATAGACTTAACAATCAATTTTTCAATGTATAATTTCAGTTACATCACACTGTAAATTTTTGCTCTAAATTCTGTGTGTTAGGATTGAGCCCTCCACTATCACCTGATGAAGGAGCGTTGCTCCGAAAGCTAGTGTGCTTCCAATTAAACCTATTGGACTATAATCTGGTGTTGTGTGATTTTTAACTTAGTAGAAGGACAGATATAGTAGTGAAACAATAAAATATTTAAGTGTAGGAATCCCACACAAAGCGTCTTTGCCTTAAGTTATCACACCTCAATCCAAGCAGCACATATTGAGTCTCAGTATCATAATCTAGGTCCACCTGCAGTAGAAGGACAGCATTGTGCTGGAACAATGAATAGCCAACAATGGGGGGTGGGGGCCAAACTTAAGCAGAACCCCACCGGCTGAACAATTCACTGTTGCTGCAGACGATTTCTTCAGAAGGTCAAAGGGCTGATTACTGGAAACTGAGCCAGAAAATGAGAGCCCATCCAGCATTAGCTCTCATCAGTTCCTAACAATTTCATTTTCCTTTTCAAACCTGCTGTCCACTTCCAGGCCAAAATAACAGCTTTATAGGCAAAGTTTCACAAAAACTTGGGAAAGCAGGAACTGTTCAACAGCTCCACTATTGTAGTCAAGCAAAAAAAAAACCATAATCAGCTAAAACTGTGACCACGGTGGCACAGTGGTTAGCACTGCTGCCTCGCAGCGCCAGAGACCTGGGTTCAATTCCCACCTCAGGCGACTGACTGTGTGGAGTTTGCACGTTCTCCCCGTGTCTGTGTGGGTTTCCTCCAGGTGCTCTGGTTTCCTCCCACAGTCCAAAGATGTGCAGGTCAGGTGAATTGGCCATGCTAAATTGCCCGTAGTGTTAGGTTAGGGGTATGGGTGGGTTGCACTTCGGCGGGACGGTGTGGACTTGTTGGGCTGAAGGGCCTGTTTCCACACTGTAAGTAATCTAAAAAAAACCCACTTAAGGTGCTGCAACAGAGGCAACCAAAATCCTGAAAGATTATGAACAGCCCACATGTTTGATCCTGTTCCTATAGTCCCTAATATCATGCAAAAACCACTAAATTCCCAGGAGTCAATTTGAAGGTCATGTACAGCCAGCTTCATCACCATCACATAAATGGCCATTTTAGAGTCATAGAGTCATAGAGATGTACAGCATGGAAACAGACCCTTCAGTCCAACCCATCCATGCTGATCAGATATCCCAACCCAAACTAGTCCCACCTGCCAGCACCCGGCCCATATCCCTCCAAACCCTTCCTATTCATATACCCATCCAAATGCCTCTTAAATGTTGCAATTGTATTAACCTCCACCACTTCCTCTGGCAGCTCATTCCACACACGTACCACCCTCTGTGTCAAAATGTTGCCCCTTAAGTCTCTTTTATATCTTTCCCCTCTCATCCTAAACCTATGCCCTCTAGTTCTGGACTGCCCCACCCCAGGGAAAAGACTTTGTCTATTTACCCTATCCATGCCCCTCATAATTTTGTAAACCTCTATGAGGTCACCCCTCAGCCTCCGATGCTCCAGGAAAAACAGCCCCAGCCTACTCAACCTCTCCCTATAGCTCAAATCCTCCAACCCTGGCAACATTCTTGTAAATCTTTTCTGAACTCTTTCAAGTTTCACAACATCCTTCCGATAGGAAGGAGACCAGAATTGCACGCAATATTCCAACAGTAGCCTAACCAATGTCCTCTACAACCGCAACATGACCTCCCAACTCCTGTACTCAATACTCTGATCAATAAAGGAAAGCATACCAAATGCCTTCTTCACTATCCTATCTACCTGCGACTCCACTTTCAAGGAGCTATGAACCTGCACTTCAAGGCACTCCCTAGGACCTTACCATTAAGTATGTAAGTCCTGCTAAGATTTGCTTTCCCAAAATGCAGCACCTCGCATTAATTGAATTAAACTCCTTCTGCCACTTCTCAGCCCATTGGCCCATCTGGTCCAGATCCTGTTGTAATCTGAGGTAAACCTCTTCACTGTCCACTACACCTCCAATTTTGGTGTCATCTGCAAACTTACTAACTGTACCTCTTATGCTCACATCCAAGTCATTTATATAAATTACAAAAAGTAGAGGACCCAGCATTGATCCTTGTGGCACTCTACTGGTCACAGGCCTCCAGTCTGAAAAACAACCCTCCACCACCACCCTCTGTCTTAACTTCAAATTTCCAAAACAAGCATCACACATTTAAGTTCAAATCATCAAATATACTGCTAATAGCCAGTTCTGAGCCCAGTGGAACACCAATGGAAACTGTTTGCAATTTGCAGAATCACCCCTCCACCATTAACCTTTGCTTCATATCACTGACCCCAATTTTATACCTAACTCATCACAATTCCCTGTATCCCATGGATTTTAGTTTTTTTTGGAACAGTCTGCCATATGGAACCTTGCCAAATGCCTCATTAAAATGCATGTAGGCAACATCCATGTCACCACCCTCATTAATCCTCCTTGCAACGTCTGCAAAAATGTAATTAAGTCAGTAGGTATTAACCTCACTTAAGGAAACCATGCTGACTATCCAGGATTAATCCATGTCTTTACAACTAACAGTTAATCCTACCTCTCAGTCTTTATTCTCATGATTTTCCCAACCCTGAGGTCAGACTGACCAACCAAGAATTGTTGGGTTTATCCTTCACAGTCTCTTTGAGTAATGGCACTATTTGCAAACCTCCAATTATCTGATATATTGTCTGTATCTAATAAAGTTTGGAAAGTGATCCTCAGAACATCTATTATTTTTTCTCTTGCTTCCTTTAAGAGCCGACAATATAATTCATCATTCCTGGTAATTTATCCAAGAAGATTTATTTTCAAGGAGGTCAGTCACACCAGTACTTCCTTTCTCATTATGTTTATTTTCTGTAATATTTCACAATCCACTTCTTCACTGAACATCTGCAGCATCCTTCTCTTTTGTGAAGATAATGTTCTCATTAAGAACCCTGCCTGTATCTTCTATACCTAAGCATAACTTCCCATGTACATCTTTGATAGTGCCAGACCTTTTCTTCATCGTCCTGTTGCTCTTAATGTATGATTAAAACTTTTTGGGATTTTCCTTAACTTACCAGCCAATTTTTTTTTTCATATTCTCTCCTTGCTTTCCTTATTTCCTTTTTCATTTCACCCTTTTACTTTCTACATTCCTCTAAGCTCCTTCAAATATCTTTTCTGAGATTGTCATAAACTCTATTATTGTGCATTACTTTACCTTGTACATTTCTAGATAACTAGATGCTATAGATTTGGCAATACCCATCCCATTTCTTTGTGGGTATTCTGGACAATGATCTTAAATATCCAACCAAAATACAGTTAACATTTGAAAAGCAACTTTAGAATTCACCTTCTGGAATTCATATTCTTTAGGCAACAAATAATGGAAACATTCATCTATTTTTAAGTAGCAAAGGCAAGACATGTGATTCGGACTTTATGCAGCAGAGCTTCACAACAGAGTAATTGAGCCATGATCGCATCCATCTCCTTCCAAGCTTTGTAAAAACTGTTTGGGCCCAGTCTAAAGATTCCAGAGTGGATGCATTATTACAAAGTTGGTGTGAGTATAAAGCCATATTATTGGGCAGACAGAGAGCACAGGCTAAGTATAATCCATCTACTTTTGGCATGATAGCCAACAGAGGAGGGGTCAATGTAGTTCAAGACAAAACTAGAAATTGCTGGAAGAGCTCAGCAGGTCTGGCAGCATCTGTGGAGAGAATCAAAGTTAACCTTTCGGGTCGAAATTCTGAGGAAGGGACGTTTGACCTGAAATGTTAACTCTGATTCTATCCGAGTAGCCAGGGCTACTCAGTTTTTCCAAGAATTTCTAGTTTTGTCTCTGATTGACAGCTTCTGCAGATCTTTTGGTTTTTATTTCGATTTAGTTTAGTTGGCTTGGTGGCTGATTTGCTCTGCAAAGTAATGCCAAGACTGTGGGTTTAATTGCCACACCAGTTGAAGTGACCATGAGAGATTCTCTTTCCTAACCTCTTCTCTCACCTGAGGTGTGGTTGCCCTCAGGTTAAACCACCTCCAGTCTGTAGGAGCAGCAATGCAGGGTCTTTCCCCAAGTAAAATGAAATGTTTTCCCCAAATTATGACAAGAGATAGTTCAATCAATCACTGCCTAAACACCTTGTGTACAATATGTCTGGGATCCATTAGACATAGGGTACACTCATGCTGGTTACTCTAGATATTTTACATAGTGGACACCATGGGTTCAGTGATTGGAGGTTTACTAATATGCAGGGACCAGTCCTTGGTCACTATCCACAGTAACATCAAGACTACAATAACCATCACAGACCATATAAGTTTCTGTAGAAACACTATGCTTACATCAAGGGAGAACAGCTATTCCATCATTGGACGCCCGAAGGTTGATTGAACAGACTTGCTAACGATTCCTTTTGCATTTGTTTAAATTATTTCACTGAAAAGTCATTCTGTGAATTTTCCATTGTCCATCAATTATGGAACACATCTTGTGTCTGAAATATTTTCACTTAAGTTCAATTTTCAGGCTATTTTGGGGCACCACAGGAAGTTATTTTGGATAATGGATGATGGTATGCCAGAAGGTCATTTAAGGCAATGTGTGAGAAAGTAGGGAGTCAATCACAGAACTTCATCACCCCATTGTCATAGATCCAATGGAATACCGTAAGGTATAGTTTTAGGTATAAAGTCTTCCATTGTAAAACCACTGCTAAACGAAATGAGTTCTACAGGAGGCCATGCTATATCTTAAAGAGACAACATTAAAGTGACTGTTTTCGCACTTGCAGAATTGCTATTTAGCTGACAATGCCTTCCAGTCATTATGTTTTGATACACCGAGGAGTACAGGATGCATTGATCATTAAAGGGGAGGATGTAAAAAGCTCATGACCAGCATACAGTTAATGAATTACCTAAACTAAATAGTGGTCAGAAGTTTGAGTACAACACCCACCTCATGGAATCCAGCTGAAATCATCAACATATGCTTGGATTTGAGATCATACAAAATACTAACACCGTGCGAAGAAACAGAACTCAATCAGATGCCACAACTGGAAACACTGAGTAATCTTATTGCTAGTAGAACACAGTCCAAGACCAAGCCAAGCACAGCAGCCATATCCACAGCCAGTATTCTGGAAACATACAGCAATTTCTAACCAAGGCCAATTAAGCCAATGGCCAAGAAATTTCAGATTTGTAAACTTATGGCTTTGCGTAATAGTATATTCAAACACATTGTTATTTTCTTTTGCTGTTCTGGAAATAGATTTGATTCTGTAATGTTAAAACTTTCAATTTAGAAAAAGGTAGTTGTAGTGATGAGGTATATGTGTGTCTTTAGGGGCACATCTCTTAAGCTGCAATTAATCACCACAGGATGTGATGTGTAACCCCATGACCGTACAGTGAGGTGTAGGTGAAAAAATACTCCTCAATTCTTCTTTAATCCTTCTACCAATTATTACAAAATTTATGCCCGTGAGTTATGAATCTTTCTGCTAAAGGATACAGATCATTCCTATTCACTCTATCCATGCCAATCATGATTTATACACTTCAGTTAAATCTCCACTCAACCTCTTCATTTCCAAAGAAAACAATGCTAGTCTATCCAACCTTTCCTCCTTGCTGAAGTTTGCTAGTTTTGGCAACATCTTCTTAAATGTGACTGGTCTATCAATATGGAACCTTTGAACAATAGAATGATTGCAACCTAGAAGCAGGTCATTTAGCCTCTAGTTTCTCTTAGATTTTGTGTTGGCTTTCTGCAAAAGCAGATCAATTATCCCCACTTCCTTATCCTTTCCTGTAGCCCTGCAAATTATTTTTTCTTTTCGAGTGCTGAAGAGCAATATCAGAATTAAATCTGGCCCTGTAATATTCTCGGGCAGTTCATTCCCGATCTTAATCACTTGCTCCATTAAAAATCTTTTTTTCTTGCAAGTTGGTTTTGGTTCCTTTGCCAACCACCTGAAATCTTTGTTCTTGACCCTTCCACTAAAATGGGAACAATTTCTCTCAATCTAGCATGTCCAGGCCCCAGATGCTTCTAAACACCTCAATCAAATCTTCCTTTCTAGTCTTTCTTCCCTGAATAATGATATCCCAGCTTCTTCAATTTATACATGTAACAGAGATCCCAAATCATTTGAGCAGTTCTCATAATTCCTTACTGCATCCTTTTCAAAATCTTCATGTCTTTTCTAAATGCAGAACTCAAAATTAGACACAACACCCCAGTTGAAACTGTACCTATGTTTTACTCTTATCCTATGTTTATAAAGTCTAGGATACCATTGCCTTTCTCACCATTTTCTCAACCTGCCCTGATTTAGTTCCATTTCCCCATTGAACTCTTTGTTCCTGCACCACTTTAGAATTTTACCCTTCATTTTATATTAATTCTCTTGATCTTTGGATCAAAATGTATTGTTTCACATTGCTCTGCCATTTGTCTTCCTGGAAGTCAGTCTTTTACTTCACTATCAACCACATTGCCAATTTGGGTATCATCTGTAAACTTCTGAATCTTTGTCCCTACATTTAAATATTAAAAAAAAAATTCGGAGATCATTTAAAGCACAATATGCATCCTCCATAAGAAGGTGAAGTGAAAAATGACGATAGGTTTGACTTGTATTCTTTCTAATGCCTCCGTGAGTGAAAATAACTAATACGTTGCCACATATTTTCAGCATATGAAATTTTCATTTGATTCATGAGGATTAGAGAAAGCTTTCGTGTTACTGAAGGTATATTAGATTGACTGGACACAGGGCGTGAACAAATGATGCTTGTGGAGGTAACAGAATCTGCTTAATATCCAATCCATTTAAGTCAATGTGAGCTAGGGTGTGTCATATAATGATCTTACTTTCCCATTTCTCCTCTATGTGCTGCCCCCGCCTCAGGGAGAGACACAGCTGGGCTTGGGGCATAAAAGTCTTGGGAAGGAGTGAGCAGTGGCCTAGCCCAGCATGGGAGACATGAGGTGGCATGGTTGTGGTATGTGCATGGGCCAGGAGGAAGTGTAAGTGCTAGAGAGCTATTCCTTCTTCATTATAAGTGGGGGAAAGCCCCGTAGTATTCAGGTGGACCTTTTAAACAGTCCAATGTGGCATCTGGGAGCCCCAATAGCTGTCTCTTGCTTTTTTCAAAGGTCAAGTAGCCTTCAGCACTGATGACCCTGTCTTTATGGGTACTTTCCCGGAGATGGTCGTGCAAAGCTAGGAATTTAACCAACTCCCAAAGAGGTTGCCAAGTTGAGAGAGAGATAAGGGAGAATTTCTCCCAGACAATAGTGAATCTATGAAATTCTTTACCCAGGGACCTTTTAAGGCTGAGTCACTAAATATAGTCAAGGCTGAGATAGATAGAATTTTAATCAGGAAGGGAATCAAGGGTTATGGGGGAAAGGTAGTAAAGTGGAGTTAAGGATGACCAAATTGATCTCACTGAATGGCTTATATCTGATTCTATATTACTTGGTCTAATGGACAACATGTCCCACTGTATTGTTATTGTTGGATTTCTGTTTCTGTAACACATAGAGTCATAGAGTCACACAGAATGGAAACAGACTCTTCGGTCCAACTTGACTGCGCTGACCAGTCATCTGAATCTGACCATCTCATTTGCGAACATCTGGTCCATATCCCTTTAAATGTGTTCTATTCATATACCCATCCGGATGCCTTTTAAATGTTGTATTTGCACCCGTCTCCACTACTTCCTCTGACAGCTCGTTCCATACACGCATCAATCTCTGTGTGAAAATGTGGACCTTTGGGTCCTTTTAAAACTTTTTCCCTCTCACCTTAAATCTATGCCCTCTTGTTTTGGACTCCCCCACCCTAGGAAAAATACTTTGGCTAATCCCCCTATCCATGCCCCTCATGATTTTGTAAAACTCTATAAGGTTTAAGGTTTAACCTCAGTCTCCGACTCTGCAGGGAGAAAACACCAGCCTATTCAGCCTTGCCCAATAACTCAAACCCTCCAATTCCAGCAACATCTTTGTAAATATTTTCTGCATCCATTCATGTTTAACAACATCTTCCATATCAAAGGGCAAACAGAATTGTATGCAGTATTCCAAAAGTGGCCTCACAATGTCCTGTACAGTCGCAACATAATGCCCTAACTCCTGTACTCAATGTTCAGACCAGTAAAGACAAGAGTGCTAAACACCTCCTTCACTACCCTGTTTACTTGCAACTCCACTTTCAAGGAGCTATGCACCTGCACCCCTAGGTCCTACAAATAACTGTGTAAGCCTTGCTCTGGTTTGCCATACCAAAATGCACCACCTCACATTTATCTAAATTAAATTCCAATGGCCCATCTGGTCAAGTTGTACTCTGAGATAACCTTCTTCACTGTCCATCACATCACCAATTTTGTAACATTTATTTGATATGTGTTGTACAGGGGGCGCTACTGATTCAGTTTGAGCAAGTGCTTACTCATATGTATTCTACAATTTGTTTCAGCCTCAGGCCATGGTTAAGTATAGTGCAATCTTCATGAGTTAGCAACCGCATACATCATTTCCCAAACTGGACAGGTCACTGTACATTTTATACCCAGTTTTCACAGACGTGGCATCAACCAAATCCTAGGCTAATGAGTTTTTTGTTACTGGGTATTTTATAGACGTATGTTGTCATTTATGGAAATATTTAATTCTACTGATTTCGATCACTAATTCCTCCCAAAATCCTTAGATACTGCCAGGGTTATGCTTGATGTTTAATTCCTTTTTGTCATATCATAAACATTTTATTTCTAATAAGAATTCAGGTAAATGTTTTAGCTCTCAGATTTGAAGGGTAGAGTTGAATTAAGTTCATGGGAGATTGGCAGTTAAACACTCCCAACTGGTTGAAACTTGCCCAGAGACTGACAGGAACTTTAGCAGCAGCCTACGCTGATGAAAGATTTCAGATAACAAAGAAACTTGACTCTTGGTTCATAACAAATCAGAAAGGAATATGATATACATTTCTGCAATAATTCTTTTAAACGTAGCAGTTGAAGAGCCCTCTTGGCTCTATGCCTTTTTTATTGGCACAAATATGCACCTGAACTGGTTTCCTCACAGTCCTGGATGATTAGTCTGGTCTGTATGCAGAGTTGGAGGAAGAACTGGAGCAGTTAAGAAAATAAACAAGAATGGGATCATCTGACTGAAGCCCTGAAACTGGGTAAAGCTGAAGTGTACACAAAGGACATGTGCCTGAAGCAGACCTTACACACCCTTCACGTATGTAAATAGAGAATTTAGTGCCTCTTTCAAAACCTCTTTCTGAAATTAGACTGGTGAAAGCTGCTGCGGTTGAGTCTCATGTTTTCGAACAATGTTCATGTTTGGTCTGAATTGTAGATCTTCAAGAAGCCAGCAGAGACTACTACAAATAGATAAGGTCTTAAAATGAATACCTGAAGGTGGGGCTGGGAGCAAGAAGAGGTTTTCGGAACATCATTGCTGGTTATCTTGGCATTCACCCTCCCCATTTCCCAGAGTTTACCTAAGGACTTTACCAGAGATTTAACAATGCAAATTTGAATCAATTTCTCTTGCAAGTTGACTGGGGAGGCGTGACTCATATCTATAATTTTTCAATTTCATTTACAGGAGCCTGAGGACCAATATCGAATATGACCAATATTGGCATTTATGGAGTCCAACTGAGAGATTGTTCCCTGTGTCCCAAGCTGACTCAATTTCACCTCCTGGGTGCTGTTTGTAATGGGGCCTCCAAAAGACAAGCTAGGTACTTTCTTGGGACATCTTGCAATCAGTTGCTTCTTTAAGTGCTCCTTGCTATTTGAAAATAGAGTTCATCTTCACGTTAAGAAGTGCTAGCTGCCTTTAAGTAAAGGTAGGAAAGGTCAATTTCTCCCATTCCATTCTTCAGGCAAGGATACAGCAAATGAATAGCATCTTTAGTGCTGGTTACATGCGTGACCCCAATTTACTATGGTCTCCGTCTATCGGTTATTGGGCATGGTCAAAGTTTTAGGCGTACTTCTAGACTAATGCATTACAAGTTAAAAATAGCTGATGAAATATTAATCTTCCTTCATCAGAAAATTGAACTGGCACTATGAAAACTTAAAGTATCAATGTGTCCAAGAATTAAGACAGGTATGTACAAACGTCTATTAGTGTCCTTCCAACAGACTGCAAAGGATTATGGTCTCACGCACCTACTGGCAGGACCAGACAGCTGTACCAGCTGTCATCAGATTTATTGTCAGCATCTGCCTATTTTCTCAGAGAAACCCAAAGAGTTTGTCAAGGTTTGAGGGAGTTTGTCTGCATGTCAGTTTTCTTTCATTAAGTAGCAGCAGGTGTCTTTGCACAGATCTTTAAAGTGTGCTTTTGAGATACTATCATGATATGATGTGAGAGGTAGGAGCAAATTGCACAAGCAGCCTGGAGCTTATTTCAGACATGTTTCTTCATGCTTCTGTTATATCGACTCAGATAGTTAAAGAGGCATCCTCCTCATGAAAAAACAAATCATTGGCAATTTTCCTTTTTTTGTTCAGGAAGGTAAAACCATCAGAAGGCGAAGTATTGGTCACAGTGACATTAACACTCAGGTAACAAAATAATGCATTGCATCAATTAGCTGATTACACATGAAGAAAATAAGTTTGATAACATATTGTTTGTGAAATTAGTGCCCTTTCAACAAATTTAGAATCTCAAAATTGCAGATGTTCTAAATGATTCACGAGTCAGCAATCATCATCCAAGTAAAAACAATGACTGCAGATGCTGGAAACCAGATTCTGGATTAGTGGTGCTGGAAAAGCACAGCAGTTTAGGCAGCATCTGAGGAGCAGTAAAATTGACATTTTGGGCAAAAGCCCTTCATCAGGAATACAGGCAGAGTGCCTGAAGGGTGGAGAGATAAATGAGAGGAGGGTGGGGGTGGGAAGAAAGTAGCATAGAATACAATAGGTGAGTGGGGGAAGGGATGAAGGTGATAGGTCAGGGAGGAAGGTGGAGTGGATAGGTGGAAAAGAAGATAGGCAGGTAGGACAAGTCATGGGGACAGTGCTGAGCTGGAAGTTTGGAACTGGGGTGAGGTGGGGGAAGGGGAATTGAGGAAACTGTTGAAGTCCACATTGATGCACTGGGGTTGAAGTGTTCAGAGGCGGAAGATGAGGCGTTCTTCCTCCAGGCGTCGGGTGGTGAGGGAGCGGCGGTGAAGGAGGCCCAGGACCTCCATGTCCTCGGCAAAGTGGGAGGGGGAGTTGAAATGTTGGGCCACAGGGTGGTGTGGTTGATTGGTGCGGGTGTTTGAAACGTCGATTTTACTGCTCCTCAGAGGCTGCCTGAACTGCTGTGCTTTTCCAACATCACTAATCCAGAGTCAGCAATCATCTCAACTGGACAATATACAACCAGCAAATATCCAAACATTCAGTCGTAGAACACTGAAAGAGTACAAAGTTTGGTTGAAGACGCACATAATGTCCAGGGAATGTGTAAGTCAAAATATGGTCTGTTCAGTTATTGTATCACAGCAGGTTTGCTTTTCTTAATCTGTAATTTCAGAGTTTGGACTGATTTGATTACATCTTGATTTTACATGACTCACAAGTGTCTTTACAAAAATATTACAAATTTATAAATAAATAGTCTTCACTGATCTCTTTGTTTTATCTTTGTTTCTTTTTCGCTTTGATACTTATTTCTAATTGTAATCCCCTTACTCCCACACAATGGGTACATGCTGCATCAAGAGGAAACAGGAGCTGTTGAGTCCTCTTAACCCTGCAGCAACCCAACATGGCAGTCGCCCGAGCATACTTTCAGCATGCTGTTCCAATAGAGATCAGGGCAAATTTCAAGCTCCAATCCAATGATGGATGGAAGAGGGTTGGCAGAGGTGAGGTTAAATTGACAACTATGTAAAACTCCATCCTAATTCAACATGGGCTGAGTAACCCATTCTGGGTGCTTCATTGTTGTTGTATATTTTAAATCTTGGTGGTATGCAAAAATACTTGGCTAAATCTGACCAAAACTCAGCTATGTGTCTATTTTGGGGAGTGTCACAGCATGTTTCTGTCCCTGAGTTCTAGCAAGTTATCTCATGTAGTTCACTACTGCTCACCTCTTTATCGATGCACCACACCTCTACATTCTGTGCTCGACTGTGCTCACCAGAAGCAGACATACCGGCTGTTGTCGGGACCTTCCAGGATTCCTGCTGCTGGCGCCATATTTAAAGGCCAGCTGTGTACCAGGTCAAACGCTGCCATCCACAAATATTCCTTACAGTCAATTCAGTGTGAGGGAAATGGGAAAGAAATGCTGAGGGCACATAGGTGGCAAGGGTGATGCTTCTTTATGGATAGGAGATTACATTCATAAATGTATCATCATTTTGGATCACTACCCGTCTGATTGACTGTCATTGTCACTGCAGCTATAAGAATGAAGTTCCACAGGTTATTGACTGCTCAAAGTGCCTGAATGATCATGTCCAAACCTCTGAACAGAGATCAGATGCTGCATTCTCTAATTGAAGACCATCCCCTTGACTTGACTGAGGGCTACTCTGTTTAGATTTTGAGGCGTAGCCATGAGGTTGAAGTTACTTGCTGCATAAGCTGTTGGCACATATTGCATGTGTAACATTGATGTAATAACATGCCATCCATGAATATGCCCACCCCCTTAACTGATCACTGCTGGCAATCAAGACAAACTGTCTGCGTTGTATCTGCACTAAAAAGTGAGGCACTGTGTAGCTCTAACTCCTGAATGATGCAGCAATGTGTAAGAAGGCAAGGAAAACCATCGAGGTTATGAGCAAAGAGTAGCTGCACAATGAGTTAGTACTAAGAAAACAAGCTCTGATTTTCACCCTCCTCCAATGTTTGAGATGGGTGCAAGCCCTCTGCTTGCCAGGATCAGTAAAAAGTGCTGGTGCTCTCCAGGATGCAACATTGTGGTGGGTTATAAGTGAGTTGGATATATGCTATGATGTGGTGAGTCTGGTGCATGTCCATGGATGGGCTGGCTGGTAAGATGTGTAAGTCACTGTCCATGCCCCTGAGAGTTTGGGTATGATGGGGGGATTGGAGGAGCAAGTGGTGAACTGGAGCTACCAGATGCCTGTGACTTTATGGCAGGAATTATCACCATCCAGTTTCTCTCCAACACCTGGTAAAATAGCAACTTACATGTAAATGAGGAGAGAATAGCTAATAAGAGATGTTAATGCATGCAAGTAGGCCCCTCGCCACTGATGAGCAAGATTCTTACCTCGCCATTAAAACAAAGGAAAAGAAAATTTGATTTTCAATCCAGAATGGTGCTGCATTTTGGAAAGCTAAATCAGAGCAGGACTTATATACTTAATGGTAAGACCCTGGGGAATGTTGCTGAACAAAGGAACTTTGGAGTGGAGATTCATTGTTCCTTGAAAATAGAGTCACAGTTAGATAGGATAGTGAAAAAGGCATTTGGTATGCTTGCCTTTATTGGTCAGACCACTGAAGATGGGAATTGGGAGGTCATGTTGCGACTGTACAGGACATTGGTTAGGCCACTATTGGAATACTATGTGCAATTCAAGTCTCCCTGCTATAGCAAGGATGTTGTGAAACTTGAAAGGGTTCAGAAAAGATTTACAAGGATGTTGCCAGGTTTGGAGGGTTTGAGCTATAGGGAGGGGCTGAATAGGCTGGGGCTATTTTCCCTGGAACATCGGAGACTGAGGAGTGACTTTATAGAGATTTATAAAATCATGAGGGGCATGGATAGGATAAGTAGACAAGGTCTTTTCCCTGGGGTGCGGGAGCCCAGAACTAGAGGGCATAGGTTTAGGGTGAGAGGGGAATAATGTAAAAGGGACATAAGAGGTAACCTTTTCATGCAGAGGATGGAGCGTGTATGAAATGAGCTGCCAGAGGAAGTGGTGGGATGCTGGTACTATTACAACATTTAAAAGGCATCTGGGTGAGTACATGAATACAAAGGATTTAAAGGGATATGGCCCAAATACTGCCAAATGGGACTAGATTAATTGAGGATATCTGGTTAGCATGGATGAGTTGGACCCAAGGGTCTGTTTCTGTGCTGTACATCTCTATGACTATCACATCAAGAAACTCATTTTTCTGATCTCACCATGTCTTCCCAACCAAACTGCCATTGCCCAACTCATTCATAGGAACTTCAGTAACAAGAAGTTTTTTAAAAAACTTCTCAATCCTTTGCTGCCAGCAACTTGTGCAGCTTGCTTTGTTTCCTCTGAGTCCACACTCAGATAGAAATAATCAAGCACAGTGAGCATCAATGGTGGAAAGGCTTATATAATCCACCCCAGAACAATCAAGCACCAAAGTTATACTCATTCAGTAAGGTTTTGTTCATCAGATATTGACAGTTAGTTACTTTGAATGCTGGTTTGCCTGCTTTCTCAGGACTCAAGAGACTACAGTGAGCTGGGAGCTGAGAACTCCAGCAGCTAACTAGGACAGCATGGTGGCTCAGCAGTTAGCATGCTACCACACAGCACCAGGGTCTCAGGTTTAATTCCAGCCTTGGGCGACTGTCTGTGTGGAGTTTGCACATTCTCCCTGTGTCTGTGTGGGTTTCCTCTGGGTGTCCTGGCTTCCTCCCACAGTCCAAAGATGTGCAGGCCAAGTGAATTGGCCATGATAAATTGTCCATAGTTTTAGGTGCATTAGTCATAGGGAAATGGGTCTGGGTGGGTTACTCTTTGGAGGGTTGGTGTGGACTTGTTGTGCTGAAGGGCCTGTTTCCATGCTGTAGGGAATCTAGTCTAACTGCTTTTGAATGCCTTTGCATTCAAGGTCAAAAGGAGTATGAGTGTGCCCAGATCCATCAAAAAACCTTTCAACAGCCTCTTCTAATCAATAGGCCTTTCCAAGATCCCACCTATGTTGCCCTGATATTTGTGTCCCTTTTCTGCTCCCCCTACTTCCAATCTTCTCCATTTACGCAAGACCCGCCTTAATAGTCTCTATTGTGACCTTCTACCATTGGATTCTCTACCCAACAGCCAGGAAATAAAACATTAATAATGGTTTTTGTCTCTAGGTTCGGTAGTACTGCACTTTTCACCTCCATATACACAGTGTCTCTCTCCTTTCTGCAAATATTGAATCCTTAGTGCCTCCAGTGCACGCAGTTAAAAGGTAAAAAATGTGATCTGCATTTTCCATTGCACTACAATTAATTGTCACCATAAAAGGACAATCCTGTGGAAAGACAGAGTACACTAAAATATGACTTCAATTGCAGCCCTGTGGGGTGTCACCCTGTAATGTTTCTACATTAAAGTTTCAGTAAAGGAGATTTAGTCGTCATGATTTCATAGTCTGATAATTCCTCATTTTAGTTGCTGGTTGTTTAGTCTAGGATGAAAGCTGCCTAGCTATTATTATTTTTCTAAATGATCAGTGGTTTGCAAAAGCACTATAGAAATCTCAAATGACTTCACTCATAGCAACAAAGTAATTATAAAAGTATCTGCAACATAAAACAACTACCAGCAGTTGAAATTCATGAGAAGGGACTGAATATCAAAGCTGTTAATTAATTAAACTGAGAATGTCATTTGGAACCTGTGCATTTCATAGACAAGAAGAACATTCTTAATAATGGATTTGACATTTATCTCATGTTCCCATATTCATGAAGCAAGTAGAGATTAAAATAGCTAATCTAAAGAAAATCTCACCACACCATCACACCACTCCAACAATTCACTGATAATGACCAAATGACAGATATGAAAGAACCAATTTACTAATCTAGCTTTTAAAATAGTTAAATATTAACAAAAATAAAACAAGCCTGTATATTTGTATAAAGGTTCATCTTTTGTCTGTGCCAGTAACTAGAATTTGCTTTTGCTCATTCACGTTTTCTGGTTATCCAGAGGCAAGCATATTGTCCAGATCTTCCACAGGCCAAATAAAGATGCCCTATCAGGTATAGTGATCCATTCAGGTCATGTGGTTGTAGTGGGCAGTTTCCATGCCTCTGAGCTAGAAGCTCGAGTACAAGTCCATCTTAAGGACTTGATGGCCAAAGAAGTGAATTCATAACATGGCCAACAGATTGAATTGTGGAAAGGATTTGCCAGAATGTTACACGGGCTGGAGAGTTTTGGTTATGAAGAGAGACTGAATGGACTGGGGTTGTTTTCCTTGGAGCAGAGGAGACTGAGAAAGCATGTGATTGAAATGTACAATATTATAAGGAGCATAGATAGGGAAGGCAAGAAGGAATTTCCTCCCCTTGGGGAAATGTTAGAAACACAGATTTGAGGTAAGGCATGAGAGGTTTAGAGGGGATGTGAGGAAAATTATTTTCATGCCAAGGATTGTGGAAATGTGGAACTCAATGTCTGTAAGGGTGGTAAAGGCAGAAACTCACATAATATTTAAGAAGTATTTAGATGTGCACTTGTGATGCCAAAGATTTCAAAATTATTTGGAAATTGGCAGATACAATATTGTGGGGATAACTGAGACGTGGCTTCATGGGGACAGGGCCTGGGAAATGAATATTCAAGGCTACACGTGCTATCGTAAGGACAGACTGACGGGCAGAGGGGGTGGGGTGGCCTTGTTGGTAAGGGAGGATATTCAGTCCCTTGCGCGGGGGGACCTAGAGTCAGGGGATGTAGAGTCAGTGTGGATAGAGCTTCGAAACACTAAGGGTAAAAAGACCCTCATGGGAGTCATCTACAGGCCCCCAAACAGTAGTCTGGATGTCGGATGTAAGTTGAATCAGGAGCTGAAATTGGCTTGTCGCAAAGATGTTACTACAATTGTTATGGGGGATTTTAACATGCAGGTAGACTGGGAGAATCAGGATGGTATCGGGCCTCAAGAAAGAGACTTTGTGGAGTGCCTCAGAGATGGATTTTTAGAGCAGCTGGTGCTGGAGCCGACCAGGGATAAGGCGATTCTGGATCTGGTATTGTGTAACGAACCAGAATTGGTCAGTGACCTCGAAGTGAAGGAGCCATTGGGAAGTAGTGACCATAATACAATAAGCTTCAATCTGCAATTTGAGAGGGAGTGGGTACAATCGGAAGTGACAATATTTCAGTTGAATAAAGGGAAATATGGAGCTATGAGGGAGCAACTGGTCAAAGTTCAATGGTGCAATACCTTAACAGGGAAGACCGTGGAGGAACAATGGTGGATATTTCTGTGTATATTGCAGAAGTTGCAGGATCAGTTCATTCCTAAAAGGAAGAAAGATCCCAGGAGGAGACATGGGTGGCCGTGGCTGACGAGGGAAGTAAAGAAACATATAAAGTTAAAAGAGAAAAAGTATAACTTAGCGAAGATAAGTGGGAAAACTGAGGACTGGGAAGCTTTTAAAGAACAACAAAGGATTAGTAAGAAGGAAATACGCAGAGAAAAAATGAGGTACGAAGGTAAACTGGCCAAGAATATAAAGGAGGATAGTAAAAGCTTTTTTAGGTATGTCCAAGGCAAAAAAATGGTTAGGACAAAAATTGGGCCCTTGAAGACAGAAACAGGGGAATATATTACTGGGAACAAAGAAATGGCAGAGGAATTAAATGGGTACTTCAGATCTGTGTTCACTGGGGAAGACACAAGCAATCTCCCTGAGGTAACAGTGGCTGAAGGACCTGAACTGAAGGGAATTTATATTTGCCAGGATTTGGTGTTGGAGATACTGTTAGGTCTGAAGGTTGACAAGTCTCCAGGACCTGATGGCCTGCATCCCAGGGTACTGAAGGAGGTGGCTCGGGAAATCGTGGATGCGCTGGTGATTATTTTCCAGAGTTCAATAGAATCGGGGTCGGTTCCTGAGGATTGGAGGGCGGCTAATGTTGTGCCACTTTTTAAGAAGGGTGGGCGGGAGAAAGCAGGAAATTATAGACCAGTTAGTCTGACCTCAGTGGTGGGAAAGATGCTGGAGTCTATTATAAAGGATGAAATTACGGTACATCTGGATAATAGTAACAGGATAGGACAGAGTCAGCATGGATTTATGAAGGGGAAATCATGCTTGACTAATCATGCTTGGGCGGCACGTTGGCACAGTGGTTAGCACTGCTGCCTCACAGCGCCAGAGACCCGGGTTCAATTCCCGCCTCAGGCGACTCTCTGTGTGGAGTTTGCACATTCTCCCCGTGTCTGCGTGGGTTTCCTCCGGGTGCTCCGGTTTCCTCCCACACTCCAAAGATGTGCAGGTTAGGTGAATTGGCCATACTAAATTGCCCATAGTGTTAGGTAAGGGGTAGATGTAGGGGTATGGGTGGGTTGCGCTTCGGCGGGGCGGTGTGGACTTGTTGGGCCGAAGGGCCTGTTTCCACACTGTAAGTAATCTAATCTTCTTGAATTTTTTGAGGATGTAACTCGGAAGATGGACGAGGGAGATCCAGTGGATGTAGTGTACCTGGACTTTCAGAAAGCTTTTGATAAAGTCCCACACAAGAGGTTAGTGAGTAAAATTAGGGCGCACAGTATTGGGGGCAAAGTACTAGATTGGATAGAGAATTGGTTGGCTAATAGGAAACAAAGGATAGTGATTAACGGCTCCATTTCAGAATGGCAGGCAGTGACCAGTGGGGTACCGCAGCTTTTTACAATATATGTAAATGATATAGAAGATGGTATCAGCAATAACATTAGCAAATTTGCTGATGATACAAAGCTGGGTGGTAGGGTGAAATGTGATGAGGATGTTAGGAGATTACAGGGTGACCTGGACAAGTTAGGTGAGTGGGCAGATGCATGGCAGATGCAGTTTAATGTGGATAAATGTCTGGTTATCCACTTTGGTGGCAAGAACAGGAAGGCAGATTACTACCTCAATGGTATCAAATTAGGTAAAGGGGCTGTTCAGAGAGATCTGGGTGTTCTTGTCCACCAGTCAATGAAGGCAAGCATGCAGGTACAGCAGGTCGTGAAGAAGGCTAATAGCATGCTGGCCTTCATAACAAGAGGAATTGAGTATAGAAGCAAAGAGGTGCTTCTGCAGCTGTACAGGGCCCTGGTGAGACCACACCTGGAGTACTGTGTACAGTTCTGGTCTCCAAATTTGAGGAAAGACATTCTGGCTATTGAGGGAGTGCAGCGTAGGTTCACGAGGTCAATTTCTGGAATGGCAGGATTGCCTTACACGGAAAGACTGAAGCGACTGGGCTTGTATACCCTTGAGTTTAGAAGACTGAGAGGGGATCTGATTGAAACGTATAGGATTATGAAAGGATTGGACACTCTGGCAGGAGGAAACATATTTCCGCTGATGGGGGAGTGCCGAACCAGAGGACACAACTTATAAATACGGGGTAGACCATTTAGGACAGAGATGAGGAGAAACTACTTCACCCAGAGAGTGGTGGCTGTGTGGAATGCTTTGCCCCAGAGGGCAGTGGAGGCCCAGTCTCTGGATTCATTTAAGAAAGAATTGGATAGAGCTCTTAAAGATAGTGGAGTCAAGGGTTATGGAGATAAGGCTGGAACAGGATACTGATTGGGAATGATCAGCCATGATCATATTGAATGGCGGTGTAGGCTCGAAGGGCTGAATGGCCTACTCCTGCATCTATTGTCTATTGTCTATTGTCTATTGTCTATTGCCAAGTGCTGGAAAATGGGATTAGAATATTTAGCTGGTTGTTTTTGACCTGGGCACACTTCTGTTCTGTAGACTTCTATCACTCAATGAATATGAACTTGTGAATCCTTCCAAAATGAGCCAATGGCATGTGGCAATAGCAGGAGAGATTACTGGTGACATGTTATGAAAAGAAAATTGGAGCTTCTACCATCACTTTCCATAGCACTGGACAACAATGTGAATATTGCCATGGCAAAAGGACCCCTAAGGGCCAGCTTGGATCAGATTGGAGATCTACAAAGAATGATCCTCATTCTGCCTGCAGTGGATTTGAGAGCTGCCTCTTCATCCAAACCATTGTGAGTCAGACCAGGAGAGGAATGTTCTGTATGTCCTAAATACAACAGTTAAAAATATTTCATCATATGCGTGGAACAGTCTTTCATTACAAACCGGGGGCTGACAACCTCATTATAAACCAAGAGTGTTTCTAAACTTAGTCAAAAACCTGAAGGGCTATAATGCTGAAACTCAAATGTCAATAATAATGAAAAATAACACAGAACAATTCTAACCACATTTTAAATGTGTTTACAAAATCAAGTTACGGATTGGATGACACTTTCTTCCAAGTACAATTTTAAACCATTTAATTAACAGCAAAATGTGTTTGATTAATCAAGGTCAGGAATTGCAAAAGTTCTTTTTGGAGATATATCAGTATACACCCCTGTCTTAAACTAACAACGGTGCTTGGTTTGTGTTGTCCTTGTTCCCTATGTATATAATGAATAAATATGGCCTGTTGAGGGAAAGGGGAGGAGAGCAGTCATGGTCTCCTCAATCATTTTGGGATCAACCAATGGAGTTGTGAGGAAGCATCTTTATTTTGATCCCAGGAACATGTTTTATTATGCTCAGTCTCAGTTTTAACCTAAAGTTTGTACAGGGGTAATCCTGGACTTTATGGCTCCCCCAGCAGTGAAAGAGACCTATCAAATGTCATGGATACTATACCTACTTCATACATGTCCGCCCCTGACCTCTCTGGAATTTTATCAAAGCAACCTGAAGATGGGGGAATAGACATGATGCAGCTCACCTTCCCATCCCCACACAACACCTCACCCCCCTCACTGCACCACCCTGACTGAGGCTCATCCTGCCACTGCTAAGAGTTAACTACCAGCAGAAAAGGCCAATTTCCAGCCAGGCAACCTGGTTATTTGTTGCTTGGTTCCTATCACTCCCCCTTCTCCCAGGTCTCCCGACTCATTCTAGGTGACCTGTCACATCCTAAGAAACACCTCTACCCTCCAATCACACCCTACACCAGCTGTCAATGCCAGCTCACTCGATCCTCCCAAAGGGGCCTGGAGCCTAGTCTTATACCTCCATGCTTACCTTTCAATCTAGCCACTCAATTAGCCTCCTGCTGTTAGAGGTGAAGCAAGTCTCACCTTGAAATGACGAACCCCCTGCGAGCACCAAATGCCTGCAGGGCAAGCCAATGCAGAGGACAGACTTACTCCTGTCTCTTTCATCAGGCATGTGGCAACTCCTTCACCCAGAGAATACAGCCCTGTGTTTCAGGTTTGTTTGGTAAGTTATGCTTGACATCTTTAGCAAGTTTATTTCTGAAAATTGGATAGCTCAAGGCAATGCAGTTTATGTATTTTCAGATGGTGTTAGAAGACTTGTCTAAAAACTTCAGAAAGTATTGGTGGAAAGCTTGGCTGATAGATGGAAAAAAGAGAGTAAAGCTTACTGGGGTGTTGCTTGAACTGGCAGAATGCACCAGAGGCCAATGCTGAGTCTTCGGTATTCATAAATGATTTAGGTTTAGGCATAGAAAACATAGAACATAGAACAATACAGCGCAGAACAGGTCCTTTGGCCCTCGATGTTGTGCTGACCTGTGAACTATTCTCAGCTCGTCTCCCTAAACTATCCCAAAATCATTCATGTGCTTATCTAAGGATTGTTTAAATCTCCCTAATGTGGCTGAGTTGACTACATTGGCAGGTAGGGCATTCCACGCCCTTACCACTCTCTGCATAAAGAACCTGCCTCTCATCTCTCAATATCACCCCTCAATTTGTAGTTATGCCCCCTCATACAAGTTGCTGTCATCATCCTAGGAAAAAGACTTTCACTGTCTACCCTATCTAATCCTCTGGTCATCTTGTGTGTCTCTATCAAATCCCACCTTAGCCTTCTTCTTGCCAATGAAAACAGACCCAAGTCTCTCAGCCTTTCCTCATAAGACCTTCCCTCCAGACCAGGCAACATTCTGGTAAATCTCCTCTGCACCTTTTCCAATGCTTCCACATCCTTCCTGAAATATGGGGACCAGAACTGTACACAATATTCCAAGTGTGGCCAACACAAGCATTTTGTATAGTTGCAGCATGACATTGTGGCTCCGGAATTCAATCCCTCGACGAATGAAACCTAACACACCATATGCCTCCTTAAGAGCACAATCAACCTGGGTGACAACTTTTAGGGATCTATGTACATGGACTCTAAGATCCCTTTGCACATCCACACTACCAGGAATCTTTCCATTGACCCAGTACTCTTCCTGTTATTCTTCCCAAAGTGCATCACCTCACATTTAGCTGCATTGAACTCCATTTGCCACCTCTCAGCCCAATTCTGCAATTTATCTAAGTCCCCCTGCAACCTGTAACATTCTTCCAAACTGTCCATTACTCCACCGACTTTAGTGTTGTCTGCAAATTTACTAATCCATCCACCTATGCCTGCATCAAAGTCATTTATAAAAATGACAAAGCAGTGGTCCCAAAACAGATCCTTGTGGCACACCACTAGTAACTGGACTCCAGGCTGAATATTTTCCATCAACCACCACTCGTTGCCTTCTTTCAGAAAGCTAATTTTTAAACCAAACTACTAAATCGCCCTCAATTCTATGCCTCTGCATTTTCTCCAACAGCCTACCATGTGGAACCTTATCAAAGGCTTTACTGAAGTCCATGTATACCACGTCAACTGCCCTACCCTCATCTACATGCTTGGTCAACGTCTCAAAAAACTCAATGAGGTTTGTGAGACACGACCTGCCCTTGATGAAACCATGTTGACTATCTCTTATAATCCTTTCCAAAACTTTTCCTACAACAGAAGTAAGGCTCACTGGTCTATAATTACCTGGGTCATCTCTCCTGCCCTTCTTGAACAAGGGCACAACATTTGCAATCCTCCAGTCCTCTGATACTAAACCTGTAGACAATGATGACTCAAAGATCAAAGCCAAAGGCTCTGCTATCTCCTCCCTAGCTTCCCAGAGAATCCCCTGACAAATCCCATCCAGCCCATGGGACTTGTCGACTTTCACTCCTTCTAGAATTGATAACACCTGTTCATAACTAACCGCAATCCTTTCTAGTCTAATATCTCGTACCCCATTCTTCTCCTCTACAATATTCTCCTTTTCCTGAGTGAAAACTGATGAGAAATGTTCGTTTAGCACCTCTCCGATCTCTACAGGGTCCACACTCAACTTCCCACTTCTGTCTTTGACTGGCCCTATTCCTACCCTAGTCATCCTTTTATTCCTCACATACCTATAGAAAGTTTTAGGGTTCTCCTTTATTCTATTTGCTAAAGATTGCTCGCATCCTCTCTTTGCTCTTCTTAACTCTCTCTTTAAATCCTTCCTAGAACACGGTCTTAAAATTTGCTGACGGCACAAAATGCTACCAAAAGGTTAAAGACAATTTTGTGGAATGCGCTGAGAGATGATGGGTGGAATTTAATTTAGAAATGTATGAAGAAATATGTTTTGCGAGGGGAAAAAAAAGAAACGGATGAATGTACTCACAAAAAGATGCTGAGCTAGATATTCAAAATCACAATTCTCTGAAATTGCGAATACAGCAGTTAAAAACTATTAATAACCAGAGAACACAAGACTAAACAAGTGATGAATTTGTACAAGTCGCTGATTCAAAGTCAGAGCTCCTCATCATAGAAAGGATATGAAGAACATACTGCATAACTCCGTAGAGGATCCTTCAGAAAGTGGACTTATGTTTCCTTTAGGCACTCATGGGAAAGGCAACAGGAAACCTACCCTCTTGTATTCTTTTCTCTAGTGATAACGCTCATTGAAATTGATAATGGGAGGCTCTTACTAGCAACTTTCAAGTAATGGATAAAGAAGTGAGGAGAGGATCTATCAGAAGGCAGATCATTGTTACGTTGTTGCCAGAATGATGCCAGATGGGAGATACTGTTTCTGAGGAGTGACTTAATTCAGATTGGCACAGATGAAGGCCATTCAGTTCATTACGCATGCATTGGTTCTATTACCTGGTGCCAATCTCCTGCTTTACCCCATATCCCTGCACATTATTTCTATCCAAATAATCATCCATTGCCCTCTTGAATGCCTTAATTCAACATGCTTCCACCACATATTCAGGCAGTGCATTCAGACCCTCACTAATTGCTGTGTGAAAAAGTAATTTCTCACATTACCCCAGTTTTGTGTGCACATCACTTTAAGCGATACCCACTCATTCCTTTGTCTTTGATGAGTGGAAACAATTTCTCTCTATATCTATTCTGTCCATCCATGCATGATTTTGAGAACTTCTAGCAAATGTCCTCTCAGCCTTCTCGCAAGGAGACTTCTTCAATCTATCCATATAACTGAAGTTTAGCGTTCCTGGAACTATTCATGTGAATCACTTCTGCACTCTAATGGATTCATAGCCTTCCTATAATGTTGCACTCACAAATGTACACAATACTCCAACTGAGGTCTAACAAGTATCTTGTACAAATTCAACATCATATTTCTGCTCTCATATTCTATGCCCTTCGTAATAAAGCCGAGAACATGCTATTGTTTTTTCACTGCTCTCTCCACATATCCTGCCACCTTCAATGATTTGTGCAAATAAACATTCAAATCCATGATGAAATGAGTTCCTGGAATCAAAATAAAGGTGCTTCCCCAAAACTCTGTTCGTTGATCCCAAAATGATTGAGGACATCATGACTGCTCTTCTTCCCCTCCCTCAACTGGCCATATTTCTTTATTATAGACATAGGGAACAAAGACAACACAAACCAAACACAGTTGTTAGTTTAAAACAGCGGTGTACATCTGGCACATCTCTATTAAGTACGATTCCTGACCTTGATTAATCAAACACATTTTGCTGTTAATGAAATGGTTTAACATTGTACTTTGAAGAAAATATTATTCAATTCATAACTTGTTTGGTAAACACGTTTAAAATGTGGTTACAATTTTTCTGTTGTATTTTTCATTATTATTGTCATTTGAGTTTCAGCATTGTAGCCCTTCAGATTTTTGACTAAGTTTAGAAACTCTCTTGGTTTATAATGAGGCTGTCGCATCTCCGGGATTACACTCCTTATTTTGTATTGTGTTTCAATGTTCTACTGACCAAACAGAATCACCTCATATGTCTTTGCATTGAACCATACCTGCCCACTCCACCAACTGTCAACGTCCATTTGAAATTCCACACCATCCTTCACCCAGTTTACAAATCTTCCAAGTTTTGTGTCATCGGCAAACTTTGAAATTTTCACCTTCACACCAAGGTCCAGATCAGAAAAGCAAGGGTCTCAATATCAACCTTTGGATTCAATATAAACCTTTCTTCAGCCCAAAAAAATCTAATGACCATTACTTTGTTTCCCAACACTCAGCCAAATTTATATCCACATTGTTTCTTTTAGATCATGACCTGTGACTTTTCTCACAAATTTTGTATCATGACTTTTCTCACAAGTCCAGAAAAGACTGAAAGATCATGACCAGTACATCCCTGGACTGGAGATCTCTTTCCACAGAACTTACTAGAAGGAAATTCAATAAAATATTTTCAGATTGTGAAGAGCTTTGAATAATCAAATATGGAAGGACTTTGGACGGAATCTTATAGGTGCCTGAACAGTATGGGCATGGTGAGATGTATGGAAGAAAAGGATAACAAGAACAGCGAGGCCTATCTCAATGTCTAGGTCATCTTGATACATATTTTATATTTTTAGAAGCAGTGTGGCAAGATTCTCACTTGGCAGCAGCAAGTTGCTAATTAAGGGAGATTATACCTCGTTAATGGCTGAAGTGAGAGATGGCATAGGGCAGGGTGACACTAGACACACGGACACATAAGATGACCGCCAGACCACAATATGGAGAGAGACAGCAAAGCAAACATAGACATTGCCTGGGGCCACCCGAATGCCAACACAATGCACTCACCACCGAGTTGATTAGTTTAAGGCAGGTGGGAGAGAGAATACACATGAGTAGCATATACTGTCCTCTGAAGTGTCTGAGTCCAGCCAACACCTTTTATAGAAATGCTAACAGCTTGATACGGACTCAATACAGAGTGCTAATAGCCAGGGCTGCAGTAATCGTCCTTCTCAGGAAGAGCAATTAGCGCCCATTACCACAGCAATGGACTTCCACGCAGACATGGAAACTGACAATGTCTGTGCTGACACTAACAACAACCACGCTGAAATTAACAAAGGCTGTGCTGGAACTGACCATGACTGCACCAAAACTATTAACAATTCTGCAATGTTTACTATACACAAACCATGTTACAAAGACAATAACCTCATCACTGACCAATTATATCACAAAATGTATAAAAGTATCTTGACATGTGCTCCTGGTGGAGAGAAGACTCACAGCTGACCACTGTGCTGTTGGTGTCTCTCTCTCCCCGGAGCTCCGGTATTTCCTTGTGCAATAAACTCTGTCATTGAACCTCAACTCTGACTCCGAGACTGGTGATTTTCCCTACAACAATGGCTCAACTCACCTCATTAATATTTAGACTCCAATCTTACCAAATTCGCTAAATAAGAACAATGTTGGGAAAATTCGACAAGCAAACCAGAGCGAGCACGTCACTGCATGTTCTGTACAACATCCATGTTGGTTATCAGGCACTAAGATCTCAGAGCATACAACATGGGCATTGGCTATATTCATTGGCATTAATGTCTGACATGTGCCAGCCTTTGACAACTCTGCACTTCAAATGCTTCTGCACTTCAAAGTTGCACCTCGGGCCACACTAGCAGCTATCACTGTAATGCTCGAGCCAGGGCACCATATACCTAGGTACACATGCAACTCATTGACCGGACCAGGCTGCATCTCCAGGCTCTTCTCTTTCGTTCATAGTGCTCACTCACTCTGAGCCAAACTGGATGCTTTCAGCATGCCTGCCATACAGTACCTAGCTTTTTCTGAGCTTTGTTCCCTCAACAGGCTCATATTACTGCTGTCTTACTGTGCTGTTTAGTGCAGTCACAAAGCCAGGAAGCTCATCATAGTTATCGGAGGCCTCAGTTCAAATGAGAGGTAGGGCCTTTGTTCAGGGTTTCCTGGTGCAGTAAGTCAAGGGCAGCCTCCTGTACCAGCCCAAACCCTGAACTGAGCATTTAGAGTTAGGATTGTCTCCCCTTAAGGGGTGAGGATCCAAATGATGGGCAGCACACAACCCAGCTTGACTCTTTCTGCACTTTTGTGAGGTGTTTTCCTCATGGAATAAGGGTCAGGCAAATATTAAGGGAGTTGAAAGTGAGTAGCATGGCTAATACACTAATGCAAGATAAGTGATGTCAGTGTAGGGGTGGGTGAGAGTAAATGGGAAAGATATTGCCATCCAAGTGGTCGATCATGAGCATTAGGGGAAAGTGGGAATTGTAACAGAGATAGAGTGAGTGTGAGGGAGCAAAGAGAAGGTGAAGACATTTATTCTGGAGTAGAGATAGACATTACCTTCATCCTCCAGTGCTGAACATTCCTCCAACAATAGAGGTTGCTTTAACCCAAGTGGCAACCACAGACCAGACTGGCATGGTCTAGTATGGCCTCCACTGCTGGTCTTATGCATCATGTTAATTAGCAGGACCCTCAATGTGAGGTGTTAATTCCCCTCAGTCTACCACATCCAGGGCAAATGTCAGGGATTGTGCAGGGCAGCTGTAGACCGACAGTACTTGATCAGATGCACAACAGGTTTTTAAAAATGGTGCAGATGTTGTGTATACTGGTTGTTCAGCAGATACCTGGAGAGTGACAAGTTGGGAATGGCACAAGGAAAGCTGGAATGGAAATCAGATGTGGGAGACATCATGGGGTGTGGTAGCTAACTAATTAGTTTTTGGTAACAGATGACAAGAGAACTCAAAGCCTCATGGTGAAAAACCCTTTTTGAATAAAAACAGTCAGAGTGAGCCAAAAAGATGTAAGATTCAGCTGTGTGTTTCCCCTTTCTGAGGAATCAGTTACAAAGAGGTCAAATTTCAGTATTGTCAGCAGGAGAATAAGGAAAACAGTGAGGAGAAATTTCTGTCTAGAATCAATGGGTCATAGAATGGTCCCAGTATAGAAGGAGGTTATTCGGCCTGTTGAGTTGTCATTGGCTGTTCTTAAGTATTTCTATGAGTCTCACTCCTCACCATAATTCAATAACCCTGCAAGTATTTTAATAGTAAGTGTTTATTCAATTCACTTTGGAAAGCACCAATTGAATCTGCTTCCACCACCAAGTTAGGCAATGCTTTCCAGATCCTAACTTTCTGCTCTGTAAAAACATTCTTCTTCAAGTAACCTTTGGTTCTTTTGCTAATCCCCTTAAATTTGTCTCTTTGGTTCCTATCATTTTCACCAAAGGGTACAGTTTCCCTCAATCTACTTTCTAGATTTGAATTTCTTGAATGTCCCTTCTCTGAGAAAGGCAAAGTCAGCTTGTCCTATCTATCCTCATCATTGAAAACCCTCAATACCTGGAACAATTTCTGTAAATCTTTCCACGCCCTCTAAACTTCTGACATCTTTATGAATCATCATGTTCAGAAATGAATTCAATGCTCCAATTGAGACTGAACCATTGATTAATAAAGGTTCATTATAACATCCCTGCTGTTGTACCCTTAAAGCCCAGGATCACATATGCCTTTTTAACAACCCTCTCAATTGCCTCAACCACTTTCAATGATTTCTACACAAAACCCTCCAACATCACCTGTTCCCACACCTCCTGTAAAATTTCCCCCTCTATATTAGAAGCAAGATCCCTTTTAACCAACCACTACTGCAGTGTAAAACAAAGAATTGAAGCATTGTTATCAGGTTCTATAGACTGAATGCTGATTAATCTTCTGATTCATACATCTTATCAGGAAATGTACTTCATGTACAAAGAGTAAATTGAAAAGGATGCTGATCCAGGCATTCGAGACAGGCAACTGTTAATAATAAAGTGTTATTGTTCAGAATACATTCAATAATACCTGCTGTTAATTGAAACAATGTCAAGCTTGTCTTCTTTTCCATTTTACTCTGCATGAAATTGATTAATACCACCAAGCGTCTGGAATGCTTTCATTTTGTTCCAAAATCCAATTTGGTTCAGGAAAAAAACAAGACCTAGCAGCCCAGAATATTAATTTTCAATCATTTGTTCAGGTCTAGCACTGTATTGGACAGATGCCTGGTGCTCCAGGAACCAGGGGCTAAACATTGGATACGGTCCATTCTCTGGAGATGGGGTCACCTTAGGATCTGCCTTGCTTGTTGCTGCTGAGGTAAGCAACATGTAGGTTTGGCGCCAACTTCTCATGTGGCCCACTCAGCTGCTTGAGCGTCCAGCAGAGGGCCAAGCAAAGTGGGTGCAGTTTAGGACTGCCACTCCTAAAGACAGTTTTTCCCTCTTAAAGCAAGCTGCCTGAGCACTCAGCAGGGAGCCAGAAAGCACACATTGATCACACATGCTATGGCCAACCTGCTCTTCTTAAATCTCTCAATGCCCCACATGTCCATCTCTCCAACAGCAGAATGCTCTGGCACTCAGAGCTCATGGCAATGTCCTGTTGGTTCATGCCGCCATCATATTTGTTTGTTGATGACAGTCTCACACTCAGATCCTGCTTCTACCACAGACCTTCAGATTGTTGGCTGTGAGGGGAACATTATGTAAACACAGGACAACACAAGCACTGACATTTGTCCTTTGAATTTCAGGATTAGGTTAAACCCGATACAAAGGAGCAGAATAGAACTGCTGGGAGTCAATAAGGTCTGCTTTTGATGACCTCCATGGTGGAGATACTTCTCTGGAACATCTGACAGAATCTCTTGCTGCTAACATTGCTGAGAATATGGAGGATGAAGGAGCTGCGTCTTGCTTCTTCCCAACTCATGGCTGTGTCTTACCCTCAATCTGGTGTGATGAGCAAGCTGCATTCGACATGACCATGGTCTTGTTTCCTTCCCAGCTCTCCATATTCTCATTCAAAACTTCCACTTTCCAATTTACTGCTTTCAGATGCCCAAGAACTGCCATCTGCTCAGAATATGGGATGGTGCCACAGTGCAGCATTTACAAAAAAGACCCATCATTTGATTTTGCAGCCATCAGCTTAGATATAAGCACTGTGCCCGCTTTAGAGGTTTGCATACAATTTAGGTCTACACATGATGAGTCATTTGACTCAAGCAGGTTGCAACAAACTCAAAAAAAAAGGAAAGACCATTTGTTAGCTCTCCAGAGGGCAAGGTCACAGGGAATATCTTCTACAAGGTATGCAGAGGAGGATTTGATGGTGTGTGTGCAGGAGAATGTTGATGAGAGCAAACACACAGGAATGCAGGGTGCATTGACTTGCCTGCCACACTGCTTCATTTCACTATCAAATAACATGGAGTCCAGCAGGTATCACAGAGAGCTCTCTTTCTCTCTCTGCAGCTTCTGCTCCATTTCTGTAATGTGTTGCTGACCAAGTGACACTGCAGCTGCACCCTGTGCATCCCCCACCCCCCACCACAACCCTCCTCCTCCAAACTTGTTGCAGTCTGTATTTGAGCAAATCCCAAATTCTCCACTCTACCGATAAGGATGTAGAGACACTCCTTGTCAAAACCAACAATTCTTCACAATACTTCCAAAAACAGTCTTGTAATTCCAGAGACTTCGCAAGATCAGAAGTTAGAATAAATCAATTTATCTGCAAGTTGGCTGTTTGACCCTTTGAATCACACTAGTGGTGGGTCCAACTTAAAGCTGTACACAGGTTCTTTGGTGAAAGGAACGCTATGAGTAAAGTAGTGGGGATCAAGTCTGTCAATTGTGCATTAAAATCAGCACTCTGTAGCTGCTTGATGTCACAGTCTGGCCAGTTGAACCACTTCAATAGCATGTAAGCAGTATTATCGACCATACCAAGCCCTCTCAAAATATATTAAGAAGATAGCCCAGACTCAAACTTTTTCTTATTTTAAAAGTATGTGTAAGGCTGTGATTCAAATGCAATTCTATTGGTCAAAATATCAGGCCCAAACAAAACACACTTTATTCATATACTATAATTACAATACAGACAAAATATAAAATAAAAAAAATTGATTAACCGTTACTCTAACAAAAATGCTTAACAAAATAATATATATAAACTACTACTAATTAATACAGAAGCATCCTGTTAACACATCCTTGGCAAAGACAAGTAAAATAGATCGTCTCACATGCAATTCTAGCAGCAGGAAGAGAACCCCAGCTTTTAGCTATAACAGAGAGGAATAAGAGCTTCCACTTCCAGATTCAAGACCCCAGCAGCTGCTATTGAAGGATAAAATTTTAAAAACTCCTGGTTCTGTGGGAGCTTTCAGGCTGCTTCCACTGTTCCAACTTTAAAAAAAAACCCCAAGGCCTCAAAAGCTGTTTCCTTTATTGGCTTTGAAGCAGATTGCTCAGCGCCCCTCTCTCATAAAAAAAAGGACAAAATATACCTCTTAAAGCTATAGTATCATCACACAAATGGAGTGCAACAGTTATTTACAATATACATGAATGACTTGGAAGTGAATGTATTATAGTCAAATTTGTGGCTGACACAGATATAGCTGGGAAGGCAAGTGGCAAGGATGACACAAAGAATCTGCAGAGCAAAGTTCCCTCTAAGCTACAATGAGGGAACGCTGCTGCAGTGGGATACAGACAGGTTCAGTGACTGGGCACAACTTGGCAGATGGAAGATGACTTAGGAAAAAATGAAGTTATGCATTTGGCAAGAATAGAGCAGCTGAGTACTATTTAAATGAAGACAGCCATAACACAGAGGGATTTGGTGGTCCTCTTACATAAATAAAAAAAGAATGACATATAAGTTCAGTGAGTAATAGGGAAAGCAAATAGATTATTGACCTTTATTTCAAAGGCAATGGAGAAAATAGTTTATCTTTAGCAAGACCTCCCTACAAAAGGCACAGGTCGTACCACACTTAGAATACTGTGAAGAATTGTGGTCCCCGTGTCTAAAAGAAATGTACTGACATTGGAGGCAGTCCAAAGAAAGGTCACTAGGTTGTTTCCAGGATGGAGGGACTGTCTTATGAGGACAGCATGAGTGAGTTGGGCCTGTACTCACTGGAATTTAGAAGAATGAGAAACGATATTATTGAAATACATAAAATTCTTAGGAAGCTTGACAGGGTAAATGTGGAAATGTTCTTTCCCCTTTGGGGAAAGGGGACATGTTATGGGGAAAAAGCAGGAAAGTGGGGTTCAGGATTATCGGATCAGCCTGATTTTATTGAATGATTCAACAGAGCATTCTTGGGCCATGCAGCCTACTTCTGTTCTTGTATCTTATGGCGAATACAAGGCACACTCAGATGAGTGTCTCTGGAGTAGCGGAGGCTAAGGGGAGACTTGATAGAAGTCTATAAAATTATGAGACGCATAGAGTGAGTTTCTGGCCAGAATCTTTTTTTTCTCCCCCCAGAGTTGAAATGTCTAATACTAAGGGGTACACATTTAACAAGCTGGTGTTGGGGTGGAAATTCAAAGGATTGACTGATTGATTTGATTTGATTTACTGTCACATGTACCTAAGTACAGTGAAAAGCTTTGTTTGTGAACAGTACAGGCAGATCATAGTAAGCAAGGAGAGACAAATCTTAGGGTGAAAAAAATTTGGATAGAATGAGGCATATAGGTTACACCGCACAGGATGTGCGCAAGGCAAGGTCAACATTAACAAGATCAACAGTTAGAGAGGCCCATTCATCAGTCTAATAACAGCAGGGAATAAGCTGTTCTTCAACCTGCTGGTGCATGTGTTCAAACTTCTGCCTGACAGAAGAGGTTGGAAGAGAACATTACCAGGATGGGATGGGATAGGTCTTTGATGATATTGGCAGCCTTTCTCAACAAGTCTACACTGACCCTCCAAAGAGCATCCCACCCAGATCTATTCCCCTACATTTACCCCTGACTACTCTACCTAACACTATGGGCAATTTAGCATGGCTAATACACCTAACCTGCACATTTTTCAATTGTGGGAGGAAACCGGAGCACCCGGAGGGAACCCAAGCAGACACATCGAGAATGTGCAAACTCCACACAGACAGTTGCCCGAGGTGGGAATTGAATCCGGGTCCCTGGTGCCGTGAGGCAGCAGTGCTAACTACTGAGCCACCATGCTGCCTCAAAATGTCTTATTTTTACTAATCTGTTCTTACTCCATGCTAATAACAAAGAATCTCTACAGTGTGGAAGCCAACCACTCAGCACATTGGGTCCACACCAACCCTCTGAAGAATATCCCACTCAGACCATCCCGACCCTATTGCTGCAACCCTGCATTCCCCGTGGCTAATCCACTTAGCCTGTGCATCCCTGGACAGTATGGACAATTTAGCATGGTCAATTCACCTAATCTACACATCTTTGGACTGTGGGAGGATACTGGAGCACCGGGAGGAAACCCACGCAGACACGGGGAGAATGTGCAAACTCCAGACAGTCAGCTCTACACAGACAGTCATGTATTATTATTATCATTATCAATATATTATTCTAATTTTTTTGTTCTAATTTTGTAGAAGTAATCTTTTGTGTGCCATAATGTCAAATGGTTTTTGAAAATCAAATAAACTTTATTCACTGGTTCCAATTAAATTATGTCCTCAAGAAATTCTAAAGATGGGTCAAATTTGACACAGTCAACTTATTGATTTGAAAGCTGTTGCACATTTGGGTTGACCTACATGGTGAAATGTTGTGATCGGTGCAATGGTCAGTAGCCAAGAGCAAAAATCTAGAAACTTCTCACATTGTAAATTTCCTGGCAGCCAGTAACATAATGATTTGGAAATTGTTGAGACACAGGAACAAGTCTATTACTTCCAGTACCTTCAATAACATTCCCTGTTGCCAATGTCTAGACTGGGATATGGGGATGGCCTTGGGGATGCCCTAAAGTAGATTAAAACAAAGTTTAAGTAAACAGAGATAAACAGAAAATACTTTGCATCTTTATGGATGATAAAATAAAGATTCTAATTGATTGATTAGTTTTTGAAAATTATTTTACATATGGACATAGGAGTTGTAATCTGGTTCAGAGTTTCTGGAAGCTTTCCAGCATAACTACAGCCTGAAAGCAGAATTGTACGTTCATCCCCCCCGCCCCCCCCCCCCACCCCCACAAGGAAACTGGTGTGCAATTAACTTGTGCCAGTTTTGAACTCAAATGTTCCCATACATGAATTTCCTCAAGCATTTCTGCTACTTTTGAGAAAAACTTCTCCTGTTACATGTTTAAACAGCTCCATCTCATGCAAAAGAACAACTTGAGAGGAACTCACATTTAAAAGTAGATTCACACTAGACAACATAGACACTGCTAGTCCTGATCTCGCCTCATATAGATCGAACCAGATAAATAATGCATTTCTCAAGTTTGAAGCTTTGTTGTAAGGAAAGAGAAACTTCATAATTATTGACATTATTCAAAATACAATTTTTGTTTCCTTCTGTATGATTAAAGTTCACTATGAAATATGCAGTAACTGCCCTAGAGATGGAAATATTTTTCTAATGTTCTTCTACTTTGGATTATTAAGTAATTTAAATAAATATTTAGCCTGACTGTATACCCGGTTCAATTCCCACCTCAGGTGACTGACTGTATGGAGTTTGCACATTCTCCCTGTGTCTGCGTGGGTTTCCTCTGAGTGCTCTGGAAGTGCAGGTTAGGTGAATTGGCCATGTTAAATTGCCCATTGTGTTAGGTGAAGGGATAAATGTAGGGGAATGGGTCTGGGTGGGTGTGCTCCAGCGGGTCGGCGTGGACTTGGGCCGAAGAGCCTGTTTCCACACTGTAAGTAAGCTAATCTAATTTGGTCTTCTTCAATTAGTTGTGCATAGATATGATAAACTAAATGGCCTCCTTCTGTGCTGTATTAAAGAACAATAGAGCACAGGAATAGGCCCTTTGGCCCGCCAAGCCTGCATGACATATTTTACCCTTCCATACTAAAACTGTCTTCAATTACAGGATCCATAACCCTCTATTCCTTTCCTATTCATGTATTTTTCTAGGTGTTTCTTGAATATTGCAATCGTGTCTGCTTCCATCACCTCCTATGGTAGCACGTTCCAGGTACTTACTTCCCTTTGTGTGAAATACATGCCTTGCTCAACTCTTTTAAAACATTCCCTCCTGCACCTTCAACCTGTGTTCTCTAGTAATTGACCCCTCCACCCTGGCAAAATGCCTGATGCTTTCTGCTTAATCCATGCCATTCACAATCTTATAAACTTCCGGATACCCCTCAACCCCCTGCATTCCAATGAAAACAAACCCAGTTATTATTCAATGAACTAGACCAAAAATAATTGGTGGAAAAATATATTTGTTTTTGCTTAGAATTAGATAGTACATAAAGGATTATATCATGAAGTAGAATTGTTAGCAAGCACGTGTAAAGTTGTGATCAATTTTATTAAGACATGACAAAAAATGACATTCAATTTGAGTCTCTTGCCCAGCAATTTAAATAGGAAACATGAGATTAGGAATCAATATGGTTAACCTTGTGCTCACTTTATGTTGTGGTTTATGTTCTGGTGTAGGAAAATGGGCTCAGCAAGAAAAGTTAGCCATTGGCAAGATCTTCACATAAAACAACAAAAGTTTGAGTTCAGTCACCATGTAGACATGATCCTGTAAATCCCTTGCCATTGAGTAATTTACTAGAGACAGCAACATGTACATTTATCTGAAATCTTCTTCAGAAATGTAGTGAGGCTGAACTTTCTGTTTAGTTTAAAAACTTTTAAATATTTGGCAACAGATAAAGGATTTAGGCCGATGTGAACTGGCACGTCATTAACTCAGCTCACTCTTTTATTTTAAATAATGGAGGTCTACTACTGTTTCACCTGTGTTCTATTATGAACAGTGAGCTTAAATAGATTCACCTGGAACATAATATATAACATCTGCCTGTAAACCTGCAAACAGTCTAGCCTTCGCATTTGATGATGCACAGCTGGTTAGACGACTAAGACTTCATAAGCAGGCGAGTCTTAAAGTTACACTACACCAAAACTGAAAATGAAACATGGGAATTGCTGAGCACTATAGACTAACTATCTGAAAGGTAATATAACCCCCTAGAATCATAAATCCTTACAGTGTGGAAACAGGCCATTCACTCCATCAAGTCCATTCCGACCCTCCAATTTTTCCCTCAAGTTATGAATGACGATTTCAGAACCGCACCATTGAGCAGTAGCTACCTAATTTCTATGTATTTGCACGTCATTAAGATTCCACCTGACTTTATTTATACACAACTTTATCGTCCCCTTCCTTGAGAAATTGAACAGCACAAATTCCCAGTGTGTAAATCCGGATGGGTACCTGCTGGCTGCTGGTGTCCATTGCTTGTCCCAGCCAGCACCCAATCGTCTCTTCACAATAAGATTGCCACATGCTGCATGGCCACCATCCTCCTGTGAGTCAGCATCAGAAAACCACCAACCTCACCACATCACACATCACCACAGCACTGCAACATTTTACTTTGAAGCTCAGGGCCACCTATGATAAACACACTTCTGCCAAGACACGATGAATGCAGGGATACAAAAGCTTCTTGTGGCTCTTAGTTTGCCGTCCGAGCACTCACTCACCTTGCACTTATTTGGAGGCTGCAGCCTTTCTCCTTTACATTGCTTTCTCACTTGCAGGTTGCCAGTCTCTGTGTTTTACATTGTGTTTTGACAAGGAAGGACAGGGAGGCTGATTGTTGCGGTGTGGGGTGAGCATGTTGCCATACAGTACTGTGTGACAGCAATGTTACACCTACAGCGTGTGCCAGCTGTCTATGTGACAAACACACTGTGTGTGCTCCAAGCAAATGACCATGTGTGAAAGTCAAAGGTACATTCAAAGGCCACTACAGTTAGGCAGGGAATACTGCCAGTCAATCAAGGAGCTTGTCCAATTCCAGAGCGAGGGATTTGGTCATAGTCAGTCCCACAGATGAAATGCGATCAGTCCAGGAGTTACAGCCAGGCAATCAGGATGCTGTCAAGGTATCTCCAGGTCCCTGTTCATGAAGCAGGGTGTAAACTTACCTTTCCTCTTAGCCATGCCCTCAATGATAACAATCAACCATGACAATGTCAGGGGGAGTTCCTGTCTTGAAATGGAATATGATGAGAGCCAGAATCAAGAGAGAAACCTACTGCACCTATCCTTCACAAACTGAAATGATACAGATGCATCTGACAAGGACAGTATTGATAGCAGTGAACACTGCATGGTCCTTGTGGAGACAAAGTCCCATCTTCACAATTAGGATACCCTCCAGCTGGTTATGTGACACCACCATTGTGCGAAATGGGAAAAATTTAGACAAGATCTAACAGCTCAAAGGCAGGTTGCCATTGACCTGAAACTGAGCTAGAGCAGCCATGTAAATACAGTGGCTAGAAGCATAGATCAGAGGCCAAGGAGTTTGAGGCAAGTAACTCACCACCTGACTCCCTAAAGACTGTCTACAAGGCACAAATCAGAAATATGAAGGAATACTTGTCTCGATATTCGCAGTCCCCACACTACTCGAGAAGATCTTCACCATTCATACCAAGCAGCCTGCTTGACTCCACCCTCTGCCCTCCACCACTAACACATAGTGGCAAAAATATACAGAAATGTGTACAAGGTACAATACGCAACAACTCATCAAGGTTCCTTCAACATCACATTCCAAAACTACAGCCGTTGTCACCTCGAAGGACAAAAGCAACAATCACGTGGGACACTGCTATCTGGAATCATTCAAATGTTACAGCACCAGAAAAGTCTTTTCAGCCCATAATTTCGGCGCTAGCTAAATAAACAGCCATTCTAATCTCACTTTTCAATTCCTAGTCCATAGCTTTGTAGGGTGTAGCACTTCAGGTGCAGATCAAGGTTCCTTTGAAATGAATTGAGACTTTCTGCCTCACCCACTAAACTGGGCAGTGACTCTCGACACCTACCACCGTCTGGAGGAGGTCATTTTTCCTAATGTCTCTTCAAAGCCACCTACCAATCACTTTATATCTGTTCCCCAGTAATTGTTTATTGCTATATCAGGATTTTATATGTTTCTATCAGAGTCCCCCTCATTCTTCTAAATTCCAGCGAGTAGAAGCCCAGTCAATCCATATATCATGCCATCCCAGGAATCAGTCTGGAATGTTTTCTTTACCACCTGATCTCCTTGTCTTGCCACCTTCAGGAACCTGTGGATGTGCTCTCCAAAGTCTCTTTATCCCTCTCAATACCCTTCTATATGCATTCCCTTCCTTTTTTTTAACCCTCTACAAATATTCTCCAGGCTGAATTCCATTTGCCACTTTCACATCCACTTAAATCATCCTGCACACAACAGCTATTCAGTTCACTGTCAACCACACAGTCAATTTTGTGTCATTTGCAAATTTCTCAATAATGTCTCCCACTTTAAGTCTAATCATTAACATATACCACAAACAGCAAGGGACCCCAAAAAAGGACCAGATTGAATTTCAAAATGTGCAGATGACACAAAACTTGAATGTATAATAAACATCAAGGAAGGTAGTCAGAGACTTCAAGAGGATACAGCCAGGTTACAGAAGGGGCAGGCACACAGCAGATAAAATTCAATGCAGGGCAAATGAAAAAAGGACAATACCTACTGAATGTGCAAGAAAGATAGATAGTTCAACCCAAATCTTTGGCGCTCAAGGAGAGATCAACAAAGCAGTTCATAAAGAAAATGGGATCCTGAGCTTCATAAATAGAGGTACAGGGACTAAAATTATTTGATGCCATCAGCATAGAAAAGACTACAATGAATTGGCAGCTAATTTTTCACTCCATTTAGTACTATAACTGGGATGTTGCTAGAATCTGCAACATTAGCTGCATCCACTGAACTGAAACAGGTGGAGAGCATATGGAGTGAGTCAAACTAGCTTTACACCAGTATGTAATGGTGTGGCCTTAAGGAGGAGCCTGAGAATGATTATTTACTCATAACTTTTGCCTGACAATGGTTGTAATTATTTCAGTCTTGCTTCAAGGATCAAAAGGACTATCATTAAAATCATCGGGCAGGTTACATTTAATTTAGAATTTGTAGAAGATTTGAAGAATTATTAATGAAAGTGAATTTCTGCAGGATGGGAAACAATTGTTTTCAAAGGGGAATAGCCCTGATCTAGGGTAACAGCTTGTAATCATCATCAACAACAATTTATATTTATATAGCACCTTTACTTTTCCGAGGTGCTTCATAGAAACATTATAAAACAAAGTATCACACCAAACACTGAGTGTAGGACGATACAGTGGCTCAGTGGTTAGCACTGCTGCCTCACAGCACCAGGTATCTGGGTTAAATTCCAGCCTTGGGTAACTGTCTGTGTGGAGTTTGCACATTCTCCCCATGTCTGTGTGGGCTTCCTCCCACAATCCAAAGATGTACAGGTTAGGTTAATTGGCTATGTTAAGTTGCCCATAGTGTTTAGGGATGTGCAGGTTAGGTGTATTAGTCAGGGGTTAATATAGGGTAATAGGGTAGGGGAATGGGTTTAGGTGGATTACTCTTGGGAGGATCAGTTTGGGCTTGTTGGGCCGAAGGGCTTGTTCCCACAGTGTAGGGATTCTATCTACATAAGGTGATTTCAGATCAGATGCCACAAAGGCTGAGTCTTTTTTTTTTTGGTTATGTGCCAATTGCATTTGGTTTTATGGAAGGTTTCTCACCTCAACACCTAATGGTGCTCTCACTGTATCTTAATAAACATGCCTCATTAATTACCCATTCGACCTTTACGACATCCCACTCATCTGGCTCTAGCTCCATTGAGCACCCATCATTCCGGCAACAACTCGGCACTGCCAGGATAACCTGGAATACAGGAGAAAGTGAGGACGGCATGTGCTGGATTTCTAACCTGGAATACCCCAAACTTCCAGGTCAAGAGTGTAGCGTTGGAAAAGCACAGCAGGTCACGCAGCATCTGTGAAGCAGTAAAATCAACGTTTTGGGCATAAGCTCTTCATCAGGAATGATGCTTGTGGGCCAGGAGAACTGAGAGACAAATGGGAGAGGGGCGGAGTTTGGGGAAGGTAGCTGGGAATGTGATAGGTTCATGAAGGTGGGACTAAAAGTGATAAGTCAGAGAGGAGGGTGGAGAGGTCAGATGGGAAGGAAGATGGCTAGGTCAGGTGGGTGGAGCCAAGTTGGAAGCTTGGCACTGTGATAAGGTGGGGGAGGGGAAATGAGAAAACTGGTGAGAACCACATTGATCCAGTATTGTGGTTGCAGGGTCCCAAGGCGAAAGATGAGGCATTCTTCCTCCAGGCATTGGGTGGCTAGGGAGTGGCGATGGAGGAGGCCCAGGACCTGCTTGTCCTTGGTGGAGTGAGAGAGGGAGTTAATGTGTTCGGCCATGGGGCGGTGGGATTGGTTGGTGCGGGTGTCCCAGAGATGTTCTCTGAAACAATTCACATTTTTCGTCATTTATATAAATGATTTAGAGATGAGCTTAAGAGGTATAGTTAGTAAGTTTGCAGATAACACCAAAATTAGAGGTGTAGTGGACAGCGAAGAAGGTTACCTCAGATTACAACAGGATCTTGATCAGATGGGCCAATGGGCTGAGGAGAGGCAGATGAAGTTGAATTCAGATAAATGTGAGGTGCTGCATTTTGGGAAAGCAAATCTTAGCAGGACTTATACACTTAATGGTAAGGTCCTAGGGAGTGTTGCTGAACAAAGAGACCTTGGAATGCAGGTTCATAGCTCCTTGAAAGTAGAGTCGCAGGTAGATAGGATAGTGAAGAAGGCGTTTGGTATGTTTTCCTTTATCGGTCAAAGTATTGAGTACAGGGATTGAGAGGTCATGTTGTGGCTGTACAGGATATTGGTTGGGCCACTGTTGGAATATTGAGTGCAATTCTGGTCTCCTTCCTATCGAAAAGATGTTTTGAAACTTGAAAGGGTTCAGAAAAGATTTATAAGGATGTTGCCAGGGTTGGAGGATTTGAAGTATAGGGAGAGGCTGAACAGACTGGGGCTGTTTTCCCTGGAGAGTCAGAGGCTGAGGGGTAACCTTATAGAGGTTTACAAAATTATGAGGGGCATGGATAGGATAAATAGACAAAGTCTTTTCCCTGGGGTCAGGTAGTCCAGAACTAGAGGTCATAGGTTTAGTGTGAGAGGGGAAAGATATAAAAGAGACCTAAGGGGCAACCTTTGCATGCAGAGGGTGGCACATGTATGGAATGAGCTGCCAGAGGAAGTTGTGGAGGCTGGTACAATTGCAACATTTAAAAGGCATTTGGATGGGTATATGAATAGGAAGGGTTTGGAGGGATGTGGGCTGGGTGCTGGCAGGTGGGACTAGATTGGGTTGGGGATATCTGGTTGGCATGGACGGGTTGGATGTCAGGGTCTCTTTCTGTGCTGTACATCTCTATGACTCTATGACAAGTTGGCATTGGATGTGGAAGGATCCTTTAGGGCATTGGATGGTGGTGTGAGGGGAAGCTGTGGGCGCAGTTTCTGCACTTCCTTATGGTGGCAGGGGAAGGTGCTGGGGGTTGGGCTGGTGGGGGGCATGAATCTGATGCAGGAGTCATGGAGGGAATGGTCTCTCTGGAATGCACATGGGGTGGATATATCCCAAATGGTAGGGTCTGTTTGCAGGTGGAAGAAGTGGCAGAGGATGATGCAATGTATGCAGACGTTGGTGGGGTGGAAGGTGAGGACCAGGAGGGTTCTGTCCTGTTGCATTGGGAGTGATGGGGGTCAAGGGCAGAGGTGTGGCAATTGGTGGACATGCACCAGAGGCCATCATCAACCATGTGGGAGGGGAAATTGCAGTCCTTGAAGAAGGAGGCCTCCTCCGCCACCTCCACCACCTGTAAACAGACCCCACCACTAAAGATATATTTCCCTGCCCACCCCATCAACATTTCATAGAAACCATTCCCTCCGTTACTCCCTTATCAGATCCAACCAACTCATCCTCCACTCTCAGCACCTTTCCTTACCACCGCAAAACCTACGCCCACACCTTCCCCTTCAGCTCTGTCCAAGGCCGCAAAGGGTCCTTCCACATCCAACGGAAATTTACCTGTACCTCCAGAAATGTCACCTCCTGTATCTGTTGCACCCAATGTGGTCTCCTCTACATCGGGGAGACAGGACACCAACAGGATTGTTTCAGAGAACATCTCTGGGACATCCACACCAACCAACCCAACCACCCAAACCACCCAATGGCCGAACACTTTAACTCCCCCTCCTACTCTACCAAGGAAATGCAGGTCTTGGGCTGCCTCCATCACCAAACCTAACCATCTGATGCCTGGAGGAAGAACGCCTTATCTTCTGCCTTGGGACCCTGCAACCACAACATGGGATTAATGTAGATTTCACCAGTTTTGTCATTTCCCCTCCCCTCCTGAGCCTCCAACTCGGCACTGCCCTATGACCTACCCAACTTTATTCCCATCTATCTGCTCCACCTTCCTCTCTGACCTCTCACCTTTACCCCCACCTTCATCTACTTATTACATTCCCAGTTACTTTTCCCCCAGATCCACCCTCCTCCTATTTATATGTCAGGCCCCTTGGCCCACAAGCCTCATTCCTGATGAAGGCCTTATGCCCAAAACATTGACTCTTCTGCTCCTCGGATGCTGCCTGACCTGCTGTGCTCTTCCAGCACCACACTCTCGACTCTGATCTCCGTCATCTGCAGTCCTCACTTTCTCCTCCAAACTTCCTGGCACCAGCATAATCTTTAAAAGGCTGCGGTATATCCAAGCAAGCACTGTTAGCCTGGAACTGCCTTGCACGGTTCCTGATATTTTGCATGACCCCTTATATTTGTCCCAGACAAAGTAACTGAAGGCTGAGCGACCAGTGGTGAAGAGATCAAAATTTCAGATTCGGAAGAGGCCAACATTAGAGAAGCACAGGAATCTCAGAGGCTTTGAGGCTGGAGGAGATGACAGAAATAGGGAACAGTGATACCATGGAAAGATTTGAAAACTAGAATAATAATTTTAAAAGCAAGACTGGGAACTTATATATGTCAGAGAACATGAAGGTAACAGAGAAGAAAGATTTGCTGCAGTTAAATGCAGAGGTGTAGATGATCTCATATAGACGAAGAGTAGAATGATGGAAATCAGCAGGAAAGCATTGGAATAGTCAAGCTTAGAATTAACAAAATCATGAGTAAGACCAATGTAGATAAAATACTGGAAATTATTGAGAAGATAGAAAAGGTAATCCTTCTAGCAAAAGAAATATTTAACGTAAATTAAGGGGAATTTTGAAATTCATGATGGTTCACCACTTTAAATAAACCAAGTGGTGAAATTTCCTCTAATATAGTTGATGAGGACAGTCAGAAATAGACGACCAGTGTGCTGAAATCAATTGCAAATTTGTTAAATGCTCCCAATAAAGGGCCATGATGTGGAGGTGCAGGTGTCAGGCTGGGGTGGACAAAGTCAGAAGTCACACGACATCAGGTTGTAATCCAACAAGTTTATTTGGAATCACAAGCTTTTGGAGCATTGTCCAAGGAACAGTGCTCCGAAAGCTTGTGAGTTGAAATAAACTCGTGGGACTAGAACCTGGCATTGTGTGATTTCTGACTAGGTCCAATAAAGGGTGAGCAGCAAAAATATTGGGTCCAGTAAACAGTTTGCATTTGGATTCAATTGCAATCCAGTTGGAAAGTTACATGTAAATGGATGCTGGTAAATGTAAAGTATCACCTGAGTCAAGTATTAAGATGAGTGATGTAGATTCATACTGAAGGGAGGAAGGAGAATACCCACTATGTACAAGTACTGGCTAAAGAAACCTGTTATGGTAGAGAAGAAGGAATTGGCCTTCTGGCCTGGGTTTTTGCAGAGTTAGTAAAATTCTGGAACTTTTAAAATTATAGGCAAGTCCCAAAGGCAGAAGACTAACCCCTATACAATTTTTCAAAAGTGACTATTATCTCAGCTGGAGTTTCTGCTTTCATTGTCTAAAGAATTAGCTGTCTGATGTGGGATCAGAACAAAAGCATGTTTTTGAATGAGATTAATCACTTGAGCATAATTAAAACTTTGAGTTTTGTGAATAGGAGTATTTTTACTGTCAAGTGTGTAAGAGTGAGAGCTGAATGCAGATTGTTAGAACAGTTTTATTTACCTCCACAAGTCTCCTAGCTTCTACTCAAAACGAATACTGGGTGAATGGCTGTGAAAGTGGTATGGAAGTAAGCAGAACTCAAAGGAGTCATGAGTTGGTATAGAGGGGCCAAGGGCAGTGAGTAAGTGTGAAAGGATGTGCAGGGTGAGCTTTTAAAATAAAAACTGGGATAAAGTTCCAGAGAAGTTGGGCAGCTTCCAAGCCAGACCTCCAAACTTAGTCAGCCCTGTACCTGCCCTACTTTCAGAGTCACTGTGCTACACTTTGCCTGCCTCCACAGAGCAAACATTAGGTCAGACAGGGTCCGTTAAACTGAATCATGGTTGTCAAGTCAAGCTATATGTCTAAGTATGGGAATGGATAACAATTACATTGGAGCTCTAGAGTGAGGAATTGATTTAATTATGTGTGACAAAATATATGACCAATAGTAATCATTTGAAACTTTACATAATCTTATCGGCATTACTAGTGACAAAATTAAATGCTGGGTAATGCTATTGATCACAATAAAATGAGCCTTGAGATAATTTATTTTGATTCTAGGGATTATTTAATACATATTTAGATAAGGATAGAAATTTAGGAATAACACTAAAATGAAGTGCTACCCCAGTACAATAAACGCAAATGCAACTGGTTTCTGTTGTTACTATCAGTTGGGAACAAATTAACCTCAGTGAGAAATTGAGTTCCTTGAGTGCTGAGTAAAGATTCCATTAAACTCTCAGCAAAGATTTATGGTACTTATTGTGACTGTTACAAATTGCTTGTATATTTTGATTCCTATTATCCTGTTTAGTCAACTATATTTCTGGCAGAAAATATTTGTTTTTTTTGCCATAAATCATTTATGACTTCACGCTAATAATCTATTGTGTTTAAGAGTTTTAATAATTGGGAATGAGAATATATTTTCAAAAATGACTTCAAATTTAAGAAAACAAGAATTGATGATTCAGACTTAAGGATTTCCCTTAGAAAGAGTTGACCTTCTGCACTCAGATACAGGAATTATTTGCCTAAAGATTTCATTTCTAGTGTCAATACGAAATGATAGGACAGTTTGTATTGTCGCATATTTTGCTCGATTAGCAAGTGGGCTCCCACAGGATGCCATTAACTGCAAATGCAATTTTGTAGTCGGCTCATCTCAAGACTGAGGTGTGTCACACTGCTAATGCTATTACTCTTTGAATGTGCAGTTGGTGTGTGACTACAGTCAGCACATTGTGATGATGATTGCCTACTATTCTAGCAGCAGTCTTGTTGCATTCATTCTGTATTGTCTGCTATTTACTCAATCTTTCAGCCATCATGTCAAAGCAGAACATAAATGTTTCAAGTCTGCTTCACCAATTGATTATTGCTGGGTTTCAAAACCAACTTCCAGTCTGCTCCCCGTTTCTCCTTAATTCCATTAGAGATCAATGATGTGCCAATCTCAAACTTAAATATATTCAATGATGGCCTATCTATAAAGCTTAGGAAAATGTCAAAAGTTCACATCCCTTTCACTGAAGGCATTTCTGTTCATCTCAGTCCAAACAATCACCCCCAATCCTGAAATTCAGCCCCCTTGTTCTAGATTTTTCAAATCAATGGAAACAACCTCTCACTATCCACCCCTTCTTGGATGTTATAATAAGATCACCTCTCATTTTTCTAAACTCTAGAGAACATACACCCAATTTACACAGCCACTTGACAGAGGACAACCCCTCATCCCAGCTCAACCTGTATTGCAAGATATTTTCACTCAGCTTTCGCCAGTGGTTCCAAGTAGTTGTCAGCATGCAACAGCAACTACACTCCAGGAAACAGCTTCAATAGGTGGGCCAAACCAGGTGAGTTTAGAAATTAGATTTCCTACCTTTGGCAACTGAGGGAATTTATCTACCCTGCTATGCCAATTGGCTGAGATTAATCAAAACCCAACAGTGCTAAAGGCAGGTCAATGCCATAGGGTCCTATGTCCAGCTGCAGTGGGTAACCAGGTTGTTTTCCATGCCTTGTCCAACTCTATTTCCGGCTGCCCAGGACCATCTCGCCAGTGGACCAAGATACGTCAGGACATGAGAGTGACACCGACAATGTGCAATACTCCCACACTACAATCCAGTTTATTCAGACTTCATTTCACATAATCTTTCTATCATCTGTCTATCCTACATCTGCTGGTGGTGGCCTGAAACAGTAGCAAGTGTGGATTCACTAGGAGCTGTAACTGTGAACCTGCACTCAGACTCAGAACAAAGGGCCATGCATTACTGGAAGAAAGAAGAAACAATACTTGGCCATCAACTGAACAAACGTTTTGAGCATCACATTTCTCACCTTGGAGATATGAGGGTGGGATAAGAGAAGTGCTTAAACATTGTCTGCTTGACTTTTCTGAACAGCAGATTGCAACAGTGTCACTCTTAAGAAATTCAATCCCTTCTATCGGAGCTCCTTCTTAGAAACCAGAAAACTGCCACCAATAGATTCAGAAAAAGAATAAAATACTGAATACAAAATCAAAGAGCAAAGGGGATAATCTAAAAATATAAATTTATATTAAAATATGACTATAAAATATAAATAGGGGTGGAATAGCTAAAGTAAATGTTGGTCTATTAGGATCACAGACATGAAAAATGGTGTGGAATGTGAAAACAGCTGAATATGGAACAAATATTTTGTGTCTGTCTTTACAGTCAAAAATATAAGCTGTATATACCATGAAATACAGGATTACTTAAGTGATAAACAGAGTAATGAAATTAAGGTAATTAATTTTAACAGAGAAAAAATACTGGAAAAAAAGGACTGAGATCTGACAAATCGCTAGGATCAGATGACCAACATCTTTGAGTTCTGAAAGAGATAGCTGCAGAGATCGTGGATGCACTGGCCATAATTTTCCAAAATTCCCTGGATCCTGGACTGGCCCAACCGAATTGGAATTTAGTAAATGTAGTGCCACGATACAAGAAAACTGGGAACAATACACTAATTAGTCTGACGTGAGGCGTCAGGCATCAGGAAAGTGCTGGAATCTACTGCAACTGGCAAATAGGAAGACAGATAGCATGTTAATGTTTATCGGAAAGGGACCAGAGTAAGAGCAGTCTTTTTGCAATTGCACAGGTCAATGCTGAAGAAGAATATAGACGGATGGAATGGATCAGGTATTTATCTTCATGCTGGCACCAATGACATTGGCAGGTTGAGAAAGGAGGCTGTATTGAAAGACTTTGAACAATGAGGAGCTAAATTGAAAAGCAGAACCTTCAAGGTGATCAGCTTTGGTCTACAGCCCGAGTCATGGGAAAATTGGCATTGGGAAAGTAAAGTCAAGGAGTTAAATACATAGCTTAAAGATTGGTATGGGTGAAAGGTTTTAAGTTTGTGGGGCTCTAGCATCAGTACTGGCATGGAACAGGGCTGTTCTGGTGTCATGGCTTCATTTGAACCATACTGAGACCAATGTCTTGGTAAAATTACATAACTAGGAATGTAGGGAGAACATTAAGGGCGGCATAGTGACTTTAAGGGCGTCATGGTGGCTCAGTGGCTAACAGTGCAGCCTCTCAGCACCTGGGTCCCAGGTTCGATTCTAGTCTTAGGTGACTATCTGTGTGGAGTTTGCACATTCTCCCTGTGTCTGCATGGGTTTCCTCCAGGTTCTCCGGTTTCCTCCCACAGTCCAAAGATGTGCAGGTCAGGTGAATTGGCCATGCTAAATTGTCCATCATATTAGGTGCATTAGTCAGAGGGAAATGGGTCTGGGTAGGTTACTCTTTGGAGGGTTGGTGTGGACTGGTTGGGCCGAAAGGCCTGTTTCCACACTGTAGGGAATCTAATCTAATGTAAATTAATTGGGGATGGGGGAAGGGGAGTACGGGTGTTGGGAGAGGGGAAATATAGGTTTACAAACATAGAAAAATAACTGTAAATAGGGTCAAAAAGCAGAAAAATATTTTTTTTAGAAAGGCAGGATTAATGGTTCTTTACTTGAATGTACACAGTATTCAGAACAAAATAGATAAATTAACTGGACAAATTCAGGTTAATGGATATGATTTCATAACCATGACAGAGACATGGTTACAAAGAGATCAAAGCTGGGAACTAAATATTCAGGAGTATATGACTTTTAAAAAGACATGCAGGAAAAAGAGGGTGGTAGGTTAGCAGTGTTGGTATGTATGGGATGGAATAAGTACAACAGCAAGAATGATCTTGAATCATATGTTATAGAATCGATACGGGTGGATGTAATAAATCAAAAGGGGAAGAAGTCACTGGTAGGAATTCTCTATAGCCCCCCACCGTTGCTGTACAGTGGAACAGAGAATAAATCAGGAAATAACGATCGCATGTAAAAAGGTAGAACAATACTCATGAGTGACTTTAATCTTTAATCAGCAAGAGAATCAAAGGTTGTGGGGAAAAGACAGGAAAGTGAAATTGAGGATTATCAGATTAGCCATAATCTCATTGATTGGCAGAATAGATTGAATGGGCAGAATGGTCTACTCCTGCTCCTATGTTTTACAGCCTTATGAACTTTGATATGACCACATTTGGAATAGTGTGTGCAGTTTTGGTCTCCATATGCAAGGAAAGATCTACTTCTATTGGAGGCAGTGCAGTGAAGAGTCAACATATTGGTTCCTGCAATAAGTGGATTTTCCCATGAATGAGAAATTGTGTCTATGTTCTCTAGAGTTTAGAAGAATGAAAGATGACCCCAATGAATCTTACAATATTTTGAAAGGATTTGATAAGATAGAGACTGAGAGGTTGTCTCCCCGAGCTGAAGAATCTGAAGCTTGGGTCACGACAACAGTCTTAGGACAAGAGGATCCATCATTTAAGAAAAAAACAGAAAGAAAATGTTTCAATCAAAAGATTGTGAATCTTTGAAATTATTAACTCAGAGAGTTGAACCATCACTAGATATATTTAAAGCTGGGATAGGCAGATATTCGGTCTATCGGGAAATCGTGGGATATAGGGAGATGACAACAACATTGAGCTGAGTTCAAAGAGCAGCCACATCATATTGGATGACAGTACAAGGTGTATGGTCTAGTCCTGCTCTTATCTCTTGTGTACTTTCAATGCGTGCTCAATTGCAACAATCAAATGCTTTTTCCATAAAATTGGTAGCTTCTTAAAGACGACTGTGTGATAATATTTGAAGACAATCCATCCTACAGCTTTGTAAACAGAACTTGCACGCATTTGCTCACTGAATGAGCTTGGTGCCAAAACATGAAGCATAAGTGATCCTGTGGGATAATACCTACCCAACCGGATATACAGGATGCTCATCATCTATCATGAAAGCTCATAGTTGGGCCTAAGGCCGTCACTTTCAGTCCTGCAAAGTGCCAAGTATATCTTAGATTAACCTGAAAAGATAAGGTGTCTCAAGATATATCAAGAAGCAGTGATGCTAGAGGTTATATTTTGTTTTTTAATTTCAAAATATAATTTTTTCATAATATAACTTTATGTAAATACATGCTCACTAAAGCAGTTTGTTTCTTCATACGCTAATGTGAAAAACCAAACAAATATAGGAGTTTGACTCCATTCAGCAAATAAACCAAAGGGATCTCTTACTTGTATAGAACTATATTTATATACATTTGAGGTTCTGGACAGATGCCCCATCTAATTTCAGCAGAAAGACCTTAGATAGTGATGTTTCTCCACTGTGCCTTGGCAGCAGCTATGCCAAGCTTTAGTGAATCTCTCAGCACGTAGGCTAAAACCTTGAAACGTGCCAGTCTGGAACATTCTGTTGAGGTCAACTCCTTGCTCTGGAAAACCAACAGGTTCCAGCGACAGCAAATGCTGCTGCTGCTATGTAGCTGCAATAAGTGATGTTCCACAACAGGATACTGCCAGCAAGCCAAAATAACATTCTTTCTACCACACAAATGAGTAATTGCAAGTAATTAAGCCATACCTCCCAAAGACTGGGAAATGATTTCAAGCATTGTATCCCTTCAGCTGTTTCCAAAAGTGAGAGTACTTACTGAATTCAACCAATTAATGCGCTCACAACACAGAACATATTCTTAATGGTAAGCATAAGAATATGAACAGATATCACAGAATAATCCCAAGTGTGTCAATTACACTGACCATCAATTTAGGATTATCAGTTGGGCTTGCAATGTAGCTCATTATATTTGCTAAAAGCAAGAATGATCTTGAATCATATGTTATAGAATCCATACGGGCAGATGTAATAAATCAAAAGGGAAAGAAGTCACTGGTAGGAATTCTGTGATATCTGTTCACATTCTTATGCTTACCATTAACAATATGTTCTACCTTTTTACATACAATCGTTATTTCCTGATTTATTCTCTGTTCCACTGTATAGCAACGGTTGGGGGCTATAGAGAATTCCTACCAGTGACTTCTCCCCCTTTTGATTTATTACATCCACCCGTATCGATTCTATAACATATGATTCAAGATCATTCTTGCTGTTGTACTTATTCCATCCCATACATACCAACACTGCTAACCTACCACCCTCTTTTTCCTGCATGTCGTTTGAAAAGTCATATACTCCTGAATATTTAATTCCCAGCTTTGATCTCTTTGTAACCATGTCTCTGTCATGGTTATGAAATCATATCCATTAACCTGAATTTGTCCAGTTAATTCATCTATTTTGTTCTGAATACTATGTACATTCAAGTAAAGAACCATTAATCCTGCCTTTCTAAAAAAAAAATTCCGCTTTTTGACCCTATTTACAGTTATTTTTCTATGTTTGTATATTATGCCCCTTCCTATACCACTCTGGGTATCATTATCCAAATAACTGCCTTTTATTTCTGCTATATACTCTTACTTTGTAAACCTATATTTCCCCTCTCCCAACAACTGTACTCCTCTCCCCCCATCCCCAATTAATTTACATTAGATTAGATTCACTACAGTGCGGAAACAGGCCTTTCGGCCAAACCAGTCCACACCAACCCTCCATATCCATATTCAAAGCCCTGTCGTTTGTAAACACAGATAACTTGTCCAGCCTTGTACCTTTTTTAAAAGAACAACTTGGGGAAAACTGCAACCCATGGCAACACTTAAATCAATCCGAGTTAACCTATCTTTTATTTAACATAAACAAAAGCTTGAGGAGATGATGACATAGTGATAAAGTCAGTAGACTAGTAACTTCCATAGAGAGGTTGAAATCCTGCTACAGTGGATGGAATTTAAATCGAGTTGAAGTTTTAAATTGAGAGTCTATCTCAGTAATAGTGCCCATGAAACTCTCATCAACTGTTGTAAAAATCCATCTGTTTTATTGATGGCTTTTAGGGACAAGAATCTGTCATTCTTAACTGGATTGGCCGACATGTGCTTCTAAACCCACAAAAACGTGGTTAGTCCAGCAAGCCACTTAGTTCAATAGTAATAAGGATGGACAATAAATGTTGGTCCTGCAGTGAGTCGGTCATATCCTGTGAAAGAATAAAAACTGTTTTCTGGAGCTTTCTCCATGGCATATCTTAGTCAGGCTTCAGTTGCCAATCAATCAGTACCCCTTTTCTCATGAAATATAAATTGTTGCTCTTTTTATAATTAATATAGAGTCATAGCGTAATAGAGCTGTACAGCATGGAAACAGACTCTTTGGTCCAACTCATTCATATCAACGAGATATCCTGAATTAATCTAGACCCATTTGCCAGCATTTGGACCATATCCCTCCAAACCCTTCCTATTCATATACCCATCTAGATGCCTTTTAAATGCTGTAATTGTAGCAGCCTCCACCTCTTCCTCTGACAGTTTATTCTATATGCACCACTCTCTGCATGAAAAAAGTTGCCTCTTAGGTCCTTCTTAGAGTTTTCATCTCTCACCTTAAACCTATGCCCTCTAGTTTTGAATTCTGCTACCCTGGGGAAGGTACCTTCACTTTTCACCCAATCTATGCCCCTCATGATTTTAGAAACTTCTATAAGGTCAACCATCAGCCTCTAACACTCCAGGGAAAACAGCCCCAGCCTATTCAACCTGTACCTCGAGCTCAAACCTTCCAACCCTGGCAACATCCTTGTAGATCTTTTCCAAACCGTTCAAGTTTCACAACATCTTTCCTATAGCAGGGAAAGCAATATTCCAAAAATGGCCTGTATTGCCACAACATGACCTCAGTTCCCAGTATATGAGCATCTGCCACGATAAATGTAAGATGAAAAGCTTTGACAACATATTTTTAGCAATTCGTAATAAATGAGCAATTCTCGCATGAAGGAAGCAGCAATATATTTAAATTTCAATCTTACCATATTAAGAAAGAATATTTAATCATTTTACTATCATCTTGCAATTCAAATTCTGGGTAGCTGTTAAGTAGCTGATCATATCACTCAGGATCAGGCTAAAATGTTTAACAAGTACAAAAGTCTCCTTTGTTATCAAAGAACCACCTCCTGTTTCTTTAGACAAGTTGTTGCATTTTCAAAACACCAGAATAAAATCAGTGCACAATTACATTTTCCTTTCAATATGTGCTATACTCCTACATTTTAATGATATTAAGTCTGAAACCTCTTATGAAGTGCATGGATTACAATGCCATTCTTGAATCTTTCACCCAGCCTCAGCATTAAGAAAGTGTGTCAAGAATTCCAGGATCATCATGTGAATTCAACCCATTAACTTAAGATATTTTCTAATCAACCTATTCAAAGATGTTATTATAAAGGCAGGAGTAAGAGAGACCTGAACCCAGGCTTCCGGGTCAGAGGTAGGGAGTCTATCATCACACCACAAAAGCCCTCCCCATAAACTCTGAAGAGACCCCTAAGTAGAATGTTCAACATCTCATCAATGACAAATCTCAGAAGGACCCATACTAGAATTATAGCTCCCACTGGATCTGAAGATGCCTTGCATGTCTGTTTATTTTGAAGGAAAGGTATGACTGCCAATTTTTTCCTCCTGTTCTCAATAGTCTGTCTGTACACTACTTCCCTTTTCAGTTTACAGATTAGAGAAGGATGCACTTAATTATTCTTACAGATGTAATCCACTTGCCCCAGACACGTTAAGGAAAGGCTTTTGTGATTTTTAAAAAAAAATCAGGTTACTGGTTGTCACATTTTCTTCAAAGAGAATATATTTTAAGCATCTTCCAAACAACAAAAGAATTCAGTCCGAAAATCATAAATGATTCCCACTTACCATTTGAACTGAGACTGGTTTCTTCCCTTTCTCTAAGTGTTGCATGAAGCGTGGATGGTTTCGATTGGACTAACGGCATAAATGCCAATAACACAAAACTGCTGAAAATGTTCTTTCTGAAAGCATTTGATTTGTTACATAGTATAGATGGAAATTTGACACTCATCTTCAAAATGTTTACTTGGATTGTAGCCTGAAGGCAGTACCCAGGAAATATGAGCCACTCCTCTAAGGCTGAAGCCAGTTCCTGTTTGTACCTGTTCTAAACAAATTTCCTTCATTTCTGATTAGCTTAAATAAACCAGAGAAGGCGTTTCTGTGACTTTTGGCTCTTTCTGTTTAGAAGCTGCTATGTATATTTTGTTGTTGGGACTCTATATTTCTGCCTACAATGGTCATCTGGAGTCATTTCATGCAAGTCTGATAATAACCTAGATTCCAGGAGAAAGTGAGGATGGCAGATTCTGGAGATCTGAGTCAAAAAATGTGATGCAGAGAAAGCATAGCAGGTCAGGCAGCATCCGAGGAGCTGGAGAATTGATGTTTCGGGCATAAACCTCATCAGGGATCGTAGACGTTTCGGGCATAAGCCCTTCGTCAGGAAGGTATGCATTCCTGGGTACTGCATTCAGGCTACAATCCAAGTAAGCATTTTTAAAATGAGTATCGAATTCCTGATGAAGGGCTCATGCTCAAAATGTCGATTCTCCTGCTCCTTGGACTGGCTGTGCTTTCCCGAAAACACACTTTTAGACTATTCAATATTCCACCTATTTGAAATTATCTGAGTAATTATTCATATACATTTAGTGCAACCTTCTTATTACAGATTCTAAACTTGCATTATGCAAGTTGCAAACTCACAGACCATAAGCAAGGTTAACAACGATGCAATGTAAACTACAATGACACTTTTAAAATTAAACTCCTCAATCATTTTTCATTGGGCCAAAGGATCCAGGGCATTGAACCTGTGATGGAAAAATTGTTGAGAGACAAGAATAGTAACTAACTGAATGGGTTTACAAAACTGTTCTTCAAACTCAGTTGGTGTATTAGAACATGGCTTTTTGGCTATTAATTTTAAAGTCATGAGCTGGTATGGTACTCGGATACTAACACTGGTAAAATAGAATTGTATAATTACTGCCTCTAAAATCTTGGGGTGAGAATGAATGGCCTTGATATCAAGCCACATTTGAACAAACATGACATCAAGATGCCCTAGTAAAACTGGAGTCAAAGAGGATAAGGAGAAAAATACCTTCAGTGGTTGGACTCATACCGAGCAAAAAGAAAGGTGATTGTGATTGTTTAAGGTTAATCATGTCAGTCCCAGGACATCTCTGCAGGTTTGAGGCCCAACCATCTTCAGCTGCTTTATCAATAGCCTTCCCTCCACCATAAGATCAGAAGTGCGGATGTACACTGATAATTGCACAATGTTTATCACTGTTTGTAATTCCTCAGATCCTGAAGCAGTCCATGTCTAAATACAGCAAGACCTGGACAACAGTCATTCTTGACCTGATGAATGGTAAGGAACAGTCACAGCACACAAGGGTCAGACAATGGGGCATCTAAACATTTCCTTTTAACACTCTATGGCATCACCATTCCTGAAATCCACTGTCAACATTCTGGGGATTACCTTTGACCAGATAATAAACTGGACCAGCTCTATTAATACTGTAGCTGACTCTCAGATGCCCAACCACCATTCACAAGTCAGGAGTGAGAATGAATAATCTTCATTTGGCTGGAATATGTGCAGTTCTCAAACAGCTCAACAACATCCATGACAAAGCAGCTTGCTTGATTGACATCACATCCAACATTCAGTCCCTTGATTGGCACTCAGGAGCAGTTGTTGGTATCATCTACAAGATGCACTACAGCAACTCAGCAAGGCTTCTTCACAGGGCCTGGGAGAGGAGGATGCAAGTGACTGAGGCCTATGCCTTGGTGGGACCCTGAACTCAGATAGCACTGTCCCTTTTTAAAGAGACTGCCTCACATACAGCTCAACATGTTCACAAACAAACGCATGGTGGGTGTTCTAGGAGTTAGAGTTCCCATTGTCTTGGAGTGAAAGCCCAAATCTGTGCAGCCATTTGTTTTGATAGGGAGAGTGCAGTGAGGCCAACTGATGTGTGCTGTCCATGTTCCACACAACCTTCTACCCACCCTACTTCATCACAACTTAACACAATGATTTCCCATTAGTTAACAGTACATTTTATGCAATAGATGCAGGGGAGAGCTAAGGAAGTTTTTTTTTGCAGTGAGCGAAACAGACCTGAAACTGCCGCTGACTAGAAGGATGGAAGCAGAGATAATGAATGAAACTGGATGGGTAAATAAATTTTACAGGGATAGAGCAGGGGAACGAGACTGACTGGATTGCTGTGCAGTATGATATGGTACATAATGGATGATATAGTTTGATTTATACATTTCGTATGGAACATTTATTTTGCGATGGCTTTTATTTTAGTATTGTGCTCAAGCAGATTGTGACAGTTGGGGGCTGATGGGAAAGATGTGGAACAGTTGAGGCTGCATTTATTGGTTTCACTTATTGGATAAGTCAACCGCAGCCACTATCTTTGTGATTATCACCTACTTGCCTTCTCTTCCTCCTCACCATATGGTGACGGCAATGCTGTCATCATGGTGAGGTTAAGATGGTCTGTTGTGCACAAGTCCTGATGTGCTCTGTGATAGCTGCATTATACCTCAAGAGTGGTCCAGGCAGTGAAAGCTGTGTTTCATACGTGAAACATACGATGTGCTTTATCACACCCTGTGTTGATTACATGCAGTATCTAGGGACTCTTATCCTGAGACAGGGCATCACAGTTCCTCCTGTACAGAAAGTACCTTCTGCTTTATTATATATGATACTTAAATGTAACTGACACAGTGGATTGCTGCAGGACAAATGCAACATTTTAAATTTCTGCTTCTTTTAGTGTGGCATCCATCAATTCTAAAATAAGAAAACAAACAAATCAGGTAAAGTTAATTGAATGGATTATGATTTAGAATACTATTTTGTAAAGATCCTACATGTGATATGTTTAGATAATGTTATTCCATTTGTCGTGTACTGTGGGTCCACAGACAAATGAAACCCATAGTACTATGCTAGCTATTTTTTGTTGATTTCAAGAGACTCCAATATTCATGCAATGGTCCAGGAAGGGCTGTTCTTTAAGGTTAGCATCAATGTTCATTTTTGGGAAAGACAGAGAGCTTTTCAAATCATCTAGGCATAAAATGACTGAAATGTTAATTCATAATATGTGGATATAGCAATTATTTCCTAGCAACTGCACAGCTTGCTTGATTATGGTAGATTTTACAAGAACATAGTTTTAACTTTGAGCCTTGGAATTCCAAGAAATACATTTTGTTAATATTTTCCATTTAGGCTGCTTTTATTTAGTTTCAGACATAACTTGAACTAATATGCTTTGTTCTTCTTCTAGTAAGAGGCTGCTGCAACCTTCAGCACTCTGAAAATGTTCTCTAGTTTAGTGCCACACCCCAACATTCTCCCAGAAACTTTCCAAGTTAGTCCTCTTATGGTACATGCTGAAAAATGTGTTGCTGGAAAAGCGCAGGTCAGGCAGCATCCAAGGAGCAGGAGAATCGACGTTTCGGGCATAAGCCCTTCTTCAGGCTTATGCCCAAAATGTCGATTCTCCTGCTCCTTGCATGCTGCCTGACCTGCTGCGCTTTTCCAGCAACACATTTTTCAGCTCCGATCTCCAGCATCTGCAGTCCTCACTTTCTCCTCTTATAAGACATACCTAATTGACTTTTGAAAGCGCCTCTGCCATCTCTTTTCATTACCCTGTTTTGTTGCCAATTATTTTAAATTTATGACCACTGGTTTCAGATCCATTTTTCAGAAGAAGCAGTTTCTCTCCACAGCCATTACTAAAACCCTGGAATTTTGGGACTGTTTTCTATCATATTTAATATGAGCAAAGCCTTTAGCTGCTAAATTTGCAACCTTTGCCTGTTCAATGTGTTTTAGGAAGAGCCTGAATGTTCAGAAAATGCTACAATGAAAAAGCTCTTTAAAACACATTAACTGTGCAGATGCCATTGGCTGCACTGAGAATTTTAAAAAACTGCTATCTTAATGTGGCCCGCTCACTGATTCTTATTGATGGGGTCACTGATTTCACATTCTAAATGAAAATATTCACAGAGATTATATACAGATCTCTGTATTTTTAAGTTCCAGTAAACATGGACTGATTAATTCTTTTTTAAATTCACTCATAGGGTGTGGATATCACTGGCTGGCCAGCATTTATTCCCCATCCCTGGCTACTCTTGAACTAAGTGGCTTATTAGGCCATTTCAGGGGGCAATAATGAGAAAATCACATTGCTGTGGGTCTGGTGTCACATGTAGGCCAAACCAGGTGAAGGTGATAGGTTTCCACCCTGAAGGGGACAATTGACATCAGATGAGCTTTTGCCCAACAATTGGCAATTTTTTCAGAGTTATCAGTAGATTCTTAATTGCAGATTTTTTAAACCTGAAATCAAATTCCACCATTTGCCATGGCAGGATTCAAATCCAGGTCACCAGAACATTACCGGAGTTTCTGGATTAATGTTAAACCATAATACCATGAGGCTATCACCTCCCTATGTGCAATACAGTATATGATCACTAGGTTCATCTCATACTTCTTTTAAAATTAATAAAGGTGTAGTAAAAATTCTCTTACGCAGAACCACTGGAAATTTAACCAATATGTGAAATGGTATATGGATATGGATAATACTTGAAAATTCCAATACAGATTTTTAAAGCTGAAGTTTTTGAAAGTCCAAGGGTTTAAAATTAAAGCAAGTTGGTTTGATACATGGTTTTTTTTTTCTGCGCCTTTCAATTAATAAGACGTAGGCAAACACTACCATCTGTGCTATAAACGTCTGTGTGCCAATCAATCATTCTAGTCATATCCTAGTCCTAGAATTGATATAAGGAAAATGTCATATCATCTTACTGCCACACATTATAATTAAGCTCCTGCAAGTAATGATCAACTGATGTGGGGAGACTGTAGTAACAATCCCCTGGGATACAAAGACCAGAATCCAATAACCCATAACAGAATTTCAGTTACAAACTTGACAACTTAAAATTAATACACAGAACAGTAATATGTTTAAACAAAGTTACTTTTTATTATATTTTGGCATTTGTACCTTGAAGGTACACATTGGACTTCATTCTACCAAAGTAATTCAATTACAAGTTGCACAATGTTATCTTTCTTTACACATTTTGACAGGAGCACCTTTCACAGAAAGGATTTTATGCTGCTTGTGCAATTATTACATTAAAGAATATGGAAGATAACAATTTTTACCAAGCTGTTGAAAAAAAACGGCCTTTTTAATCTAATGCATAAAACCTATTTTAGAATAAATAACCAATGCAATGTTTCAGTATAGTTCCAGATGTTGCTGGACATTAAGATGGTGTTAAGCCCAGGTTCTATGAAGCCAATAAAAAGTATGAGCAAAAGATCAAGATTGGATACATAAAAGAAATTATATCTTTGCAAGATAAAGCAGTACTTAGCCAAAAATGTCCATCTCTGTGTTTAGTTTCAAACAGCATTAAGAAATTTAAAGATGATGTACCCTGGGATCCTTGTACCACAGTATTTTTTGAGTGCCTATCTTGATGCAGCAATGTATTCCAAATTTAATTAGCTATGGAAGATCATTATTCCAGTCAAAGGTAGGCCTCCTTTATATCACATGAATCCTCATTCGAAACCAAACGTGTTGATTGTTATTTTCTTTTTCTGATTGGTTAATAGGGAATCAAAATGTTTAACAATTTAATAAGATGGTAGATTGATTTTCCAATAACAAATTAACAGAGAGATTCTTTGTTTCTGTTGGGCAGATTACTGGTATTTTACAGAAGTCCAACAATCACATGCATAAGGGCAATTAGAGCAAACAACATAAACTAGTATATCATTATCAACTTTCAAAAAAATGTGCCATTGCGACAGCCCTGATAATCCTGGAGACATGGATTCTAAAAGAATATTCTTAAAAGCTCCTAACATTGCTGAATGTAAAGAATGTTAGGGTGTCAGAAGTTTTGATCAACTGACATTTTGCCAATTAATATTGAGTTTTGATAAACCATCAAAAGTGATGTTTGTTTTACCTCTGCACAAATGATTAGCTGCACAAGTGGTGTCAAACACAAAGTGAATTAATTTATAATCCACTTCCTCTGTGCATTTCTAATTCTCATAACTTTGCTAAATGGAATGATGCATATAAATTGTTCATGCCTTTAAAAAATGTACACATTAAAGTGTAATAACTAGTTTCTACTGAGGATTTGCTACAAGTGTTAGCTAATGTCAACTCCTTTCACATCCTTGTCATGAAACTGTTATTTGGTTCTGATACATTGTTGATAGGAAAATTAAGCATTTATGGGATTCTGTGGATACATGAACCACTGTCACAAACATGCATATGAAAGACTAACTGATAGATCTTGATCTTTGGAAACAGATTTTATTGATATACATATTTATGGAAATAAGGGCATCACAGCCATCCAGTTCTGCTCTTCTTTGCCCCATCATCGTGGAGCAGATGGAATTTCAATGCCATAAACCTGCTGTCTTACGAGTAATAATATGGGACAAAGTCTGTGCCATGCTGACTTTAATTACAAGCTTAACCTAAGGATAACCAGCCTCTTTGTATCCCTCATATAACTGTAACATGGAATCCTGCTATTTCAAAAATCTAAGCCTCAAATGATATGGTCAATTAACAAAGGATTTTTTTTACCAATATGGCTAAATTGCCAATACATTCTTCAGTAATAAGTATTGAGAATTCAACAAGTTTTAAAATTCTTGATGCATTTTTAGACCGCAACTACAGCTTCAATCTAAACTGGAATAGCCAAAAGAATGTGATATATTTACAAATAATGTTTACTGATAATTTCTGCCTTCTCCAGGGTAATTAGGGATAGGGTCAAAAAAACACTGGCCTAGCCAATGATGCCCCACATTTCATGAATGTAATGAAACAATGTTTGTTATTATTCAATCATTAGCTTAGTAATCTCATTAGAAGGAGGTTTTAAGGTTGCACAGAATTAAAAACATCTACATAGTCTGATTAAACCCCAAACTATGCCTACCTTGTTACTGAACCCAATACACTGTGCCTTCTGTGACTGGAAATAGTTGATTCATCTTTATTGAATCACAATAAAAAATGTACCTTGATCCTTTATGAAGTAACCGTCATTAATGTGCTTATGTGGGGAAGGGATAGAGTAATCCAATGTTTTCACAAGGCCAACCAACTTACTTATCCAAACAAAATATTTATTTACAAATATCAATCTATTGAAATTATCAGTTTATAATACTGCCTCCAGTACTGCTAACTGCCATAATACTGCTAAAAATTGCACTGCACTTGACAACTACTTGATTAATATAATTTCATGTAAAAATATCAGTTATATAAAAATACCATAGAAACATGTTTCATATCAAAAAATATTTAAGAAACTTCCAGTTGCAAAAATGCTGCTAAATGTTAAAATATTGCCATCAATAATGTATTGTAAAATACTATGTATTAGCTTGAAAATTTAGCCATTTAGCAACAAAGCTAGTTCATCTTAAAGCTAATTTGTATATCAGCCACAATGTAAATGTCACGGTCTTAATGAAATTAAAAATGAAATTCCTTTAATGTGGTCTATTAATTTCCTTGTTATCTATTATACTCATACTATGAGTAAAGCTTGATGGATCCCAACAGCTGTTTAAAGATCTGCTATTACAACCTTTGTCCTGCAGCGGGGAACCTTTTCATGTATATGGGACATTATCATTCTTGACTATGATTACTGAAAAAAATTTGCTTGACTTGTGCTGGTTTGTGTCATATTTACACTAGTACAACACTGGAATTTAGAATGAAAATCAATGCAAACTATAGTTATCAAACCAATCTGACAGTAAATTAAACAGAAATGTGAATTTAGAATCATACACATTGAGTAACTGCATATAAACAAATAGCATGTCTTTGAATACAAATGTACTGGAATTCAAAAGTACTCAACTTGAATTTGTCCCTTGGTACACTGGAACTCAAAGGCCAATTGGGCTACCCACTCATTTGTACTTTCATTGACCCACCAGCAAACTATAACTGACTATTTCTCAACTCACACATTTGCAGTCATGTCCTGGTACATAGCGGAAGATTTCACCCATCTTCAAAAATCAGTGGAATTTACCAGCAAACTGCAAAAATATTCAAATTGACCAACAACCCCACACCTCACATAAAACAAATTTAGATTCAATCCCCAATATGATTGTGTGTCTATATAGAAGACAAATCATTTCCCACAATATAGTAATTTTCTTTTTTGTGTCTTATATTATGGGTGGAGACGAAAGTTTGCAACTAGAGAAAAGATTCTGATTGTCACTGCACTCATATACATCTGACAGCAAGTAAAATAAAGGCACCTAAAAAGGTACAAGAATAAAACAGAACTAGCACAACACTGCAAGGTTCACAGTACCAAGGTCAAGTCTACACCTTTAACTGAAATATTTTCAAGAAGTTGCTCGACAACATAGTAATGGTGCCACTAACACGTGTTAAAAACCCTAAGGTTTTACTATGTAACATTTGCTTGATAAAAAAGACAAGTTTTTTTTAGAAAGATCTTTGTTTGTGTAATACTGAATTGTAATACTCCAAACACCGTGGATCTAATTTTCCACAGAAGAGACAATGTGCAAAGAATTCTGACTGTCTTGCTGTAACTGAACTTTCGTTGACTCTCAAAAATATACATCTTCTTATCATTGTTTTAGACTCCTGTTAACATATTTCTTTGGCTTCTTGGCATCCATTGCTTTCTAAGTTGTTTTTGTTCAGAAACATGGAAGAACTGCAGAATATAAACTAACTGTTCGTTGGATGATTGAAACAAAAAGTCTTTCAACTCAACAGAGAAGTGTAGGCAGTCGATTTGGAAGGTCATTGGAATGCAGTAGGCAGCCAGACTTACAGTACACATCACTAATGCATAGTAAAAATTCAACATTCAAACCACAAATTCAGGAACAGAGTCATCAGCTGTAAGGTCCAAAGATGAATATTTACTTGTTCGTTTGACAATAAAGGTTTCCTTTGTTGCATTGTATTGCTCTGCCAAGCACCGGTTACAGCAATTACTTTCCTCATTCAGATCATGAGCACAGCCAAACGTGTAGCTCTGAGCAACGTCTTGGCAAAGGTTGGCTACCTCCATAAAGTCCTTCTGATAAAGACGAATATCATCCAAGCTTTGGCTATGCCGGTCTGTGGAGGTCTTTGGTTTTCTGCACACAGGCTGTATGTAACAATACCAATATATTAGGCAACCATTTCACTCAAATAACTTCAAAACTTTAACTGATCAGAAGTCACTGCTAACCGAATCTCTGCAAAATCATTTGCAAATAAATTTTAAAAGGCAAGTCTTCACGTAGCCCATATTAGATGCTGTCAAATTCAACTGAATGGCTGAACTTTTAATTCCAGAAATAAAAATAGGTAAATCTGATCTTTGGAAACACTGTTTCAGCTAGACCCAAAGGTGTACAAGTACTAAAGGTTTTTGAAAACAAACAAACATGATTTATCCAGTTAAGTTGATCTAAAGGATAATGAGCCAAATGGATAAACAAAATCACCAGCTTGGATGTTAACTGATATTTTTGGGTATCGACTGTCCCGTGCCAGTACTTCAACTGTAATGCATGCTTCAGTTTTAAGTTCACCATTAAATATTGTGATTTTGTCTGGATCTACTAAGTGGATGCAGTTGGGAGAGACTTGACGGTCCAACATGCTGAGTGCTGTTCCTTGGGAATATATATTTTTGTAGACTTGCCTGTTAGCAGATAGTTGTGCACCACCAAGCACGAAATTCACTTGTCACTATGTTCACAGCATTACAAAAGCTATATGGTTAGGCATGATTTAAGGTTGCCTCAAGTTTTACTCTACATTTGGTGCTGAATGGAACTTGCGACCTTTCTAGTCACTTTGGCACTGAGATCCAAATTACACAGTCTGACTCATATTTGAGATACCTACCTATGTCAAGCAGGTGCATACTGGATTTAATTGAATCTGAAATGAAGATGGCAGAGTGATTTCAGAGGACCAGGTGAATATATTGATCGTTGCTATTGTAAACATCCCACTCACCCCATTTTCACCGGGTGAGTTGGATTACAATGAAAACCAGCGTTTCTGTTGACCTACTCTGCTATTGTTGTACACTAACAAGCATGGATTATTGCAGAAAGAACAGGTTGGGGGTTCATGTTAGTGGTAATTCTACATCATCATGCAGCTCTGTATAAGTCACAGAAGCTCATTTTGCAAAAAGGTTACTGGTCCAAGTGAATGAATCACAGATACGAGCAGTGAATTTTTAAATTGCCATTGTGGCACAACAGTTAGGTACAGAACCATCCTATGTGAAATATTCCTCATCTATGGCAGAATTTAGTCATAGGGAATATCTACACACAGCAGGAAAGGTTTGAAACACCGATGGGTTAATGAAATCTAAAAATACACATTATAGAAACATGCAACATCTAACAAAATTATTCAATACAGAAATACGTCAAAAGCTTTCCATTTCTAACTTGGATAGAAAAGAAAATGTTAGTTGCCCAAAGTGTCCAACTCCTGTGACATATGTTGTTGGCTCTTGGAATGCGATGGTGGTATAAAAAGGTAGCAGGAACTAGAGGAAGTACTTAAGTATGGTATTGACGTACTAACTAGTGGACAGTTGCTTTGGATTCTGATGGAAGTAAAAATGTAAATATTTGTTTTGAATTCCCTTTAAAAGGTTCCAGAAAGATATCAGAGACAGGTTTACCCCATTGTATTGCAGAAATCTGGGGAATTAATTTAAGTTAGTATGTATTGCTGATCTTTTAAAACTAGTATAACATCAAAAGGAAACACCACGGACAGCTTGCTCATAATAGTTTCTGCCTACTTTGCAGAGCTCTGTGCAGGTATTTCATTTTTAAAACTAATCCAGCTTCAAATGTGGTCACTCAATTGTTGAGATCATTGTACTATGGACAGCATTGTTATATTTTCATCTGTACCGGTTTGTTCAACTGATTTGTTGACCAGACAAAAAAAATAATGTATTCTTTTGAAAGCAATGGAAATTCTTGCCTTCTTCATTGTGCCATTTTCTAAAAGTGAATAGTAAACGTGCACACGAGTGATATTTTATCTCCTTGTCAGAAATATGCTTCTGCCTTCGGGTGAATTACAACATGAAACCTTTGTTATGGGTAAAGGAGTCCACATCTGACAAGATTCGCCCAAAGGAGGAAACTGCTTCCCCTCACCAGGCCTGAATCAAAAGTGTCACCTCGTTGGGATGCCTGTTGCAATGGAAGAAAAATCATCTCCAGGAATCTACTTCAGTGGAAAAACAGAGTGAAATTATGGGATCTGCAAAAAACAGCACTCTGAGGAAGTGTATGCTGGGGTTAAGTTCCACAGATTTCTTGGTGCAGGGCACTAAAGGCCTAACAGATAACATCAGCAGGGGCTTCAGCATTCTTGCAGTGCACAGAATCTGTGAACCCTATCATTGCCACAATAACACTGAAGGTGTGCTCCAGAACTTCCTCAGCAAGATCATGTTCACTGAAGCTCACTTCAGTTCAATAAGGAAATAGTTTGTTCCTGACCTCACTACAATCTTGATCCAAATATAAATTAAAGGAACTGAACTTGGATAGGGAGTGATTCCTCTTGACATCAAGGAACCATTTAACTGAAGTGCAGCGAAAAGGAGTCTGAACGTAACTGAGTCCGTGGGAATCATGGATGAAGCAATTCTTTGCTGGCAGGAATTACAGCTAACAGAAAGGAAGATGGTTTTGGCTGTTAGATGTCAGTTGTCTCAGCCTCAGGACATCTCTGCAGGTGTTCCAGGCTAGGATTCTAGGCCCAACCATCTTGAATTGCTAAATCATAAAGGTCAGAAGTAGGGATCTTTGCTAATGGCTGCGCAATATTCAGGACCATTCACGACTCTTCAGATACTCAGTATCCATAAGCAACAAGACCTCAACAATATCCACATTTGAGTTGATAAATGCCAAGTAACATTTGTGCCACAAAGAGAATACGTAACTATTTTCCCTTGATACTCAACACCATTAGAATTGCTGATTGTCCCCATCAACAACTGTCCCCATCAGCAATGTCCTGAGGCTTACCATTAATCAGAAACCGAGCTAGATCGGCCATACTAACATTGCAGCAAAAAAAAAACCAGATAAGGCATTTGAAATTCTATGAGTAACTCAACTGCAGACTCTCCACAGCATGTCTGCCATCTACAAGACCCAAGGCAGGAGTGTAGTGGAATACTTTCCGCTTGCTTGGATGGTCACAGCTTCACCTACATTCAAGAAGATCAAAACCATCTTGAACAAAGCAGTGCACATGACCGGCACTCCACTTACTCTCTTCAATGTCCAAAAGTCCTTCTTCGAGCCACATATCATTTTGACTTGGAAACTTTTTTTTAAACCATTCTTTCACTGTTCCAGAGTCAAAACTCCAGAAATTCACTTTCTAACACTTATACCAAGGCAGTTGTTCAAGAAGGCAGCTCACCGCAGCTAGTCAGGAGCAGCTAGGCAGGAGGAATAAGTAATGGTCTAATAAGCAAGGACCACATCCTGTGAATGAATCTAAAAAGAAGCAGGAGGCAGTGTAGAAGCCACTTTCCCTCCTTAGGCTGTAAATTTACAGGTGCCCACTCATAAATAGAGATATTAACTCTTGAACCTCATTTATATGCTGGATGTAACTCATACCTGGAGAAAAAGGCAATAAGGTTAATGCCAGCAGGCAAACCATTTTGGCAATGCCTCCTGCCATCTTAGCCCTCCCTCACTTGCTCCATTTCCATGGGGCTACCATGGGGTAGAGAAGCAGGGAGTTCAACATGTGTGGAACAGAAAATAATCACATGGTATGTTGGTTAGTTTGTCTGTCCTGTTCTAACAAAACCAGTTGTACAGCAGTATTTTTAAAATTAAAGTAAATAGGTACTTGCTTAATTAAATCTAATCAAGGGCATTCAGAACACACAGCATCATTTTATTCTTGGGTGAACTCACCTGTGGTAATGAATCCACACTTTGGCCGTATAGTCTCACTACTGTTTCAGAAGAACTGGAAGTGGAAGAACTCAGCTCCCGTACGATCAACCCTGCAGCAAATAAGAGAGATGCTATAATGGTTGCAGAACCCTTTACAAACTTAGGTTGAGGTGGGTGTCCAGGAAGTCACTGCTTCATTATCTATTGAATAAAGTGAGCTTAGCATTAAAAACTGTTGAGAATTAGCAGCACTTGCCAATATTAGCCCATTTTAGAAATAAAATCTGGCAATCTGTAGTGAAGAAATAGCATGAGTTCCAATTCCCTACAAATTGGACTAATTTGTGCCACTCTACTTCTAGCCTCAATAAAGTGAAAAAAACTGCACCCCAGTAGTGAGCCTCTGCATTGTGTGTCCTGAACTTGCTGGATTTCTCCTGTTTCCAGTTGGAGCGAGTAATTCATGTTGTAAGGACACTGTTAACGTAATTTATGATCTTGACATGAAACACAACCTTGGAGAGCTAGCAAGGAAACAAATGAAGCCAAGGAGTCCTAGTCCAGCAGTGTTTGAATCATCCCAAGACCTTCTATAAAACTCAATTCCAATCTGTGTATGTGGAATTTTCTTGGGCAGGAGTGTCAGAAGTTGATCATTTTCAGGTGGACCTTGGTTATGACACTCAATTGCAAATTGGACAGATTCCCTTCAAAAAATTATTTTGAAATACAGTATGAGTAATGATGTTTGACCATCTCACATAATTGCCTGGTCTTTCAACTCAATTTCTCGAGAATCGATGCAACAATTCCCAACACACATTACAACTGATCAGTTTCTGCTTGTCCTTTTAACTTTTCTTCATGCATTCTCTTTACAACTTCTTTTTCTTCCAGTCTTAATCCACTGAATTCTTTCTATCCTCATTCACTGTATTTTATTCTCTGCCACTTGCTTTGGGTTATTTCTCTATCCTTTGTTCATGGCATGATTTTTGGGCACAATATTCCTGATGTCTAGATATAACATTGGCACCATAGCAACATTATGGATCTGAATTACCATAAATTTGCATAATGACTACAGTGTGACCTGAAGAGCAAGGAAATAAGCTCAGCTGATTGGTGAAAGGGGAATTATTCAGCAATTTTGGGATCGCTTTATTACTCTGTGGTGTAAAACCTATAATAGTAAACTTAGGATCTACAGTGCTGTTATTGGCTGTGCTATTGAAACCCCAAACTCAGGAACAAGCCATTGGGTGTTATATGCCACTTTGCTGCACTTTGACTGATAATGCACACATGCAGATTTACTGCGCATGTGCCAGATGCTTGCAGATTGAGGGATCAGACAGCCTCTGACTTCAACTTGGTGCACAATCTGCCATTTTGGACTGCTCAAGTCCATGTACTAATCCTATATCATCTGTCCCAGCTTCACAATGGAGTCCACAGTACCTTTATGCCATTGTTTAAAGCATCCAAATTCCAGAGGAGGACTTTGTTGGCTGTATGTTCCCATATTTGGGCTAAGTCTCATTTTCATGGAATTTCATAGAGATTTTTCTCTGCAGGAGCCACTGCGTTTGCTCACATATTAGGCGCAAACAGGCCTCATTAACAAGGTGCTGCACTGCTGTGGTGCCCCTCTTGTTAGCACAATCCTCCCATTCGCTGCAGCCCAAGGTACATGTCACAGCCAGAATGTATGGCAAACCTAGCACCGGTGTCACATTTAAATTGTCATTGTTAAATTTGGTCATGTGTTCACCCACAGCAGTCCAGCACAGTTGTAGGCCTTTGCTGAGGCATGGCGGCATGGCAGACAAGCCAAATTGGTGTTTTGTTTTGTGGGCAGGGACGTGGACATCCCAGTGCACAGTGTGGAATAGAGGAGGGCCATAATCTTTCCAAAGGACCAGCAGGGGTGACCATGATACCAAGCTCTACCAACCTGGCTTGAGGTTGCTACTCAGGCAGTGCAGCATCCACAGTCTGGATGAGCACTCAACAATGCAGGAAGGCGGCCAACAGGAATGTGCCACCAATTTCTCTCTGCTACCTCACACTCACCCTACCTCATCTACCTCCCACCGAGGTTCATACTCTCCTTCTTTCACAATCGAATACAATATCTTGCCCCACTCATTCTCAGCCACACCAGCTCCCACATTCCACAGCAATTTCCCAATACTTTCAATCATATATACTAAGCTCAAGTGTTCAACCCTTGTGCATGCTCTTAGTGCATGCCATTCAGTTTCCTTTCCTGCACTATCTTAATTTCTGCAGCATGGTTGATGGATGCTGCTGGCCTTCACTCAGGGGGAAAGGCAGCTCAATATTTATGACGTCTTCGAGCACCTCTGGGTGCTATGGGTCCAGGCTCAGATGCATTGTCTTGGTGTGGATGTGGCAGTGTCCTGGGATTCCAGAGAGGCAACAGCAAGGGCAGAAGCAGAGCAGTAATAGGGCAAGTATGAATGTTGTCAGCCTGAGAGAGAGGATATAAATGTTTCTGAATCACTGACACAGCCCCAAGGTAGCAACCTGGTTATCACCTAAAAGGGACAAGTCCCTCTGGGAACCTTGCACAGCAATAAATGTTGATTTCGAGGCTGGTACAATTGCAACATTTAAGAGGCATTTGGATGGGTATATGAATAGGAAGGGTTTGGACGGATATGGCCGGGTGCTGGCAGGTGGGATTAGATTGGGTTGGGATATCTGGTCGGCATGGACGGATTGGACTGAATGGTCTGTTTCCATGCTGTAAATCTCTATGACTCTATGAGCTCAGTTTGAGCCTCCACTCACTTCCCATAGAGACACTGCAATGGAAGCCAAGTCAGCAGCTACTACACCATGGCTTTGTCCACTAGTGTTGCCACGGGGTTGACCACAACTTCCATATTGGAAATAATGGGCTCTGACATCTATACAATGTCCATGCTTTTTATTGATGAAATGAGATTGCGTAAAAGGCATGTTAACGCAGCAAGCATCAGTGATGGCCATATCCATAATACTCAGTGGAGTCCCCACCAGAATACTCTCCAGGACCTGTCTGCAACCTTTCCTCCAGTGAGTGGGCACACAGACCATCCTTCCCACCTGCCCTGTCCATAGTCCACTCACAGTGTTTCACAACATGCCGATCCCAACTCTATACATCCTTATAAAATTCACACTATGACACTAGTTGAGTAGGTACTTATCATGTGACAGTCCTTGTCCTGGTGCAGCTCTCGCTTTTCATGATGAGCCTATGCTGAGGATTTGAGATTGGACTCATGGCAGGACCATACCTTCATCCTGAACATACTCAGGATGAATTGGCCTCAGTAACAGTTAGCTCCATGACACAGGACTATATCGCCAGAGGACTGTTGTTGAAGACACTAAGCAAAAAAACCCCAAGGAGCTGCAGATGCTGGAAATCAGAAACAAAAACAGAACTTGCTGGAAAATTTCAGCAGGTCAGTTCTGAAGAAGAGTCACTGGACCAGAAACATTAAAACTGCTTTCTGTCCGCATATGCTGAGTTTTTCCAGCGTTTTCTGATTTTGTTTCAGATAAAAACACACCTATCCCATGTGGATTCCCAACTGCTACCTGGGGTTATGGGCTGTCCTGGCCTGCAAAAGCTAGTGACCTTTGTCAGTGTGTGTTACAATGTCAAAAAGTGTGGTGCTGGAAAAGCACAGCTGGTCAGGCAGCAACTGAGGAGCAGGAGAGTTGACGTTTCAAGCATAAGCTCTTCATCAGGAATGTGTTGCAATGTGTTTGGCTCACGTATAGCTGAATACAGGAGATACATGGAAACTGCAAGATGTGCGAGTCAGAATGGCATAGGCATATAGGTGAGGATGAGGTGAAAGATCTGAATGTTAGGCAGAAGTCCTGAATGTTTTTGAGTGAGTGATACAGATATGATGCATTCAGCATGGAGATAACGGGTAGGAGATGTATGTAAAGGTCTGAAGTTATTGCCTTTTACTGCCCATGCCAGGTCATTGAACGTATTGTGGTACTACAGCCAGTCAAGGGAGATGATGTCCCTCGCCACCCGCACCCAGTTACTTCTCAGGGTTGATCTCGAGGACTTTCTGACCCCACAGTGAACATGTGACACCCTTCTTTTATCCAAAGCACTCATCTCCCACATCACATCGAAGAGCCTCCATCCTTGCCTGTCACTCCATTTAAATTTCTGAACTTACTCTGTTGAGTTATAAGGAGAGGCTGAATAGGCTGGGACATTTTTCACTGGAACATAGGAGGAATGACCATACAGGAACCTATGAAATCATAAGAGGCATAGATAAGGCAGATAGCCAACAGCTTTTTCCCCACTGGAAGGGAGTCTAAAACTAGACGGTACAAGTTTAAGGTGGAGGGCTTATGCTCGAAACGTCAACTCTCCTGCTCCTCTGATGCTGCCTGACTGCTGTGCTTTTCCAGCCCCACACTATTAGACTCTGATCTCCAGCATCTGCAATCCTCACTTTCTCCTCTTTTAAGATGAGGGGACAGATACAAAAGAGGTAATGTTATCTATAGAGTGACTGGATTGGATTGTGGAAGCAAGTACAGTTTTGTCATTAAAAAAACATTTGGTTGGAATATGGTACATGGTTGGAATAGGTATGGAGGGATACGGATGAAATGAAACTAGATTAATTGTGAAAGCTGTGTGGCATTGACAAGTTGGGCTGAAGGGCCCGTTTCCATGCTGTAAACTTCTATGAATCTAAGTCTTCCAGACATTGCTGCAGTGTCTCCTATTGTAGGAGCAGAGCTGTGCTTTCAGGTATCCAAGCATTATGTTAGCTGTGCACACTATTTAACCCCTGTAGACAGTCAGCAGTCCATTCTGCACTCGGCTGCACTCTACAGTCATGGAGATAACGGGTAGGAGTTGTATGTAAAGGTCTGAAGTTATTGCCTTTTACTGCCCATGCCAGGTCATTGAACGTGTTGTGGATGCTCAAGCTTCTAAAAGCTTATGTGCTGCCTGCTTCAACAAGGGTGGGAGCACATCACATTTCCCATGTCTGAACACAGATATTATCGAATCTGTCTCTTCTCCTCCTCCTCACCAAGCTTTTCTCCTACACTAATTTAACTTGCAGGAAACAAAGTAAATATTCGTACATTTTTGACATCCAAGATCACCAAAAATTTTTTTAAACACTTCTGTTTCGATCTAATCTGATCACCTTGTAATTTCCCAAGTCACTTCTGTAATTAAGTAGTCTGAAGTGCAACAAGTCCAGCTGGTCATATCCAGCGGTGATGTTAGAAACAGCAGTGAGTCAAATGAGCAAATGGTCTTGTTTTTTTGATGCCATTTGTTATGAGTAATATTGCTCGCTAACAAACCAGGAGAACAGTTTGTCTTTAAACAGTGCCAGGAAATTTACTTCCCAAGTGAGACATAGAAGGTAACACTTTAGACCAAAGGATAGTTTTGGTTTGGATTAATCTTAGGTCAACAGCACAATGTCATAGTCATTTTGAAAAATGGTGCCAACAAAAGTTTAAAACACTTCTCATGCAGTTGATATATTTTTAAATGTACACATTGTTTTAAAATCTTCAATACTAAAGTAATTACTATGGATTCCAAAAATCCAAAATAAAATTTAAAATACTGACAAACTCAGCAAGTCATGAGCATCTTTGGCAATAAAAAAAATTTACATCACACATCAAGGACCATTCTCACCAAAGACTTTATCTGAGATATGAACATTTTTTACCTAGCTGTTCTATCACCATCTGGAAAGGCAGAACTTAGGAAATAAAAATCTTATGAGAAACATCTTAGTTGGAGTGGCAGGCAACTGGAAGCTCAGGATCCTTTTTTGCCCCAGACAGAACGTAGGTGTTCTGCAAACTGTCACCCAGTCTGTGCTTCATTTCTCCAATGTAGAGGCGACCACATTGTGAGCACCAAACTGTGCTCTGAAGAGAACAGGGGCAGCTAGGTTTAGCATTAATCCCAATCAGTTCTCCTGCATGATAAGTCAAAATACGCAGGCAGGCTTCCTGCTAACAAAAAACTGATTTAAATTTCCCTATTAGCCAATGTCTTTCCTCATCACATATAACTGGAATAGTCTACTCCAAAACCACAATCTAAGGAAAATCTAAGCATTTGAGAGAACACTGAAGTGCATTAGCCTAGCAATTCTTGGTGAGCTCCTCTTCAAAGCATGGGGGCTTTGCCATCCATCAGCTAGTCTGTCCAGGCACTGATCTCAACCAAAGGAAGCAAGAACCTGTGCCACACATGGCACCACATTGGTGCCCACTTCACACTAATTCTTTGTCATTTTCTAAGCAGAGAAGAAGGGCAAGTGGTTGTAGGTGGCACACTCTGCTTAAAGAGTAATTATGTTTCCAATTATTCTTCAGTTTGAGGAAGAATTAATTGCACGGGGATTATTTCTATGTTAAGAATGGTTATTGAAAGTCCTGCAGACACCTCCTGTACCACAGTATATGTTCATCTGGGAACAATGTTTAGGTCACCCTTTCTCTTATGATGCACAGCTGCAGGGGAATTCCTGGTGGAATTTACATTGTGTCAAAAAGGAGCCGCTGTCTTGTAGAACCCAACTCTGCTTGAATATACCAAGGAACTTCAAGCCTGATAATTTTGCAAAAAACAATTTGCATTCCAATTAATATTATAGATTGTAGATTCTCATTTTAACTTGTGCCTGTTCTTAGTACATTTTCAAACAAATGACAAAATTTCTCATTTGCGAGAATCTATACAGAACAAGATTATCTATATTGTTTCAAACCAGTTTGGAAGACACTCCCAGATCTGCTCACCCGCATGTCCATTCAGTTGCCTTGACATCAGCATCTCCTCAGTGATATGAATACACATGTCGGGATTGACGTCTGGGGCCAGATCATGCACTTGTTCCAAGTCCTTAGGATCATCAACCAGCATTTCTATTTCTAGGATAAAAACAATACACTTAGCTCAAATAGATTTTACATCTCATATTTTGTAACCTTATAATTTCTGTACAATTGAGAAAATAAGAAGCATTTTTCTCAACAAAGGCCAGTTATTGTGATCCAGTCCTGTGCTATCAAAGGCAGCCATCCCTCCTAAACTCCCGACTCAAACTGAAAATGAAAATTCCAAGCTTAACCGAAATAAATGATCTATGTTTACTTGAAGTAACATTGCTTGTGCTTCTTATTATTAGAGATGGTTCATTTTTGTAATAGATTGGGAGAATGGTTAATTATTAATTCTCGTTAATAACTATTTTAAAACTTCTCTTTGCCCATTTGACATCCATTTGTCACATCACGGAGACTACCTGACTAAGAAACCATGTACAGAGTTGTTGCTGTCTGGGTCCTACAACTCTTGGCCACTGATCAGATTAATAGGTTGTAAATTTATTCTGCTGATTTACTTTGTAAAAGAGTTATATTCTGTTGCAATGGTGTGCACACTATAGTATTTTACATCTTCTAAAGCATTTGACAATTTCTTCAAATATTATAGAAAGCAGCAGCTGATAGAAGTATGACAAAAGAATCTTTGCAGTTTTTGAGTTATTTGCAGATTATAATTTGGAACTAAACCTTGACTCAGTTGACATCTTCAGACTTGAAAAGACATGTCTCAGATTACCCCATAAATAGGTAGATTATATACTTAAATGCGATGAACTTTATCGACTATATCAAGCTAACAGAACAAGATAGCTATACAGGGCAAGTTATGAGCAAATGAAGTATTTATTTGCAAATAGTAATTCATTCTAGCAGTTCATTGCCTGATGAAAGATAATTGAAGTCAAATTAGCTAAATAATAAGAAAACACAATAGGTTTGATATTCTGGAAATATAAAATCAAATTGGTTGAGGGATTTCTTCATTTGATTTGTGAACAATGACTTGCATCCATTTTGGTAAAGTAGTCCAAATCACATAGACCTGCTTAAGATTTGTATCCTTAATCTTTATTTTCCCAGTTGTGTGACCCAGTGCTGTGAAGTGGTGTGGACTGTTTACCTAAGGTTTCTTATTCTTTTAGGTATTTTATAGTTTTACTCAACACTACCAAACCCTTCAGTAGGTTCACCACAAGTTTGCAGTACATGCATTACAAAACTAATACACTATTTCCAGTGCAAATAGAGACATGTTTGATCTGTTCTGATAAAACTTCATGGTGTCCATATGTGCCAAGATTTCTGCCTGGTTGACAGGCTTGGCTTCCATGAGTCATTGGAGGAGCACACCGGAACAGGCCACAGCCCCTGGCAGGGACTCCACTGACAGGTTCCAATCCCTGACATTAGCCCGCGGTGGGGAGGTGAGAAGGGAGGGTGAGGGGGATAATACTTCAAGACAAGAACAGACTTGTGAGACTAGGAGAAAGCATTTCTGTGCCTCCATTGCTGTAGTTTCCAGGTGTTTGAGACCTAGGAAACCCAGCTAGTATTAAACGTGAAAAACAAGTTTATTCGGAGCTGCCAGTCTCATTATATTCAAATGGCCAATCTGTCTCCTGTTGAGCTCTTGTTCTGCCTCCATAAATTCAGGAAGCAGGTGACTTGAAGGCAAGTTGAGCTCAGGATTGAAATTTTTACACAATCCCCAATCCAAGAGTTTATAGAGGTTAGACATTCATTATTCTCAGAAACTGGAACCCTTGACTAATTAATATTTGTTTTAAATTTTCTTAAATTAATCTGATGTAGTCTTTCAAAGTTTTGTCTGAAAGATCAGCCTGAAAGTGAGACATGATAAAGATTATTTTATTGAATAATGTAGGTGAAAGTGCAAGGTCCCAAATGCTGGATACAGCCCAGATTGAGAGAGTAAAAAAACCAAAGGATACTAATAAGAAAAATATGTTTTAAGGAGAGGGAGGGGGAGAGAGAGAGAGACAGAGAGAGAAAGATAGAGATAGAGAGAGCGAGAGAGAGAAATGGATAGATAGATATATAGAGAGAAATTATACAGCGCCTAATTCAAATTGCCAAGGTGGTTAGAATCTCAAAATAGAGTTTGTGAGATCGCATCGCTTGCCTGTGAAATTTCTATGATGCCACTGGCTAGAGCCCTGTCCTGTGTTCCAACGGTGATCAAGTTGCCATGGATCGTGAAGCATGCATTATGGCGTGAATACTCCAAAACCGTTCTCTCAGCATCAACAGATTGCATTTACATAACACCTCAAATACAATTCCAACAGGCTTCAAGACAGCACAATCAGAAAAAAAAATCATGCAAAGCTACAGAAAAGAGATATTAGGCAGGATGTGTAAATGCATGATCAAAACAGTGAAGCTTCAAGGAGGATCATACAACATGGGAGAGAGTGAGAAAGACACAGAGAGAAACAGAAAGAGTGAGACACATACATGCAGGGAGAAAGATAAAAAGATTTAGGGAGTGAATTTTGCAGCTTTGAACCTAGACGGTTAAAGGAAAGCCAGTCATTTGTGGAATGAAGAAAATTGAGGACTGCATCAGAGACTAAGTTGGAAAAATATAAAATACTCAGAGTTGCAATGCTGAAGGAATTCTACAGAAAGTTAGGGGCAAAGCCATGAAACTCAAAATGAGAATTTTAATTTTGAGGGAGCAGGCGTCAATGTAACTGAAGCAGAGGAAGGTCAGGACTGAGGTGTAGATTAGAAGAGCTATGAATCAGTTGAAGTTTAGGAAGAGTGACAAATGCAAATTCAGCCTGGAGTACAATCGAATAGTGAAGTGAATCTTCCTTTCCGTTCCAAACTTGACACCCATTTTCTCTGCAACTATTTCTGAAGCATATTGGAATATTCTTCACATTGAAAGTATTAAATAAATGCAAGTTAGAAATAAAATCTGTTAAAAACACAAAGGAAAATTCAGATCACAGCTTTAAACCTAGTTTTGAACCTTTCAGCCCTCTCTTTTCCTATTGACTCCCAGGTTTTTCAAGAATTGTTCATTTGTCCCTTTATTGCTATAACCCCATTAAGAGTTAAAGAAGAAGGAATTTGCATTCATATAGGATTTTTTTATAACCTCATAGCATCCAAAAGAAAAATTACAGTCAACTAACACCATTGGAATTGCACTTCCAGTATTGATGGCTAGTGAATTTCCAAACAATTAACACACAGCACTAAGATAAATGGCAAGACAATTTTTTAATGATAGGGGATAGATAAATGTGAGGTCACGACACAGAGACATCTTCTTTGATGTTAATGTTCAAGCCTCTAAAGTCAGTGCTTTGACTCCGAGGTGACCAACTAATGCTGACATGTTAACGACATAATGGGTTTCCGGAAGAGAATCCTCTTTCATGTAGAACATTTTTGAAAATATGACGATCAACGGACAGTCAGGCTGTATTCCAATATGTTCCTTGTACATGTGAATATTCTGACTTCCACACAACTACACAGGCCTAACTGTAGCAGATAACCTATGTATACAGGGACCCCAATTCTCAGGGTGGAACACGACAGTATATCTAACACAAGTATAGTATACAGAGTGCTTCTAATGGCAATTATAGTGATTGTAATGTGGTCAGCCAGGTGGATGTTATAGAATACGAGATCCTTGATTAGGGCTGTTAATCTGGTCCAGAGAGCCCTAGCTCACAGATAGGAGTAGGAGTGTCAGACATCTTGTTCTCCCTGAGAGCTGGCTCTCAGCCAGGGCGACTTGGTGATAGGATACTGGTCTCTGTGGAGTTATTTCAGCAACATCCAGTATTTCAGCTTTTGAATAGCAATTTATTTTAAGGAGGGCAATAGCCAGCTCAAGCATAATTAGCCATGCATGATGTGTGATCACACATGCTGGAACTCTTACCTAGCCATGACAAGGGGTAAGTGTCTTCATATTCTCAAGGTAAACAGATAATCATTTGCTGCAAGGACACTTACAGTCAATATGGATGGCAAGGATGGCACAACCATACAGTCACCAGTTAGCGAAGTCCTCATGCCTGCATTCACCTTTTCGGCATGCTGAAGTGTTGAGCTATCAGACTGATAGCCCATCATTCAAAATACACCACCCACTTTGCAACCATCAAAAGGACCCCTGTGTCAAACTGAGTCAGAAACTCTGCTACGTCTCTGAATAGTGCTTGTGCTTTGGATTTCATTCCACTTTTTTTTTCTGGGACTGTCCTACTCAAGCCTTGGCAAATGTTAACATGAACTGACCTTGTAGCCTTTTCAAAGCTTTAAAGAACTTTTGTCCCTTCATTCAGTCACTTAGGTGGCCACAATTTTTTTCCATTTCACTTCAAGCCCCATTATTGAGCAGTCTCCCTACTATAAATAATGATACAATGAATCTACCATTTAAAAAAAATACTTTCAATCAGCATCCTACACTTCTGGTCAGCTTTGTTTCAGTTTTTATCAGCTTGTAAGTATCTGCAGTGGGAGGTCTATCATACTGTGTTTTGACAGCAATTCTTTAGACCACACAAGAGTGTTACAAAATATTTACAAATTTATTCTTTTGAAAAAAAAAGAATTGTTGCAAAGAATACTAAAATCAGAAATGGTTTTTGATGGGAAACAGTCATCAAATGTCCACTCTAATAATGCCCCTCTGACCCTCCACCACCCCATTATATCCAATGGGAGGAATGCATTGAAGGCTGATTCCATCTTTCAGCCCCTTCCCCCTATTCCTTTAAGAAATGAAAATATTTCAGGGAAAATATTTGCAGCTCAGCCTTGATCAGTAAAGTCACTAGTTCCATAGTTTGTTCAAGGAGCAATGAAGCAAAAAGGTGTTCTTTCCTGGATTACACTCACTTTCAGATGTGCTCTGTAAGCAGAACTGAAAACGTCACAACACTCTTGTTATGTAAGAGCCTTACAAAACGCAAACCATTGGAAATTCTTATTGCTTCCATTCTCAGACCAAAATGCTTAGCATGCAAAAGAAGCCTTTATGTCTGTTGTCTTATTCTACTTGTTAATCAATGTTTTTTGTGATGACTTTGTTAGGCTTTATGACAGTAATAACAAGTAAATGAAGCGGATGCAATGGTAGCTTGCAGCACTATCCAGTTGGATTACCATCATCCTGTGAGTCATCCTCTATTCTGTCTTTCCCACCGCTTTCAATGCCTGAGGTGTGAGAGCTCCCGTGGCTGGTCATTGAGTTGCAGGATTTGAGTTTCCTATGAAGGATGTTTCCACTGAAACTGTCCTCTGGTCCAAGGTCCCTTTGTTTGGTGTCTGCCTCAATGCCTGAAGTGTGGGAGCTGCTGTGGCTGGCTGTGGAATGCCTGGAAAGACGTTTATGCTTCATGCTGCCTGCACTGCTGCCACTGGCTCGTGATCGCTTCTCCAATTGCTCAATATCCAATTCCATTGTGTCGCTGATATAAGATTCTCTATACTGCTTTTTTTCTTCAGGGAAAAATAGAGAGAGAGAGAGATACTTTTTTAAAACTGGTGTATTATACTGGAAAATATATGCAAAAAGAAAATTGAATGCACTGACATCTATTCTGTCAACATCCAAGCAACTGACCTTAGCACTAGATTATATAGACAATGATAAACTCAAGTGTGTACTTGTCATCCAATCAATGTGATCAGTGGGCTTTTAACAATTTAGTCCTGATACTTTACAAAAAAAAATCTCTTTGGGAAACTCTGCTAAAAGCTAATGAAAAACAATTCTTTATTTAGCTGACAGACAGCGATGATACAGCCTGCAAAATTGAATATGTAGGTATACGTAGATTACAAAAATTATGGTTCATTGAGCTCAGAGCAAAAACATCATATGAAGGGGAATTGTAGGTGAGGAGATGATTTTAAATCCCAAAAAATGGGTGGTTATTGGATAGGGGAGTGTTAAAACTCTGAATCCCAACTCTGACCCACTTGCAATGTAGCCACTTTTGACTTTAATGGAGCTGGGACAGAGGGCAGGAAAACAACATGAGGTGGTCTATTAGTGAATGAATTATTGCCTCATTCATATATTTGAAATTTAATGGCTAGCCTTGGGATCAACTTCTGGCATTTAGCTTGATCAACTTCCCACACAAAACCCACAAGCCTTCCAATCACTCTCTCCACTACAGCCCCAAGAGCTCCAATACCCTGTTTAACTGATGCTTCTGATCTCTATCACGTATCTGAGGCTCCCACCTCAGACCCTGTAACCTTCTGATCTACAGGAGTGCTGAGATCTTTGACCGCTGACACCCCCTCCAACACCTTGCAAACAGTCCCTTTCTCGGGTCAGGTACCAGTGGATCAAACCTCCTAACCCCAGGGTTAATATCCACTTCTCCCCTGCATACACACCTCCGGACTGGGTCGATTAGGCTGGCTTCTGGATGGGAAACCTGCTAGTAATATCACACACGTTATGGATCTGTTGTGTGTGGGAACCCCCCGATCCAGGTTCACTTGTACCCCTCATCTCTGTTGAGTTGGGGAGGCCAAAATACCTACCATTCATTTCAAGCCTTTCGGAAGGGTAAAGATCTTCAAATAAAACATTCAGATTTTTAATTAAAAATTTCAAACAATAGTTCAATGGACAAATGTAACCCTCTCCTCATAAAATATGGAATTAATTTGTTTTTGATATTAATATCAATTACGGAGAAGGGACTTTTGATAAGGACTAATCTTTGGAGAATGCTTTGAAAGAATTGTCAGAACCTAGTGGTCACCTTGTGCAGTCAGTGGAATGAGCTTACCTGAATCATTTAATCATAACTGTGGAAATTAGAATTAAAAATTCTATGCAGGTATGCAGATGTAAGATTTTAATACATCTTTGTACACAGATACATATATAATTATTTCTGTCAATCATTTTATTACTCCTTTCTACTCTAATTTTCAATCAAAGTTTCCAACTATAATATCACAGGCTTTGCTGTGCTATTTAGAGAGGTTGGCAGGAAAATATTTCTGATAACGCAGAGTCCAAGTTACTGAAAAGCTTTCTTTAGGCCACTAAAGAGAGCACCATGGCTCTGAGAAAAAAAAGGAGAGATGCTATAAATCACAACTTCCCTGGGTGAACTGAGGAAACAATGAGAGAAGCCCAGCAGCTTTGGCAAAAACAAAACATTTGATTTCAGTGCAAATGCAGAGTCCATTAGGTTATACCAGTCCTCGAGGTTTCAAAAATACCTTCATTCTCTTCCAGCTTCCTGACTTGTCGCAGGACTGGCTGCAGGTTCATATAGAGACGATGGCTGTTACTGAGTAGTTGGAGTAGGTGCCTTGAGCGCAAAGGACAGCCCGTGTAGTAAATAAGTTTTCTAGCTGAAGGCAAGCCATCCGGCAGAATCTCAAACTTCTTTCCCTGTAAAGAAAGGGCAAAAGCTGCACCATAAATGAGAAACATACTGTAGAACAAATCCTGCTACATGATTTTAAACCTGAACCCAAAGATTCTCTATAATTTGTGGGGAAATTTGTGGCAATTTAGCTCTGAATGTGTCTGGTGACCAAAAAAATGTTCTTTGCAGTGAACATCTGATTCAATCATTCCTGTGGAACTTGAAAAACTGAAGACATCAAATTTTACACTATCCTGAGATATAAAATGGAAATACTGAGAGAGGGAATGATTACTCTGGCCTTTATTTTGGCATAGTTCTCTTTCAGGAATCTATCAATTTGCAGCAAGAAAGCTTTGTTTGGCAAGATTTTATTATGCCTCATGGATCTAACAGTAAATCTTGCCATAATATCTGTTGCACACGCAAATGCTTTGACCTACTTTAGGTTCAACATCTTCAGTGGACAATTCATAAGCCAACTTCATGTGAATTTAAAATAAGACTTTCCATTCAAGTTGAACGTGTTATAATAATACTTTGAGAACTGCTGCATGACAGTTGAGTATTAACGGAGAAAGTGAGCACTGCAGATGCTGGAGATCAGAGCTGAAAATGTGTTGCTGGAAAAGCGCAGCAGGTCTGGCAGCATCCAAGGAGCAAGATGAACTGTTCTTGATGAACAGTCCTGAAGAAGGGCTCATGCCCGATACATCGATTCTCCTGCTCCTTGGATGCTGCCTGACCTGCTGCGCTTTTCCAGCAACACATTTTCATCAGTTGAGTATTAACACCCACTCTAACAAATTCAGTGCATTTATTTCTCATACATACAGCTTCTGACCTCCACCATTCTCTGAAGGAAGGTGCCAGGTGCCTCAGCAATGGGAAAGAATTAAGAGCAAAGGTACAAGGTTTCTAACTGAGCTAAACATTAGTTTGAAAAAGAAAAAGAAAGAAACCAAGGAGCAGATTGTTTGAATTATTTTGAATCCTGAAGAAGTTAGTTTGGGCTCAATGTTAACTCACATGCTTGTAGTTAAATGTTTAGTTTTAATGGCCTGAAACACTCACGAATAGATAGTCATTGGTCTCTGTCAAAGTCTTGATGAACATCAGTGAACATCAATTGGAGAGAGACTTCTTTTAAACCCAATTCATCAACTGATTGTAAAAGTTTGGAAATACTCAACTTATAGCTTGAGGCAGCTTCCTATGACATGATCAAAAATGGTTATAAAAGTAGACTGACAACAAATTTCAGTGAGTCAGACCAAAAAGCATGTGAGAGTGTACCAGCTGGTACTTTAGCATAATGCCTCAAAGATGTTAGATCTATATAAAAAAAGCCCTCTGGTTGGTCTTCCCTGTTTTCAGCCATCTAATATGGACCATGATTTGGAGATGCCAATGTTGCACTGGGGTGTACAAAGTTAAAAATCACAACTCCAGATTATAGTCCAACAGATTTATTTGGAAGCACTAGCTTTCAGAGCTCTGCTCCTTCATCAGGTGGTTGTCAACCACCTGAAGTAGCAGTGCTCCAAAAGCTAGTGCTTCCAAATAAACTTGTTGGACTATAACCTGGTGTTGTGTGATTTTTAAATTATGGACCAACTTATTCTAAATCTCATTAAAGATCAGTCTGAAGCAATAACAGTGTTACCCTCTTCAAATGATACCGAATATTCCAGCACTTGTCATTTTTCTTTTCAGTTCCCAGCATGCAGTGTTTTGCTTTTGGATTATCTGGTAATGGGCAGGCAGAGATTCTTCTTTTGCAAGGTCCTGTGGATACTAACAGTGCGGACAGGCTGCGACTGGGCGGAGCCGGGCCTCAGTGCGGACAGGCTGCGACCGGGCGGAGCCGGGCCTCAGTGCGGACAGGCTGCGACCGGGCGGAGCCGGGCCTCAGTGCGGACAGGCTGCGACCGGGCGGAGCCGGGCCTCAGTGCGGACAGGCTGCGACCGGGCGGAGCCGGGCCTCAGTGCGGACAGGCTGCGACCGGGCGGAGCCGGGCCTCAGTGCGGACAGGCTGCGACCGGGCGGAGCCGGGCCTCAGTGCGGACAGGCTGCGACCGGGCGGAGCCGGGCCTCAGTGCGGACAGGCTGCGACCGGGCGGAGCCGGGCCTCAGTGCGGACAGGCAGTGACTGGGTGTATCTGGACCCTCGTCTGTTCTCTGGCTCTTCGGTTGGCATTGCAGATGTTTGGCTTCAATTGGAATATACGTGAGCAGGATGAAAATAATACGGCATTTGCTGACATCAGATGGCGAAAGTCTTATAAACCCAGAATATAATAACCAACATAAAAAGCCCAATTTCTGCTCTCCCTGAGCACAAAAAAGTCTTAAGTGAAAGCATCCATAATGAAAGGCATTTGACAAGTAAAATGATTCACCCTATGGACTGAGGTCAACATCCCCTCCCTAATCACTGCAAAAAGAACATATGTTGATTAGTGCTGCTGCTGTCTAAAATTCCAGTCCAAAAGTATAGAGTTGAAATAATCTGTCAAGGTCAGTTCATGTAAGTATCCTAAAGTCAGTACATTCTGATACTAGGGGCCAAACTTTAGCCCATCAAAACTTACTTGTTTTCAGAGCTAAAACTTGGCCCCAGGTTTGCACACGTCAAAAGTTTCTTCTATCTTTATTAGCTGCCATCAAGAAAAAAAAACCTTCAAGTTAAGCTATTCCTAAGAGTCTAATGCGTTCAGCTTGCTGGCGAACACGCATCTTTCACATTGCATATGGAAAATGAGATTATTTTTTAGACTGTGGGAATAAAAACTTGGCAGCACTCGAAGCAGATGTGTGGAGATGAACAGCAATTTTCTCAAATCACAGTGTCACGCAGGTTTTGAAACCTTCACAGTTGTGCTTTTACTGGCAGCTTTGTGATGATGATTTTTCTGCACCAGAAACTGCCAGCTGGTCAAATTAGTCAAATAGTTTGCAGCTTGGTATTTAAATCCACAGAATGTCACCACTAATTTTAAGCTACAAGCTATAAATTCTGCATTCCTTTATATGTGAGGCGATTATTTACTTCGGTTTGATCATTAGAGCAGATGTAACAGGTTATAATTATCAATAATTCTGAATTCAGACTCATTCAAGCAAATATCTCAGCCTCAACATTGAAAACATGAAATGACGCATTAATCTTATGACATTCATGGTTTGAGCCTGCTATTGAACTGACCCTGTTGAGCTGTGACATTTAGAATTACGTTACTTCAAATCTAACATTTATGCAACCTTTGTAACCAAACACACTCCAACTTGCTTGCAAGTATTTTCTGTATAATTAAATCAAAAACATAAGCTTATTTCAACTTTGTGTTTGTACGTTCATGGGGAGCGATGTGATTATAAACTGCAGGAGAAGGATAGTCAGCATGGTTTTGTGAAGGGCAGATTGTGCCTCACAAACCTTATTGAATTCTTTGAGAAGGTGACTGAGGAGGTGGATGAGGGTAAAGCGATAGATGTGGTGTATATGGATTTTAGTAAGGCGTTTGATAAGGTTCCCCATGGTAGGCTACTGCAAAAAATACGGAGGTATGGCATTGAGGGTGAGTTGGAGGTTTCGATTAGGAATTGGCTGGCTGGAAGAAGACAGAGGGTAGTAGTTGATGGTAAAGGTTCATCTTGGAGTGCAGTTACTAGCGGTGTTCCGCAAGGATCTGTTTTGGGACCATTGCTGTTTGTCATTTTTATAAATGACCTGGAGGAGGGGCTAGAAGGTTGGGTGAGCAAGTTTGCAGATGATACGAAAGTCGGTGGAATTGTTGACAGTGAGGAAAGATGTGGCAGGTTACAGCGGGATATAGATAAGCTGCAGAGCTGGGCAGAAAGGTGGCAAATGGAGTTCAATGTAGGTAAGTATGAGATGATTCACTTTGGTATGAGTAACAAAAAGATGGGGTACTGGGCTAATGGTCAGATACTTGGTAGTGTGGATGAGCAGAGGGATCTTGGTGTCCATGTACACAGATCCCTGAAAGTTGCCACCCAGGTAAATAGTGCGGTGAAGAAGGCATATGGCGTACTGGCTTTTATTGGTAGAGGAATTGAGTTCCGGAGTCCTGAGGTTATGTTGCAGTTGTATAAGACTCTGGTGCGGCCGCATCTGGAATATTGTGTGCAGTTTTGGTCGCCATACGATAGGAAGGATGTGGAGGCACTGGAACGGGTGCAGAGGATGTTTACCAGGATGTTGCCTGGTATGGTAGGAAGATCGTATGAGGAAAGGCTGAGGTGCTTGGGGCTGTTTTCATTGGAGAAAAGAAGGTTTAGGGGTGACTTGATAGAGGTGTATAAGATGACCATGCGAACCTTTTTCCACGTATGGAGTTAGCTATTACGAGGAGACATAGCTTTAAATTAAGGGGTGGTAGGTATAAGACAGATGTTAGGGGTAGATTCTTTACTCAGCGAGTCGTGAGTTCATGGAATGCCCTGCCAGTAGCAGTGGTGGACTCTCCCTCTTCATGCGCATTTAAACGGGCATTGGATAGGCATATGGAGGATAGTGGGCTAGTGTAGGTTAGGTGGGCTTGGATCGGCACAACATCGAGGGCTAAAGGGCCTGTACTGCGCTGTATTTTTCTATGTTCTATGTTCTATTTTCTCAGGGGCCATATGGTAAAAGGTAGTTTATGAATAACATCATAAAGCACAAAGTATGCTATGTTACATTAGTGGTCTTACCAGTGCAAGTAAAAACTCAGGGACATTCACAAGGCAATAAAGTGGTGTGGCAATGGATTTCATTTTTGTATGGAACAATGGGCTGAATTAGCTAAATAGTTTCCGTTATCTGCCTTTATCCTATGATAATCTATACATTTCAATGAAGTAAAAAGACCAGCAAGGATGCAACAAACATGTGTTAACAAATTATTCATATTAGTTGTTCATTTCTCTATGAATCTGACAAAGAATAAATACCAAAATGCATTCCCCATTTCTGAAGCACAGTTACTCCTTTTTAAGTAAGTAACATGCAGACCCTCATTGTCAGCTGAGAAAAGGGTTTAAAAAAGTGAACAAAAGCAGAGCTCTGCAGACATTGGAAATTTGAAAAATAAATCCGAAATGCTGGAAGTACTTTGTAAAGAGAGAGATAATCTTTTCAAGAGAACCTTTGAAAATTTCTCAATCTAGTACACATTAAGTGTGTCTCTCCCTTCACAGATGCTGCCATACCTACTAAATATCTTACGCATTTTCTGTTTTTATAATAAGGGTAATAATCTAATTATCCAATTTTATTTTACTTCCTTAGGTTTGGCCAAAAGCAATGGTAATGAGCACAAAATGGTGCAAGTATTTCGATAAAACACCTCCAATGTACATATGTATATTTTCACTCCAGCACAACCAAAGTGATATTTTACAATGTACATTGTACTTTCTTTTTAAAAAGGATGTCAGTTGTGCAATTGTTTCCAATAAAACTGAAAGAAGCGTTCTTGTTTGTTTGCTGGTAACACAAGTTCCGAACCTGTTCTGTGGAGCTTCGAAAGATCCCAAAGAAAGGCACGGATAACAATTCTGTTCTATTAAAATGTAACAGCAACTGTCTCCTTTTCAGCTAAAACAATATCTGGGAAGTAACAGATTCTCTCCCTCATAATTTAAAGGGGAAAGTAGTCCTGCTACAGATTTTATAACTTACCACAAACACAAGCTTGCCAACATTGGTCCAAGGAAAATCATACAACAATTGTTTAGATTCTCCCACAACCTGGAAAACATTAAATCATGAAATAAATATATTCAGTTGTCAAAATCCTCAATTAATTTTCCTTTGTCATGGGACATAAGAGCGAGGAAGAAATGTATTTAAACTTTAGTTAGTGAAAATCAGAATTCATTTTCCTAGCTCACATGACTGTACTACTCGTGAGAATAACCTAAACCTAGAAGGTGTTTGTAAGAAGCAGCATTGTAATCATGTTCTATTCTGCATAAGGAAATGAAATGTTGTGTAATTACAGTGTAATTGTAGCTCCATATCAGCTTGGTCTTGCCTTCTGCTGAATCATATGGAGAGTTAAATTTGACATTTTTATATAACCACCAAAGAACTATTTTAGCAAAGTTCAGATCTTATAGACCACCAAAATACATAAATTGAAAGATTCATTAAAATAAGGAAAATGTTTTAGGAATGCTGAGGTAAACTTTCCCTGTAGGATTCTGGACAATATATGCCAGTAGTGCTAAGGATTCCTCAAAGGATAAATCATATACATTGACTTTAGTAAGGTGTTTGATAAGGTTCCCCATGGTAGACTAATGGAGAAAGTGAAGTCACATGGTGTGCAGGATGTTCTAGCTAGGTGGATAAAGAACTGGTTGAGCAACAGGAGACAGAGCTTAGTAATTGAAGGGAGTTTCTCCAAATGGAGAAAGGTGACCAGTGGTGTTCCACAGGGGTCAGTGTTGGGTCCACTGTTGTTTGTGATATACATAAATGATCTGGAAGAGGGCACTGTTGGTATGTTCAGTAAGTTTGCAGATGACACCAAGGTTGGTGGAGTAGCAGAAAGCATAAGGGACTATCAAAGAATACAGGAGGATATAGATAGACTGGAGAGTTGGGTAGAAAAGTGGCAGAGAGATTTCAATCTAGACAAATGTGAGGTGATGCATTTAGGCAAGACTAATTCGAGAGCAAATTATACAATGAATGGAGGACAGTTGGGAAAAGTTCATAGGCAGAGAGATCTGGGAGTGCAGGTCCATTGTACCCTGAAGGTTGCTGCACAGGTGGATAGAGTGGTCAAGAAAGCATGTAGTATGTTTGCCTTCATTGGAGGGGGTATTGAGTATAAGAGCTGGCAAGTCGTGTTAAAATTATACAAGACATTGTTTCGGCCACATTTAGAATACTGTGTACAGTTCTGGTTGCCACATTACCAAAAGGATGTGGACACTTTGGAGAGGGTGCAGAGAAGGTTTACGAGGAGGTTGCCTGGTATGGAAGGTGCTAGATGTTGAGTAGGTTAAGTTTGTTTTCAATTGAAAAAAGGAAAGTGAGGGGGGACCTGATTGAGGTTTACAAAGTCATGAAGGGTATAGACAGGGTGGATAGAGACAAGCTTTTTCCCAGGGTGAAGGGTTCAATAACCAGAGGTCATGCTTTCAAGGTGAGAGGTGGAAAGTTTAAGGGGGATAAACACGGTAAGTATTGACACAGAGGGTAGTGGGCATCTGGAACAAATTGCCAGAAGAGGTGGTAGAGGCAGGCACAATAGATTCATTTGAGATGCGTCTGGACAGATGCATGTGTAGGTGGGGAACAGAGGGATACAGATGCTTAGGAAGTGGGCGACAGGTTTAGACAGTAAATTTGGATTGGTTCAGGCTTGGAAGGCCAAAGGGCCTGTTCCTGGGCTGTAAATTTTCTTTGTTCTTTGTTCAGTCTAGAGTGCGATTGTCCATATTTAAATTTTTAAAAAATCTGGATCACAAGGCACCAAAATGTCCAAATTACTTTGTTTTGGAATCAATGGGTAATAAAAAAAAAATTCATATGCATTTATCACCACTGGCTCAGCCACCTTCTTATAGTAAGATGGAGCTCTGGCAATTGAATTCAACAAAACTGGTTATCTTATAACTAAAACATACCACTGGTTTGTACTGTAATATGGTATAATAGGTTGAACTACTCACAGATTTTGTATGCAGACTAAAATTAGAAAAGAAAAGTAGGCCCATTGTGTCCATTACCCTAAGCTAATCAACATTATCAAACAGATAGATATTTTACGCAAATGTTCTAGTCACTTGGCTGCATCACACATTAGACAGAAATTATCTGAAATAAAGTATTTACAAATTCATAAAATTTAGCAGTTTTTATGTTTCTGAAACCTTCTTATTGTTTATTCTTCACTCTTGACTTAACCTTGAACTTAAATTCTGTCTTCTCTTTAGCTCAAATGATGCTTCTGGCCTTCATGAAATGGACGAAGACGTCTCACCCTGACATAGTGAAATATATAGTCACTTGGGATCATTCCAACTGGCCAGCGAGCTAGGAGTTGCAGGATCTCTAGCATAACTTTTGACGTTTCAAGGCCTTGGCATTGCATCAGAAAACATCTCTGAAATTTAGCACTGTGCATAATATGAAGCAACAGACAATATGAGCATGCCACAGTGATTTTGGCCCCGGCAGCCATTTAACTAGAGAGAGAAGCCTGTTACCACAGTGAAGTAGAATTGTGAAGCAGTTAATACACATCGATGCTGCTAAATTAAACAGCTTAAATAAAAATTAAAAAGTTTAAATTTTCTTCTGTTATGTAGTAACCAATTTGCAAAAAATCTCTATGAAAAGGAGTTGAATTACAATAATTTTTTGAGTTGTAATAGTTTAGCAAGAGGAGGAACCAAGTACAATATAGACTCCAAGCCAGACTGCAAGAGAGACTTATTGAAAGCCATGACCTGTTAGCACTCTAAAGGAGGAGCTCAGATCGATTTGGTGGTTGGACGGCAAGCTCTGAATTTGAGGCAGTTCAAGGAAATAAGAACCAATGAGAATCAAGGCTTTAGGGCTTGGGCCAGCCAGGTCTGAGAGTCAGGGAGTAGAATGGTGTAGGAGACCAAGTCCAGGGCCACTGGAGTGACACTACCAACTACATAAAGACCATTAAGAATGGACAGTAAATGCTGACTTAACCAGCAATGGTTATATCCAATGAATGAATAATGGAAAAATACAACTGCGCTGGAGGAGACTGAACTATATTCCCATTCCATCCCTTTTAGAAGTGGGAGTCTAATATAAAATTCAAAACCAGTTGGGAAGGTGGGATATTTAAATTTTAACTTCTTTTGAAAAAGCAAAGTACAACAAAACTTAACTGCACTGCAGCAGTAACTTATACAACACCAGTTTGGGAGATCTATTACTATATTTGTAGCACTTTGGAAATGGAGGGAGATGTGGGCCACTTCTGGTTATTGGGAAGGGATATGGAACTGGGTACAGTACATGGGACATAGTAAGGTTAAGTATAGTAGTGAGTTGGAGACAGAGTGAGATTGGAAGCTAGTAATGTGTTAGAACAGTCTTGATGAACATGATGTTTTGTCAAGGCTGGAGTGTGCCTTTTGCCCTTATCATTGAGAGCATACTGTAGCATACAATGACTAACAACATGTGATTTTTGCCTATGGCAAGGACTGTTGCTAAGGAATTGAATTTTCAGCCATGTACAGTGTGGCAAAATTTCAAAGAAACTGAATGGATTTGACACTTGCACAATCAACTTTCCAGATGGATAGCTCTCAATCAGGTTAGCAACCGTGAAAGGCAAGAGAAAGGACAGGAGCTGAATTTATACAAAACAGTTTCTTATCTTACCTGAAATATCTGAAGTCCTTGAAGAGTCAAGCCCAACATCAGTGAAGCATCAATTTCCCTTTTATCCTAAATGGAACCAAAAAAGATAGAGATCAATAATATTCAACAAACGAGGAGTTTTCCGAGCAGTTAAAGGCTGTACCATGGTTTCCTCAGCTATATGCTAGCACCAGTAAAGTAACAGGTCTGCAGTAATTTCTGACAGCATTAAATAATTACAATCAACTTATGGACTTTTACTTATACATCTGAATAAGAAGTTTTTGATATCTGCATCAATGAAGCACAACAGTCCTAAATTAAAGATATTTATACCAAAATGCAGTAATTAGTGGCAATAAAACAATTGCAGATGCTGGAATCCAAGGTAGACAAGCAGGAAACTGGAAGAACACGGCAAGCCAGATAGCATCAGGAGGTGGAGAAGTCAACATTTTGGGTGTAACCCTTCTTCTGGAATGGGGGTGGGTGTAGGGGAAGCTGCAGATAAAGGGGGTCGGGGAGGGGGGTATGGCGGGGTGGTGAGGTAGGGATAGGTAAATTAGTGGAGGCGGTGAGTGGTTTGATCCACTGGCTAGAAAACCAGCGAGAGCCCAGTGTTGTCTTTTATTTCAGAAAAATCCACAGCATCTTGTTACAGTCAGGCTTACTGGACAGGTTGTGATGAGGCTTGACAGAAGTCCCACCCACTGAGAGCTGTTGGCCAGAGGCATGCAGCTCTACTGAACAACATCACCACTAGCAATAGTCCTGTTCTCCCAATAATTCTGAAGGAACTCACCAGTACAGAGGAGCAGTATTTTCTGCATATAGGACACTGCACTGGAGTGTGGTGAATCACTCAAGAAAAAGGAGAAGGAAGGAGGGAGGGTGGAATAAAGGACTCCATATTAGGCTGCTTAAGATAAAGGAGATTCACAAACTAACAGATGACAAAGTTGGGATAAGGGAGACTCTTTCAGGCTGGCAACTTGTAACTAGTGGAGTACCACAGTAATCAGTAATGAGGCCTCAATTATTTCCAACATATATTAATGACCTTGAGGAAAGTGAATGGACTATAACCAAGTTTGAGGATGACAAAGTATCTACAGATGGCTATAGAGAGGTTAAGCAAGTGGCAGATGGAATATAATATGGGAAAATGTGAAATTATGCACTTTGGCAGAAAGAATAGAGGAGCTGAACTTTATTTAAGTGAGAAAAGACTGCAGAAAGCTGCAGCATAGATGGATTGGAGGGCCCTGGTGCGTAAATCACAAAAAGCTAGGATCCATGCTCAGCAGGTAATCAGGAAAGCAAATGAAAATTTGGTCTTTATTTCAAAGGGAATGGACCAAACAAATAGAGAGGTTTTGCTAAAGCAATAAAATGCACTTGTCAGACCATAGCGGAAATGTTGCAGAAAAAAGCTTCGCTTCACCGATCCAAGGAAAGATATACTGACATTAGAGGCAATGCAGAGAAAGTTCACAAGATTGATCCCAGGTATGGAGGGATTATTTCATGAGGAGAGGTTAAGCAGGCTGAGCCTGGATTCATTACAGTTTAGCAGAACAAAAAGGGAACTTACTGAAACATACAAGATTGTAAGGGAACCTGACAGGGTAGGTGTGGAGAGAATGTTTCTCCTTCGGGGAGAGTCTAGGACTAGAGGACATAATCTCAGAATAAGGGCCATTCACTTAAGACAGAGATGAGGAGGAATCGTTCTTCTCTCAAATGATAGTAAATCTCCAGAATTCTTTACTGCAGAGGGCTATCGAGGCTGGGTTATTAAGTACATTCAAGATTGAAACAGACAAATTTTTAATCACTAAGGGAATCAAGAGTTATAGGGAAAAGGCAAGAAATGAGTTATCACATCAACCATGGTCTAAATAATTGGGGAAGTGGAGGTTGATGGGCCAAATGACCTAGTTCTGCTCCTCCAGTGTCTTTGTGTCTCCCTCATTTTACATGAACACTAGCCCAAACTCTATCATACCACTGCCTCCACACGACAATGAGTAACTAACGTGTCCTCCTGGTTAGAATGCTACAGTAAAAGTCATAACCATCAACAAGTTCAAATGAATTTTATCCAATGAAACATCCAATACTCCATATGAAACTTAAATAGTCACCCTTAACCACCCCCCTTGTGTCTGTGCTGTAGGTGGCTTTGTTTTTAGATTAGATTCCCTACAGTGTGGAAACAGGCCCTTTGGCCCAACCAGTCTACACCAACCCTCAAAAGAGTAACCCACCCAGACCCATTTCCCTCCGACTAATGCACCTAACACTATGAACAATTTAGCATGGCCAATTCACCCGACCCGCACAACTTTGGACTGTGGGAGGAAACCAGAGTACCCGGAGGAAACCCACGCAGACACGGGGAGAATGTGCAAACCCCACACAGACAGTCGCCCAAAGCTGGAATCGCACTTGGGACCCTGGTGCTGTGAGGCAGCAGTGCTAACCACTGTGCCACGGTGCCGCCCAGGTTCTTGGGCTTCTGTACAGTGCTACTCCAGTGACGTCAGCACGGCTGGTGGAACATTGTTGACATTTAATGTGGGAGGTTGTCAAAGATTGTCCGTAATTAGTTCTGAGCTTGAAAGGTCATGCTATAGACTGTACTCTTTGAACATATGGCACATTTTGGATTGGCTTGTAGTCAACAATAACTGGAGTGGCAGTGATGGCAGCACAAATCTGCTGTCATCCTGAAGGCTCCTGTTTCATAGAGGTCACCAATGGTAACATCTCCGCCATTCCGATAATCTGGTATAGCACAGAGTTCTGGATGCTGGGAGACCCTTTAAGCCACTGGTATCTATGCCATGTGACATCAATCTTGTTGTAAGATTAATCCTTCCATAAGTCAATATGGTGTAAAATCCAGCGAGTAAGTTTGCTGATGCTGTCCTCTATCCTGGGAGAGTTCTGCAGGGCATGTTTGGTCACGTGTGGTAGAGAAGGACCACTTGGCTGTCTAACGAAAAGCAGCTCTCATAAATATTATTTACTGCACATTACCAATCAGGGAACAGGAGGTGCATGCTTACACGATCCTGCAGCTTGTAAGTTATAGACTGAGATGAGACAGAAGTGGAGTGAGAGGCTATAGTCTCTGCCCTGCTACTAGCCTAGGCCATTCTAATGATCACCAGCATGTTCTCATCTGTGCGGTTAGATCATAGTGTCCCTCACCCCAGCCCCGCCCCCAGGTTAGGTGTTACTTCCTCCAACCATGGGTCACTTTGTCCTACAACAGAGAGGTGTGTGTCAGGGATTTTTATGTGGGCATATTCTTGGCAGAGTGGAAGAACAGCGGGATCTTGGTGTGCAGGTACATAGATCCCTTAAAATTGCCACCCAGGTGGACAGGATTGTTAAGAAAGCATATGGTGTTTTGGCTTTCGTTAACAGGGGGATTGAGTTTAAGAGCTGTGAGATCTTGTTGCAGCTCTATACAACTTTGGTTAGACTGCGTCCAGTTCTGGTCGCCCTATTATAGGAAAGATGTGGATGCTTTGGAGAAGGTTCAGAGGAGGTTTACCAGGATGCTGCCTGGAATGAAGGGCTTATCTTATGAAGAGTGGTTGACTCTTTTCATTGGAAAAAAGAAGGAAGAGAAGGGACCTTATTGAGGTGTATAAGATAATGAGAGGCAATGTTAGAGTTGATAGCCAGAAACTTTTTCCCAGGGCAGAAATTGTTAACACGAAGGGTCATAGTTTTAAGCTGTTTGGCAGAAAGTATAGAGGGGGATGTCAGAGGCGGGTTCTTCACACAGAGAGTTGAGAGAGCATGGAATGCGTTGCCAGCAGCAGTTGTGGAAGAGAGGTCATTGGGGATATTTAAGAGACTGCTTGACATGCATATGGTCACAGAAATGTGAGGGTTCGTACATTAGGTTTACCTTACAGGAGGATCAATGGTCGGCACAACATTGTGGGCTGAAGGGCCTGTTCTGTGCTGTACTGATCTATGTCCTGTTATGGGACTTGGAGAGTTAGCGAGAGAGTCACACAGCCCCCTTTGAAAATAGCCGCCATGTTACAAGCCAATTGGGCAGTTGGCAGGTCACCAGTATTCCTTTCACTGGATCAGGAACCAGCTAGCAGCAAGTCCCATCAACTGTCAGGCCAGCAGTTCTTTTGCTCAGTGCCTAACAGGAAGCAGTGGTGCTGTAGAAAATACACTCACAGGAGCCCCAGGATCATGGAGTGACCTAAAGATAAGTGGTGGCAGGAGGGGTTGCATGAGGTTGCAGTGGAAGGAGGTATTGGGGGGAACAGCAGCAAGGACAGGGTTTAGTTCTCTGTCACCTCTCCTTCCTGATCTTGGGTCACATGATCAGATTGTGAGTACTTCTGAAGGAGGGACACTAACAGGAGACCACAAGCAACCGGCTCCAGTTTGTATTTTTTGCTCCACCTCTCCCCATCAATGGGGACTGAGCATTGCTGAGTTAACATTAGTGGAGGCAATGGAAAGCCCTTACTTTGAAGTCTGCATTTGGGGATGGACCAGGAAGACCATCTATGGGCCCCTTCCAACTCAGCCAACAGGTGATGAGGCGGGAAGGCAGCAAGATCCCATCAACCACCATCTCATCCAAATAACCAACCTCCCAGTCCCCAAACCTGCCATGGTGCATGAACATATAACACTGTCCAAAGCGTGTACTGCAGTGTGTTTGGGTGAATAGCTGACATTGCGTGCAAGTTGAGAAATCAGTTGAGTGCCAGACTCATAGCCGTGCTAAGCACAAAATAAGGCTCTGAATGTTGGGGACATGAGTCAGGCTTGGTTTGGACCTTCGACAGAAATGTGAGTAAAGCATTGTATGAGACCAGTGGGTCATTTGTAAGGGCATGCATGTGCACCTTGATCCTTTGTGAGGGGTCACTGGGTCAATAGACAGTGTTGCATCCAAATCCTCAGAGCTAGACAGATCACATTGCCAGCAATGGCTGTCTGCTCCCACTGCTTTCTCAGAGCCTGTAGGGACAGTGTTTTGGTTCCCTATTGTCAAAGAAACAATCTTGATTCACCAACATTGCATCAGACAAACTTGAAAACATTTGCCTACAGTGTCACTGCAACCAGAAACACTTCCTGAACAAGTTCCAGCAGCCAAGATGCTCCTCTCCTTTAAGTAGTCTGGCCTCAAGTAACACAGGCTAGCTTTAAGAGAAACCATCCTCACACAAACCTTCCTTACCGAGATGTGCAACCATCCAGCAGGATTCTTAGCAACAGTAATGCACATACGGCCTATATTGCTACAAATAGATGATGGTCAATTTCACATTAGATTAGATTCCCTATAGTGTGGAAACATGCCATTCAGCCCAACAAGTCCATACCAACCCTCCGAAGTGTAACTCAACCAGATCCATTTCCTTCCAACTAATACACCTAATACTATGGGCAATTTAGCATGGCCAATTAATTTGGGCTATACATCTTTGGACTATGGAAGGAAACTGGAGCACCTGGAGAAAACCCATGCAGACAGGGGAAGAACATACAAACTCCGCACTGTAAGTTGCCTGAGGCTGGAATTAAACCGGAGTCCCTGATGCTGTGATGCAGTAGTGCTAACCACTGAGTCACTGTGCTGCCCATATCTCACTCCCCACACTTGATTATCTAGCTGATCCAATCTCCAGTCCCCACAAAATAACTGGGCAGAGAACCCATAAAATCATTTTTAGTTTGCAGACTAATACACAAGAAGACCCAGGGTTCAAATGAGTTCTGTTCTGAACTCATTCACAAGTTGAGTTGTACATAAGTCGCACCACAGTGCAGGATAATATAGAGCAGCTGGCCATTAGTACAGAAAATCTTTACATGCCATTTCTTTAAAATCACACCCCCGTATGGGATTGCATTTTTAAATATGGGACCCCCTGTAATACTAGATTCCACGATTGGGTAAAACAGTGGGTTGCTGTACCATTAAGTTTGTGAAACATCTTGATGAACATGCAAGAACATTCAATAATATAAATAAATCAACACAAGATCATGCAATGTCATTAGAGAGTAGTAAAATTAAGGATTAACATAAAACTCTTTTCATCCAAATCTTAGAGCAAGTTAAAATAATAATGCAAAACATTTGGCAGATACAGAATAATGATCATTATTTAGTGAATATCTCAAATTTAGTTATATTACATAATTTCTAATTTGGGTGTTGGCTATACATCAACAGCGAATACAGTTGGCCTGATCTTTCCTGTTTACAATATAATTTCTATCTGGCAGGATTACAATCACATATAGTGGTCACACATACTCCTGTGATGCAATGTTGTCTTATTCATTGAGTGCTAAATTACAAATATCCTTATTACTTTGCTGTTTATTAGGATAATGCATAAAGCAGCTCTCCTCACACACCTACCTCTTCCAATATCAACAGAATGAAAGCAAAACTAAAGGTTCATAACACATGGTGGGTAAACGGCCCCTGTGGCAGTTCATTTTGCCGAGCAAAACACTTAGTCCATGGAGAGAACAAGCCTGAACAGAAAGTGTGCTGTTTGTTCATTGTTTTATGCACATGTACAGAAAAGTAGGAGTTTATGCATAAATACAATGGCTAAGTCAATGGCCAATATTTCTGAGATTAAGTATGTGCTTTTGTGTTAAGCAGGATAGTGGATGTGTAGTATGTTGTCATGATATAGTGAGAACCAAAAAGAAAAGTTACATCTTGCAATATTCCTGCTGGAATTTCACATGCTTTTTATTATTTGATCAATAGAATCTGGGCATCACTGGTTAGATCAGTTTTATCACCCACTTCTTTGTTCTTAGAAAAAGTGTTGGTAAGCTGCATTCTTGAACTGTTACAATTCTTGAGGTATAGGGACACCCACTATTGTTTGGAAGATAGTTCCAGGAGTTTGACATAGTAACAGTGAAGGAACAGCAGTGTAGTTCCAAGGACGGTATGTGACTTGGAAGGGATCTTGCAGAAGGTCCCCTGCACCTGCTGCTCTTGTCTTCTAGGTGCTAGAGATCACAGGGTTTGGACCACGTTGTCAAAGGAGCTTTGGTGAGTTGCTGCACTGCATGTTGCACATGGTAGACATTGCTGCTACTGTATATTGGGAGTGAAGGGAATGAACGTTGTAAGTGGTGGACAGGATGCCAGTCAAGCATAATATTGAGCTTAAATGCTTACTTGCAAATAGAGAATCTTCCATCATGCTCCTGATTTTCACCTTGTAGATGGTGGACAAACATTGGGAAACATGAGATGAGTCACTTCTTCCAGAATTCCTAGCCCCTTACACACTCTTGTATCCACTTTATATATGGCTGAATGCTATTTGCCACCCATCAGCCCAAGACTGAACATTTCCTAGCTCGTTAAGCATATGGGCTTGGGTTGCTTCAGTTTCTGAGGAGTTGCAAATGGTGCTGAATCAACAGGGCAATCATCAGTGAACCATGTCTGCCCTTGTGATAGAAGGAAGGTCATTGATGAAGCAACTGAAGATGGCTGTACTAAGGACAGTACCCTGAGGAACTCCTGCAGAGATGTCCTGGAGCTGATATAACTGACCTCCAACAAACACAATCATCTTCCTTAATGCTCAACATGACTCTAACCAGCAGAGCATTTAACTCCGCCAATTCCTCTCAACTTGAGTCTTGATTGTTGTAGTGATTGGAAAGAGGTTAGCCAGGTAGGTATCATACAATGAGTTCCCTGATTGGGGCTGGCCCAATCAGGGAGCTATTGCTGACAGAAATAAACAGGAGTCTCAGGGGTTCTGCTCACTCTAGGAGCCAGCTCAGTTTGATCAGTGTCATTTACCATGCACATGTAAATAAAATGGTGACATGGAAACGGGATACCGGCCTTTGTGGAGTTATTTTACTGGGAGCCTTGATTTCATACTCAGTTGGATGTTGCCTTTTTGTCAAGGACAATCACTCTCACTTCACACTGAAGTTCAGCTCTTTTGTCCATGTTTGGACCGAGGCTCGAAGGAAGTCAGGAGTTGAGTGGCCCTTGTGGAACCCAAACTCAGTGTAGGGAGATCACTCCTTCACATGCATCACTTGATAAGACTGTTGACAACCTCTTCCATCACACTGCTAATAATCAGGAGTCGTCTGCAGGGGTGGAAATTTGCCAGGTGAGATTTGTTGTTTACAGGACATACCTGGCAATTTAACATGTTGTTGGGTAGATACCACTGTTGCATCTGTACCGAAACACCTTACCCTAGGGGTGCGGCTGGTTCCTAAAGGACAGGTCTTCAGCACTGTCATCAAAATCATTTCACAGCCCATTGCCTCTGTAGCAGCCAGGGTCTTCAGCCATTTCTTCATATCACAAGAAGCTGAATCAAGTTGAAGACCAGCATATGTAATGCTGGGGATGTCTGCAGAAGGCTATAATGAATTGTTGTTTTGGTATTTCGGGGTGAAGTTGGAAGCAAATATTTCAGCCTAGTCTTTTGCCCTGATATGCCGGACACGCCCATTGTTGAAGTTGGGGATATCATGGAGTGTCCAACTCATGTTAGCAGTTTAACTGTCCATGGCCAATCATGACTGGATGTGGCAGGATTGCAGAGCTTAACTCTGACCCACTTGCTGTGGGATCCTTTATTCCTTCTTTTGCAGCTGCTTCTGATGTTTGGCACACAAGTTGTCCTGTTATAGTTTCACTAGGTTAAGCTTTGCTTGGCACTGCTCCTGTTGTGCCCTCCTGCTCTCTTCATTAAACCAGGATTCATCTCCTAAACTGATGGTAATGGGAGAATGCCATCATGTCAGGCCATGAGGGCATGTCCTGATACTGTGACTGACTACAAGCCCACTGCTGATGACAACTCCAGCACCTCGTGGATGCCCAGCCTTGAGTTGCTAGATCCATTCTAAGTCTGTCGAATAGTACAGTGATCATGCTGCACAAGATGTTGGAGGGTATCATCAATATGAAGATAGACCTTCACCTCCACAAAGACTACATGGTGGTCACTGTTATGGATAGTGTCATGGACAGAGTTATTTGTGACCAGGCAGATTGCTGAGCATGAGGTCAAACAGATTTTCCCCTTGCTGAATCTTTCACTGCATATCACAGACCCAGTCCAGTAGCTATGTCCTTTCAGCCTTGATCTGTTCAGTCAGTAGTGATACTATTACAGAGTCACTCCTAGTCATGGAAAATTGAAATCCTTCAAACGGAGTACATTTGGGGTTCACAGCCAACATTGAGGTGTCCTGGGGCAATATCTTGCCAAATGTATCTGTGCTTAGCAGCTGTGGGGCAGAACATACCAAGGGATGGTGACAGTGTTGTCTGAGACATTGTCTGTAAGGTATAATCCTACAGGTACGATTATGGCAGGCTGTTATTTGACCAAGCTGTTGGTCAGCTCAGAATTTTGGCACAAAGCCCCAGACGACTTTATAAGGTCAAGAGGATTCTGTCTGCCTCATTTCTTCATATGTACAGGTCAATGTTGGGTGGTCTGCCTGGGTTCACTCCTTTGTTTAGACTTTGTAGCAGTTTGATACAACAGTGGTTTGTTCAGCCGTTTCAGAGGGCAGTTAAAAGCCAAACATGTTGTTGTGGACCTGGAGTTACATGTATTAGCAAAAAGTGAGGACTGCAGATGCTGGAGATAAGAGTCGAAAGTATGGTGCTGGAAAAGCATGGCAGGTCAGGCAGGGACAGGAGAATCTTCTGGTCTACTGCTCCTCAGATGCTGCCTGACCTGCTGTGCTTTTCCAACACCACACTCTCGACCCTGGAGTTACATGTATGCTAGATTAGGTAAGGACAACGTTTTCAATTCCAAAAGGACATTAGTAAACCTGATTGTTTTTTGAACAACCAGCCAGAGCTACTTGCTCATTATTAGCCTAGCTTTTATTTTTAGATATTTACTGGATTTAACTATCACTATGTGCCATTGTGGGATTTGAACCCCTGGCCCCAGGACATTAGCCTGTGGTTCTAGATTACAATCTGATATTATCACCATGCCACTCCCTCCCTCCACTTAAATCAGGACAGACTGTTACTTGGTTTAATAAACTCTTACTTCCCTTTGGCCTCAACTGTTCCTACACAAAGGCAGAAGACAAAAAAAGGGTAACAAAGGCGAAAGGTGAACTTTTATTGCTAGATGCAAATATTGCTCTTTCCCTGAGCCTGTTCCTCCTGTGAAATGCCAGACTTACACTGCACCATCTAACCGTTATCAGTTGCTACAAGGTCAAAAACCACTTTTTAAGCAGGGTTGTTGTAGTTTTCATCTCTAAGATGTCACTCACTACCTTAATTTTGGTTCTGGATAGTGATCTCTTAAAACTGGTTGACAAACCCCATCTTAAGGCAACCATTCCACTAAACGGATTACTGGTAACCTTCCCAGGTTGTGAAAGGAATCAGATAAAAATAAATCTCAGTAAATGGAGAATTCTTTCAGTCAGTGCTTTCTGTAAACATTCAGAGTGCTCTGTCTGAACTGAAGCCACAACATATATATTCTGTTCCTTACCTTATATAGCCTATAATAATGAACGGCCACATCATCTAACTGGACAGCCTCCTTGATGTATTTGAGATGTGCTTCTGAGGCTGTAAGTGCATACTGGTCCTTGTGCATATTTGGAATGTGTTTCAAAATGTATTCCTTTCCTCGTTTGGTAACCACCTGTAAGATAAAAATCTTTTTTTTAAATCAAATATTTTGGTACCATGCTATACTGTGTGACAATTATACAATCTTCACAGAATAAAATCACTGCAGCTTCAAAACAATACAGTACTTGCACGTATTCTTATGTATCATATATGTCTATGGCATTGTCGCCAATCCTACATAGAGGCAAACAAGCCCTTTCAACATATTATTAGACCTACTACAATAATCAGGGATCTAGGAAGGTGGCATAGCATTGCCTGACTTTGAACATGCAAAATGTTCAATGCTGTCAGTTGCTTTCGGGGGTTGAACCATTACTTTTTCTATTCTATATGGATCATATTTCAATTTCCCTATGGAACTAAGTATTTCAGACAATTTGGCTATTAGTGTCAGTCAGTCATTAAAACCTAATATTAAATTACCAAAGGGCAGAGTATTCTCCAACTTAAATTTGGTGTCAAAGTGATATTTTCAGTTCTTTTATAAAAATATTTTTGAAGTTTTCAGATGTTCTTCCCAGTATATATTAATTGGGTTTTTTTTGCCTCTACTTCTTTTCAGTACATTTTGAATTACAGCACGAAAAATGACAAATGAGTGGTAAGTGGTGACTGTTTGACAGCAATCTGTTGCTAATATTATGTCTAATCATCCTTGGATTTTATCACTTCCCACCTAATCTCAAACTAAAACAGATCAGACTCCCTACTCAACACCAACTGTGCTTCAAATAAATATGCACAATGTACTGCCAAGAAGGACCAAAATCAAAGGCTTGGAGGAGTCATAGTTTGCTCATATTTATCTCTTTGCTGTAACAGAAACTAGAGGATCAGAAAATAAGAAATTCAAATCAAAATAATAATTATTGGACTTCTCTCAAAACACAATGTTAGTAACTGTGAGCCTGAAATATACAGATGTTACAACAGATGACGTTTACTCGCTTAATTTCTATTTCATGTTGTTCCCAGTTTGGAACACACAGCTGAAGCCTACTATTAAATTAATCTGGATGAAAAGTTGCCAGCTTAGCATTTGGATCAACTTTAAGGGTTTGCCAATATAAAGAAATGACTATTCAAAATGACAAATGTACTTGGGTCAGTTTAAAATTCTGTATTTCATTATCGTACAATGCACAAACTATATACATAGATACACACAAAAACAAACAAATACACAGAGAAATGCACTCAGCTTATTTACAAAGGTAGCCACAGTTTTATTCTTTCAAAGATCATGAGATTGTGTATTCAGACTCAAAACATTGCCTTTAAACTCTCTAAGATTTATCTTAAGTATATAGTAACACAAGTCCTCTGTTATTTTGTGGTTTCTGTGTTATGATGTTTTCAGTCTCTGCACTGAGGTCATTATGGATATTCAGCACACACATAATTAAGTCAGCAATTTGCTACTTATGAGAAGGTAGCATTAAGGGATATTACGTAATATCATTCTCATAGGTCCCTGTCCTGTCTAAACAATTTGTTATAAAGTTTTTCCTTGCTAACAGTGTTTTCTTGTTGAAACTAAATTAGCTAAATGTGTAAAATGAACTAAATGTGTAAAACTAGCATACGCATTAATGCAAAAAATATTTAAAGTTGTCATAGCTGATTAAAGAGCTGCAGCTACTGGACATCTTACAATGCTGTGAAAGAAAAATGACCAAAAGATCATTTTTCTTTAAAACTTAGTTCATGGGATATGGAAAGTCAACATTTACTGCCCATCTATAATTGTCCCTGAGAAAGTTATGAGAAAGGACTTCTCAAACTATTACTGAGTAGTGTCATTGCACCCAATGATGTAATGGAGGGATGTTCAAGGTGAAGGTGCAAAGATGTTATTCCATGTTAGGATGGCATTTGACTTGCAGGTGATGCTGTTCCATGCATCCACTGCCCTCATTCTTCTAGGTGGTAGATGTACAGATTTTAGAATGTGCTGTCAATGCGGCTTGGTGAGTCATTGTGGTGCACCTTGTCGATGATACACATTGCTGCCACAGTGGTAGAGAGTGTGAACGTTATAGTGCTGATCAAGTGGGCTGCTCTGTCTCAGATAGTCAAGCTTCTGCAGGTTTGTTGGATCTGCACTCATCTGAAAAAATGAAATATTCTAATACATTCCTCACTTGTGTTTTTGATATATTGGCAGTCAAGAGGGGAGATTCACACAGCAGAATGTTCAATCTCTGAGTTGGTCTCGAAATTGCAGCACTGATGTGGCTGAACCAGTTAAGCTTCTGGTCAATGGTAATCCTCAGGATATTGATGGTAGGATTTTCAGCAAAGGTAATACCAAATGAGAGGGGTTTAGATTCTACATTGTTGCTTGACAGTCACGCATTCAAAAACATGCAAATTTGTACAGGTGGAGACAGAAGGGAAAGTTTTGCATAAATTGAGAGCTGCATGCTAATGAAAAAGCTTTAGCCTGATAAGATTCATCTCACTACGCTTACAAATCCAGTGACTAAAAGTTGCATTCTTGTTGAAAGAACCTATACACTCCTATTCCAAACTTTTCCTTTAGCTCCAAACAGGAGGTGGAAATGAGAAATAACATTTACAAGGTGATCCTGATCATTTGGTTTATTATAAATTCTGCATTCATGAATGTAAAGTTCAAACAACTGCAAAAGGATGTTTGGTAGAAATCAGACTGGATTACTCAGTATCATTCTTGCTGAAATCAGAGAAGACAGCAATGGAAAACAAGAGATAGAATTGAGTAGAGCAGTGTGCTGCTTTACTCCCATACTACTTTATTTCCCTCTTCCCATTCCCACCATAATGAACTGCCATTAGCCTGATGTAGTTGATGGGTAGAGTTCAGAGCCTAGCAATCTGCCTCTTCATTTGTTTACTATGTCGATCTCCATTGCGCTGGCTGAAGGACATAAGTAAACAATGGTTTAAGACATTGGATGAAAAGGAGAAAATCTCACCCTCTCAACAGACAGTGAAGTTATTTTCAGGTTGCAATCTCAGTAGAACGCTATAAAAATTCTCAGCCTCGTTTGTGGGCACTTCCTCCAAGATATAAACGTTGGAGCTCAGGATTGATGCATCATCCTGAGCCAATTCCATCATGCGCATGGTTGAACTTGGTTACAATGAATTTGTTTTAAATTAAGTTGGAATTTAAAGGTGATGCATACAGTCACTGAGTCACAAATCCCAGACTCCAAGCTCAGTTAGATCTTCCGTGTTTGCAGCTTAACAAACTGAGTTTTGCCTCTTTTATTTCTGTATCTATATAAAGATTTTAAAAAGATTAACAATTTGCAAAGGTCATACCCAAGGAGGAAAGTAGGCTTCTGGCTCAAAGTATTTCCCATAGTGCTTGTGCCTTTTGTAGTTGCCAAGGTCTGCTTGTAAAGCATAGGCAGCAAGTAGAAAATAGGCTTCCTCATGTAGCATGCACTGAGACTGGAGAACCTGTTTCCGCAAGTGCCAGTAGTAGTAGTATCTAGCTGCTCTATCACTGCAAAGAAAAATGTTACATTAGAATCTCTGACAAACACACTGAAGTAAAGTTACATGCTTGCTGATAAGCAGCATTGGAATCACTGCATTAGAAACTGAACTATATTACAATACAGCACCTAACAGTTATACACAAAGATATGAAAATGCTTTGCTCTCATCTTTCAGAATGTTCCTCAGCAGGTTTTACATTTTCTTCACAAACTCTGCAACCTGATAACAGAATCGGCTTCCACAACATGGCAGCATTGGATGAAAATGGTGCAAAGAATGAAATCTCATTTTCATCCTCCAATGAAATGGGAAATTGTGGCGTCAGTGGGGGATGGATCTGCAAAATGCACATTAAGCAAATTCCCAACCTGAAAAATGGCTAGTGGAAAATGGTGCAAGAAGACGAATGAGGAAGGTGATCAAATTGCCTCAGAAAAAAGTTTATGTGTCAGCCATTTCACAGCCTGACAAAAATTGGGTCTGTAGTATCAAGAAACATTTAAAATATATGAGGTCAAAGGGGGCTATCTGGCTGATCATGTCTGTTCTAGCCAGAAACCCAGCAATCCAGCCTAATCCCATTTTCCACCCCTCAAGAATATGGCACTTCAAGTGTATCTCCAAGCATTTTATGAAATTTGGTAAGGCTTTCTGTCTTGTCACTTTTTCAGGTTAACAGTCCCAAGTCCCACCATCTTCTGATGAAATTAAACTATTCTCAACTTCCCTTTAATCTTCTGGCAAATATTTTAAATCTATGCATCTGCTCACTGATCTCTCTGCTAAAGGAATTTGAAGATATAGAAGGGGTCTATGCAGAGTCTTCAGTTTTATAATTCAACCTACTCTATCTTTCCACTTCAGATAAAATTCTCCATTCCTGGCAACATGCTTGCAAAATGTCCTCTAACTTCTAGAGTGGGATCATCCCTTCTTATAAGTAAGCACATGTAGCACTCTAGCTATGACATAACAAACACTTTAACATAATCTCCCTGCTCATACATTCCATACCACTGCTTTAAAAAAACGGTAGTCCCTGGGTGCCTTCTTAGCCAGCATAGTTAGCTGCCCAGCTAGGAACAGGGATCGGTAGTCATACACTGAAAGATCTGTCTATTCCCCTATATGTCTCAAAATCCTTCCATTAATTGTTTCTTTACTTGTTTTACTTGTCCTCCCTAAATACATAATGTCATACTTCACTGCATTGAATTCTATTTGCTTCCAATCCCATTACATTTTGAACCAACTGAGCAGTGCATTGATGTCTTCCCGAAGACTGCAGCATGATACCATAGCCCCAAATATCCGATCTTCTGCAAACTCCTCCAGTCAAACAGTAGGAAGCCTGAAGGTAACATCTTCGCGTCTTTGCCTCTTACTCCATCCCCAAGACTGGCCAGACTTTCAGCTTAACCAAACTGCATGCTGGAGTACAACCCTGGGCTGAATTGCTGACCTATTACAGTAGCTGCCTTTTTCCATCTTTACCATTAAGCCTGATGCATCACCCGTCCCCTACTGCCCGCCACCCCCCCAGCCCAGCTTTTACAGAAAGACTCAATCATGTCTTTGACACCTTCAAATTTGATTACTCTAATAGTGAGGATTCAATCCTCCACTTTCCATAACTATCGGCTCATATAAAAGTCTGCTGCCTATACCGCACATTCCTTACATTTCTCTTACGGACTTGGATTGCCTCCCAACATGTCTATATGCTGGGATTTACAGAGAAGTATGGTTCCTGAATCCTGAGAGAGGTGCAGGCCATCCGGATGGCCAACTGCTCTGTTGGTTCAGTAAAACAAACTGAGAGTGGAGTGGCTACTGCTTGGATTCCAGACAGCCCCAACGATGCAGATGGGCGCAGGTTAAGTTCACAATCTAAAGGCTCAGCAAAGGGTGTGGGGCATGTAAGTGAGACACCCCCTGCCAACTTGCTTCATACCATCCAAGCAACTAAAGCTGCCAGGCTCTCACACCATTGGTTAAATGCCATAATGGAGGATTGAGACCCTTAATTGGTCATTTAAGGGCTTCAATAGGCCCAAAGGTGGGCAAGCCACCAATCACATCTTGTGTCCTCTGTAAAATGGCTGAGAGATCAGGTTGGGTGGGTAGGTCATTGGATGGATTTTGTGTCCCTACATTTCCCATTGTTGAAAAGGTGATTAATCTTACCCAATTAGTCGCCCATTCTCCACGTAGTACTGTACCCTGAAATGAATAATCATAGGTGGACCAAACTGGTCAATGCCCTGCAGAAATAACAGGAAAATAAATAATACGCCATTATAGGCGATCGTCAAGGAGCTTCAAAATTTTTCACATTGCATGCCCATTCATATTCTTATAAATAAAACCCACAAAGAAACAAAAAATTCTTTGGGTCAGTTACAAAACAGAATACAAATAAGTATCAACGAAGCAACACTTCACATCAACAGGTAGAGGGATCCAACTGGTCAATGAAGATGCTGCAAAAGAAAAACTGCACACATGGTCAATCAGTTCTCAGCCCATTTTGCATTACTGTTAATGGCTTACTTCAGCTCCATAAATGTTAGAAAATCCAGAATACCCTTCACCAAAACATTAATACTGGATGCCACTAAAAATAAATGTTTTATTTACTGAGATGATATAATTTAAAAACTGAATTTGACAGCCAAGCTGATGTCAAGGGTGTATCCATGGACAGTGCAGCCATTTTCAGTGATTTTATGAAATATTATGCTGATGAATGTATAGGAAAAACACAAAAGTTTTTTTAAAATGCTAGTAACATTCACTCAAATAGTGACATGGATTGTGTGCAATTGACACGATTTCATATAAGTAATGTATTTTGCATCAATTTTGACCTTTCCAATCACATTACGCCTCATCATTGTGGCCTAGTATTGTTTGCCCTTTTGTGGTCTCTATACCCTTGACCCAGTATGCACATTAATATGTCACAATGGAGGGGGGAGGCGTTCTCCAATATAATTAACTTCACTGCCTTCTTACTGCTTGTGAGCGTAAAAAGAATGCAACTGTATCAACTGTAGAAATAGCTACACTGATACAAGTGAGGATAGCTGTGAGAACTCAGATGTCAGATGGCAATCACACACCATTCAAACTTCCATTTCATGTTTAAACAACCTTTAACTGTTGCCCCTGTAGTGCTAGCTAACCCAGCTATTATTCCAGAGTAAGAAGTTGTTATCGATTTATCAAAGATACTCTTGATTGGAGTGTAATTATAAAAATAGAAAAGCACTATGTCAAAAGTGGGTCTTTGTCGTGAAACAACAGGTATTAAATTTTGCTGCTGGGCAACTTACTTTGCTTACTTCCTTCTTCCATTCCTTTGGACAATACTTGCAGAGCTTCTGCATCTGTTCCATATAAACATGTTCATTGTCTGCATTGGAAAAGGAAAATAAAGAAATATTACATAAAGAGCAGGTTACATGGCAGTTGCCAATTAATAAAAACCACTATCAGTAATGTCAATTTTAACATTTGTTTTCAGTTAACCTGTGATTAATGTTTCTTTCAATTTTAGTTCCAATTCAGAAACCCCACGGATGGGATTTTCCTCCATTTATTAAATGACATACACAAGCAAAGATCAACACATCAAAGCTGTATAGTCCAGTTGCCTCTATTCAGCCTCAATTCCAAAGAGAGATGTATTAATCAGATCTTAATGATTTTACCAAAATTCAGGTTATCATCCAATGTGGCTTGGAAAAAATGAAACTTATCCATTCTGTACCAGGAAAAGAATTCAACAGTAAAAAGATCAGCAGCGGTTACCTCATTGTATAAAGACACTGAATTAGAACACCTTCACCCATTTTGTGATATCTCGCCACATGTAACATTCATATTGCTTACTGTTTATCATCACTCAAGCATGCATCTGGTACGGACCGAGGCACTAAGCATGGCCTGTATGCTCGATTCAAGGGCTAGATATCAGGAGATCCTGAAATGGCTAAATCATTGAAGAAAAATGAACTGGAATTCTGAGGATGATTAGGAGTATGCAGTTGAAATCAGTGCCATATCTACAGTGAGGGCTGCCTGATAAGGGGAAGATTTATTTCTGTTGTATCTTTCATTTAATGGTAATCCATATATTATATATACACACTGGTTTGCCAGCTAAATTATATTGTTTTTCATTTGATCGTTAAAGGTGATAGAAAATGCAATAACTTGTCTTTTTTTTAATATTTGTTTTGCAAATTTGCCTCTCAGTTTGTTGATCTCTGTGGGCATCACAACAATAAATAAAACTTTCAGAGTTATCATGGATGTATTACAAAATTTTGTTTGTAATTTTAAGACAACAGCTCTACCCTATGAATGCTCTCAAAGGCTGTGTCAACCCTGAATCCTTTATGTTTACTGACAGTTTTTCTCACCACATTTTGATCTTTCTTGGATTCATAATTGTCACAATTTATGATGTTGACAAAATAAATAATTTTGTGCAGAATACAATTGAGATATTCAGATACTATTCATCATATCAATCATAGCACACAGTTACATTATGACACTTTAATACACAAGTCATTGCTGAACCATTTTCTCCCACAGCACATATAATTGTCATCTTCTTTGTGCAAGCGTGGTGATACTGTCATGTATAGATTGCAAACTGCATTCTTTTTAAAGACATTGAACACAAAATTTTATCATTGTGCTATCTTAAAACTAAACAAGTATTATGTTCAGAAATGCAAAAGATTCCAAAATGTATTCATAATAATCTGGCACACTGATCTGGTAATGGCCTAAAATATCCCTTGTTACACAGCAAGACTTGTCAGCCAATTAATTTAAGCATGAAGTTCAGTTGGTCTTGCTTCAATCTAAGTGGTTTCATATGTCACTGGATGGAAACTTTAAACAGGTGGTCTTTAAGAAAAATTCCAGAGCCATAAGCAATCTCACATCTGTGCTTTCCAAAGGAGCTCTGCATATGTTTAATGCCCTCAGCTCACCACTGGAGCTCAATCCTTTGGAGTAGGCAGTATTTGGCCACAAAATAAAGAATGATTCTCATCAGTCTGAGTAAAACGTGGCTTCTTTCGAAAAATATTCGACACTTCAATCGTAAGAAATATCTTCTCATAAATTGAAAGTCAGCTAACTATAATTTTGAACACAACAAAGAATTCACTGATGTACTCCCACCCACAACAGCTGCAAACAAATTATTTCACAAGAAAGTATTCTAAGATCCAGAAGAACCCTAAATGCTCACCCAAAGCTTTTCAAAAACTCGCCACTTAATTTTCAGTCTTGAAATGGTAAAGAGTAGACAACTTCCGAAAGAGTTAAATGCTTAACTTTGAATTATTACCAGTGATGTACTGCAGAAGATCACAGCAACCACACCAATAGATTTCATTGACTGTCTCAGATGGGTTGGAAAGAACCGCATAAGATGATGAGGGAAGGCAGAGGGTGGAATACCCACTGTCTTCCCACCATCATGGGTCAGAAGAATACTACACTTACACATATTTTTACTTTGGTCCCATGAAATTTATGTGGGCCAGTTTTTTTTTAAGGTGTCCTCAACAGATGTCTATTAAAATGTCATGTAGCAACAAAATACAATAAAGTCAGGTAGCAATACAGGAAAAGGTAATCAGAGTGTGGCAAGAAAAAAATACAGTGTAAAAATCTAAGAGAACACCAAAAGGGCAAGTCTACTGGTAACAAAATTGGTAAAAATACATAACTGAGGCTGTGAATCGGAGTGCACATAACATTCATAAAACACGCAAATTGACATTACAAGTAAATAATCTGATCTGACAGGAATTACAGAGACATGGCTACAAGATAACATGAGGTGGGGCTTGAATATTCAAGGATTCATGACATTTGTGACAAGGCAGTTAGTTAGGAAAACATGTGCAATTCTGGTCTCTCTAAAAGAAGGGCATTATGAAACTTGAAAAGGTTCAGAAAAGATTTCCAAGCTTGGGGCTATTTTCCTGGGAGCATCGGAGGCTCAGGGGTAACCTTATTGAGGTTTATAAAATCATGAGGGACATGAATAAGGTGAATAGCCACTTTCTCTGGGTGGTAAAAAGATCTGGATTAGTGGTGCTGGAAGAGCACAGCAGTTCAGGCAGCATCCAAGGAGCAGCGAAATCGATGTTTCGGGCAAAAGCCCTTCATCGGGAAGGGTGGGGTGATGACATAGGTTTAAGGTGAGAGGGGAAAGATTTAAAAAGGGACTTAAGGGGCAACTTTTTCACACAGAGGGTGGTGTGTGTATGGAATGAACTGTCAGAGAAATTGGTTGAGGCCGGTTTAAATATAACAACTGGATGGGTACATGAATAGCAAGGGTTTACAGGGATATGAGCCAAATGGTGGCAAAATGGACTAAATTAATTTAGGATACCTGGTTGGCACAGATAAGTTGGGCCAAAGGATCTGTTTCCCTGCTATACAGCCCTATGATTCTATATCATGGTTCTGATGATCAAGATATAGAATCAGTTTGGGTAAAGTCAAGTCAAGAAGTCACTTGTGTGTGTAGTTTAAACGTCCCCTGGCAGTAAGCATGCTGTAGGGTTAGGTGAAATAATGGGAGTTTGTGGGAAAGATACGAGGAAAGCGTTGGGTGATCATAGTCAGATCAAATTTCACATTCAGTTTGAGAAAAGAAGAATCTAAGACCTTATAATAAAAACTTAAATAAAGGAAATTTTAAGCCTAAAGTAAACTGGCAAATTAGGTTAAGTGATAAATCAGTGGAACTGCAGTGACTGACATTTAAGATGATATTTCAAAATGCTAAACAAAAGATACTTTCAAGTGAGAAAGTGAGTCCTGAACAGAAGTGTGCTCCATTTGTGTCTAATTAAGTAAGTTAAAAATAGTATCAAATTGAAAGAGAAAGCACATATTTCAGCAGAGGAGAGTGGCAGGATATGAGAAAGGGTTAACTGGGAAGGAGAAATTAGAGAACTAGAGAAACGTAGCTAGAAATATAAAGATAGATAGTAGAAGTTTTAACAGATATTTAAACATGGTGAAGGGAGCCTTGGTCCTTGCAAAGTGAATAATCATGGAAATTAATAATAAAAAATAGTGAGGTGACAGACAAACTGAACAGATATTTAGAATTTGTCTACACTGTAGAGGATATAAATAACATCCTAGAAATAATTTTTGTATCAATGGCTGAAAGGAAAGAAGGAACCTGAAACAATTTCTGTCACCAGGGAAAAATAATTAGTAATATAAAACGAAATAATACTAGAAGTAAAAGCTGACGCTTCCCCAGGTTTTAATGGATTTGATCCTGTGATCTTAAAAAGAAGCTGGCTGCTGAGATAGCAGATCCATTAGTTTTAATTTTTCAAAATTCCCGAGATTGTGGAAAGATCCCAACAGATTGGAAAATGGTAAACATGACTATTCAACAACGGAAGGAAACAGAAAGCAGGAAACTACAGACAAGTTGGTTTAATTTCTGTTATAAGGAAAAATGCATTAAGATATTATTAAGGAGGTTACAGCAAGGAACTCAGAAAATCTTGGTCAAACTAGGCTTTTTGGTTTTATGAAAGGAAACCCATGTTTAACTGTGACACCAAAATTGGAAACTGTGAGAAGGAAAAGTAGAAATGTACGAGCTACTTGTTCGACCTCAGCTGTATTGTGTTTCTTGTGGGTGCCACAGTATAGGAAAGATATGAACGCATTAGAAAGAGCGAAGAAGCTTTTTACAAGAATACTCCCAGGAATGAAGTTAGACTGAAGTCGTTGGGACTATTCTCTGTGGAGAGAAGGTGCCTAGGAGGAGATTTGATAGAGGCATTCAAAATCATCAGTGGTCTGGATGATAGATAAGGAGAAACTGTTTCCATTTGTAAAAGGAACAAGAGTGAGGCAATGTAGATTTAAAATGATGTAAGAAAAAAACCTTAGTAGTTAGGGTATGAAATGCACCACCTGGAAATGTGGTGGAGGCAGGTTCAATTGAGGCACTGGTTGATTATTTGGAAAGAAATAGTGTGAAGGGGCAAGGAAAATGGCAGGAGATTGGCAATAGGTAATGAGTTTGAAGAGCTGGTTCAGGCATGATAGCCTCTTCCTACACCATAATAATTCTATGCTGTGTAATAATTCACTGGAGTTCCTTGAAGAAGTAATAAACAATGCAGTTGCACTTGGATTTCATTAGTTTGATTTCTAGAAGGCATTTGATAAAAGGTATCATGTCAAAAGGTTACTACACAAACTAAGCGTTGATGGCATTGTGGATAGCACATTAGCATTAATGGGAGGATTAGCTCACAGACAGGAAAAAGAATAGGCATAAAATGGATCATCAGATTGGCAAGACATAATCAGTGGGATGCTACAAGCATCAGTGCTAAAACCCACAAATCATTTCAAATTTATATCAATGATTTAACTGAAGGGGCCAAATGCACAATGAATCATCAGCAGGTTTAACAAAGATAGGTAGGAAAGTTAGAGGACATAGGGAATTTGAAATCGGATGCAGATTGGTGAAGTGACTGGTGTAAAAATGTTTAGATGGAGCAGAATGTGGGAAAAGCAAAATATTATGAAAACAGAGGAGGTTTGCAGAACTCTAGATACAAAGGGATCTAATTGTCCTTGTACATGAATCACAAAGAGTTGGTACACAGACACAGCGAGTGATTGGGAAGGCAAATGGAATATGAAAATAGTGCTGTTTTACTAGAGTTGCATACAGCATTAGTGAGACCTCATCTAAAGTTTTGGTCTCTTTATTTTAAACTAAAGCATAAACATTTTAGAAGCAATTCAGAGAAGATTCACTCAGCTGAAAACTGGACTGGGATATTGTTTTGGACAATTGGGGGTGGTGGCAATTTCGTATGTAGAAAGGTTAGATATATTGGATCAGTATCAATTGGAGTTTACTGGAGTGAGAAACACAAGAGAACTGGACAGGGTGGGTGCTCAAAAGGATGTTGCCCCTTGTGGGATAATCTAGAAAACATAGTTTAAAAAAGGAATCTGCCACTCAAGATGGGGAATGAGGACAAATGCTCACACTCAGAGAACTGAGTTTTTGGCAATCTCTTCTGCAGAGGGCAGAGATGGCAGAGTTATTTAATATTTTTCAAGGCAGAGGCAATTAATTTCTTGTCTGACAAAAGGTATTAGTGATAATGGGAAAGGTGGATTTGAGATCATTACCTGATCATAAGAACATACATTAGATAGTGACTGACCTAGTTGCTCCACCTTACTGATTACCCCAACAAGCTTTCAATCTCTTGCTTACCAAGAATCAAATCAACCTCTGCTTTAAACATATTCAAAGACTCTTTCTCAAAAGTAAAGGAAGCAAAGTTCCAAAGATCAAGTACCTTTCGATAAAAGAATTCTCTTTAATTTATATAGGTAAGTGTCATGTATGCCTTCTTAACTACTCTACAAACCTGCCCTGATGCCTTCAGGGATTGTTGGCAAGCACTGCAAGATCCCTCTTCCTAGTGATCTACCATTTATTGAGTACTCCCTTGCCTTGTTACTTTTTCCAAAGTGCATCACCTCACACTTATCAGGATTAAATTCTTTTTGCCAAGGAGCTGCTCATGTAACCAAAATTGTCTGTAACCTAAGACTTTCTTCCTCACTATTAGCTATCCAGCCAATCTTTGTATCATCTGCGAGCTTATTTATCATCTCTCCAACATTCTCATCTATGGTGTTTATGTATGTCATAGCACTGTTACAGTGCAGGTCTATCATGTCTGCACCAGCTCACCAAATGAACATTATGACTTAGTGTTATTCTCCCACTCTTCCAACAGAACCCCACACATTAAGTAATCATTGCGTACCCTCATGAATGGCTCAATTAAACCTAATTCCACTTCACTTCCAGACAGTGCATTCCATTCATTGTGTGAAAATGTTTTCTTTCTCACACTGCATTTGCTTCTTTTGCCAGTCACTTTGAACTGTGCCCCTTATTCTCAATTCTTTTACAAGGTGAAGCAGTTTCCCTCAGTCTACTCTGTCCAGAACTTTTCTGATTTTGAAAATCTCCTGACAGCCTTTACATCACTAAGGAAAACAGTCCCACACTGCTCTTTCCTAGTTGTCTTGGGGAAGGTGCTGGTGAGCTGTCCTCTTGAACCAATGTAGGCCACATGCTGTGACCCACAATCACTTAGGGAGGAAATTCCTCTGCCACCTACCTGCCCACTCCACTTGTCTATACCCTCTTCAAGCACTGTACTATTCTCCAAGTTTTGTATTGTCTACAAACTTTGAAACTGACCTCTACTGTCCAAGATCTAGATCATTCACACAGTTCCAAAAAAGCAAGGGTCCCAATTCCGACCACAAGGAGCTCCACTAAAAACTACCATTCTTCCCTCAGCCATCCTTGTATCCACGCTGTTACTGTCCCTTTTATTCCACATCCTATACATTTACTCACAAGTTTGTTGTATGACACTGTATCAATTTTTTTGCAAATTGAAGTACATCACAAATAACCCTTGCTGTTATCTCTTCAACTAAATCTAGATAGTTAGTCAGTCATTATTTTCCCTTAAGTAATCTATGCTGGCTCTCTTTAATTATCCCACATTTGTCCATGAGACTATTAGTTATATGGTTTCTCGAAGTTTCTAAAGGATTCCCCACTACCAAAGTTAAAATGACTGCTCTGTAATTACTGGGCTCAACCTTTTTTGAACAATGCAATGTTGCAATTCCTCGGTCCTACGGCACTATTCCAAGTCCAGTACCAATTGAAAAATTATGGCCACTGCCTTTGCAATTTCTACCTTCATGTCCTTTAATATTTTTGGATGCATCTCATCTGGTCCTTGTGCCATATCAACTCAAAATACTAACAGCTCACCCAGTATATCCCCCTTATCAATTCTCAACCAACCAATCTAGTGACCAAGGTTCCTCCTCTGGCCTGGGCAGCCTGTGCTTCCTTGATAAAAGTAGATCCAAAATATAAATTGAATACCTCAGGACAATCCTTCCCAGCCCCTCCCTATCCAAATATCTCTATCTTGCTACTCTCTACTCTTAACACTACCAATATCCCTGTCTATAATCAGATCTTTAAATCCCCCATTTCAAAACATTATTGAATTTTCTTGTTAAAAGAAAGACCTTTTGTTGCAGAAAGTTATTGCAGCTATTTCTCAGCATAAGGACCCTGTTAATTGAGTAATTTATGTTTCAAATAGCCTCCATACCAAGAATTGTAACTGCACCCTTGCTCCTTAAGTCTAGTCAAATCATTTCTTCCCTTGATCTTTCTATGGCATCCTCGTTCTTTAACCTCTCCCTAACCCAAACCACCACACCACCTCTATTTCTTCCTTTCCCGTCTGCCCCGAATCCTGTAATCAAGAATATTTAATACACAATCTTGCCCTTCCTTCAGCCAGATCTCTTAATGCCACTTCATAATTTAACATGGCAACCTGCACCTCTAACTCCCAATTTTATTTAATATGCTCTGTTCATTCACATTCATGCTGTCCTGATTTGGAACTTCTTAAAATTTCTCCCTTACTCTGACACTATCTATTAACATTAGAATAGAGAATAATAAGTTATTTGTCTCTGAGTATTTTCCTCATTCTGTTATTATTCTCTAATAGCATCTCTTAGTTCCCAAACTCTTGCACAGTTTGTTTAAAGCCTCCGAAGTCTATCAATTAATTGCATTTCTGAATGTGTTTATTTTCCTTTGTAAAAGATTTAGTTCCTTTCATATGTCCCCCAGTTCAATTTGCATCCCGGCTGTAGCGTTATCTGGCATGCACACTTGCTAGCTGGTTTCCAGACTTGAGGCTATTTGAAACATAAATTACCCAATAACAGGGTCCTAATGCTGGGAAATAGCTGCAATAACTTTCTGCAACAAAAGGTCTTTCTTTTAACAAGAAAATTCAATAATGTTTTGACATTCGTGGGGAAGTTGATAGTGAGCACTAGGTTTTGAGAGAATATCAGGGGAGCCATCCAATGTCCAACATTTTTTATGAATTCGCAACGCTCAGTGTATCTTCTTGCCTTACATTAGCTTTTATGTATTAATAACAGTGTGTACTGTGAACTGATTATTGGTTTTTCAGTCAGGTTTGGGCCTATCTTTATTTTAAAAGTATTTTAGATTTTTGGAGAAATGTATAGTAAGTGGTGATAAACAAACCTGATGATGTCCTACCATCTATTACAGTGCTTTACATTCTAAAAGGGTTCACAGACTTCTAAATGTAAAAATTATTAAAGGTTTTCAATATATCATTTTAATTGATTATTTTTCCATTTTTAAAATTGTGTTCTCCACACTTTAACTCTTGCCCTACCATTGTGTAATTAAGAAATTAGAAAAGTATTAAGACCCCACAGTACCAATGTAACTAACAATTTGCCAACATGAATAGCCAGGACCAACCTGTTCTTCATTCCAGGAATATCCTTCCCTTTTTTAAAAGGATATGGTCCAATATCAGTAACAATGGGAAAGGTAGTAATTTACTAATAAAACTATATGTTAACAAATTTGACAAAATGATGCAAACTGCTTATATAGTTTTGCAGTAAATTTGCTGTCAGGTAGGTTGTGATACTAATTGAAAAGGCAAATGGAATTTTGGCCTTCATTGCTCCATTTTTAAACTCCAATCCCCTGGCAATCTTGTTACAACTACAGGTCGTTTAAGAAGCTACACCTGGAGTACTGTGCATCGTTTTGGTCCCTGTATTTAAGAAAGGATATATTGGCATTGCAGGCAGTTCAAGAGAGAGTCGTCAAGCTGATTTCTGGGATGAAGGGATTGAATAATCAAGAACAGCTGAATAGGCTTTTATTCTTCTGCACTTCAGTGAATAAGGGATGATGTTATTGAAAGGGGTAGACAGGGTAGATTTTGCAAAGATATAAGCACTTGAGTGGCGACTTCAATTTAATGGACATAGTTACAGAACAAGAGAACAATCATTTATAAGAAATTTCTTCTCCCAGATGGTAGTAAATGCCTGGAATTCTCTTACCCAGAGAGTTGTGTAGGATCAATCACTACAAGTATTTAAAGAAGAGGTTGATAAAGTTTTGAAATAATGTGATGTTTGATGGCTATGAGGAACTATTACAAAATAGGAGTTGAGGCCTTGAGCAGATCAGCCAGGAAATACTTGAGGGGTCAAATGCCCTCCGCCTGCTTTTCTTAATGTGACTTTTTGACCTAGAGAGAGTGCAGCACTCCAGGCTGAGTCGCCAATCTTAGACCCTCCACCTCTGTCTCCAAGTTGCTGGCTGGAAAAAAACCTAAACCCAGCTCACCAAGCAAACCGTTTTCGACACTAACCGCCTGGAAGTTGTAACCACATCAACTGGTTTGAATATTTTAGTACTTGGATTACCCAAACTCATAATTATTAACTGATCATCTGTCCTGCATTCATTAATTTCCTGAGTGCTTAGATGGAGTAGCAAAGCAATTTCCCAGTTTCTTTAAGTTTTTAAAATAAATTCTATCTTTGATTTCATCTTAAAAAGATGTTTGCTGCAGGTTTATTTCAAACATTGGAATCCAAGAGTCAGGGTTTGGAGAGCATGCTTCAATCTACTTCAGGAAAGGAGAACAATAAAAAGAGAAAGGAACTCTTTGTCGCAGTCCTAATAGGAGAAAAAGCAATCAAAATTTAAAGTCAGCCTATTTTCCCTTTATCCATGATAGCAGAATATTGTTAACATAGTTGGGAATACATGTTTATGTTTACAGATTGCGTGAGAACTAAAAGATGTTGAACTGCGTGGACACTTTCTGAATTAAAAAGGGTTTTTTTTTCCCAAAGGTTTGAACGCAATCAGTGTGGTTTCCTGGAAATGAGTCAATAGTTTAATGTGGGCTGTGATCCATCAGCTGATTACAGAAAGTCAAAGGATTTCGGAAAAATATCCAAGCAAAATGTTTAAGGAAAGATGACATAGGGTTTATTGTCCTTAATTTAGACAGTTTGGACTATGGAGGTTGCTGCGCTGGTGGTTACCTACCAACCTCATCTGGACTTGTTTTTTTTTGGTTTCACCAATCGAGGCAGATGAAAGACGAGGTTAAAAAAATGTAAAGCAGCGGCATGGCTGCAAGATTCTCTTTAAGTCTCTTTGAATTACTTCGGAACCTTCTACACATCGGTGTTTTGATTACCTTGTAACTTGTGAAAAGCTGAACTGTGACCTTCATCCAAAGACTTGGATACTGCTTCATCCCCATTCATAAGACCATAACATGTAGAAGCTGGAGCAGACCATTCAGCCCATCGAATCTGCTCCACCCTTCAATGAGATCATGGCTGATTTGAAAATCCTTAACTTTACTGTCTTGCTTTTTCCCATAACCCTCAATTCCTTTACTGACCAAAACTCTGTTTAGATCTAAAAAGTGAAGACCTTGCTTGGAAGATCTTCCATCATTCTACAACTGTCAGCAATTTGATTTCAACAACGCGAAACCCAATGGACTATGAGAATTCATCAAACTATCCGTTATTTTTCTGACCATTAGCCAATACGGATGTTTTTCTTTTGTTCTTTCTAAAATATCATCTATGCAAAGTCTTTGTAATGGATTCAAAGGGAAAGTTCCAATTCTGGATTACAATTTAGATGCCTCTTACTATTGGTTGAATTGTGTTTTACAATAAACAGGTTAGTTTGAGTTCATTAAGGAATCCTGTTGAAAGTTTTTTTTTAATGTGGACAGCAGCAAAGGGAACCAATTGGTCATTTTGGTGATCTAAAACATTTACTTTAATGGAGTGACTGGAGGAGTAGTGGGGCTCGATTACAAACATATTCCTCCCATCCCATCGTTTGTAACAGTGTCTTTCATGTAAATTGCCAATCTCAAATGACCTCGTTGAATCCAGGTTTCCTCCCTGTGAGATTCAGACCCTGCCACTTTCCCATTGCCTGCAAAAGTGGGATCTATTGAAAGTTGGGACAAGGATGTCTGCATCCATGCCCTGCCTGCCTTTAAAAGGTCTCTGGAGATGACTTGTCTCCCGGAAAATCCAGTCCTAAGACTGGGAACAGCTGGCTTCACCTCGGGCAGATCAAAAGGTTTGCAGCCAAGACCGAAACCAATGGTTTCAATGTTTACCAAGTTTATTAACAAGGGTAAGAATTTTCTGACAGGAAATGAGAAGTTTCAGGTAATTTTCTGACTGCCCTTCATGAATAAATGGGAATTGAATATCAGCTTTGAGAATATGTCAGAGGGTTGCCAGCCAACACGCCATGAATTGGAAGGGGATAAGGTTTTATAGGGGGCACTCTTGCGGTAGGTGGTGGTGGTGCAGGGAGTGTAGGCCTCTCCTGCTCTAAAGTTGCCTTGTGGAGGACTCCTACACCACCTAGCTCCAAGAAGGAAAATAAATTAATTTAGCTTCAGCTTTCTGATCTTTCCCACGCTAAAAAAACCTTCCTTATTCAGACCCAAGTTTAAAGCCCAGTCAGGATTTGAGAATTCAGTTAAACGTTGATTGGTCTATGTGAGCAATCATTCATTATCCAAATACATTTGAATTCTGGACTCTTTCCAGCTTGTAAGTAATCTGGGAGCCTTTTTTTAAAAACAGCAGAGCAGGTAAAGTTGAGCCTCCCAATTCCCATAATTTACACGTTTATGTAACAATGGGAATGTTAATTCAATGGAACACTAATCAATGTCATATAAACAGGATAATCCACATCCCTAAAACCAGAGTTATCAGATTCAGTTAATGACTGCTTCTTGACCTGGAGCATTGAGGAGGTAACAAACAAAAATGATCATTTTGATATTTTTTTAAAAACAATCAGCAAATGTACAAGAAACAGAGGCTTTGGCACCCTAGGGAAACAGCGACCAACAAAAAATAACTTTAACACAACCCAAGAGTCAAAAGTACCCAAGACTAGGAACGTGGTAAATGAACTTAAAATGGCTATTTTAGCAAAAGGAGGGAAATCTTTCACAAATCAGTTAGGGAAGGTTATTCACAACAATTCAAAAGAAAGACAAAGGGAGACACTTTTAAAAAGACATAAGATGAACATGTAGAACAAATACAAATACATTCTCAAATCCAACAAACTTGAAAGCAGATGTTTAAAAAAAATAAATTAGAGGTGTAAGACAGAGAAAGATGGGTTTGTCAAAATCCTGGAGGGAGAAAGCAAAGGGTTTCAAAACTAATTAAAATAACAGAGGAATAAAGAGGCAACAAGTAAAAGGCATAGCAGCTCAGCTTAAGTATAATAAAACTAGTTTTCAAAGGCACAACAGCAAGAGGGCAGTCAGAGGAGAGATGGCAAACAAAGTACCAAATAGGCTTGAATATAAATATAAGAAAAAAGTAGTAAATGTTTTGAATAACTCTTTCTGCGTGTATTCACATGGGAAGATATGAGGGACATTGCCACTGAAAAAAGCTCTAGACTAGCTAAATTAACAAAAATAAATCATTCCCAGGAATAAACAATATCTATGCTAGTGTGCTGATAGAGATTAGGAAGAAGATTTATAAAACACTAATAATCAGGGAGAGGGGATCAATAGATAGTGGGGAGGCACTAATAGACTTACTTAGTGACCATCAGCGAACAGAATGACAAAACCAACGCAGATTACTTTGTATCCTTTAGACTTACTTCCTATTGCATGTAATGGAATTGATCCTCAAGATTAAATATGAAGATCATCTGTACAATTATAAGTTATTCATCTGCAGTCAACATAGATTCAGAAAGAAAGAAATTCAAATTCAGGAATCTATCCCATTTCTTTGAGAAAGTGGCAATCCAACTAGAGTGTAGACATCTTGGTACTTGGAAACTTTAACATCTAAATATCTCTTGATAAGGGCCCAAACAAAGAGATAATAATTAACTTCACAAGGTATGAGTATTTTAGATAAACCCTTATAATAGACAAAATAAAACTAGCTAATGGATAGGAGACAAACAGCAATTGTTAAAGGAATTAATGTATGAACTGGTAGGTTGAGAGTATTGAGAAAGGTGCCCTAGATTTTGGTGACTGTACTTGGCTTAAAACCATATTTTTCTGTCTACCCTCCAAATTTTCCTTCTTTTGATGGGTGGAGTACATCAAGACACCTTTCATACTGAACAAAAGGTATTTGAAAAGTGATCTAAACATTTTCATATCCAGCTCAGCTGCCCATGGCTTCATTATATCTCGATAAACTTGAAAAAAATGAGAGTTTCAGTTTCATAAATAAATTTTGTCTTTCCATACTTCATTATCACCCCCTTTATCAACTGTAAGAGACTCAGCAAGATAGTTCATAACCTTGATATTATGTTCAGTCTAAAGCTGAGCATTTGATCACATACCTGCATCATCGCCAAAACAATCAATTTACATCTCCGTAACATTGCCCAACTCAGCTCACCTTCTGCATAAATTATAATCAATGTCCTTGCTACCTCTTGATTCAACTATTCCAGTATACTCCTGGCCATTCTCCCATGCTTTAAGCTTTATAAAGTGAAGACCAACTAAATATTTGTTCTCTTGACTTAACCTGTACAAAGTCCCATTCACACATGCCTCCTACCTAAACTGGCTCTGAGTTAGCTTAACAAATTGATTCAAAATATTTATCCCCATGTTCAAATCACTCTTGCTCCTCCATTCCTACACCCCTCCATGACAACTGCACTCCAGGAACTCTGCACGTTCAAGAGCCCGAGTTGTGGAATTCCATCCACAAATATCTTTGGCTTTCTCCACTCCCACTCCCCCATTTAGGTGCTCTCTAAAATCCATTTCTTTACTCTAATATCTTCTGTGGTTCAGGGTCAAATTTTGTTTTATCATACATATGTGAATTATTACGAATAGTTTATTATGTTAAAGGCACTGTGTAAATCTTTTTGTAAATGGTAATACAATTTGTAGCAGATCATTTTCTTTATTGTTTTTCCCAAATGTCATTATTGGTTTTACTTTTAATTGAATTATATTTGCTTAGCCAACAGTTACTATTGTTTTTCAGGATACGTAATGCATTGTATGGCAAAATGTTGCAATATTGGGTTGCAGTGCTATATAAATGCAAATCATTCCTCCTCTCATTCTACCCTGGATCAACAATGACAAAAAAAACCCAGTAGTTCATGAACTTGGCAAGATTAAAGATTCCTAAGTTCACAGCTTTCATGAATTTTAAATTGCTTAGCTTCCTCTACAATCAAACAAACAGATGGTACTTTTAGTCCTGAATTCAAAATGGTTAATTTCAATAAATGAATGTTCATGATTGATGGGATATTGTTTAAGGTCATAGAATCACAGAGTCAGGAATGTACAACATGGAAACAGACCCTTTGGTCCAACCCGTCCATGCCGACCAGATATCCCGACACAATCTAGTCCCACCTGCCAGCACCCAGCCCATATCTCTCCAAACCTTTCCTATTCATATACCCCTTCAGATGTCTTTTAAATGTTGCAACTGTACTAGCCTCCATCACTTTCTCTGGTAGACCATTCCACAAATGCACCACCCCCTGTGTGAAAAAGTTGCCCCTTAGGTCTCTTTTATATCCTTCCCCTCTCACCCTGAACCTATGCCCTCTAGTTCTGGACTGTCCATCCCAGGAAAAAGACCTTGTCTATTTATCCTATCCATGCCCCTCATGATTTTATAAACCTCTATAAGGGCACCCCTAAACCTCCAACCCTCCGGGGAAAACAGCCCCAGCCTATTCAACCTCTCCCTATAGCTCAAATCCTCCAACCTTGGCAACATCCTTGTAAATCTTTTCTGAACCCTTTTAAGTTTCACGACATCCTTCTGATAGGAAGGAGACCAGAACTGCAAGCAATATTCCAAAAACAGCCACAACATGATCTCCCAACTCCTGTACCTAATACTCTGACCAATAAAGGAAAGCATACCAAACACCTTCTTCACTATCCTATCTACCTGCAACTCTACTTTCAAGGAGCTATGAACCTGCACTCCAAGGTCTCTTTGTTCAGCAACACTCCCTAGGACCTTACCATTAAGTGTATAAGTCCTGCTAAGATTCGCTTTCCCAAAATGCAGCACCTCCATTTGTCTAAATTAAAATCCATCTGTGACTCCTCAGCCCATTGGCCCATCTGATCAAGATCCTGTTGTAATCTGAGGTAACCTTCTTCGCTGTCCACTACACCTCCAATTTTGGTGTCATCTGCAAACTTACTAATTATGCTCACATCCAAATCATTTATATAAATAATGAAAAGTAGTGGACCTAGCACAGATCCTTGTGGCACTCCATTGGTCACAGACCTCCAGTCTGAAAAAACATCCCTTCATCACCACCCTCTGCCTTCTATCTTTGAACCAGTTCTGTATCCAAATGGTTGGTTCTCCCTGTATTCCATGAGATCTAACCATATTAATCAGTCTCCTATGGAGAACCTTATCAAACGCTTTACTGAAGTCCATATAGATCACGTCAATTGCTCTGCCCCCATCAATCTTCTGTTACTTCTTCAACAAACTCAATCATGTTTGTGAGACATGATTTCCCACATGCAAAGCCATGCTGACTATCCCTAATCAGTCCTTCCTTTCCAAATACATGTACATCCTGTCCCTCAGGATTCCCTCCAACAATCTGTCCACCACCGATGTCAGGCTCACTGGTCTATAGTTCCCTCGCTTGTCCTTACCACCTTTCTTAAACAGTGACACCATGTTAGCCAACCTTCTGACTATCGATGATACAAATATCTCAGCAAGAGGCCCAACCATCACTTCCCTAGCTCCCCACAGAGTTCTAGGGTACACCTGATTAGGTCCTGGGGATTTATCTACTTTTATGTATTTCAAGACATGCAGCACTTCCTCTTCTGTAATATGGACATTTTTCAAGATGTCACCATCTAATTCCCTACATTCTATAACTTACATGTCCTTTTCCACAGTAAACACTGATGCAAAATACTCATTTAGTATCTCCCCCCATCTCCTGCAGTTCCACACAAAGGCCACCTCACGATCTTTGAGGGCCCTATTCTTTCTCTAGTTACCCTTTTGTACTTAATGTATTTGTAAAAACCCTTTGAATTCTCTTTAACCCAATTTGCCAAAGCTATCTCATGCCCCTTTTTGGGCTCCTGATTTCCCTCTTAAGTATACTCCTACTTCCTTTATACTCCTCTAAGGATTCACTCGATCTATCCTGTCTATGCCTGACATATGCTTCTTTCTCTTTCTTAACCAAAGTTGTTTGGATATTCACAAATCTGACTTTCCCACTGATCAGATCACATGAACTATATCAAAGTTCGATTCACTGAATATGTTTCATTTATCTTTTGTATCTGCCATCTCTGTCTGCTGTATATTTGAAACATTACTTCAAGAATATCTAACTGCCGTGGGTGGAGTATAAAGAGGTAAATGAGGTGGAAAACCCAGATCTCCGACTATGTGTCTGACTGATCATCTTCTGTTTAGTAACTGATTTTAAAAAATCATTGGTGTATGTAAAAACGAGTGAGTGACTTTCTTCATCTGATTTTTAAAATTTCATTCACAGGTTGAGGGTGTCACTGGCTCGGCCAGCATTTATTACCCAAAGGGTGAACCACATTGCTGTGGATCTGGAGTCACATGTAGGCCAGATCAGGTAAGGATGGCATTTTCCTTCCCTAAAGGACATTAGTGAACCCCTGGATTAACAGTGCAGCAATAATACCACTACGCCATTGTCTACCCCTAGGTTTTCTCTTTTCACTGTCCAAGTTTCGTGCTCAAGCAACAATGATTACGATCTACCCACAGGGTTTTATAAGAATCAAATTGATTACAGAAACTTTATCTATTAACTGTAATAAACTGTGTGTGTATGTATGTGGTACTGAATTGAATATAGCATATACGTGGCACAATCTGTCGGTTTTGGTAGGATTTTGTGGTCAGCTAAAAGTAATAGCGCTTGCTAATGCTCCCAAAGGAAACTGCCCTGGTGACCTTTGTGGTGTGGCTTTCTTTCCTAGTGACAGATTGAATCCATCTCCAGGCAATGGCGATCTCCAGGTGTACAACAACAGCGCTGTCAGCAAGCAATGTCAATAACCAATCACATTGAAGTATTCTGAAATCAGGAAGTTAAAAACACCCAATACCTTCAATCCTAACTTGAAATATTTTAGACAAAGCAATAAGTTATTGTGATTTGATAAAAAAAGGAAAGAATCTAAAGAATTGATAAAGACCTTGAAGATACAAATACACACCCACAGCTAGTAAGCTAGCTGTGTAAGTAAGCTTGCTGTGTGTCAGGATGCCCAAGACTGTAGGGAGGCTGTGGAGAAGGTAGCACTGACAGGGACTACTTGCGGACACAGAGATGGGCTCAAGTGCGTATACTTCAACGCAAGGAGTATCAGAAATAAGGTGGGTGAACTTAAGGCATGGATCGGTACCTGGGACTACGATGTTGTGGCCATCACAGAAACGTGGATAGATGAGGGACAGGAATAGCTATTGGAGGTTCCTGGTTACAGATGTTTCAGTAAGATTAGGGAGGGTGGTAAAAAAGGAGGGGGGGGGGGGGGTGGCATTGCTAATTAGAAATGGTATAACGGCTGCAGAAAGGAAGTTTCAGGGGGATCTGCCTCTGGAGGTAGTATGGGCTGAAGTCAGAAATAGGAAAGGTGCAGTCACCTTGTTGGGTATTTAGTATAGGCCCCCCAATAGCAGCAGAGATGTGGAGAAACAGATTGGGAAACAGATTTTGGAAAGGTGCAGAAGCCACAGGGTCGTAGTCATGGGCGACTTCAACTTCCCAAATATTGATTGGAAGCTCTTTAGATCAAGTAGATTGGATGGGGCGGTGTTTGTGCAGTGTGTCCAGGAAGCTTTTCTAACTCAGTATGTAGATTGTCCAACCAGAGGGGAGGCCATATTGGATTTGGTACTCGGTAATGAACCGGGACAAGTGGTGGGCTTGTTAGTGGGTGAACATTTTGGTGATGGTGACCACAATTCTGTGACTTTCACCTTGGTTATGGAGAGAGATAGGTGTGCACAACAAGGTAGATTTTACAATTGGGGGAAGGGAAATTACGATGCTGTAAGACAGGATTTGAGGAGCATACGTTGGGAGCATAGGCTGTCAGGGAAGGATGTGGTGGAAATGTGGAACTTTTTCAAGGAGCAGATACGACATGTCCTTGATATGTATGTACCTATCAGGCAGGAAAGAAATGGTTGTGTGAGGGAGCCTTGGTTGACGAGGGAGGTTGAATGTCTAGTAAAGAGGAAGAAGGAGGCTTACATAAGGTTGAGGAAACAGGGTTCAGACAGAGCAGTGGAGGGATACAGGATAGCCAGAAGGGACCTGAAGAAAGGGATTAGGAGAGCTAAGAGAGGGCATGAAAAATCCTTGGCGGATAGGATCAAGGATAACCCCAAGGCATTTTATGCGTATGTGAGAAACCTGAGAATGACGAGAAAGAGGGTAGGTCTGATCAAGGACAGTAGTGGGAGACTGTGTATTGAGTCGGAAGAGATAGGAGGGGTCTTGAACAAGTACTTCTCTTCAGTATTTACGAACGAGAGGGACCGTATTGTTGAAGAGGAGAGTGTGAAACGGACTGGTAAGCTAGAAGAGATATTTGTTAGGAAGGAAGATGTGTTGGACATTTTGAACAACTTGAGGATAGACAAGTCCCCTGGGCCCGACGGGATATATCCTAGGATTATGTGGGAAGCAAGAGAGGAAATTGCAGTACTGTTGGCAATGATCTTCTCGTCTTCACTGGCAACGGGGGTGGTACCAGGGGACTGGAGAGTAGCGAATGTTGTGCCCCTGTTCAAAAAAGGGAATAGGGATAACCCCAGGAATTACAGGCCAGTTAGTCTTACTTCTGTGGTAGGCAAAGTAATGGAAAGGGTACTGAGGGATAGGATTTACGAGTATCTGGAAAGACACTGCTTGATTAGGGACAGCCAGCACGGATTTGTGAAGGGTAGGTCTTGCCTTACAAGTCTTATTGAATTCTTCGAGGAGGTGACCAAGCATGTGGATGAGGGTAGAGCAGTGGATGTAGTGTACATGGAATTTAGTAAGGCATTTGATAAGGTTCCCCATGGTAGGCTTATGTGGAAAGTCAGGAGGCATGGGATAGAGGGAAATTTGGCCAATTGGATAGAAAACTGGCTAACCGGTCGAAGTCAGAGAGTGGTGGTAGATGGTAAATATTCAGCCTGGAGCCCGGTTACAAGTGGAGTTCCGCAGGGATCAGTTCTGGGTCCTCTGCTGTTTGTAATTTTTATTAATGACTTAGATGAGGGAGTCGAAGGGTGGGTCAGTAAATTTGCAGATGATACGAAGATAGGTGGAGTTGTGGACAGTGAGGAGGGCTGTTGTCGGCTGCAGAGGGACTTAGATATGATGCAGAGCTGGGCTGAGGAGTGGCAGATGGAGTTCAACCCTGCCAAGTGTGAGGTTGTCCATTTTGGAAGAACAAATAAGAATGTGGAATACAGGGTTAATGGTAGGGTTCTTAGTCAGGTGGAGGAACAGAGGGATCTTGGGGTCTATGTACATAGATCTTTGAAAGTTGCCACTCAGGTGGATAGAGTTTGTAAGGAGGCCTATGGAGTATTATCGTTCATTAGCAGAGGGATTGAATTCAAGAGTCGTGAAGTGATGTTGCAGCTGTACAGGACTTTGGTTAGGCCACAGTTGGAGTACTGTGTGCAGTTCTGGTCGCCTCACTTTAGGAAAGATGTGGAAGCTTTGGAGAGGGTGCAGAGAAGATTTACCAGGATGTTGCCTGGAATGGAGAATAGGTCGTACGAGGATAGGTTGAGAGTTCTCGGCCTTTTCTCGTTGGAACGGCGAAGGATGAGGGGTGACTTGATAGAGGTTTATAAGATGATCAGAGGAATAGATAGAGTAGACAGTCAGAAACTTTTTCCCCGGGTACAACAGAGTGTTATAAGGGGACATAAATTTAAGGTGAAGGGTGGAAGGTATAGGGGAGATGTCAGGGGTGGGTTCTTTACCCAGAGAGTGGTGGGGGCATGGAATGCGCTGCCCATGGGAGTGGTAGAGTCAGAATCATTGGCGACCTTTAAGCGGCATTTGGATAGGCACATGGATGGGTGCTTAATCTAGGTTAGAAGTTCGGCACAACATCGTGGGCCGAAGGGCCTGTTCTGTGCTGTATTGTTCTATGTTCTATGTTCTATGTTCTATGATTCACAATACCTGAAGCAAAACTCCAGTAAATCAAAGACCCGCCTTGAGAAAGGGAAATTACTAATTTTTTAAAATCCTTTTTGCTTGAGGGCTTACTTTTCTAGTTGATTTACTTCCCTTACATTCAGGTAATTCAAAAAATAAATTTTGACACCTTAATTACATAATATTATAGCAGAACATGGGGGATGGACAATAACTTTTCATGAATAATTACATTCAAATGAAAAGATCAAGAATTCTGATTATGAATGAAACTCTCAACATTCTACAGAATTCCAAAGAACTGAATATATTGCAGATAATGCAGTTTACCTCATTGTTGTGGAATTATAATCTGTTTTCAGTCTCACTTACTTTGTATGACACTTAGCCCAAAAAGATGACAGTCTTTCAGCCGTAGAAGGTCACAGACTTGAACGAATAATTCTTGGCACAAGGCTTTAACCTACAAAATGGAAACATTATGATATTTTGACAATATTTAGTAAAAGCAGACATTGAGAGATTGAAACTCTGAGACATAGCAAGCAATATCTTACCCATTTTTTTTAAAGACAAAAACTATTAAAATGAAACCATTTCAATGGATTGACTACATGCTGTAATCGTGAGCCCATTTTCACAGCTGCAATAATATTCTCTGCTCCAAGGAGAATATGTGTGGAAATTATGCCAGGTTTCATAGTTATTTAGTTCACAGATTGAGCTAAATTATATATCTTAAACAATTTAGACTGTCGAAAATATGCATTAACTCTATTCTAAATATTGGCACACTTAAGATTAAAGCACGTTTATGAACAAAATATTTGGCGTAAGAGAAAAAGTAGAACCTTTAGCTGCTTGCAGTATTTGTCAAAATGTTAAGACTAGTTCGGCATGTCTTTATTCTTCAACAAAATGTCTGCTTGAGGTAAGCACAAGGATGCACCTATTGGGGGGGCGGGGGGAGCGGTGTATGCAAAAAAAAAGAATGCATTCGTACTCACAAATGGAACTATTTTTGCATCCTTGCTTGTGGTATGAATTGTCCTCCCTTTCATGTTTGGGTCAAAGACAAATAATTGAAATGGTAAGGAAGTCTCATTCAAACAAGATGATCTAGCAGTTTCCTCCCTGTACACTGGAGTAATAGACAGATGCAGCATATGGAATGAAACAAGACATACTGAGAGTTTTGGATCATTACTTTAAAAATAAAGGGAAATTTCACAGCTAAATGGACTTGTGTCCTCAAGTGAATTGTATCTCATTTGTAAAACAAAGAAAACTGTGCACTTACACAGTGCTGTGCAAAGATCAGGCTAGCTCCTGATTCCTCTCATCACAGAAAGCAAAAGAAATACAAAAGCTAAGGAACCTAAAGTGCCTGTCCGTCTCCACTTCAGAGATACTGCCTTTCCTGTGAACCCTCTGATTAGCTTCTTAGCCCCATAACATAAGAGTAAGGAAACTGATAATGAGTAAAACTCTAATGTTGTGCTTGTCTGAGATCCGAAACATTTCACACGCATTTTCAGTCAAGTTTCTTTCAGTAAGTATTCTGGGAACTGAACAGGAGGAGGAATAATGAGAACAGTCGTTCAGTTGAATGTTGTAATGAGGCGGCAGTAACATTCCAATTTGTGCAAGATTACTTATTTCAGGAATAAAAGTCTTTCTTTGCAAAGATCCTTTCAGCATTCTTGCTATGCCGTTAATACTATAGTTGTTTACAGCACAGGAGGCCAATCAACCTATTGTGTTATTTCTGATTTTTTGTTAGAGCAATCTATAACTGATCCCACTCTTCTGGTCTCTTGCCATAATCCTGTAACTTCATCTCTTCAAACATACATTCTAATCTGCTGAAACTAAAACAATAACTCATTATTGGGTAGTTTGAAAGTGAACAATGAACAAAGCTGCTGAAAAGCTTTGAACAACAACAGCAAATTGTTTGGATACAACAATCAAGCATAAAATGTGTTTGCAACAGCTCACAGAAGGCTTACATCAGCACCTGATGGTGTCACATATTTGATTAAGATTGAAATTACTTTTTAGCTCTCTATCTCAACAAGTCATCCAATGTGTTTTAAGACTTGCACCTTGAAGTCTTCACACAGTAAGCTTTTGACTTCAGCGATGGATACAACAAATAGAAGGCTACTGCTTCTGAGAGTTGGAGCATTGTGTACAACTCTGAGCACCACTCTAGGATAGGGACATGAACTCATTAGATAGTTCAGGAGAGGTTTATGAAAACAGCTCCAGAAAGGAGAGATTTTAATTATGAGGATAAAATGCAGAGGTTAGAACTGTACTCCATGGAGAGAATGCAGCCAAGGAGATCTGACGGAAGCTTTCAAAATTGAGAGGAAGCTGGATAGAATACATCAGAAGAAACTGTTGCTGCTCATAAAAAGGATCAAAAAACCAAGGAGTAAGAATTGAAAGTAATTTGCAAAAGTGAGATGAGAGGGAAAAAAAACATTTTCATGCAAGTGATTTGGATTTGAAATGCACTGCCTCAATAGAGGCAGGTTTAGTTCAGGCATTTTAAATGACATTGTTTCTATTTTTAAAATCTCATCCAATGTGCAAGAGGGGAAAAACCAAAGAATGCCACTAAGTCACGATACTCATTTGGAGAGCTGGAACAGACACAATGGAGTGAAGGGCCTTCATCTGCACCATAATACATCCATGATTCTGTGAGAGATAGAAAGGAGAATAATTTGAAGATCTAGTTTCTTCACTGGCATTTCTTTTCTTTGCTATGGTGTGGCCAAGAATCAGATCAGAAGATAAATAGAAAAGGGGTTGCCCGCAAACAATGCTTGCTTGGCAATGATGGGTGTATATTAAAAAGAAACACATTAAAGTGGGTTTTATAATATATTTTCTCTTCAAAACAACAAGTTAAAAGACAGTCACACCTTACTGCTTCGTCATTATAAACAAATAGTTGGGGTTTAGAATTCACTATGTTAACCACCCTTAGCGCTGTCACATTAAGGATATTAAAATAGCAGATATGCAAGGAGTGATTTTCTGCAGTTTTAATTTCAAAGTATTTTAATAATAAAATGTAATCATGCATCAGGTCATAATTTTTATTTTATGATTTTTTATTTTGATGACAGGCTAAATTAGAAAAGGCAAGACTGGGATGCCCAAATGAGAGTTACACCACATGGATATAATATTATTCATTTTTAATGTTGAAGAAACCATTTCAAGTGCATTTAAAGGAATTAGAATAGAAAGATAAATGGGAAAAACTTACATTCACAATAATGTTGAGAGCTTCATCATTTGGAAGGAAGACACAAACACTCCGGCGGTCCTGCATCACTTTGTTGTTCTGAAAGGTGAACTTGCTCATCACGCCAAGTAGGCTGTAAGAGGTTTCTCCCAGGTACCCCAGGGTTCTTTCAAATTACAAGTCAGAGCATTAGGCTGTAGTGTGCTACAGCAACATGCAAATCCTCTTCATCACGCACTTGCAAGAGATAGGACAGCTCTGGATGTGTCATAACACTCACTGCAGCTGGACAGGAAAGAAAAGTAAGACGTTATAGTTATATGAAGAAGCCAGTCAAACTCTACACTGTAATTAGAATATTTCTTGGGCAAGCTCAGACACAACTGGTGACTTAAATGCAAAGGTGAGTTAGCTAATTGTTATTGACTGTTGAGGTTTGAAGGCACACATTCATCCTTCTAAGACTAGTCAAAAAACTCTACAGCATGTAGAAACATCAATTTCACTCTTAATACTCAAAGATGAATTTCTGTTGATTTAGTAAAACATGTCTTAGGTTTCTAAAACTTACTGTTGTGGGGGGGGGGGGATATCTTAGAGAATGCTTCTGCATACATTAGCTTTCTATGCCAAAAGATCCTTACGTAAAAGGTAGTGACTTGAATCAAATGAATTGATTTCCCTTGAGGGGAAGTGTCTTCACAAAACATCACAGATGCCTTTAGACAGCTGCATTCAAAGAGTAAACATCCTTTAAAAAGAATTTGTCAGTCATCATGTTCAGCATTTAAAAAGGCACAGACCTGAAGATCTGGCCACTAGTGTTTGAAAGGGATTTAGGATTGGGGAGAGGCAGGTTTTATTAAAATAAGACAGGTACTGACTAAATGTAGGCCAGAAACAGATATTTCTGGGTGAATCTACAGGAGAGCATTGGGAGGATGTTCAAAATGGGATTGGCAAGAGTGCGGGTGCAACATGTTCTCTTTTGGGTGAAATGTAGGAGCAACTAGCCCAGAGAACTCTGGACTTTGCGGAACATTCAGGGCTGGAGATGAATGAAAAGAGAGGCTTTTAATAGGTACAACGTGAGCAAATCAATAGAAGCGTGAATATAGAATGTGCGGAGGGGATCTTAAAAAATTGATCAGGAAAGCGTAGAGTGGGTATGAAAAATACTGGCAGGTAAGATTTGATAAAATCCCAATATACTAAATAAGTACATCAAAGGGAAGGGCAGGATAGAGTAGGGTCAATAGGGACCATGAGGATAATCTGTGTATGGAAGCTAGAGGACATTAGTAAACAAGTACAGGTAGAAGATCCTTTATCTTAACATCTAAAAACTGAAAAGCTCTGAAATCCAAAAGTGTTTTGTGAAATTTTTTCTCATTAACAAGATTGGAGAGCAAACAGTTAACCCAAGTCCACACCCATTCGATGCATGTCACTTAGATGCGACATGGATGGGGATGGTGCAAGGTCAAGCACCAACAGGCCTGGGGTTTCTCTGTGAACGCCCCCAAGTCAACACCCACTCGATGCGCGTCACTCAGATGCGACATGGGGGGGTGTGGCCAAGCATGTTTTTACTTTAGAAGTCTGCTCCTTCAGTAAGATTTGTAAAAATTTCACTATTAAACTGTCACTATTCTGAAAACTGAAAAATTCCAAATTCTGAAAAACATCTGGTAGCGAGCATTTTAGATAAAGGATCTTCTAACTGTACTTCATATCTGTCTTCACTCTGGAGAAGGAGGATGTAGGTACGAGGTTCAGTAAGAGTGACTGAGAGTGAGTATCTTGAGCAGTTTGATACAGGAAATGAGGAAGTTTCGAAGACTTAAAAATGGACAAACTCCCTGGTCTGGATGGGTTGTATCCCAGGCTGCCGTAGAGCAAGTTACAGTGACTTTGACGGAAATTTTTAAGTCTTCACTGGCCACAGGGGCGGTAGAGGCCGGATGACAGCTAGAGTGGTTCCACTTTTCAAGAACAGTGGTACAGTTAAATAGAGACCAGTGGTCAATGGTAGGGAAATCATTTGAGAAAATTCAAAAGAAGAGAATTAATCTCCACTTTGAAAAGCAAGATTTGATCAGGGGCAGTCAGCAAGGCTTTGTCAGAGACAGATCATGCCTAATAAATTTATTTGAATATTTAAAGGTGGTGACCAGGTCTGTAGATGAGGGTAGGGCAATTGATGTAGTTCATACGAATTTCAGCAAAGCCTTTGGCAAGGTCCCATATGGGAGACTGATGAAGTACTAAAAGCACATGGGATCAAGGGTAACTTGACAAGTTGGATCCAAAATTGACTTTGCGGTAGGATGCTGTGGAGGTGCCAGTGTTGGACTGGGGTGGACAAAGTTAAAAACCACATAACACCAGGTCATATCAGGTTGCTGATGAAGAGTAGTGCTCTGAAAGCTTGTTCTTTCAAATAAACCTGTTGGACTGTAACCTGGTGTTGTGTGATTTTTAACTTAGTGGTAGGAGACAAAGGGCGGTGGTAGTTGGTTTTGTGTGTGTGAGGCGGTGTCCACTAGCATACCACAGGGATCAGTCCTGGGTCTCTTATTGTTTGTGATATCCATTAATGATACAGAAGAAAATGTGGTGGTGGCCATTGGGTATTGGTGATGATAAGTACGTTTGCGGATGACACAAAAATTGGCTGGATGGTTAACTGTGGAAGAAGGTGTTAGGCTACAAGAATATATAAACAGATTGGTCAGATGAACAGATCAGTGGCAGATGAAATTTAACCCTGATAAATGTACGATGGTGCACTTTGGAAGAAATAACAAGATAAGAGAGCACTCAATGAATGGCATGGTATTAAGAATCTCAGAGGAACAGGGACATGTTGGGATGCTTGCCCACGTATCATTAAAGGCACCAGGTCAGGTTTATAGGGTAGCTCAGAAAGCATACTGGGTAGTTGCCCTGGTCAGTCATGGCATAGATTATAAAAGTAAGGAGATTATGTTGGAGCTGTTCAGGACTTTATTTAGACTACAGCTGGAGCATTGTGTACAATTCTGACCAGCACATTATAGGAAGGATGTGATTGGATAAGCTAAGGTAGTTTTGAACAGAGACTGAGTGAGGAACTAACGGTGGTACACAAGATTATGAGGGGCATTAGCAGGATGAATAGAAAGTAGCTCTTTATCTTTATCTTTGTTGAAGGGTCAATAAAGAACACAATTTTAAGAGGTGAAGGGTAGAAGGTTTAAAAGGGAATTGGAGGAAAGATTTTCACCCAAAAGGGTGGTGTGAATCTGGAATGCACAGACTGGGAGGATAGCTAAGGTGGGAAACCTCATAACCTTTAATAAGTACTTGGGTGAATACTTGAAATGTCAGAATGCTCAATGCAGTACACCAAGTGCTGGAAGGTAAGCCCTACCGATTTACAGTAGGTTTTTGTCAGATCAGACTCAATTGGCCAAAGGGCCTCTTCTGTACTGGATGATTTTACAATCTGTTTTTGTCAGTTTTACAAAAGTTAAGATATAGTTACCCAAACATCAGAAAGCAAAACTCTATCACAGCTTCTACCAAAACAACAAACCAAACAATTGTTAGCACTTATTTCAGTGGGATTCAGCAAGGCTTTAAAAATTCCTGAAATAAGATTCTTCTAACCTGCTAATCTGATCATAAGACTGACAATTATGTAATTTTAACAACTTCTCAAAATATATCAATAATGGTTATGAATCATAAAGTTAGAGATAACTAAGCAACAGTTTGTTATAGTCTTCATATTCCTTTTAAAATGTCTCATGATGATGTTGTGGGAAACTATTGGGAAGCTATCCACTGATAGCACAAGAGGAAACATTAAGTACATTAATTTATCATGTTAAAGCAATTGACTTTACTGAATCTGAAAATTTTTTTGTAGGCTGAAGGAAATAGTGATTTTTCACAAAATTCATAATGCTCGCAATTTGCAATAACATATGATGGTCAAACTGTTCTTTCATTTCTAATTATCATTTTCAAAAGGTGACCATCTGTGTATTTATTTTAGCATGCAAAATCTCGACTGACTCACAATGTAACTGACTCACAGTGCAGCATTATTCCATACACTGCAATTTCATTTCATGATCTAAGTTAGGAAAGACAACAACTGATGATAGGACTGGCTCAACCACTTCCAACTAGTTCAGGTGGAAACTGCAAATTGGGAAATCATTGCTTTATGCAGAGATTTCACTGCCGTAATATTTCAGTTAAATCTCACATCTATTTAATCTTTCACTTAGTTTCATGATTTTGACCATTTCAGCAGCATTTTCAGCTGAGTACAACATGTGTAAATATGCTCAGAGCAGCACTAGCAATTGCCTACCCTATGACAATGAGGTTTTGGCTTGCAAACTATAGCATATTCTGTGCCTCCTAGAATGGCTGAGAATCTTCCAGATTGGCCTTGATCTCACAGAAACCAAGCAATACATTCCAGGAGCAGGTTCAGCTCCCAGCAATGGTAGCTATGACTAGCTACCAGGTACCACCTGACTTTCCAGTCAACCAATTCCTGATGGGGTTCAGGTATCATCTGAGCTTCCCTATGTCAGGAACTGCTCCGCTGCCAATGGAAGAGCCCAAGTTGGAGTCAGTGGATATGACTTTATGGAAATATCAAAAATAGCCGACAGATGACAGGATCAGTGCTCTACCATAAATAAAAATAAAATATATTGAGAAAGCTCAGCAGGTCTGGCAGTATTAAGGAATTCAGGCACTGAGAAAGGGTCACTCAACCTGAAACATCTCTCTCCACAGATGCTGCCAGATCTGCTGAGATTTTCCAGCAATTTCTGTTTTTGTTTCGGATTTACAGCATTTACAGTTCCTACGGTTTTTATTCAGTGCTCCACCAGTTGAGGCAATATTTAGTCAGGCTGCAGAGCTGGAGGAAAGAGTGCTGACAATGAGTCAAATCTAGGCTCAGTTGAGACTGGTTGGTTGCTGGCAAAATGATTAATTAGTGTTATTAAATGCTATAATTACTCTTGGATTTAACCAGTTGGAATATGGTGCATTGTGGATTTCCACACCCCAAGAACAACTGACAGGAGAAGGAATTATTCAGACACAGTTGTGGAATTCCATAAATTCAGGTTCAACCAATCATTCAACTCAACCAGTTTGTGCTAGATATGTTCCCCCCTCTACCTTAACTCAAGCTTAACCTTTCCACATGTTTCCTAGCCTATTTTTCTCTAGATTCACCCACTTATGTCACAAAGCCAGATTTCCCTAGCATCACTTCTGTCTGATCTCCTGGAATATGTTGAGAGTTAACACTCCTGGTTGTGCTGCCCATTCAGTTACCTTATGAGAGAACATGAAAATAACAAAAATAGGAATTTTAAAAGTGTCCAGAAAAGTAGACAGGCTCCTTCTGAGTCCACAAAAAAACCCAACATTTTCAAAGACCCTCTGAATTGCCTTCCCACACCCAGACCTGACACCTAGCTCCCCAAAGCTTGGACAGTCTTCCACACTCACCAATCAACAAGCTCAAGCAAACAGCCACAATTGCTCAGAGCTCTATCATGACATTTATTATTTATGGCCCAGGTCTCAGGCTGGTACAAACCATTCCCAGTTACAGCATTTAAGCACAAATCAAAATTCTCAGCACAGTTGATGCTTATAGATTTAAACAGTTGTTCGGTCTTTTCTGAGGTTCAGAGCAAGTATTTTTAGTATCTAGAAGGGTCACTGGACCCAAACTGTTGACTCTGCTTTCTTTCCAAAAGTGCTGTCAGACTTGCTGAGTTTCTCCAGCTATTTCTGTTTTTGTGTTATCATTTCATTGATGAATATCCTAAATCTGAATACTGAGATCAGTTAGTGTTAGCAGCTCAAGACAGAAGGCAATTCACAAGCATAGTCACATTATTTGGCAAGCATTTGGTATTTATTTGGTAAAACCTCTACAAAAGCTATGCCTTTCAATTTATTTGCTCAACTGTCCACAATGTCCACCTATTTACTTGCATGGGCAGAAGATTTCATTACCTGTACTTTAATTGGAAAGGCTTGGGCAATTTTCCCTTATGAATTTCCTTTATTGATGTTGTTACTACAAGTAACAACATCAATAAAGTAAGTAAAATTGCCATAGTCTCAAAAGACAATAGGACTGCTCTCTCATTAGAGAGAGATGATGGTGCTGAGTTTAAGCAGAGGGTCACAGCGTCATGGGCAAAGGGCAAGTTGAGAAGGTGGGGCCTTCTTTGTGACGTCAGCCAGTGCAGGAATTAAACATGGGCTACTGGCAACAATCTGCATCAAAATCAGCCTTTCAACAGCTGAGCTAACCAACATCCACAAATCAATAACTTGTTCATAAAGGACACATTTACAATTGTACTAAGCTGTACACAGGAACTCCTCACATCCTACATGCTTTTTGTTTCCCACAACATCTTAATGCAGTGTCTCTCACCTTCAATATATTCAACAATTAGTGCTGGACAGGTAGCCAGAAACATAGCAAGAAGTTGATTTTGAAGATGATTTTGGAAAGGAGAGTGAATAAAAGGTAGAAAATTTAAAAAGTAGGATGAGAGATCTAGTACGTAAATGAGTGGTGGCTAATTGAAAGACTGAAACACAATGATGTTAAAAATATGTTCATTATATTATGCTGTGCAGTGACTATGAATACCCTCTGCAAGCATTCACTTACATTGATATCCCATTTGGCCACATGCAATGAACTTTGGCTGTGAACTTCTGCTTTCATTTTAAGACATGACTTAGTATTCATGACTCACTGAAGAGTGTACTTTAAAATCAAGCCCTACTGTTCGAGTCACTACAAATGTGAAAATTTGAATAATGCACTAAATTGTCCAACCCTAGTCTAATTTGCGTTAATAATATGCACACCAGATTTGTGCACTTAATAACTGTTCATTGCAAATGAATTGTCTTTATCCTAAGGCAAAAGATATTACTAACTTATAACCATCACTTAAACTACCTCTTCTTAAATACCCCCGCTCTCAAGCAGGCAAATACACAAAGACAACACGACATGGATAAAGGGTTTAAAGAGAGAAAACAAAATCAAGGTAACAATTCAATAGCACCAGTCTGGGCAACAGAATTCAATGAGTGGTTTTCTTTCACATCATTTCAATTGTTTAACATCGTCACAGGGTTGTCTCACACTAATCTTCAGTCTTTCATTTTTGGCTGAGAAGGTATCCTTTCAACGTCTCTAAGGCATTTTATTCCTCCTTCAGCAGATGATTTGCAGAAAGAGCAATTTAGAAAGAAAGCTTAGATACATATAACACATATCATATACAATATATATATAAAATATACATAGAGAGACAAAAAGATAGAAGTTTCTGCTGCACTGTCCCCACACATGCCATAGATACGATCAAGAGTCAAAGTTGTCAGATAGTTGTCCCTTAGGTCAGAACCTATCAACTCCATTCTGTCTGCTTTCACTCACTATTCCAGGAAAAGACATGATTGCATACAACAGATAGACAGGGTAGTGAAGAAAGTATTTGATAGACTTGCCTTTATTGGTCAGTGTACTGGGTATAGGAGTTGGGATGTCATCTTGCAGCTGTACAGGACGTTGGTTGGAGCACTTTTGGAATACAATGTTCAATTCTGGTCTCCCTCATATATGAGAGACAATGTTAAACTTGAAAGAGTTCAGAAAAGATTTACAAGGATGTTGCCAGGGTTGGAGGATTTGAGCTATAGGGAGAGGGTGAATAAGCTTGGGCTATTTTCCCTGCAGCATTGGAGGCAGTGGAGTGACTTTATAGAGGTTAATAAAATCATGAGGGGCATAGATAAAAGACATAGCCAAGGTTTTCTTTTCCCTGTGTAGGGGCGTGTAAAAAGGGCATAGGTTTGAAGGGAAAGATTTATAAGGGATCTAAGGGGCAACTGTTTCATGCAGAGGATAGTGCATGTATGGAACGAGCTACCAGAGGAACTGATGGAGGGTGGTACATTACAACTATTATAAGACACCTGGATGGGCACATTAATAGGAAGAGTTTAGAGGGATTTGAGCCAAGTGCTGGAAAGTGACCCTAGATTAAATTAAGAAATCTGGTTGGCATGGACGAGTTGGATAAGGGTCTGTTTTCATACTGTACAACTCTGTGACTCTATAACTCACCATGCACTCCAGTAAATAGGATTTTTAAAACTGCAACTATCTCTTTCCACAGTATCCTTTAATTTAAAGTAGTAGTTTACTTTCTAATCCATAGTCCAGAAATAAAAAAGATGTGGTCTTTACAGATGCTCCAATAATGACCAGGGATACGGTTGTATAATCAGCTGATTAGCTTCAAAGGAAGAGATACGGAAAGGCTTCTACCTACCCTTATAGCGCACAGTCTTTTTTTTATTGGTGATAGTCTTACCAAAACTAAACACAATCCTCGAACTGTCTAACAAATCCATTGCAAAACTTCATCTATAAGGCCATGAACTTTTAATTCACTGTTCTCATCATTTCATTAGCTTTTTAAATGACTTTGCCATTTCTCTGACACCCCTGGGAATAATATTCCTAATCTCCATGTTCAGCTTGAGTTACCACATAGTGATACCTATTTTCTTGAGTTATGTGTAATATTTTCAGTTAGCTTTTCAATTGTTATTTGCCTAATTGCATAATCCATCTAAATTATTTTGAAAAATCGGTTCTTACATCACTTGTTTCTGTTACTTTCCTACTTTCACCAGCAACTCGATCAGTCTCAAATCCGCACAGATTCAATTCAATTTAGAGGTTTTCATGTGGAACTTTGCAACAACCTCTAAAACTCTCCATAAGCCATATCATAGTAACTGAGATGTAACATAGAAACTATGTCAGTATATTTTTAACAGATGGATATCATCACTGTATCACAGCATTCAACCAAGGGCATAAAGGTCTCAGATTCCATCTTAATTTAGTTCACTTGAAGAATGACAGGCTGGTAGAAGCATCTACTCTTTGTAACTGATAGTTAGCCAAGGCATAGATGTGCCTGCATATGTAACCCCAGTATACATCAGTAAGTATCTGTTAGATCTTTCAATAGCAGGTTACCCATATCCTAATTCTTTATGTTAAAAGGGATAACATCATCAAATAGCAATACCATGCTGGAGAGAAAAGGTGCTTCACAGGGGAGCTGGGAGGGCAGGGAGGTTTACATATCCTTACTTCAGAACTCCTCCACATTCACCACAATTAGAAGCAGAGGTTTCAGGCTGCTTATTCAGTTTCACTCTCAAAGATGCTGCCTGACTTGCTGAGTGTTTCCACCATTTTTGGTTTTATTTATAAGTGAATTTACTTGCTTCGATAAAAAGAGGCCATTACATCTGCCTGGTACAACTTGCGAAGCTGGGTTATGGGTTACAAGACACATCCCTATTACAGGTTGTACCTCCATCATCCAGCAGCCTCAGGAGCAGGTTCCTCCCAGACCATTGATTTTATCAGATCTTGGAGGAGGGTTAGCACAAGAGTTTCTAAACACGTTTAAAAAGCATTGTGCAATATAAACAGGAGATGGAAAGCAGTTCTTTTAGGGAATACAGTCAGTACATAGAACATAGAAAAGTACAGCACAGAACAGGCCCTTCCGCCCACAATGTTGTGCTGAGGTTTAATCCTAATGTAAAATAAAATAACCTAACCTATGCACCCCTCAATTCACTGCTGTCTATGTTCATATCCAGCAGTCGCTTAAATGTCCCTAATGACTCTGCTTCCACCACCACCACCACTGGCAACGCATTCCATGTATTCACAACTCTCTGCGTAAAGAACCTTCCTCTGACGTCTCCTCTATACCTTTCTCCTAATATCTTAAAACTATGACCCCTCGTACCAGTCAGTCCTGCCCTGGGGAAAAGTCTCTGGCTATTGACTCTATCTATTCCTCTCATTATTTTGTACCTCGATCAGGTCACCTCCCTCCTCCTTCTCTCCAGAGAGAAAAGTCTGAGCTTAGTCAACCTCTCTTCATAAGAGAAGCCCTCTAGTCCAGGCAGCATCCTGGTAAACTTTCTTTGCACCCTCTCCAAAGCCTCTGTATCTTTCCTATAGTAGAGTGACCAGAACTGGTCACAATATTCCAAATGTGTTCTCACCAGGGACTTGTCGAGCTGTAGCAAAACTTCGCGGCTCTTAAACTCGATCCCCATGCTAGTGAAAGCCAAAACACCATATGCTTTCTTAATAACGCTATCTACTTAGGTGGGAACTTTGAGGGATCTATGTACTTGAACACCAAGATCCCTCTGTTCCACAACACTGTCAACAATCCTGTCTTTAATCTTATATTCAGCATTCGAGTTTGACCTTCCAAAATGCATCAATTCGCATCTATCCAGGTTGAACTCCATCTGCCATTTCTCAGCCCAGTCTGCATCCTGTCTATGTTGCACTGCAGCCTGCAATAGGTAAAAACAATGACTGCAGATGCTGGAAACCAGATTCTGGATTAGAGTGGTGCGGGAAAAGCACAACAGTTCACAGCTGTGCTTTTCCAGTTGATTTTCCTGCTCTTCGGATGCTGCCTGAACTGCTGTGCTTTTGCAGCACCACTGTAATCCAGAGCCTGCAATATCGAAACTATCGACGGCACCTCCAACCTTTACTAAACAACCTCTAAACCTCCTCATCCAAGTCATTTATAAAAACTACCAAGAGCAGAGGCCCAAGAACAGAGCCCTACGGAACCCCATTCAACACTGTCCTCCAGGCAGAATACTTTCCATCTGCAACCACTCTCTGCCTTCTGTCAGCCAACCAATTCTGAATTCAGATAGCCAAATCTCCCTATCTCATACCTCCTGACCTTATGAATGAGATTACCATGGGGAACCTTATCAAATGTCTTGTTGAAATCCATATACACCACATCCACTGCTTGACCTGTCTTGTCACCTCCTCAAAGAACTCAATAAGGTTAGGTAGGCACGACCTACCCCACCACAAAGCCCTGCTGACTGCCTTTAATCATGCTATGCTTTTCCAAATACTCATAAATCCTATCCCTCAGAATTCTTTCGAAAACCTTGCTGACTACAGACATAAGACTGACTGGTTTGTAATTGCCAGGGATTTCCCTATTACCCTTCTTGAAAAGAGGAACAACATTTGCCTCCTTCCAATCCTCCAGTATGACTCCCGTGGAGAGTGAGGAAGCTAGGATCTTCGCCAGCGGCTTAGCAACTTCCTTTCTCGAATCCCAGAGCCAATGTTTGCCAAGATTTCCAGCACATCAACTTCATCAATCTTGATCTGTTCAAGGCTGTATCCCAGCTCCTCAAAGTTCTCATTCACAACAAGTTCCTTTTCCTTAGTGAAAACCAAGGCAAAAAAAACTCATTTCGGGCTTTCCCTATTTGCTCAGACACCACGCACATGTTCCTTATGCTATCCCTGATTGGCCCTACCTTCTCCCTGATCATTCTCTTATTCCTCATGTATGAATAAAATGCCTTTGGGTTCTCCCTAATCCTTCTGCCAAGCCTTTATCATGCCCCCTCCTGACACTCCTCAGTCCATTGCTGAGCTCCTTTCTAGCAAGCCTGTAATCCTCTAAAGCTGTGCTAGATCCTTGCTTCCTCCACCTTACGTAAGCTGCCTTCGTCCTTTTGACTAGAAGCTCCTCTGTTCTCACCATCCAAGGCTCCTTTTAATCTTACCCCTTCTTCCCTCAAAGGGACAGATTTGTGCATCACTCACAACTGCTCCTTAAACAGTCTCCACATGCCTGCTGTACCCCTTTCTGTGGAATAATTGCTCCCAGTCAGTACTTCCCAACTCCTGTCTGATACTATCATAATTTCCTTTTCCCCAATTAAATATCTTCTCTCGGTAACTGCTCCTTTCCCTCTCCAAGACTATGGTAAACGTGAGGCAGCTGTGATCACTGTCACCAAAGTGTTCTCCCACCGTGAGATCTGACACCTGTCCTTGCTCATTGCCTCTCCCCTTGTCAGCCTGTCTACATACTGAGTAAGGAAACCCTCCTGAACACACCTGACAAAACAGCTTCATCCATACCATATGCATTAAGGAGGTTCAAGTCAATATTGGGAAAATTGAAATCACCCATTCCAGAAAACTGGAAGCACAGCAGGGCTTAGCCTGAAGAACATGCCAGATCACAGAGATTGGAAGATACAGTATCAAATTATGTTTCTGATTCAGTGACAGGATGCAGACATTGTTGGCTAGGCCAGCACACATTGTCCATCCTTGAATGCCCTAAAGAAGGTGATGACAAGCTGCCTTCTCGAACCATTGCAGCCGCTACGTATACCTTCAATGTCATTAGGGAGGAAATTCCAGAGTTTTTTTTAAGATTAGATTAGATTACTTACAGTTTGGAAACAGGCCCTTCAGCCCAACAAGTCCACACCTACCCTCCGAAGAGCAACCCACCCAAACCTATTCCCCTACATGTAACCCTTCACCTAACACTATGGGCAATTTAGCATAGCCAATTTACTTAACCCGCACACTTTTGGACTGAGGGAGGAAACCAGAGCACCCAGAGGAAACCCACGCAGACACGGGGAGAATGTGCAAACTCCACACAGACAGTTGCCTGAGGCAGGAATTGAACCCGGGTCTCTGGCACTCTGAGGCAGCAGTGCTAACCACTGTGCCACCGGATCCAGCAAAATTGAAGGAACAGCAATATATTTCCAAGTAAGGATGTGGAGAGGCTTGAATGGAAATCTGCAGGTAGTGGTGATCCCAATTATTTGTTGCCTTTGTTCTTCTAGATGGAAGTGGTCATGGGTTTGGGGAGGTGCTGTATAAGAAGCCTTGGTGAATTTCTGCAGTGCATCTTGTTATTCGTATACATGCTGCTACTGAGTGTTGGCAGTGGAGCAGGTGAGTGTTTGTGGATGTGGCACCAATCATTGGGCTGCTTTGTCAAGCTTCTCAAAAGTTGTTGGAGTGACACATATCTCTGGATTAGAGATCTAAGCCTGTCTTTCAATGTTTTGATGACATTCATATTTCTGTGAACATAAATTCAGCAATAAAATCAAGACTTGAAAGTTCAACCATTGAAGCTGGGAACGGCACAGCTTAAACAGAATGAGAAGCAAAGCTATACTGGTAATCTGAAACAGTTGTTATTTGGCATTTTCATATTACACTGACACTGCTGTGGCTTGCTATTGAAGTCTGCTGCTAAGGGAGGAGAAATAGCTCATGAAAATAAAAGAAAATTATTTTTATACAACTTATACTTAATGGGAGAAAAATATGGCAAGATAATTATCTTATGGAACTCAATGTCACGAAAGACTTCTAACCCAAGTGTAACACAGTTTATACAATGCTTCCTATGTCAGATGCAGCAACATTCTAATGTGTGCTGAAATCTTTCAAATTTACCTTTCAGATTCAAACAAGATATGGCTGAAATAGTGTCCTTCATTGCTTCTCAATATTATACATTTCCATCTAAATAGCCAAAAGATAGCTTTAAATTCTAACCAAAATTCCTGAATTGTCTAACCAACAAATGGTTGACCTTCTTGATTCCAGATATACCACTAATGGCTCTCTGAATTCAGAGGAAAAGACTATTTCATTGTTCAGCGTTGAACTGAGTTCAGCCATAGACAATAAGACATTTCACAATCTGCCCAAAATAGTTTTAACATTTTATTTACTTTGACGAAAGGCATATCTCCATGCAAAAATACAGAATAAACAAAATGAGAAACATATAAAGAATAGTGACCCACTTTAGCTGTTAGCTTGCTTCAATATGGAAGGGACTCAAAAGAGACACTGTTCTGTGCCATGAGAAACTAAAAGGAAGTCTTTGATGAATACAAAACTGCCTTGTAGTTTCAATTAGCTCCAGCAACTTACTAGGCCAGTATAAAGTATGCTATTTAAAATAAACAACACACATCCACATAAACTCTACAATGATAATGAAACTAGTGAAGATAATACACGTGTACACTTTGCATAGATTTATCTTGGTCAATCAGAAATGCTTGCAAGCAGGATGAAAAAAGCTTTTAAGTTACATTATTGAAGCCAGATTTAACCCTTTAAGCCCTAGTAGCTGACTCCACAGCCAATATATTTATCCTCAGCTGCAGGGTCCAAAACATAACAGCATACTTTAGATGGCATTGTGCAACTGGAGCATCATTTCTTTAGTTTTGTATTTGAAAACTCATTGAGATAAAGGCCACAATTTCATTAAGTGCTTTTCTTTGCATACCTGTGCAATGTCTTTAAGCAACATGTGTGCATGAATATCTTCCCCTTGCTGCTAACCTCTCAACATTAAGAGCACGTTCTGATTTCTCTTAAGCAGCAGCTGCAACAGCAGCAGCGTGGTATACCCTGAACTGGGACTCCTGGCGTCACTGATGTGGCGACGATGCCGGGGAACTCCTGGTTGCCAGTGAGTGTCAATTCAGCACAGGACCTGGCATCAGCATCAGCAGTGGTGAGATGGGCTCAGCAGCAAAGAGATGGCACCTGAAGAGTGGCGACTCCTACATTGGTGGGTCTGGCACAGGTGGCAGTGAGGTAGAAGAGGCAGCAGGTGGCTGATGACTCTTTTTCAGTTCTATCATTTATCCTTTTTATTCCTAACCTATTCAAAATGGTACCAGATTGTGTTGAAGCTTTTCACTGTATTTACTGTATTATTCACCGTAAAGTGCAAGTGACAACAAATCACTCATTCATTCACAAAGTCATTAACTGAATTAAAAGGAAGTCATTTAATGTTATTTAATGACACGCAATGAAGTATGAAATAAATTGTTACAAACAAGAGACATACTGCTGAAGGCTTGCATCCAACATTAATCAGGACAGATGCAAGAATACCAAATGGTATACTGTACGATAAAAGAGTGCTGAGTGGTTGGCAAGGCAACTTTAACTCTCCATAGCAATGCCTCAACCAAGGTGCCAAGGAACTCTTGTTCCCCATGATTGTGCTCTTCTGTTTAAAAAAAAAGCCTGAACAGTCTAACTTTACTTTCAAATACTCAGTTTGAGCCTGGCTGGTACAGTGAGTGGAACAGTGATCATAATCTCAGGGGCATCGCTTCGATCTCCACATTGGGCAAGTGCGTTGTGTTTTGGTGGGGGGAGGTGTAATGCAATGTTTGTGTCCCTGTCTCTGAGCCAGGGTCCAGTCCTGGCTGATAGTCTAATGTAGTACTAAGGAAGCACTACAGGAGGTGCTGTTTCTCAGATGTGATGTTAAATCAAATTTCCAACAATCTGGTCAAAAAGAAGGATCCATGCGAGGGATGAAGAATTAAGAAAATGTGTTCAAGAAGAGAATAGCTAAGTAAATGTGGAACACTCATTATTATTAATCTGGGGAATTAATAATGGGCAACAGGGAAATGGCAAAATAATACATATAACATTTTGCATTGATCTTCACAATGGCGAGCATTATAAACATCTCAAATGTAACAGGTAAGCAAGATGCCAATAGGGTGGGGGGGAAAGATCTTGTGTCTATCACAAGATAATGTGTCTATCATGAGGGATAAGTATGTGATAAATTACTGAGACTGAAGGTAGAAGTCACTGGGACCTGGTAATCTGCAGCTAAAAAAGGGTTTTAAGAGAAGTGGCTGCCGAGGTAGTGGAGACATTGGTCAAAATATTTCAAAACTGACTGGATTCTGGGAAGGTTCCAGAGGATTGGAAAACTGCTAATGTGACACCTCTATTCAAGAAGGGAGGAAGGCAGAAATCAGGACATTAATTGGTGGGTTTAACTAACATTTGTCTGAGAAAATTCTAGAGCTGTTTATTAAAGAAGAAATAGCAGGTCATTTAGAAAGGCTAAAAAAGTGAATCAGTCAATTAAAGAATCAACATTTGACAAATTTGCTAGAGTTCTTTGTGAACATAACAAGCATAGATGATAAAGGGGAACTGATAGAGGAAATGTTTTTCAGGAGGCTTTTGATAGGCTAACACATAAAAAGGTTATTGCACAAGATGGGAGGTCACGGTACTGGGGGGCACATATTACATGGATTGAGGATTGGTTAACACAGAAAAGACACCAACTAATGGAGTGCCACAAGTTTCAGGTACAGGGCCTCAATTATTTAATGCCCACAGTAATAATTTGGAGGGGAGGGAAGACTAATTTACTGACAAAGATGGTACAAAGATGGGTGGGAAGGTATGGTGCGATGTGGACATAAGGAATCTGCACTGGAATACAGATAGGTTCAATGAGTGGACAAAACTTGGTCGATGGAATTCAATATTGGGAAGTGGAAGGTCATGCACTTTGATGGGAAGAATCAAAAAAGGAGATTATTTACTGTACAACCTCGGTTATCCGAACATTAATTATCTGAATTTTGGATTACCTGAACAAGATCTCAAGGTCCTGTAAAAACAGCGTTAGGCAACTCAGCATCCAGTTATCAGTTAAACGGCATTGTGGCGTGCATTGCCTTGAGGCATGTTTGAAAGCAGGTACTCATCAATTACGGTTTGTTCACGATCAGATCAGTTATCTGAATGATCAATTATCCGACCAAATTACTCCCTGCCTGTCTCGCTTGGGTAATCGAGGTTGCCCTGTACATGGGGAGAGATTCCATTAAAGTGCAGTGCAAAGGGATCTGAGTGTTCGTGATCATGAATCTCAAAAAGTTAGCAGGTGGACGCAGTGAGTAACTAAGGCAGCAACTGGAATTTTAGCCTATTGCTAGAGCATTGACATTTAAAGTTTGAAAGTCTTGCTGTAGCTGTACAAACTGTTGGTGAAGTCACACCTGAAGTATGGAGTACAGGTTTGGCCCTCATACTTAAGATAGATATACTGGCATTGGAGGCATTTTAAATGAGATTCATTGGACTGACTGGGATAAAAGGAGCTGACTATCGTGAACAGCTAAACAGGTTAGTGCTTTATTCATTGGAGCATAGAAGAACACGGTGTGATCTTATTGAAACATACAAATATCAGAAGGGACTTGGGAAAGTAGATTTTGAGAAGATGTTTCCACTCATTGGGGAACCATGACCTAGGGGACATCCAGAGTAGAAATATGAAGGATTTTCTTCTTGTGGAATCCTCTAACTCAAAGTTGTGGAGCACGGACCACTACAAGTCTGTGAAAGGAGCGGTGCAGGTAGTTCCCAGCTTGCATACCAATTCTGTTCTAGAGTCCGTTAGCAAGTTGGTTTATACATGAGCCAGAACACAATGCAGTCAAAATAAATCAACTAGTGAAAAGCACAGGAAATGTTCATATGCTGGGTTTTTAAAATTACACTCCTGTATGGGATCTGTTGGTTAGCACAAGCTTTTCTAAGTCAGATGTTCATAAATCAGACACTTCCTGAACATAGATTTTTGAAATATTGGGGAGTTGTGAGCTTTGCTGAACTGGAACAAGAGGAATTGAGGTTTGAGGCCGATCACCATGATCTTATGGAACGGTGAGAAGACTTTAAGATATAAGCCATTCGGCCCCTTATGTTCTTCTGCCAAAGTGGATATAAATAATCCCCTGACAATATTTCAAAGACAACCAGGGGATCTATATCCTGTCCAATATTTAGATCTCAATCAACATCCCAAAAATAACACATTATCTGGTTATTATCATATTGCTGTTTGTGCGAGGTTGCTATGCTCCCTACATTCCAGCAGTGACAGTTCCAACAGTGCTTCGATGGTGGCAAGTTATTTTAAATATTACAGACAGCAACAGCACTCGAAAACCTGAGGGGCTTGTAAGTATTGTATCAATATCAGCAAGTCGGTATATCCAGAAGTACCAAAGGATTTCATATCGAACAAGACTAAACAGGTACTGCTTACTAATCTTGAAGATATTAGAAATCTTTAGTTGTGCTGAAAGCCATTCAGGTTTTGAGTAGTCCTGGAAATTCCTTGGGTGTGTCCATAAGAAAAATACCATTTAACACTAAATGCAGTTCCTCTGAGCACATCATGCAGTCATCAGATCAATCCAATGGCAGAACTAATGCGAATTTACAAGGCTTAAAACATGCTGTGTGCATGCACAATTAATCCAGATTAGGAATGGAGGTGAAATCAGTTGCAACAATTCCTGGTGCTCCAGATAATTCACAAGTGGCACACTGAGAATGCCAGGGACAAAATATCAGATGACTGTTCAAAATGGAACAAGAAACAGCTAGCAAGAATGCCAAGAAGTGGCTCATTTTTTTTATTGTAAAGAAGCATGCTCCCCTTCAGTGCCCTTTCTAAACGGGTGCAGCAGTCCCATCATGGGACAGCTGCCTCATCTGTAACAATGTCAAGGGCCTTATGATGCTTATCCACAGCCTATAAACAGATTCCCAGCTTCCTTTGCACTCCCAGAGGAACTCAACACTTTGGGCAAGGAGCCGCCTTCCACTATTCATGCTTGGTAAACACAGGCAGCTGCCATTATCTATATGAAGTTATAATGCCAATCCATTTCCAAATGCAGATTTACTTTCAGGAGCCATATATATCCATTAATCACAGTCACAACCCCAAGTGAAGGAAATAGGATGCCTTTTAATAATTGTATTAGTTGTGAAATGATCCAGAGCTTTTTGGCAACTCGAAGCCTATTTATCTTTGGTCATCACATTGCAATATAGGAGAATCATTTGCTCATAACCTCGCAGTAATTCTTTAAGACTGTCACACTAAAAGAACCTGCTGTTGAGTTCTCCACAATCATCCAGAAGCCATTACAAAAGAAGTGGCTTCTAAGAAAAATGAGAAAACAATATGCAAATCAGCATTAGTAAATATTCAAAATGTTCTTCAACAAAGCATTTCTGAATGATTTTGCTACCTTACCCCTTTCCAAATGCTGATATGCCTGTTGTAGATTTCCAAGTTTTTGCTTTGACTTTAATTTCAAAGCTTTGCAATTTATATCAGCATTGTTTTAAAATTTACTTCTGCTTTGATGTCAGACTTGCAGCTTCCTATTCAGCGGCCTCAAGGAATCCCAGCAACCTGGGGCTTTGTTGTATAAAAGTATTCTTTAGAGTCAGCACATATGACATACAATGCTCCAACAGTACTTGCATACTTAATTTATCCCCAACTTCCAGTGAAGTGGTTCTGGAGATTTGTTAGAGGAGCTAGAAATGGTTGGAAACTCGGTTATTCAGATCTGTGAAACAATTTTCCAGCATACCAGCTCAGGTTACACCAGTACAGGGAGAGGGCTGTTGTGATGTCATGCTAGTGTCTCTACTCAGGGCTAGGACTCCCGATTCAGCTCTTACCTGTTCGTGAGGTGTGCAATAACACCTCTGAACAGGTTGATTAGAAAATACATACAACGGTATAGGAACATCCTCCTTGTTCAATTTTACAGCCATAAAATTGTACAATGGTAAATCTATTCTCATTTCCAACATTCTTGAAATTATTTGGACTTCCCAAAATCATTCACATCCTTCCTGAAACATTACTCCAACTGAATCTCTTCAATCAGATTTCCACCTCACCCATAGTAACAGAATAACTCCCAAAGGCGCAAATCACATCCAATGTGACGGTGGTCCATCTATTGTAACATGTCCACACCCTTTGACAGTTGATCAACAAAGTCTCTCCACCATCAGAAAAAAACACAAACAACTGCAGATGCTGGAAATCTGAACCAACGCCTCTCTTCTAATTCCTACACTATTGTTAAATTATCAGATGGGTTATCCAACATCGAGTTCTGAATAATCAGAAATTACCTTCCATTAAATAATTGAAAGGATCAAAGCCGTTGTTTTTGTCCCTACTCCACATTCTATTCCCTAGCTACTAACTCCATCCCTCTCCCTGTTAATAGGCAGAGATTACATCAGTCTGTTCACACTCTTTGTATCATATTTGATACAAAGCTTCAGCTTCTGACTCATACTTGCACAATCACTGAAACACCTATTCCCATCCACCTTTGTAATAATCATCCAACATTGCCCCATCTCAGTCGATTTGCTGGTGAAACCTTTATTCCTAACTTTGTTACCTCTGTACCAATATTCTGTAGCTTGTCTCCCCCAGTAAACCGGAGATCATCTAAAAACTCTGCTGCTAATGTCTCAGGTCACACCAAGTTCCACTCGCCTAGCACCACTGTGCTCACTGACCTAAATTAATTCTTGTCGAGCAAAATGTTGGTTTTAAAATGCTCTTCTCTTCCGCTCCAACATTACCCGAAAATGTCTCCACTATTCACAGTAACACAGTGGTTAGCACTGCTGCCTCACAGCGCCAGAGACCTGGGTTCAATTCCCACCTCAGGCGACTGACTGTGTGGAGTTTGCACGTTCTCCCCGTGTCTGCGTGGGTTTCCTCCGGGTGCTCCGGTTTCCTCCCACAGTCCAAAGATGTGCTGGGTCAGGTGAATTGGCCATACTAAATTGCCCGTAGTGTTAGGTAAGGGGTAAATGTAGGGGTATGGGTGGGTTGCGCTTCGGCGGGTCAGTGTGGGCTTGTTGGGCCGAAGGGCCTGTTTCCACACTGTAATCTAATCTAATCTAATCTATTCAATTGCACCCCAGTTCTATAATCTCCTCCGGGTCTACAACCTTTTGAGAAATTTGTTATTGATTTAAATTAGGTCTTGAGCTTCCCCATTTTAATAGCTGCACTAGCAGTGACCAGGCCTTCAGTTACCTTGCCATAAAGCTTCCACCCCACATCTCACCAACTATTTTCTAGCTCTGCAGAAGCTTATCTGCTGTCACAGTTTGTGTACTTAATGCATTTGCATCATTCTCAAACATCCACTGTGACTCACATGCAAGCTCTCTTGACATCTGCCAACCAATCAGATCTATTTCCACCCCTCTTACTGCTGCCCCTCCATTTTGCCCTCTAGAAAAAAAGAGATCTACAGCTTCTCAGTACTGATATTATGGTCGAAATACTGATATTTGCATTTCTGGATGCCTCTTTTTAAGAAGCTCTTTGTGCTCTTTTAAATTTCAAGTGCCTGACTTTAAGATATGGTGGTGAATCTGTGGAAATCATTGCTGTCGAGGTCATTCAGTGTACTGAAGACAGACATTGATTCGTAAGGGGATCAAGGTTTGTGAGGAGAAGGCAGGAGAATTGAGTTGAGAAACATCTTAACCATGACCAAATGGCAGAGCAGACTCAATCGGTTGAAAGGACAAATTCTGCTCTTATGTCTTAAGATCTTAGAGTCAAATGCAGGTAACGTTCAAATAGTGTAATGAATAACATTCATGTATCAAACCTCAACTTGATTAGTCTGGTTACTAGCAAAATGACCTCTTGATGAAACTGCTCCACCTCTCTTTTTTAGAAGCGAGTGTGACTTTTCTGGGTGAAAACAGCCAAATTGGTTTAATATCTGCTCTTAACTGTACTGGTTGCATTTAGTAGTTTTTAGTTTTCCAAAGCCTTTGAATAATTTTGGGAAATTAGTTCTGAATTTATTCTTAGGTCCTGGTTGTCAACTTCATCAATTTGAAAAAATACTAATTTCAGATCCATTTATCCTCTTGTGCTTCGTCACAAATGTTCTTGTTTCTGGATGATGTAAAAATGATGTGTCAAAATTCCTCAATCTCAGTCTTGCAATGAGCTATGCATATACTTTCAATGTGAACTCTTTTGGTCCTTGGGGTTGGATTGTTAATGGCTATAATGTTTCTTGATTCAAAGTTCCATCTCATCAGAAAATACTTAGTATTCCTGATGAAGGGCTTTTGCCCGAAACGTTGATTTCGCTGCTCGTTGGATGCTGCCTGAACTGCTGTGCTCTTCCAGCACCACTAATCCAGTATTTAAGATATTCCTTTCAACCTCCCTTCCTGACTGAGATTTTGATTACCTGACCATCTACTCTAATACGGCTCAGTGGTCTTGGTTTGTTTCAGAATGATCTTGTGAAGAACTTTGGACATTTTATGACAGTAAAATGGTTCTTTATAAATTGTTTTATTAGCTGTATATATGCAAAGAAAGCAACACCCTTTTTAAAACAAAATTAAGCCTTTTAACGGTTATTGGAGAACTGCAGATCTCCAGTACCTGATGCAGCACCTTTTAAAAATTAACTGTCATGCTCTTCCAGCATGTTTATGGGGGCCAACCAAATTTTTCCAATCTATAACAAGAGGGTAGAATATTTCCCTCCCAAACAAAGGTGGGGAACATGGCAGTGGGAGGACGACAGTCAGGCAGGTGGGCATTAGGGGGTTCTTTAATGTGGTGTTGGCACAGGAAAGGCTATCCCACCCTGGCACCAATTGAAATGTTTGTGTGATCAGTGATGAGTCAAGGGTCTCTTCAGATAACTATGATTAAACCTGTTCCCAAGGGGCAATATGACCAACTGGCATTATGGACTCGCCCACCAGGATAAGGGAATAGGAACCCCCAATCTGGGTTGACCGGGGCAGGGATGGTGTTCAGGGGTTTCTGACCACCTTCCCCAACGTGATCTCTCTCAAACAGATAACTCCCATACCCACTGCTCCTGAAATTTCAGCTTACCATGCCAACAGCTTCAGGTTAAGCAAGAGATGGCAGCATTTGGAAGCATTTCCAACAGAAAGCCCACTGAGTGACCACTTTGGTGCATGATAGATACAAGGTTCTGCAGGCTTTTCATTCGGGTGGTGACAGGATAGGGGCATTCTGCTGGCTTTAACATCTATGACCATACTTCAATCAATATGCACAAAATTCTGCCCATGGTTACTACTTATAAGGATAAAAAAGTTTACACTTAATGCAGGCAACCTGAAGGGTGTTTCACAGGAGGGTACTCAGACAAAAAACTGATACAGAGCCAAAGAAGGTAGTATTCAGATGGGTGACTAAAAAAAAAGGTCAAAATTAGGTCTTCAATTTTTCAGTGATTGAAGCTCAAAAGGAATAGGGGTGAAAAGTCATGAGAATAAAGGAAAAGAATTCTAGAGCTTGGAGATTAGACAGCAAAAGGCACACCCAAAACAAAAACAATTTTGCACATTTGAGATCATGTACGTTTCACAAATGTTATTGAAAGACGACTGGAAATTTAACATTTTTGTTTGGTATTTGAGTCCTCGTTCTGATGAGTAACAGAGGAAAAACTCCAACTTCTAGTCACTTATTTGTAATGTTTACTAAACTTCACAAAACAAAACTGATGAGAATGGACGTCACTGAAGATAAACATGGCAGCAATGTTTATATTTGAACATATACTTAGTTGTGGTTTTTCATGCAATTATAAAACCGTTTTTTCAACATGGTGTGGATACATAAGCTTCCCATTTTACAATTTAACAACCAAATAGCCTGGTTTCATGCAACCAATCTAGCAGTCTGCAGCCAGTCTTGTCTAGAACTATGTACCTTTTATTAAAAGTTTCACTGTTCTTTTAGCAATAATCTTTTAAATTACTACTTAGAAACGGAATTCAAAAATCCTTATCAACATTACAAGTTAATTCTGTATAGTAATAGAGTAATAATGGATCAGCCCTGCTTATGTAAATATTACAAAAAAGCACACTAGTGTTCTTGTTGAAATTCAAAATCATTAACTTGCTGATTTACAAACTGATAATACAACTTCAATGGTAGCTTTCTTTTATGTATCAAAACGTTCTTCTAAAAACACAGGGCTTTTAAACCATTTCAAATAGTTTTTCCAGGTTAGAATTTTGAGATTTTCTTCATTATAGTAAAATGGGCCATCACTTCATTCATTAAATTAAACTTCATTACCAGGAGATGCACTGCCTTAAACTAATGGAGGTTTATTGAAATAAACTTTGGAGGAGTGATGTTAAATAATAGAAGGGATTACAGTCCAAATAAGTTTGACAAGACATGCTGTGAATACAGTTTCCAGTGCCATAAACAATGTTATGCCAGCATATAGGATGCTGAATCCTCTATGATAGCAGGATGGTCTATTTTAAAGCCTACCCAGATATTGATAGGCTGTTATTTGAAATTTTACTATTGAATGGTGGCCATTGCAGCACTTCCATATCCACAAACATATTTCTGTGTGCATGCATATAACTACAATAAAATTCCACAATGCATTTTTTTTAAGTCTCACATTTTATGGAAGAGATTAAGCCCGTATTTAACTCAACTTTATTAATGCATACTAAGATATCCAGCCACTATATTGAAAATTTGCTTTGTAAAAAAAGGTTTGAGTGAAGATTTGACATTTCTAATAAATGCCAATTGCTAACAGAGAAGTATTTTTTTAAACGTATCATTACAGTGATAGATTTTACAAATACAAAAACAGAAAACACTGCTGATAAATAAGTGTTGGGCAAGTGATCTTTCTTTTCAACTAATGTACTTCAGGACACAGCTTTCCAACCGTGTTTGTAATTTCACATTGTTAATTAGTCATTCACTTTATGAAACATCATTCACAAACGAAAAACGCTAATCTGTTATTTACAAATACATAAATACAATGTTTTTACCTCAATTTTGTAGGCTCTCACACTACGTAACCGAATGTTTCAACACTTAAACCACATTGCCCAGCACCCATATTTCATTCAAGGGTCCCAAACACAGTGAGCACTGACAAAAGCAAACATCTACAAATCTTCCTCTTCTCGGGTCGTGACAGCCCGGATGACACAGAATCACTACAAGATATCCTTCTCTTACCCCTTTGAAAACTTTGGTAGGCTCTGGCAGCTGTAACAAGTCTTATCCTATCCATAATCTCGCACCGTTTCTGCCTTCAGTATTCTGTCTGCTCCAAGTACAAAGCACACAATAACAGTCTCCCCTATTTTCAGAGCACTGCCACAACACTAGGTTCTAGTCAAAAACTATCAAAGAGAAACCTGGGTGTCATTTAGAGAGAAATTTTCTTGTTTCCTCTGTATACAAATTCCATATGTTGTAACCTCTCACCACTACAATTCATTTTGTATTTATCCTTTGTTTTTTAGCTATTCATCCCATTGGTAACATGAGTGGACATGGGGATTTTTTGGAACCAAATTATGCCACAGTCAGGAATGCAATTGGTTTTCTTTCAAAATGCTCTCCAGCCCAACTTACTCTTAAAGGGACACTACATTTAAAAATCCCACACTTCTCAAAACACATGGATAACAAATTTTTATTATACCCATTTTCATCATCAAAAATTAGATTAGATTCCGTACAGTGTGGAAACTGGCCCTTCGGCTCAACCAGTCCACACCAACCCTCCAAAAGGTAACCCACCCAGACCTATTTCCCTCTGACTAATGTACCTAACACTATGAGCAATTTAGCATGGCCATTTCACCTGGCTGGCACATCTTTGGACTGTGGGAGGAAACCAGACACCCAGAGAAAACCCATGCGGACACAGGGAGGATGTGCAAACTCCACACAGACAGTCGCCCGAGGCTGGAATCGAACCTAGGACCCTGGTGCTGCGAGGCAGCGGTGCTAACCACTACGCCACCGTGCCACCCCATGGTTTGTTTTCTTCTTATTCCATACTGGAGACACTGATTTTGTATTCTCCAGACATTACAGCCCCATGACAGCTGATGCAAATCACTACTTTCACAAGTGCGCTCATTCAGAATCTGTTTATTCCACCATGAACAGCATCACAGAAGCATTTTCACCTGATATGGACATATGCAGACACTCAGTAGGAGATAACAGGATCAAGAGTAGAAACTCCAACCCATGACATGTTTTGGGATTTTTCTGATCCTTTCCCACACGAAAAGACATTTTTCCAAATCCTAACAGTTAAAGCAAAATGTATTCACACATGTTTTAAGAAAAGACATGGGAACAAATAAATGGTTGAAAAGCAGTTCAACCTTTTGATATCAATAAAGCCTGTGGCACCAAAAAATGTTGGGTACCCATGTGCAGGAAGTCCAGTTCCAAAGGAAATAAACAGACGATAACATGTGACTAATAAGATAAGACATCACTTCGACACTGGCTGCAAGGAAACTTAACAAAAGGTGTAAACATATCCATTAAGGTTCAGAATCAGAATTTCAGAAGGTGACCACAGTTATTAACCTGACACGCCATGTTGATGTTATAAGGTGATTGTGACCTATATCATTCGCTATAAAAAGTAGAACAACATACTAAAATATATTACCTCTGCACACAGTCTCCAAGACCCTATAAGTGATGCTCCACGCTACAACCTATGAAAGACTGACTTCACACGTATCATAGATCACTAATTGCATGCATTGGCAGAATCAGAGTGCAATACTCATTGTGGCATCCTGAAAGACTCAATCTTATAATTCTTGTTGTGGCAGGATTACCAGTATGCAAAGATTTTGGCATACCATCACAATTCATGAAATTAAACCATATCCACTCTGGCAGAACAGGTTACACATGACACAATCAAGTAAGTTAATAATTGTAAGGATATGACTGTGGAGAAGTGAGGTACAGCCAGGTTCCAGGACAATTACATTTGACATGTTGAGCAGATTACTCATCCCATACAATGACCATAGCACTCCTCTTGATCTACATGTCAATGCTCTAAGCTATAAAGTTAAAGACATCCTCAAGGTTGGGTTGTTACACTTTGGCCAAAGCCAGTGAAAACTGTTGCAAGTAGCAACAGAGAAAGATGAACAACCATAAGGAGTTGCAAAAGGTCATTATCCAGGGGTGGCCTCACAGTATTCAAATACCACTTGAGAGAATTAATTCATTTTGACAATAAAGAACCAAATTTTATCTATAGCAACAAGTTATTTTCAAGGGAAAAGGAAGTATTATACCAATACATCATGTCCATGTTACAGCAGGGACACATAAGTATTGAATATACAAGACAGTTAGCATGAGTATCTGTGTACTGGCCTAGGATGAATTTGGATATGGAACAACTCATGAATGTACATAAGCCATGCTAACTGTATCAACCCCACTACGGTATGGTAAGTTATCGAAGATTCCTGAACTAAACATAATCTATGGCTTAATTGCGCGCACATACACACCTGGTGATATTTACCTCAAGGTAAAGAATATTACAGTCATATAATGGTAAATAACACAAAGATAGAATTTACAGAGTACTCAAAAATGTACTTCAACCTTAAATGAAGAGCACAAATATTATTGAACAAAAGAACAAAGAACAATACAGCACAGAAACAGGCCCTTCAGCCCTCCAGTTGCAATCATATTACACACATATACAAGGTGGAGCAGCTAATTCTTTATTGTATTAGGAATACTGGAACAGTACAAGCTGATACTTTATCATTTCAGAAGTATTTAATTATGCTAGTCACTTTTATCAGTTTTGGAGAATGTGACCAAACAATCTGTCTCTTTAAAAGCAGACAGAACCAACAGGTTAGTGTCATTTGCGAGATTTCCCACTGATCATATCTTCTGACCCCTGAATGAACTGGATGATGGTATAATGTCCAATTTACTTGAATGGCATAAGTGAAAGCAATAAGGTATTCTGGATTGGTTTAATGACATTCTTGATTACAAAGCAGTCATTTTAAAGTCAAGTAACCCACCTGCTGAAAAGAAGGCTGGTTTGGTCAGGCACCTATTTTACACTCCATTGTTGAGAGATACCCAACTGTATGGGATGTGATTCCTGTTATGCAATAATATAAATATTAATATCTGTCTTTCAGAACTTTTAAAACTCCTTCAGTTTTGGAGTAATAAATCAATTATTAAATCTTATACATAGTCACTGAACAATGTGCCCAAACTCTACTACTGTTTCTTTTGGTCCAGGAGTAAAGCAATTGCAAAGTAATTTTAAAATGTTTGAACTCTTTGCATCACATCTGAAGAACTCACACAACAAAGTTAACTGTAGCTGTATAATAGTGATATAACTCTCAGAAGCTTTATTCACCATATTCGGATTTATATTATTAAATCAATTGGTATGGTTATAGCAGTTTGAGTAGCACATGTGCATCAAAACCAAATCAACATGCAAGTCAGCAGCTGTATAAGTTCTAACACCACACATAACTTCATGTGATTTTTCATATAAACTATACAAATGAATATAGGAATAATTCCTTACAGTCATTCTTTAATTGAATAGCAAAGTGGAGTGTACATAAAATAATTCTATTCTCTTCAAGTGAACAATTAACAGAAGTAGTCATTTAAACATTTATGTAGGCGGTCTCATAAATATTTAGAAATTCAGTACAGATCACAAGCTCTTTTATATATATTTTGAGTGGGATCTTAACAGGTTTCCAATGTCTGTTTTAACTAACAAGCCTATAGTGTAGGTTTCTTTTCAAACAATTACTTTTCCCTGTTGAAGTGCACTTTTAATTTAAACATTCTTCATTCAAACCTCAAAAAAGATGGGCAAGCAAAAAGAAAAAGACAAAAAATTATCATGCAGCAGGAGAAGTGGCTCAGCCAGAGCCTTGATAGTGAAACAAAGTCATTAGTGACAGAGCTCCTCACTCAATTCTTCATTCAATCTGCTTTCCGTTCACTGGGCAAAGGACCAACAGCTTGGTCTCAAACTCTATTGGTGCAGCATCATTATTTTTAGGTTAGGTTCCCTACAGTGTGGAAATAGGTCCTTCAGCCCAACAAGTCCACACCAGCCCTCCAAAGAGTAACCCACCCAGATCCATTTCCCTCTGAATAATACACCTAACACTATGGGCCAATTCAGCTGACCTGCATATCTTTGGACTGTGGGAGGAAACCGGAGCACCCTTCCTCGCCTTCCAGTAACATGGGCTCTGAGCAGGGTCAACAACAGATAGACTCCCATTCTGGTGGAATGACATACAGTTCTGCACATGCAAGAAATATGCAAAGACAAAATAAGTGTTCACATGAAATCTTTCACTACCAGAATTTCAATTATTTCCAAGAAAATAAACCTAGTTTGTCTACAAGTAATTTACCCAAATGGCTATTATTTTTGAGTATATGCAAATCTGAAGTGATTCCTTAAGCTTTTCAACTCATTTGCACAGGTTCTTTGGTCAATTCGCGTGTATAGCGAATGACACTTTGCAACTGGATCCACAACTTGGAGTCAACGGAAGAAGGGAGCTGTCTTCCACCTTGCAAGAGGATGCTTTTGCATTATAATGTTATGTAACTAGATCTGGACAATATCCAGATTTGGGGTGACAAGCAGCAAGTTACTTTCATGCCATGAAAGTGCCAGACAATGACCATCTCCAACAAGAGAGAATAGAGCCATTGCCCCTTGACATTCAATGGCATTACCATTACTAAACTCCCCATTAAAACAACACCTGGGGTGTTACCATTGACTAGAAACTCAGCTGGACTAGCCGCATAAATACTATGCTTTATATGTTTGAGGCTACGAATCCTATGGTGAGTAACACACTTCCTGACACCCCAAAGCCTTTCCACAAGTCAGTTGTTACGGAATAGTACCCACTTGCCTGGATGAGTCCAGCTCCAACAACACACAAAGCTTGACACCATCCAGGACAAAGCAGCCTGCTTCTTTGGTATCACATCCACTCCCTCCACCAACACTCAGTAGCAGCAGTCTGTACCATCTACAAGACGCACTGCAGAAATTCACCAAGGATCCTTCCAAATCCAAGTCCACTCCCAGCGAGAAGGCGAGCAGATACATAGAAATGCCAGCACCTGTAAGTTGTTCTCCAAGCCACAGATCATTCTGATTTGGAAATATATCACCCAGTGTCAGTTAACCAGCTTTGACTATATTGCTGTCACCCATCCAACGAATATTCTGGAGTGGCTGCAGGCCCTATTGTTATCTTATCAACAAGTATGGTGATGGAATTAGCGCCCCCATATCCTTGCAACTCGTGTTTTTTTTTCTGCCAAGTGATGCCCCTTAGGTCTCTTTTATATCTTTCCCCTCTCGCCCTAAACCTACACCCTCTAGTTCTGGACTCTTTATCTGAGACAGTGTGTGCATTTCCTGCTGAAAGTGTTCCCTCAGTACAGGATGTTAGTATGGTATTGTCAGTGTGCAGCAGCACTCTGGACAGCAAGGCTGAACAGTTTTCCATCAGCTTTGGCAAGAAAGTGGACACCCCTGCAGATGGCCTGGAAGCTTTTGGCAGCAGCAAAGAGTCTAAGTGCCAGGATACAACCCTGACCTCACTGCAGTTCTCAAAGGATTCCAATTTGCTCTTTCATAGCTGCTCTTACATTCATGGTATCATGGAAAGGTGGGGGGGGGGGAATGACATTGAGTAGCCTCAGCAGGCAGTCAATTTTCTCAAGCAGTTCAAATAGACCATCTCTGTTCACATTTTTCAATGCCTTGGTGAGATCAATGACGGCAACAGTTATCTCCTTTATTCAAAGTTTTTCTCTTACAGTTGATGGCCAGAGAAGATCATGAATATTGAGGATCTTCCAGTTCTCAAGCCACATGGATTCCCAACAGATCTGCAATTTGACAAACACTGACACAGAGCACTATCTTTCCCACAGTGCTCAGCAGGAAGATAGCTGCTGCAATCACTGCAGTTGTCCTAGTTCTTGGATGGGTTCACAATCTTTGCATTACCCACATCCTGGCTCACTGATCCCTTCCCTCCCATGGAGATGGACATTGGTGCAGATGCTACTGAAGTGCAAGTTTCTTATGCCTGGAGTTTAGATGGTAATCACCACCTGCTGGAGCTTTGCTCATAGCAAGTGATTCAATAATTTTGTTAAACTACCCCACTGCAGTTTAATAGCTGGCTTGGCATGACAAGCAGACTTTCTATGCTGTCCACAGCTTTATCTTCTGGTTTCCCTCAAGTACAATTCAAGGTAACATTCCAGCCATCTCTCCAACAGATTGTTGTAATCAATGACTACTTTCACTACCTTTATTCTCTATAGATCTGTTGATGGACCAAATTTAATTTTGATCTTTTCATGCATTCTCCACGTCAAAAGACATCCAGATTGTCTGGTACCATTGTAAGCAGTGGATTTTGTGTGAACTCTCACTGGACTTTACTTCAAGCATTCAGTTCCATTCTATTTTGATTAAGGAGAGCAAATCACTTGGCCTCAAATGACAGTTTCCCTCATAGTGGTATTAGCCACAAATCAATCATTGTTCCACTCGTGCTTCCCATATTTGAGAGTGCACTCCTGTATCTTCAATGTAGCTTCAGTACTCTTTGTGGGAATACTGGAGTGCACCTGTTCAATCAAAATGAGGAACTATTGGTTTTTATCTGGGGAGGCAATGGGTTGATGTTGAAACATAGATGGCATTTGTGCTTTGGAGTAATAACATTTCAAGGATTACATCCTAACCCTGGTATACACTAGGGAGTGATATCAATGGTGCAAACCTTGTTCAGAAAGCAGTGCGAGACCATGATCAGATTCATCTTGTATCAATGCCTTGATCTTGGATATCTCCAGGACACTTCAAGTCCCTCCTGTTGTAGTGTGTCTGAACAGGCTGATAATCTCCTGATCACTGATACAAGAGACTGGGGAAAAAAAAACATACCAACTGAACAGTTTGTTCTGACAGTGGTTAGCACTGCTGCCTCACAGCGCCAGAGACCTGGGTTCAATTCCTGCCTCAGGCGACTGACTGTGTGGAGTTTGCACATTCTCCCCGTGTCTGCGTGGGTTTCCTCCGGGTGCTCCGGTTTCCTCCCACAGTCCAAAGATGTGCAGGTCAGGTGAATTGGCCATGCTAAATTGCCCGTAGTGTTAGGTAAGGGGTATATGTAGGGGTATGGGTGGGTTGCGCTTCGGCGGGGCGGTGTGGACTTGTTGGGCCGAAGGGCCTGTTTCCACACTGTAAGTAATCTAATCTAATCTAAAATGTTAGCTATCCAAAATTCTGTCAGCACCAAAGCTCAAATTATCTCCGATCATTCTCATTTACTTTCCCCAGGCCTTGATACCCAGAACAGGAGGGACATCTTTATTATTTTCCCTCAAATCAGTAAAGATGTACCGAATCAGGGATTTGGCTGAATTCAGTATTAAATTCCTCATAGAATTGGTCTTTTGGCTTTGTAGCAGAGCACAGCATTGGAGCATAATTACTCATGAGGTTAACTCAACTGGAGTTGAGAGTTGGATGGAGAAAACACATTCTATTCTCAATCATTCAAACATTGAGAACAGAAGTTCCTTATACCTTGCTCAAAATTTTTTTCAGAACTCCTCCTGTCAGATAAACATTTAACTGTATTCTCTAATGATGTGCCCTTGGTGTGTCTGATTTCTTTCAGAAGCTATGTCAATTTTCATTTTATCAAGTTCCATGTCAGTCATGGCTGTCATTTTCATGTTATCAACCAGCATGCCATCTGTCAATACCCTGCACATGATCATGACATCCCAGCTCACCAAAGTGTCAGCAGCGTTTTCTTTTCTGTTTATTGCCCAGTGCAATGGATTCCAGCCATTTATTGAGAAGAGACTCTTCAGTAAAGCAGCCATTGAAACAGATGGCCAGTGGTAGGTCAGCACCTTATGAGGAGATTGAGGTGACTGGCCAGTGGGACATAATGGTCCCTATCACTAATGAAGACTGTGTATTGTACCCATTCTCTACACCAATCGAATTGGGTTTATCGCTTATAACTGGTATCTCCTGTGTTATGTTACCAGTGCAGCAAAATTAAGTGTCTCTCCAGGTCCCAAGCCTGGGTGAAATTTATGGAAATCTTTAGTCATACAAACATCAGGATTCCCACTTCAATCTTGCTGCTTGTATCCAAAAGAAACTTTTGCATTGGCCTGGTTGTAGTTACAAGAAAGATGGCATATTTAGACACGCATAGATGATGAGTGACAAGAACATTCTTGATGAAAGGTCAATGACTTGAAACATTAACACTGCTTCTCTCCATGGATCCTGTCTGAACCACGAAATACTTTCAGTATTTCCTACTTTGATTTAAAAGAACAGAAATAGATCTGGTCACGAATTACAGACCTCCAATAATCCCACAAGTTCCTACCTGAACACGGCAAATACGGATTATTGATGTCAATGCATTCTTATTGATATTCGCAATATTTTATTTCACTTCAGAAAGGCATTTTGGAGTAGAGTTTTGGAGTCAAAAGGAAATAAAAATCATAAGGGGAAAGCTGACAATTTGCTCTTACCCATTTTATATGATCTCACAATATAAAATCAAAATCTACCCATTGATTCCTATAAAAGTAATTATTTAATAAAGGTAAGTCTTGCAGCTAAAAAAATGTCTAATTATGGAAAAATTATTTTGAGTAAAGTGTTTATCTAATCAGAACATTTAACTATGGTAAGTATTTCTGGAAGAAGTAACTAAATAAAACACCTAATTAAGACTGACTTAATGCAAACTGACATTGGTAAACCCACCCAATGACTTTAATGAAATTACTGCAAAAAAAATAGATTTGGAGGAACAAAGCCACAGCTTAAAAATAGAAAATAAATGGAACTCAATGCTATTGACAAAGTGTGAAGTGAATCCTTTTCAGTGTGAGACAATTAATAACGAACATCTCAATAATTTTCCCTAGTAAAGATCATTCGAGGCATATAGTACATGAAGAAACAATTTAAAGTAAAAACAATTTCAGACAGCTTTGCTGTAAATTTTGAAAAGGTGCATCCACATAGTAGTTTAACTTTCACAGAACCTGCTATTAGGAAAAAACAATGCCACATTTTGTGTTGTTCAATGAAATTTGCTGTTTTGTGGCCAGAGGAAATGTACTTACAGTCAGAGATTCAAGTATTGGTAGCACTCAAACATACCAGCCATGCAAGTTAGCTGGGTAATACAGAGCAACTCCTCAAAAGCAGAGGACCCCATTTACAATCTAACTGTTCATGTTATTTCATACACACTGATCATGTCAAAGATCTCAGAACAGAATTCACAAAGGATTCTTTGATCAATTAACAGCATGTGCCTGATGACAAGAACAGCGATGACAAAAAAAAGCAAGTCACATGGGAACCACCCTTTCATCTCAATCTGTCCTTCAAACTAATCTCAAATAAGCCTGCCCCACCTCCCCTCCCACCACTACACTGTTTAAATAGACTGTTACCAAACTAAGCACCAAATTCTTCCCACCCTAAGCTTCAAACTGACATATTTGGACTTTGCAGATGAGACGTTCGGTCATGTGGAAGCTGTTATTACTGCATGAAAGAAAGGAAAAGTAGACAAGAAAAGCATTTTTGAACAGCTGTGTACAAATTAGATGAAACCTGGTGATGTCGAGCCGATTGCTACATTTATAACAGCTCAGTACATAATTTTCTTGAGCATGTTTTAACCTCAGAGAATGATAATAAATGAGCTGAAAACTTCATGAAGTGGCCTTGCTCAGTTAAAGCTGAAAACAGCATTGCACATTAAATTGCTGGCAGGTGCCAAGGCACAGAATCATTTGAGTTTGACCTGTGCTGCATCTGAAATAATTTAGGGTCTCTTTTTACTACCTGCCTGAGAACTTAGCTTTGTCCATGCTATTGTAGAGATATGATATTGCTGCCAGAAAGCTGGAAATGGTCAATCATGAAGTATGACTTTGGTTGTACTAATTCCATTGATTGTAAATTTGCAAAAGCAATCTGTGTACTACTGCAATAATGTCACTAATATGCCCCATATTAGGCAGAAATGACCTTTCTATAACTACTGATTTAAAATAAAGAACTTCAACTCAGCAAAGAGCCTGTAGATCTTCATACAGATATGGCTCAACAACAATGATATGAACTTTGACCCTGAATGGGAGATTTTCTTTCCCCTTTGTGGCTGAATGGTGTTTACATTCATGTAATGTATGATGGAGTTGAGAAATACCATCATTTATTCTCTTTGCATTCAATTGGTAGCATCACGAACAGTTCTCAAGTATAACATGGCAAATATTAATTGTAGCTTAGAGATTCTCAAGAATGTTAAGTTGCATAAAGTTATAAACACAAATTTCTCTGCCAGTTTAAGAGTCCTAGACTAATCAGAGCAGTATTGCCCAACCAGAGACGAATTACAATTTATTTTTCCATTCCTCATTTCTTTTACTTGTGAACTGAATTCTGCTTCCCCTTATACAGGCACATATAAAAATCTTCCCTTATCAAATTACAATTTTAATTTTAAAAAAATCAGGAAAATAGTTAATAGTTTCACTATTATTGGCCTCAGAAGTGTCCCCAGTAAATGACATTGATAATGAGATACATCAGACGAAGGTCATCTTAAGGTCAATACCTCAAACACAAACCAGCAAATAGGATTTGCTTCATTATTATATCCTGCACCACATGGTTTTTCATTTGGAGTTTCCAGGCTCATTTGATCCTTCTTTAAGCAATTACCCAATTCGCTTTTGAAATAAATTTATTATTGAAACGATAGTTTGTGGCAGAGCATTCAGTTAATTCGTATAATTATTCCAAAGTTGTGCCTTCTCATTATTGTCTTATAAACAGAGGAAGTGTTCTTATCATTCACTTTATCGTAGATTTTCATTATCTTGAAAATGTCTTATTGGGTCACCCCTTAAGCTTTCTCAGGTCCTATGGAAAAGAAAGCCCTAATTTCTCAAGCCACAGAACATAATTGGTGTCATCAAAACAAATGTACTTTCTATTCCTTCCATTTTCTTTTTCCATTATCATCTTGTAATGAACTAACCATGTCATACACAGTATTTTTGACCATCGTATAACTCAAAAAGGTCCTGTACAAGTCCAATATTCATTCTAATAATTCCAGTGCATGTGTTCAAGATAGAGAGCCAAAATCAAATTTTCCTTTAGACAGCTAAATCTATTTCCAGTACCATCACTAGTGACTTGTGTATCTATTTATCAAAGCTATTCTGTTCTTCCATTTCATTAAAATTTTCTTTCAGTATAGCAGTAACTGGTACTGTGCTGATTCCTAGCAGAAAGAGGGCATATGGTTAGAACACAACTCAGAGATAGAGACTTACGCTGTTTTAGCCTGGGCTCTTTACAAAAGCTCTGACTAGATTCCCACGTTACTTTTAAACAATATTTATTAATGGGCTGAGAACGAACAGTATGCTCTGTATGGTACAGGTTCCAACCTTTAACCGAATATACAACATGACTAGTGAGGTCAAAGGGACATCAGAGTTTACCTCAGAGGCCCATCCACATATTCATCAAACCAGGGCTGCCCAAAGTTGAGCAGGGGTGGGTGGGTGGGGTGGGGAAGGCGCGGCAGGTAGTTGAGACTCCAAATTGAACCAGGAGCTGAAATTTGGGGGTCACGGGTTCTGATGCTGCAATGCTGCTGTGGAGCATGGAATAAATTAGAAGAATTGTACTACCAATCTAACAGGCCCTCTCACAGATCAGTCTCCCAAGTTGAGCAAGGCAACAGATTGACATTCTTATCAACTGCGAATTTAGGAACATATAATAGGAAAAAAAAATGACAAAACTGAAACAAAAATAATAGAAAGTCAAATAATCCAGACATAAAGCACTTACAGAAGCAGGATTTAAAATAGTTTAATTAGTAAAAGAGCATAATTTACAACATGACTTCTCTGTTAGACCACAAACAATATTTTGCAATTGTAGAAAACTTCCTTCAACCACTGTGCTTTGATTTTTGTCTTACATCCATCCCAATGACCATGATACAAATCTATTTATGTCAGTTGCCATCTTCTGTCCTTACTGACTTTGAAAGCATAAAGACTCTTATTTTTAGCTGAGGAAGCATCCCAGATGAGAGAATTTTCTGTGGTCAGTCTTTGGAACTTTCTTCATCAAAAGGCACTGCTGGCAGAGGCTTTAAAATATCGAAGGCAGAGGTAGATAGACTCTTGAATAGTAAGAGAGTGCGTGGTTATTGGAGGTACACAGATGATGTAGCTTCATGGGTCAAACACCGCTGCTAGTAAAAGATGCGAGTGTCATCCTACTTATTAGTTCACATAATATATACCACAAAGACAGTGTTCTTGTTGAGACAGTTGTCTTGAAGCTTGCTAATACAATTTACATGATGATAATCAAAGATTTTACAAACTGAAGGCTGTGCTTTCTGATGTTACTGTATATTTCATGCATAAGACTGAATGACTCCATTGTACAGAGAGCATAGCTGAAGGTAAGGCAGGTACGTTTATACAGGGACATCACAGGCTGTGGGGTCTTAAAAGATATTTCACCTGTGTAGTCTGGAACCTATTCAATAATAACATCAGAAATGTGGAGTAATCAGACTTGCCATGATCTTATTGAATTGTGCGCACATATCAGGAACCAAACGGCCATTCCTGCTCCTAAATCACAAGCTTCTGTACAGAACCGAACTGCATTTGTGACTGTGTATGTACGTGTGTATAGAGTCATAGAGATGTACAGCATGGAAACAGACCCTTTCGGTTCAACCTGTCCATGCCAACCAGATATCCCAACCCAATCTCGTCCCACCTGCCAGCACCCGGCCCATATCCCTCCAAACCCTTCCTATTCATATACCCATCCATATGACTCTTAAATGTTGCAATTGTACCAGCCTCCACCACATCCTCTGGCAGCTCATTCCATACATGTATCACCCTCTGCGTGAAAAGGTTGCCCCTTAGGTCTCTTTTATATCTTTCCCCTCGCACCCTAAACCTATGCCCTCTAGCTCTGGACTCCCCGACCCCAGGGAAAAGACATTGTCTATTTATCCTATCTATGCCCCTCATAATTTTGTAAACCTCTATAAGGTCACCCCTCAGCCTCCGACGCTCCAGGGAAAACAGCCCCAGCCTGTTCAGCCTCTCCCTATAGCTCAGATCCTCCAACCCTGGCAACATCCTTGTAAATCTTTTCTGAATCCTTTCAAGTTTCACAACATCTTTCCGATAGGAAGACCAGAATTGCACGCAATATTCCAACAGTGGCCTAACCAATGTCTTGTACAGCCGCAACATGACCTCCCAACTCCTGTACTCAATACTCTGACCAATAAAGGAAAGCAGACCAAATGCCTTCATCACTACCTTATCTACCTGCGATTCCACTTTCAAGGAGCTATGAACCTGCACTCCAAGGTCTCTTTGTTCAGCAACACTCCCTAGGACCTTACCATTAAGTGTATAAGTCCTGCTAAAATTTTCTTTCCCAAAATGCAGCACCTCGAATTAAACTCCATCTGCCACTTCTTAGCCCATTGGCCCATCTGGTTCAGATCCTGTTGTAATCTGAGGTTACCCTCTTTCCTCTTATGCTCGCATCCAAATCATTTATGTAAATGACAAATTCTAGAATATAAAGATTTTATGAAGTACATTTTGAAATTTAAAAAACATGCTTGTTAGGAAATCACACAGCGCATTTCCTTTAGCATTATTCCTGTTTCTTCAAGTAACTATAAACAGTTAGTCAATCACAAACTGCTTTGTGATCTGAACTAGGTAAACTTGAAAAATGTTTATTTCTCCAGGTATTTAGTATCTTTATTTTAGGTTCCAGTGGTTGACCAACAAAAAAAAATGAAAACTGGCAAATAATTTTCCAGTTTATTTAGTGACTTTGGTTTTTGAAGCGACCAATTATATTTGTTACTCTCCAAACTTTCTGAAAACAATTGCCAGAATTATAGTCAGAACCTCCATTATAGCTTTCTTCATTTCCTCAGGATGCCTGCATACAAACAATTACATTACCTGTGATTTTATCTTTTACTTCTTCTGATGTTTCTACAATTTCATTAACACACCCTCAATGAAAATGAACCAATGTAGTCTTAGTTTCTCTTCTAATTTTTCACTTAAGTATCTCATCTCTCTGAATATCCTCCTGTAAAACAGAAAACTATATTTTCTTTTCATATTATTTGCTTTGTTTTCCTAAATTCTTTCCTCCTTTTCCTAATTATCTTCTACTTTAAAAATGATTTTATTAAAACAAAAATTACACTTGATCTCACCTTCCCATGTATCCTTGGACCCCATTCTCCCCCCCCGACTTTCAATTTATTCTTCATTCTCTTTGCTGGACAATATTTGACTCATTCTTTTGATTTCCTTTTTAAACATTTCTCATCTAATAATTGCATTCCCTAGTAAGCAGTAAACCCTGCTAATGTTTTGTATAACAGCGTGCCTGGTGGTAATTCAGGTAATTAGCTATAGTCTACAAAAGAATCATAGGACTCTTTCTACCAGACAGGGTTGCTTAGTTGGTTATATAGTTTGAAGGGTACCAATCAACATCAAACCTGGAACAAGGGAATGAGGTAGGCCTCCATGAACTATTGAAAAGGCTAAGTATTGCTCTCAGTGATGAAGTAACAGGATATGCTGCCAACCTTGCAATCTCACTGATGAGCCTTTCAAGTTTCTCAATGGCAGGTCAATCCTGGTGCCAAATCAAAGGTAGCTGCACACAGCTGACAGCCACAGTGAAATACTCTGACAACATACCACTAACAATATTTTTCAGACAGCAAATTAAGTGATAACTTGGACTATGACAGAAGCTAAAATATCAAACAAAATGAAAACATGATGTTTATTACATTGGAGAAATTTGACTTGCCACAAACATAAAATTTGCATTGCAAGTCCAATGAATAAGTTTAGGAATAAATATGAAATTGGCATGCTGTTCAAAAAAACTCACACACTTCAGTCAATACAAGGTTGAGAGGGCTTTTACAGAGACTGACAGCAGAATAGCAGAGGTTTTCATCAATTCTTTGATTGTATTTAGTGGGTGCCTCAACAGCACACCCGTTGGCGAAGCACTGACAGTAACAACTGGTTTATCTTCCTATTCTGCACTATTCCGAGTCAACTCCTGAAGTTGCTGTCAGTTTCAATGAATTAATGACGGTGAATTTTACACAATCATAGCCAGCATAAAAAGCAGGCCTACATGTTGAGTCTTTAAAAAAAAAATCTGATATGTACTAGGTGATACATGTCATCAGTGATAACTAAAAGTAATGCCACATTATTTTAGGTCCTTAGGTCATTAAATGCCAGAATACCTGAACAAAGAAGAAAGAGTCCATATGTCAAAAAAAAAATCGAACTTCTACAGAATCTGGGTTATGAAGAAGAATTATATTGGAATTGAACCATTAACCGTTTCTCACTCTACGTGATATGGCGTGCCATGGATTACTGATAATTCGCCATAATCATGCTGTGACACTTGTGTTACCTCCCAGACATGGATCTTGCAAGTACTGAAAAGTTCAATGAATATTTATTACAGAGCCTGGTATCTACACAGGTACACCACACACACAGGTACTGGCAGATCGGGGCTCAAAATAAGCAATTGGAATGTACTGCAGCACATTTCAAGATGGAAACAGAGCTTTATATTATTAGGTCACATGTCATGATATGGTGATATCATCAGTATGTCACTTAAAGATATACTGCATTGCTGATGTGATATGTAACACCACCATAGATGCTGCCAGACCAGTTATGTACTTCTTGGCCTTTGTTTGTTTCAGATTTCCAACAGCAATAGTATTTTACTTTTATCTTCATTTTCCTGTCATTTGATTTAGAAATGCCTTTTTTCTCATTACACCTGTCCAGTAAATCATGTAATAGCCTCTACTGTATAATAAGGAGAAAATGAGGACTGCAAATACAGTCATACAGTCAGAGATGTACAGCACAGAAACAGACCCTTCGGTCCAACCCATCCATGCCGACCAGGTATCCCAACCCAATCTTGTCCCACCTGCCAGCACCTGGCCCATATCCCTCCAAACCCTTCCTATTCAGAAACCCATCCAGATGCCTTTTAAATGTTGCAATTGTACCAGCCTCCACCACTTCCTCTGGCAGCTCATTCCATACACGTACCACCATCTGCATGATAAAGTTGCCCCTTAGGTCTCTTTTATATCTTGCCCCTCTCACCCTAAACCTCTAGTGCTGGACTCCACCACCCCAGGGAAAAGACTTTGCCTATTTATCCTATCCATGCCTCTCATAATTTTATAAATCTCTATAAAGGTCACACTTCAGCCTCAGAGGCTCCAGGGAAAACAGCCCCAGCCTACTCAACCTCTCCCTATAGCTCAGATCCTCCAACCCTGGCAACATCCTTGTAAATCTTTTCTGAAACCTTTCAAGTTTCACAACATCCTTCCGATAGGAAGGAGACCAGAATTGCACGCAATATTCTAAAAATGGCCAAACCAATGTCCTGTACAGCCGCAACATGACCTCCAAACTCCTGTACTCAATACTCTGACCAATAAAGGAAAGCATACCAAACGCCTTCTTCACTATCCTATTTACCTGTGACTCCACTTTCAAGGAACTATGAACCTGCACTCCAAGGTCTCCTTGTTCAACAACACTCCCTAGGAGTGTATTAGTCCTGTTAAGCTTTGCTTTCCCAAAATGCAGCAACTTGCATTTATCTAAATTAAACTCCATCTGCCACTTCTATCTTGTTAGATAGATTGGCCTATCTAAACAAGATCCCATTGTAATTGGAGGTAGCCTTCTTTGCTGTCCACTACACCTCCAATTTTGGTGTCATCTGCAAACTTACTAACTATACCTCTTATGCTTACATTCAAAGCATTTATATAAATGATGAAAAGTAGTGGTCCTTAGTGGCACTCCACTGGTCACAGGCCTCCAATTCAAAAAACATCTCTCCACCACCACCCTCTGTCTTCTACCTTTGAGTCAGCTCTGTATCCAAATAGCTAGTTTTCCCTGTATCCCATGAGATCTAATTTTGCTAATCAGTCTCCCATGAGGAACCTTGTAGAACACCTGACTGAAGTCCATATAGATCACATCTACTGCTCTGCCCTCATCAATCCTTTGTTACTTACTCAAAAAACTCAACCAAGTTTGTGAGACATGATTTTGCATGCACAAAGCCAATCTGACTATCCCTAATCAGTCCTTGCCTTTCCAAATACAATACTGTCCCTCAGGATTCCCTCCAACAACTTGCCCACCACAAAGGTCAGGCTCACTGGTCTATAGTTCCCTGGCTTGTCCTTACCACCCTTCTTAAACAGTGGCACCACGTTAGCCAACCTCCAGTCTTCTGGCACCTCACCTGTGACTATCAATGAGACAAATATCTCAGCAAGAGGCTCAGCAATCACTTCTCTAACTCCCCACAGAGTTCTAGGGTACACCTGATCAGGTCCTGGGGATTTATCCACTTTTATGCATTTCAAGACATCCAGCACTTCCTCCTCTGTAATATCGACATTTTTCAAGATGTTACCATCTATTTCCCCACAGTCTATATCTTGCATGTCCTTTTCCACAGTAAACACTGATGCAAAATACTCATTTAGTATCTCCCACATCTCCTGCGGTTCCACACAAAGGCTGCTTTGCTGATCTATGAGGGGGTAAAAACAATAACTGCAGATGCTGGAAACCAAATACTGGATTAGTGGTGCTGGAAGAGCACAGCAGTTCAGGCAGCATACAACGAGCAGCGAAATCGACATTTCGGGCAAAAGCCCTTCATCAGGAATAAAGGCAGTGAGCCTGAAGCCTGGAGAGATAAGCTAGAGGAGGGTGGGGGTGGGGAGAGAGTAGCATAGAGTACAATGGGTGAGTGGGGGAGGAGATGAAGGTGATAGGTCAGGGAGGAGGGTGGAAAAGGAGCTAGGCAGGTCGGACAAGTCCGGACAAGTCAAGGAGACAGGGCTGAACTGGAAGTTTGAAACTAGGATGAGGTGGGGGAAGGGGAAATGAGGAAGCTGTTGAAGTCCACATTGATGCCCTGGGGTTAAAGTGTTCCAAGGCGGAAGATGAGGCATTCTTCCTCCAGGTGTCTGGTGGTGAGGGAGCGGCGGTGAAGGAGGCCCAGGACCTCCATGTCCTCGGCAGAGTGGGAGGGGGAGTTGAAATGTTGGGCCACGGGGGGGTTTGGTTGATTGGTGCGGGTGTCTCGGAGATGTTCCCTAAAGCGCTCTGCTAGGAGGCGCCCAGTCTCCCCAATGTCGAGGAGACCACATCGGGAGCAACAGATACAATAAATGATATTAGTGGATGTGCATGTAAAACTTTGATGGATGTGGAAGGCTCCTTTAGGGCCTTTGATAGAGGTGAGGGAGGAGGTGTGGGCGCAGGTTTTACAGTTCCTGCGGTGGCAGGGGAAAGTGCCAGAATGGGAGGGTGGGTCGTAGGGGGGTGTGGAACTGACAAGGTAGTCACGGAGGGAACGATCTTTGCAGAAGGAGGAAAGGGGTGGGGAGGGAAATATATCCCTGGTGGTGGGGTCTTTTTGGAGGAGGCGGAAATGTCGGCGGATGATTTGGTTTATGCGAAGGTTGGTAGGGTGGAAGGTGAGCACCAGGGGCGTTCTGTCCTTGTTATGGTTGGAGGGGTGGGGTCTGAGGGCGGAGGTGCGGGATGTAGACGAGAAGCGTTGGAGGGCATCTTTAACCACGTGGGAAGGGAAATTGCGGTCTCTAAAGAAGGAGGCCATCTGGTGTGTTCTATGGTGGAACTGGTCCTCCTGGGAGCAGATATGGCAGAGGCAGAGAAATTGGGAATACGGGATGGCATTTTTGCAAGAGATAGGGTGAGAAGAGGTGTAATCCAGGTAGCTGTGGGAGTCGGTGGGTTTGTAAAAAATGTCAGTGTCAAGTCGGTCGTCACTAATAGAGATGGAGAGGTCCAGGAAGGGGAGCGAGGTGTCAGAGATGGTCCAGGTAAATTTAAGGTCAGGGTGGAATGTGTTGGTGAAGTTGATGAATTGCTCAACCTCCTCGCGGGAGCATGAGGTGGCGCCAATGCAGTCATCAATGTAGCGAAGGAAGAGGTGGGGAGTGGTGCCGGTGTAATTACGGAAGATCAACTGTTCTACGTAGCCAACATAGAGACAGGCATAGCTGGGGCCCATACGTGTGCCCATGGCTACCCCTTTGGTCTGGAGGAAGTGGGAGGATTCAAAGGAGAAATTGTTAAGGGTGAGGACCAGTTCGGCCAAATGAATGAGAGTGTCATTGGAAGGGTACTGTTGGGGACGTCTGGAGAGGAAAAAACGGAGGGCTTGGAGGCCTTGGTCATGGTGGATGGAGGTGTAGAGGGATTGGATATCCATGGTGAAGATGAGGCGTTGGGGGCCGGGGAAACTGAAGTCTTGGAGGAGGTGGGTGGTGTCTCGAACGTATGTGGGGAGTTTCTGGACTAGCGGTGTTAGGACAGTATCGAGGTAGGTAGAGATGAGTTCAGTGGGGCAGGAGCATGCTGAGACAATGAGTCGGCCAGGGTGGTCAGGCTTGTGGATCTTGGGAAGGAGGTAGAACCGGGCAGTGCGGGGTTCGCGGACTATGAGGTTGGAAGCTGTGGGTGGGAGATCTCCTGAGGTGATGAGGTTCTGTATGGTCTGGGAGATGATGGTTTGGTGATGGGGGGTGGGGCCATGGTCGAGGGGGCAGTAGGAAGAGGTGTCCTCAAGTTGATGTTTGGCTTCAGCGGTGTAGAGGTCAGTGCGCCAGACTACCACTGTGCCCCCTTTATCCGCTGGCTTAATGGTGAGGTTGGGATTAGAGCAGAGGGATTGGAGGGCTGCGCGTTGGGAGGGTGAGAGGTTGGAGTGGGGGAGGGGGGTGTCGACAGGTTGAGGCGGTTAATGTCCCGGCGGCAGTTGGAAATGAAGAGGTTGAGGGCAGGTATTAGGCCAGCGCGGGGTGTCCAGGTGAATGCAGTGTGTTGGAGGTGGGCGAAGGGGTCCTCAGAAGGTGGGCGGGAGTCCTGATTGTGAAAGTAAGCTCGGAGGCGGAGCGACGGAAGAAGTGTTCAATGTCACGGCGTGTATTAAATTCACTGATGCGTGGACGGAGGGGGGTGGAGTGGAGTCCTTTGCTGAGGACTGATCGTTCATCCTCAGTGAGGGGGAGGTCTGGAGGGGTGGTGAAAACTCGGCAGGGCCGGGAGCTGGGATCTGGTGTGGGTGTGGAGCTGGGAGTGGGGTCGGAGCCAGTACCTGGAGTGGGTGTGATGGTGGGTGGAATGGGGGTGGAGGCATGAGCAGGGGTAATGCTCCTCTCGGGGTTCTGGGGGATGGGGATAGTGACAGTGGGGTCTGTGGGGGGGCGTGTCAGCAGAATGCAGGTGAGTGGCGCTGGTGGGGGCGGAAGTGGTGGTGATCATGGCAGTAGGGGTGGCGGAAGTCACTGAGCGTGTGGCATCAGCGATGATGTGAGGGCCGGAAGTGGCTGTGGGAGTGGCCATGATGGGGGCGGAAGTGACATCATCACTCAGCGTGGGGGTGGTAGCTGCGTCAGCTGCATGGCTAATGGCGTTTCAGAGGCCAGGGGAATCTTCTGGAATGTTTGAGGAGCGCTGGTTATGGAGGTGGGTGGATAAAAGTTAGTTGTACTTACAGTTTTTGATGTTTGAGATGATCTATGAGGGGGCCCTATTCTCTCCCTAGTTACCCTTTTGTCTTTAGTGTATTTGTGAAAATCCTTTGGACTCTCCTTAATTCTATTTGCCAAAGCTATCTCATGTCCCCTTTTTGCCCTCCTGATTTCCCTCTTAAGTATACTCCTACTGCCTTTACACTCATCTAAGGATTCACTCGATCTATCCTGACTATACATTACATATGCTTCCTTCTTTTTCTTAACCAAACTCTCAATTTCTTTCCAGCATTCCCTATACCTACCAGCCTTTTCTTTCACCCTAACAGGAATATACTGTCTCTAGACTCTTGCTGTCTCACTTCTGAAGGCTTCCCATTTTCCAGCCGTCCTTTTACCTGTGAACATCTGCCCCCATTCAGCTTTTGAAAGTTCTTACCTAATACCATCACAATTAGCCTTCCTCAAATTTAGAACTTCAACTTTTAGATCTGGTCTATCCTTTTCCATCACTATTTTAAAACTAATAGAATTATGGTCACTGGCCCTAAAGTGCTCCCCACTGACACCTCAATCACTTGTCCTGCCTTATTTCCCAAGAGTAGGTGAAGTCTTGCACCTTCTCTCATCGGTACATCCACATATTTAAATCAGAAATTTTTTTTGTACACATTTAACAAATTCTTCTCTATCGAAACCCTTAATACTATAGCAGTCCCAGTCTAGGTTTGGAAAGTTAATACCCCGTACCCTCAGTACAGCTGTCATGCTATCCCTTATCAAAAATGCCACTCCCCCTCCTCTCTTGCCTCCCTTTCTGTCCTTCCTGTAGCATTTGTATCCTGGAACATTAAGCTACCAGTCTTGTCCATCCCTGAGCCACATTTCTGTAATTGCTGTGATATCCCAGACCCATGTTCCTAACCATGCCCTGAGCTCATCTGCCTTCCCTGTTAGGTCCCTTGCATTGAAGTAAATGCAGTTTAATTTATCAGTCCTACCTTGTTCTCTGCTTTGTCCCTGCCTGCCCTGACTGTTTGATTTGCTCCTTTTATCAACTGTACCAGTCTCAGACTGATTCCCTGGGTCCCAACCCCCTCACCTTAATAGTTTAAAAATCCTCCTGAGCCGCTCTCAAATTTCCCTGCCAATATATTAGTCCCCTTCCAATTCAGGTGCAATCCGTCCTTCTTGTACAGGTCACTTTTACTCTAGAACAGAGATTCCAATGATTCAAAAATGTGAATCCTTCTCCCATATACCAGCTCCTCAGCCACGTGTTCATCTGTTCTATCCTCCTATTCCTACCCTCACTAGCTCACAGCACCAGGAGCAATCCAGATATTACTACTCTCGAGGATCTCCTTTTTAAAATTTCTGCCGAACTCTATATTTTCCTTTCAGAATCGCATCCTTTTCCCTTCCTTTGTCATTGATTCCAATGTGTACCATGATCTCCTGCTGGTCCCTCTCCCCCGTGAGAACATTCTGCACCTTCTCTGAGACATCCTTGGTCCTGGCACCAGGGAAGTAACACACCATTCTGATTTTTTGCTGATGGCCACAGAAACGTCGGTCTGTGCCTCGGCTGAGAGAGTCCCCTACCACAATAGATCGCTTGGAACCCAATGTAACCCTCATTGCATTAGAGCTAATCTCCATACCAGACACTTGGCTGTTCTTACTATGTTCCCCTGAGAATTCATCACCCCCCCGTATTTCCCAAAACAGCTACTTGTTTGAAAGGTGGATAGCCACAGAAGATTCCTACACTACCTGACTACCTCTCTTACCTTTCCTGGAGTTAACCCATCTATGTGACTTATCTGCAACTTTTCTCCCTTCCTATAACTGCCATCCATCACATCCCCTTGCTCTTGTAAATTTCTCATCGCCTCTAACGGTCTCTCCAACCGATCCATTCAACCCTATAGGATTCACAACCAACTGCATTTATTACAGGTATAATCCTCAGTAACCCGTAAACTCTCCCTAACCTCCCACATCTGACAAGAAAAGCATATCACTCTACATTTTTGCTTCTTCCAATCTGCAGACCCAGAAAATAGCACAGTCTTATTCCTCAATAAAACACTGCTCCAGGCTAACTTAATACTAATGGTTTATATTTTTAAGTTTAATCAAGAGACATATCTCAATAAAACACATAATCAAGAAAGAATCCACTCTACTCATTATTGCAGACTTTCTGTAAGGCCCCACCTAAAAATATTCATCTGTTTCTGTGCTGTGACCTCTTCCAAACAGGTTCCTCTGAGATTAGCTGTAAATTTCACTGTTTGTTAATTTTCCCAGACACGGTCCGATGTCCAGCGATACATGAATTCAAACAGCAAAGGCAGTAACTGCGCAGGTTCATTGTTGTTTCAGTTAGCAGTGTGGGTTTTTTCTCTCTTTCTCCTGCACTGACCTACCATGTGCTGCCTTTGTCTATTCCTCTCCCTTTAAAAGGGCTGTTGTTTTCACTACTTGTTTCTCCAAAGTTCCAAAACAATGCAACAGTTTCCAAAACAGTAATTGCTACTCCCAGAATTCAAGGAAATCACCTCAAATACCTAAAATACCTCAAAAAACGAACAGCCTGTTACAGCCAGAAATTTTTCCTATCCTCCATCTTGGATTAGATCAGAAGCGAAAAATAGAGCGCTGGAAAAGCACAGCTGGTCAGCTAACATCAGAGGAGCAGGAGAGTCGAAGTTTCAAGCATAAACTCTCCATCAGGAATGAGGGGGTGGCCCAAGGGGGCTGAGAGATAAATGGGAAGGGGGGTGGGACTGAGGGGAAGACAGAGCTGGGAATGCGATAGTTAGATGGAGGTAACAGGGTGATGGAGATAGGTCGGAAAAGTGGGTGGAGGGGAATAGGTGGAAAGGAAGGTGGAAAGTAGGACAGTTCAAGAGGGTGGTGCTGAGTTGGGAGGTTGGCTTTGGGATAAGAAAGGGGGCAGCAGAAATGAAGAAACCATGAAATCTACCATTGATCCCACGTGGTTGAAGGGTCCCAAGGCAGAAAATGAGGCGTTTTTCCTCCACTGCCCTGTTGCCGAACATTAACTCCCCCTCCCACCTTGCCAAGGACATGCAAGTCCGGGCCTCCTCCACCGCCAAACTCTAGCCACCCAACGCCTGGAGGAAGAACACCTCATCTTCCGCCTTGTAGATTTCACCAGTTTCTTCATTTCCCCTCTCCCTACTTATCCCAGAGCCAACTCGACACTGCCCTCTTGAACTGTCCAACCTGTCCACCTTCTTTCCCACTTATCACCATCAACCCCCACCTCCATCTACATATCGCATCCCCAGCAACCTTGCCCCCAGTCCCACCACCGCCACCCACTCCCCACTCCCCACTCCCCACCCCCCACCCCCTCCCATTTATCTCTCAGCCCCCTTGGGCCACCACCTCATTCCTGATGAAGGGCTTATGCTCCAAACATCGACTCTTTTCCAGCACCACACGTTTTGGGTCTACTGTATAATAATCCTATCAAAGTGCAGTCAAATAGTTAAGTACTTTTTTTGGGAGAATGGGCTCAAGTAAGGCACGAGCAGTTCACTGGATTCCACAAAAATGACCTTTCTGCCACACTCTGGGTCCACCCAGGATGCTGATTCTCTTGGCAAATTGTTAATTCTGAGTCCAGATTCTGGCTGGATCACCTGATGTTCATAGAATCACTCCAGTGTGGAAGCAGGCTATTCAACCCATTGAGTCCACATTGACCCTCCAAAGTGCATCCCACCTCAGCTTACCCCTGTTACCCTGTTAATCTACTCAGCCTGCATACTTCTGGATACTAGGAGAAAGTGAGCACTGCAGATGCTGCAGATCAGAGTCAAGAGTGTGCTGCTGGAAAAGAAGGGCAGATCAGGCAGCATCCAAGAAGCAGGAGAATCAACATTTCAGACAAGAGCCCTTCATCAGGAAAAGGGTGCATTTTAATCCATCATTCCCTGATGAAAGGTTCTTGCCTGAAACGTTGATTCTCTTGCTCCTTGGATGCTGCCTGACCTGCTGTGCTTTACCAGCACCACACACTCGATTCTCACTCCTGGATACTACAGCCAATTTAGCATGGCCAATCCACCTAACCTGCACATCTTTGGACTGTGGCAGGAAACTGGAGCACCTGGAGGAGGTGTGCACAAATTCCACACAGACAGTTGGCCAAGGATGAAATCGAACCGGTCCCTGGCACTGGGAGGCAGCATTGCTAACCTCTGAGCCACTGTGCAGCAGACCTAGGGCAAGAACTTTCCATCTGCAGCCTACTGACCTAAAAAATGGACCAGAAATTCTGTCAGCAGCATTGAAAACTGGGGGGGGAAAAAAAAAATGTTTTTTTATTGAAACATGCCAAAGTAATAGATGTCACAGAATTACCACAGGATTGCAGTTTAATCCAGGACTCATCCATAGAATCTTGCAAGCTTTAAAGTTTGGGTTATCATTAAATTTAGAACTCAACTGAAAACTGTATTCTTATTATTGTACTGACATTAATCAATCCACAATCTGAACTTGCCACTTGGGTCAAAGCCAGAGTGGAATTATGGCAGGGTGCAAGTCAATCCTGCCCAACAAGATATGAACCAACCCTGGTTTAATTTCCAGGGCTCAGCTTAATTCCAACATTCCCAGTGAGTCCACAAGGTTAGGAACATCAATTACTGGGAGCTTGCCATTCAGTGTATGAATTGTTGTGCTGCTGCAAGTTTTACAGGCCTGCAGCAAATTCGAAAGGAGAAGCCTTAAGTTGTTTTGGTAGCTGCTAAATATCTTCGCTGTGTGAGAACGTCAGAGTAAAATCGGAACAAGAGTAGGCCATTCATTCAGTCTCTCAAGCCTGCTCTACCATTCCATAATATCATGCTGATCTGTGGCCTAACTCCATACACCTTTGGTCCACATCCCGTGATTAATAAAACATTTGTCTATTTCAGATTTAAATTTAACAACTGAATTTGAAACGATCACTGTTTGAGGAAGAGAGTTTGAGGCGTTTACTACGCTTTGCAGGTTAAAGTGCTTTCTGACATCTCTCCTTAATGGCCTGGCCCTAATTTTTCGACCATGTCCCTTGGTTCTACAATCTTCAACCAGTGGAAGTAGCTTCTCTCTATCTACCCTGTCTTTTCCTGTTAATATGTTGAAGACCTGAATTAAATCTGTGAACTCTGCAAGATAGCGAGCTATCCTATAATGCGCTCATGAAACCAACATAGGGAACAGTAGTTCGCGAGGGTTGACGCACACCAAAAGGGTCAGCAGTTGTGGCAAGAGAGCATCAGGCCAGTCAAGATTAAAGATGCCCACCACTTGCATCATAACACTAATTGATGTAGTCTTTAATCATATCACCAATGGCAGAGAGAGTAAGAACAGTCCATAATGCTTCCAAAAAGGCTCACTTTAATTAAATTTGAAATACACCAGTCACTCAAGTCATTTCAATCTGACTAACCTGGCATTAATTAGATGAACACAAAAATTTCAGGAATATGCCATTTGGCCTTTGAACCTGTTCTACCTTTTGATAACATCATGGCTGATTGAATTGTGGCTTCAACATCACTTTCCTGTCTACCCCCACAACCGTAGACATCCTTGATCATGAATCTGCCTCCAGTTCCAGACAAGAGGGAAAATATCTTCTCAGCATCCACCCATCAAGTCCACACAAGATCTCACATGCTTCAAAAAGATCACCTTTCATTCTTCTAAACGCCAATGGATACGGGCCCAACCTTTCCTCACACAGCTATCCAGTAATCGGTTTCAGGAATCTTTCCTGAACTGAGTTTAGTTCAATTCGAACTTTGAAGTAAGGAGAAAAACCTGTACACAGTTTTCCTGATGCAGGCTCACTAAGGCCTTCCACAGCTATAGCAACGTTTTCCTACTTTTGTACTCGATTCCCATTTCTATAAATTCAACAATCCATTCCTCTTCCAAATCACTTGCCTTGCCTGCATACTAACCTTGTGTGATTCATGTACAAGGAGACCCAGATCCCATTGTACTGTAAAGTTGTGATCAATCTCCAGTTAAATAGCTTATTTTTTATTCTTCCTCCCAAAGTGGATCTGCTCGATTTTTGTCCACTCACTTAACTCAACCACTTTACAGATCTTTATCTGCTCTTGACAACCTACTTTCCTACCTACCTTGGTGTCATCATAAAATTTAAATACCATATGATTCGTCCCTTCATGCAAGTCATTGATATAACTGGTAAATAGTTGCAGTTCCAGCACTGATCCCAGTGGCACTTCATTGGTTGGTTGGCCAACCTGAACATGATCCATTTATCCGCATTCTTTTGCTTGTTGGCCACCAATCCTCTATCCATGTAAATAGGTTACTTCCGACATCAAGAGCTCTTATTTTGAGTGGTAATCCTTGATGTGGCACCTTTTCAAATACCTTTTCAAAATTCAGATTAAGTGATGGAAATGCACAAGAGTGAGTTATCGGTCCTGATATATCCCAGACACCGAGTGTTCAGCCTTTAGTAAGAACTGAGGACAGCTGCTCCAAAGCCAGCAGCATTCCTCCTTCCATGTGTAGGTCATGGAGTCCCACTTCATTTTAATTCAGGCCTGAAGGGAGGAGCCACTAAAGCTTTACCCAGAGGCCAATGCAAAAATAGAAGAATTTCACTCCTTAGATACCATAAGATTTTGGAGTAGAAGTAGACCATTCAGCCCATCGAGTTTGTTCTGCCATTCAATGAGATCATAGCTAATCTGATAATGCTCAACTCTTGGTTCAATAAGATCTCCATTCATTCTTCATAACTCCAATGAGCACAAGCCAACCTACTCAACTTCTCCTCAAGTCAGGCTCTCCAAATCAACTTAGTGAAACTTCTCTGAACTGTCTCCAATATCTTTGTTCAGGTAAATGAGCCAAAACTGTTAGAACATAGAACAGAACAATACAGCACAGTACAGGCCCTTTGGCCCTCGATGTTGCGTCGAACCAAGCCCACCTAACCTACACTAGCCCACTATCCTCCATATGCCTATCCAATGCCCGTTTAAATGCCCATAAAGAGGGAGAGTCCACCACTGCTACTGGCAGGGCATTCCATGAACTCACAACTCGCTGAGTAAAGAATCTACCCCTAACATCTGTCTTATACCTACCACCCCTTAATTTAAAGCTATGTTCACCATATTCCAGGCGTGACCTGGCTGGTGCATTGTATAGTTTTAAACAAGACCTCATTTATTATTATATTCCATTCCCTTTGACATAAAGGTCAACATCCACTTGCCTTCCCTGGTGAACTTAGATGCTGCAAGGGCATACAAATCCCGCGGTGTTACTGCTTTCTGCAGTCTTTTCCCATTTGATTAGTATTCAGTTCTTCCGTTCATCCTGCCGAAGTGTACAGTGTCACATTTTGCCGCATTGTATTCTATCTGCAAAGTTTTTGCACACTCCGTAACCTAACTAAATCCCTCTGCAGACACTTTGTAGCATCCTCATGACTTGCCTTCCCACCTATTTCCTGTCATCTGTAAACCCCTGATAATGCATTCAATTCCTTCATCCAAATCATTGGCATACATTATAAATAATGGTGAAAACAGCACTGGTCTTTGTGGCACTCCACAAGGTGCAGGTTGCCAACCTTAAAGTACAAGTCAGAGTTGGAAAAAAAAACAGATCAGCAAGACCAGGTAGGGCACGGTGCAAAGTGGGATACAAGAAGCATCATTTTGAATAATGTGAAGTTTATGGAGGATGTGGAAGGACAAACTGGCTAGGAAAACATTGAAGTAATCCAGAGGTGGCGAAGGCAGCAGTGAGTGTATGAGTAGCAGATGCATTGAAGCACAGGTACCAAAATGAGCAGGTAGGGCAATCTTAGAGGCACAAGATGGACAATCTTTGTGATGTAAAGCACTTGGGGTCAGAAGCTCAGTTCAGTTAGAACACCAAAAGTGCAGTGAGACAGTTTCACTCTTACCCAAGACAAGCACCTTTCTAGTAATCTACTTGCTGATACACATGTTTCACTGTCTTTTGTGGTAACCGAAAAAAATGATTTCTGGTTTTGTAAGGCCAAGTTGTGTAATATTAAGCAATCCATCACAATCTTTGAGGACTTCAATAGACTGTATTGGAGATATCATCAAATCAATCTATAGATCTCAATGAAAAATCCAAAGTACATGGATTCAAATCATATCATACTAGTTTGAAATGTATAAAATGTATTAAAACTGAATTTTAAAAGGAGTTTAGCCTAAAAGTTAAAAGCTATTTTGAATAAATATGATACAAAAGCTGTCAGACAGACAAAATATATTGGTTCCCTTAGTGCTTTCTAGGTAATAAACCTGTCTGCCTTAGCTATCCTAGACTTGGTGATTTAAATTTCACATTCATAATATTCACTTTTTACTACCTTTTCAAATGGCCTAGCACCTACTGCTTTTAACAATTTAAATAGCACCTGATAGATTGAGTGTTTGAGTATGTAAGTCTAAACAAGCAGTTGACTGAATGGACATTTTGAATCTGAAATAATTTATCACTTCAACATTAAGCTACTGTTGGATGTTGTCAAGTTAGTATTCTCATACATATAAAGGAACAAGCACTATATTTACTATGATTGTCAAAACTTGGTCCTTATCTTCCTCAACCAAATGTTGATAGTCTTTGAGAAAGTTGTGAATTGACTTGATTATATGCTTTCATTTTGTAATTTGGCTATTAAAATCAATGTTAACAAAAAGATCCATTAAGTAGCAGATTTACCAGAACAGCAAGATCCTGATGAGATTAGTTCAGTCTCAACAAAGAACCATAGATTTTAGCAAGAGATTACTCTCATTAGGATATGCTTGCTCTCATTCATTTCTAACAAACTGCTGCACTAAGTTAATAAATTGTACACTTTATGCATGTGAGTTAGTATGAAAGAACTCAAGAAAAACAAATACTGTTCTTCCTACCCTTCTTATAGCTGCTTCCCTGATTCTCCAGGTTTTAGTTAATCTGTTTGTTGTTCTTTTCACTTGCACCACTTGGTCACACTCTCCATACATGTTGACTGTATTGCCATTGAAGATTTGTCATTGTCTTTATTCACTCAGTTCCTTCTTTCATGAATATGTCTATTCTGGTCTCTTATTTGCTTTCTATATGTGCATACACACTTTCTTCTACTAATCTACTCAGTTTCTATTTTTTGTTGTGTTCTAAACACTCATTAATATCAATACAAACGGCTTGCATAGCACCACTAATTGAATAAAACATCCCAAAGCATTAAAAATAACCAAACATAAAATAGTGAAAGCAGAAGGATTAGCAGAGAAATTCAAGTCCGTGTACTACCTGTATACAAAGCATATACTATGTGACTGTAGTACTTGAGACTACAGAGACTCAGTCTGCTAACAACTGGCTTTGCAAAAACTATCAAAACCATAAAAGATGATCCTAGTATGCAAATCCATAAATTTTAAGCAAATCTTTTGCACCCACTAGTAATGTTGACCTTTTAAACAAGATGGGGCCCTGCTTATAACATCCTCACCTTCTCAGGGACTTACTTTGCCTATCACACGCCCCACCTTTATCTGCAACTCCCCCTACCCGCACTCCCATTCCTGGAGAAAGGTTATACCCAAAATGTTGGACTTCTCCACCTTTCAATTGTGCCTGGCTTGCTGTGCTCTTCTAGCCTCCTGCTGACCTCTGGATTCCAGCATCTGCAGTTTTTCTTTTGCTAAAGCATCAAAAAGCCAATTCTTATGGGATTTTGTGTTCCCATAGTTTAAAAAAAAGTGAACAATAGAAAAGCCAGAAGTAGTCTTTCATAGAGTCATGACTGCACTGAGGAATGTCATTCATCCTATCGAGTTCATGTGAACTCACTGCCAAAACCTGAAACCAGAGTCCCTTCATCCTTGTACCATTAGGTGCTAAGATAGTTTTTCTTTGTCTACCTTGTCTAGCTTGTCATAATCTTGATTTAACACTACAGAATCTCAACTACAAGATCACCTTTATTCCAAGGAGAATAACCCCAACTTCTTAAATATAATCCCTCTTTCCTAGAATTGACTACTGACAACTTCACCTTGAAAGACACACATTTGAAAAATGGATATGCAATGCTGGGACCACAACAATACCTCTACATAAACAAATGTGCCCAAGTAATATTTATTTTGAATTATCACTCCTTTGGTCACTGTCATACAGTGGCTCCCTCTTCAGAAATAACTCAATCTGAAATTTATTTGGTCCTAGATTTCAGATCTACCCATGGTTCTTCCCAATCTCTATAATTACTTCCAGAAACACAACTCGTCAAGAAATCTTCACTCCTCCAATTTCTCTCCTCTTGCACATTCCTAATTTTATTCAATTCATCATTGAGTGTCCTCAGTTGTCTAGATCTTAATTTGTGGAATTCCCTCTTGGCACTTCTTAGTCGATCTTTCATCCTGGCAGATTCTCTCTAGAACATAGGGGGAAGTGAGGACTGCAGATGCTGGACATCAGAGTCAAAAAGTGTGGTGCTGGAAAAGCACAGCAGGTCAGGCAGCATCAAGAATGATAAAGGGCTTATTCCTGAAATGTCGACTCTCCTGCTCCTCGGATGCTGCCTGACCTGCTGTGCTTTTCCAGCACCACACTTTGCAACTCTCCTTAAAACATATCTCATTACTGAAGCTTTTGGTCATGTCTTGAAATCATGTGATATTAATGTTAAATTTTAATTCGAATGCACTCTCATCAAGCATCTTACGATAATTTACTACATAAGAGGTGCTCTATAATTACAAAGTTAAAAATCACACAACACCAGGTTATAGTCCAACAGGTTTAATTGGAAGCACACTAGCTTTCGGAGCGTCGCTCCTTCATCACCTGTCCAAGTCATGTCTATAATTACAAGTTGTGTAAGGAGCAGGGCATAAGATTTGAACTAATAAAGATGACCTGTGCCCTCTAAACAATTAAACAGGAATTTTCCAAAACTTTATAAACAGTTCCCTGACACATTTCCATAATTTTCCAGTAAATAATGTATATAATTACGTTGTACTACCTGTATGAGAGAGTAATGCATTCATTTGGTCCAAACAATATCTATTGTTGATTGATTAGAAATCAAGTGGATTCCAATGTTAAGAACTTCAGCTAACATTAAAACAATATATCTAGTTCAGAATCTGATTATACAGGAAATATTCACACATCAATCTAGAAATGCATTAAAATAATTCTAAAGAACTGTCAAGTGATTATTATTTGGTAAAGGAATCAGCAGCATATAAGCATGAAAGCTGGTGCAGTCGACTCAGAACACAATGGCTTTTAACAATTCTAAAATCAATAATAAAAAAAAATCAAGGTCCCTAGTAACTGTTTACTTTGAAACATTCAACACACTGCTTCTAAATTTCTTACAATTCCCCATCTCCCCCAGTGACGTGTCACTTCACTGTGAAGAGAAATTCTACAGACATAAATACCGCTTTCACTTAGAGTTTTTTAGAAAATATTTAAAAAGATTTGAAAACAATTAAACATGATAGAACTAAAAGCAACTGCAGTGCTCCAGGCATTCATGGTTTGTTCTACAAAAGTCATGTTACAACTAGCCAAGCAAGCTAAAAGTGTTCAACTATATCTACATTAACGTATTTCACATGAGAATCACTAGCACTAAAATAATAGCTGCACATAATATCAGAGTTGTGGCTTCTAGATACATGATCATGAAAGAAAGAACATCCTAATCATCCTAATAGTGTTTAAAAACATGAACAAAAGCAAACTAAGTTATCAACACAATCCTGATGTATATGACCATAGCAAGGCAATACCACATGTGAAGCAGCCATCAGTTGAGGCCCCTATTTTCAATCCACTCACATTCTTGATCAATGTGTTTTTAATTCATTGAACTTTATCTTTACCATATACTAAAAAATACCAGCAATAAGACTTTGTTACACTGTGTCCATCAGTAACTGACAGTCTCCATTCTTTAAAATAATGTATCTCAAAAGATAGTCAGTACAACTTCTTCAGATCTGTGACACATGATCAAAATAAACTCCCATTACAAGAAGCTAAGGCATTTCAATTGAAAAAGAATGTCACTCTCAGGGAAAGCTTAACCTTCCTCTTTAGTCTATATGTGGCACTAACATACTATTTTCTAAAAACAGCAGTACCACCCTAGAGGCACTATAGGTAGAATTAAAGTCAGCTTTAATTGACTGTTACAATGCAGCAGATAGAGAGAAAAGAAATTTCCTGTACCCTTCTGTACACATCCATGAACACTGGGGGGAAAAAAAGGTTGGCTTCCTGTAGTGTCTAAATGGGCAAGTCAAAAGCTCTGCAGCAAGCAAAGGCCTCTGAGCTTTTCTCTTGTTGCAGGAATCAAGTCATTAAAAAGTCACATTAAATTAATTAGTGATTACAACATACCTACACATGCACCAGCCTTATCAAAGGTTCAGTGGGACCGTCTATTCAAAACTGTGCATGGTTCTATTGGATACTTGAAGATTTGACAATGAATCTTATAGGATTTTACTTCTCACGGGCTCCAATAGAATCAAGCATAGCAATTTAAACACTGAATTTCAATACAATTATAGGTAGGTTGGATGGTTGTAGTCTGACATTCAGCTTCGTTACATTTTCTCTCCTTCCCAAATCCCAGAGGGAAAAAACCTGGTTCCTCGTTCTAATAACTGGCTGAAACGAACAGATGAATACTTTAAACAGTTGTTATTTAAAAGCCCTGCAATGAACACACGATATTTAAAATACAAAAGGTTTACAGACAGCTTGCAGCCCAGAAAATGTCCCAAGCAGCAATTGCTGTTTTCATCTGTAGAAGGGGAAAAAAATTAATTCCCAGAAATCTCAGAAAGGAAATGACTAGCATTCTTTAAAAATTAAGCCACATGTAGTCCCTTAGCAGAAGTGACTAATCGCATAAATTGTATCCTGCGGCATTGAAGGAAGCTAGCCTAACAGATTCTTAAATGTCGTTTGAAGATAGATCGGAATCAAAGTGCAAAGTAATGTTATAGAAAATAAAGATCATAGTAAATGTATTTGGTGACTGTGAATCTAAAAATACTCTCGGATGATACAACTGTACCCTCTAGGGGCTGGTTGGAATTGACGAGGTACAGCAGAACCCACAAGAAGGACAAGGTTTCCTATCAGGAGCCAAAGGGAACATTTGTCCCTCAGATTCTTTAAGCTTGTACGGTTTGTGAAATAATATATAGAACTCCTCCTCAATCAAGAGTAACATACATTCAATAAATATTCCGATAATGAATGCACTAACAGTAAAGTTTCGCAGGCAACATTAATACTTTTAAAAGAGCAGCATCTCCACTAAATAACTTTCTCTCTTCTCCCCCCGCCCCGCCTGATTACAACTGTACAAGCAATATCCCAAAGATTTTTTTTAACCATCCTGTAACATTAAAGTAGCTCCATGAAGCCCACAGTAAAACAGAAAGCGAAGAGTCAAAGTAAAACAAGCACTCACTCCCCCTCAGTAAAAGTACTCGCCGCTGGATGCCAGGAAAAGAACTGATTATCGGAGCTCACGTCCTCAGCTCTTTCGGTATTCGGTCACTGAATTCAGTAAAGGAACAGTTACAGGAGCTGCTGCAAACTTCACAGCCACATCTTTGATAGTCCAGTAGGAACAGAACACATGCGGTCTACGGGTGTGTTTAGACATATGTTGGACAGAACCGGGGGGAAGCTGCTGCTCACGTGTGTTTTTAAACACTTTTAGGAAAGACACTAAGACTAGTCAGATCGTGTGGTTTCTCCTCCTTTCCCCTGCTCGGAGTCCCGCATACATTTGTGCCGGGTGAACTCATTGGTGCATTTTCCAAGCTCCTGCTGATGTGTTCCCCTCTGTTGGTTGTACTGTTGGTATGTTCCACTCCCTAACATGCCATCTCCTGTCTGGCTTCGTGTGCCAGAGCTTTCATGTGTACAGTACATGAGAAAGGATTTCATTCCGGGCCGGCCATCTCTGCACCTTTACTGTCAGCCTTCTGAAACCAATCTCACACTAACATACTCTCACAGACCAGCTCGGAATATTTTCCACAATCAACTCGGGTGGGGTCAGGGTTCCTGATTTATTGCCTTTTGTTCTTGGTTGTACCGAATTAGAAACATTCCTTTTTTTTTAGAAAAATGATTTGGCTTAAATAAGTTCTTTTTCCACCCGAGCTTTAGAAATCAGATGAAGGCTATTTCCGTCGAATCATTATGCTGAACTTTAATAGCTCCATCTGCTAACATGTTCCAAAGACAGACTTGTATATGTTACACCCTAAGGCTGTAATATCAACACTCCTCAAAAGGATGATCACACGATCTGAAAGGCGGGCTGGAGCTGCCACTGAGCACTATTTATGGGGGGAGGGGGGAGGTGTATAAATCATTTTCCTATCTTTGTGGCGAACGCCAAGGTTAGAATTTGGCAACAAAAGTGGGGAAACCTACTTTACTACTTTTCTAATGTGGCAATAAATTATGACCCGCTCTGTCTCCCGCCCAGGTATATTTCATTAAGTAGCCTTGGTTTGCTTTTAGATTTTTTTTGTCGATTTACTGCACAGTTTCACTGGCAGAGCAGCAGCTTCTGTGTTCATATAAACACGTACAAAGAACTTAGAATTAGCTTGCCTTCACAGTGTAATGAACGGAGAGCGGAATCCAGTGTGTTTTACAACAATTACGTGACCTTTAACTTGGACTTTCCTCCCCAAAAGTTGTTTTTGCAACACCTATTTCTTTGCATATGCCTGCTTGCTCCTCGTCGTTTCTAGATAATGAAATATTCCCCTGCAGATGTCTAACTAATCTTCAATCATCAGTCAGTAAAGGATCTAGATCTGTAGTTCGATTCAAAACCACACCCCCACCCCTCCCATCCTCCTTTCTTGAATTTCATACACGCTTCAGGGACATTTTCAATAAGCGGTTTAAAAAGCAATAAGACCCTGAGGAGGGGATCACACATATTGCACCTCTGGAAGTTGACAGCATCGTTTAAAAGTGGAAGGTCCTGTTTAAAGGAGTCACTTCAATGATGCCGTGAAAAGGATGATGCAACTTCAATTTGCAAATAGAGTTGTGGAGGTACGAGTGGAAGCTAAAACAACAAAAGGTGTGTCTTTATTATTTCAGGCACAAACGAGATGGCCAGGCTATTGGCAAGAAGTGGGTGACAATGGGATTAGAAGATCCGCAAAGTTAAAGAGAGCCAGCATTACCCTAAATCAAATAGACAGGCAAAGTGTGCAGGCCACAAAATGCTTCCTTGTTACCATATCACATCAGGATGGAGAAAGTGAGGACTGCAGATGCTGGAGATCAGAGCTGAAAATGTGTTGCTGGAAAAGCGCAGCAGGTCAGGCGACATCCAAGGAACAGGAGAATTGACGTTTCAGGCATGAGCCCTTCTTCAGGAATGAGGAAAGTGTGCCAAGCAGGTGAAGATAATCTGCTTTTATCTTAACCTGCTTGGCACACTTTCCTCATTCCTGAAGAAGGGCTCACGCCTGAAACATCGATTCTCCTGCTCCTCGGATGCTGCCTGACCTGCTGCGCTTTTCCAGCAACACATTTTCAGCACATCATGATGGAGGCTTCTAACTGATTCCTCACCAAATAGCCCCAGGTTTCATGCACACTCATACTGCTCCAGAACATAATTTAACTCTGCAACTTTAATCTGAAGCTCTCATCTAAGACAGAACCTGTGTGGAAGTGGATCTAAAAATGGGAAGGTACCATGCCCAGGAGGGAGGCAGGTTTACTCAGACAATTGCATACTTGTCAGTTCAATGCATTCTTATGCATGGATAAGATGCCAAATTTTACAGGCAGAAATTTCTGTAGCCCCCTACCCACCAGTGCTAGGACCTTCTGGACTACAGTAGGCAGGTGCCACATTGAAATGACACCTCGACAGCAATTCATTCACTGCAACACAGGACTAGTAATCGGCCTCAGCTCATCACTTCACCAAGCCCTAGAGAACTCAGTGACTCAGCAAAAACCACTACCATGCTTTCACCATGTCCCTTGTGGTACTGCAATGCTGACCAGGAAAGAAGGACAAAAACTTTATTCTGTGAATGACAACAGAAGCCCATCCTGACTCATGAAGATAAATGGACAGAGTTGCAGATGTCAGTGCCTGTCTGGAACTCAAGAGAACTTAGCTCCAGGACAATAAATGGATCAATGACCTGCTGCACCCTGCCAGGTTAGGTACCATTGTATAGTCAATGCTTCATATCATATGGGTTAGATTGTAAAGGTATCAACATAGGAATGTCATAGATAATATTGGATGCCAGGCATCTCCATCACACTCCCTGTGTAACCAGTGTCTGTCAATTCATTGCAGCTACCAATGTAGCACTTCTTGCAACGCAGTAATACTGATTCTGCCAGGGTTCACACCTAAAACATAAAAGGAGCTACAACACTCAGCAGCTCACACATCATCAGCTTACACCACAACTGGGAGACTGGGCACATCTGATAGCTTTTCACCAGTGTACATGGGAAAAGGATACAATAAAACATGCCTTCAGGATGAACAGGCACACACATCACATGATGCTTTGTTGATTTGCATCTACTCAAACAGAGGATGGAAACACTCCAACTGGTTTGGCTGGAGAGGTTGCGTCAGTACCTGTGCAGGAGGTCACCAGCAGGCTGGATCCCTGAAGATCCCGGATTACCAGACGATGCCTGTCAAAGATCTCTGAAATAAAGTAGTAAAGCAGTCAGCAGGCTTCTTCAAGCTCAGATGCTGCTGCCAAGGTGACACCAAGACACCAAAGGTAGGAGAAAAAAGAATAAAGAACATTAAAGACACTTTGGGTGTCAACCTTCTGGACAACATTTCATTTGAAATAAATACAGCACCTTGTACAAAAGTGCTGTGCCTCTTTCAATCTGTTAAGGCATCGGACTGTTATATTTTCCTTGTAAACCATTTTGAGGGTGCTGATCACCATATACTCACATGCACATCATGTGCAGCAGTGTGATGAGCACTGAGGCTTTCATTCACTGTTATCCTCTTGGAGGAACATAACCTCAGGTAGCGAGACTTTAAGCTAGACGGCAGGGTTTCGAGAATCAGTCAGCATAGTTTAGCACTTCATTTCTTAGCATGAATGAATACCCCTTACAAGTGAAAATCTCAGACAGAGAAGATCAGTTTCCTTGCAATCCTGCATAATGCTGTACTGACCCTCTGGCCACAAAACTGAACAGGAGTTATTGGTGTAAAGGGAAGAAATTATTTTTCAATTCATGCTAAACTAAGTAAGTGCAAAGCTATTCACCCTCAAATCCAGGCACAGTCCGTCTATTCCATTGGCATTCTCAGCATCGTCATCTTTAGTTTTCACTCCTTCAGCATCTCAGTCAGATCTCCATGTCTGAGGGGACAGGTGACTGATTCATCTCTCTCTCTCTCTCTTCTAAGTTCTCAGATCATCATTGAGCTGAATTATTTTGTGCACTCTGTACAATCACTAACCCTGTCCAGAAAGTACTGGAGTTCTCTGCCTGAACAGTCCAGGCAATCTTCAGAATATCAATTGTCTATCTAATGATAGCCCTAGTGGATACATGGGCAACATTGTAGCACAGTTTGGCATTAGTCTGAAGGCTGTACAATAGGATAATTAACCATATCTTCGAGAGCATCCCTTATCACTCACAGACCAGCTGGGGAGATGATATGGGGAGCAAACATTCGAGAAACCTGGGAGTTGCGCAGAATGTAAGATTCATGACAGCTCCCTGCACAGCAGGTGCACATCTGCAGGAATTGCTGTTCTTGGTTACAAATGATCTGGACATTGAGGGACTGCAATCCCTTCCTGTTTATGATTCTAACTGGATGCTGCCGAAAAATTCTGAGCACTACATTTTGCAGTCAATGGCTCTTTGAACCTGAAGGAACCCAACGATGACTGTAAATCTGATGGTTCAGGCAGCAAGGATGCCTTAACCTATGATGATCTGGCCAAACTACATTGCTGACTTGTAAAGAGAATTTGTGAACTCAAGAATACATTTTGGGCTGCTGATTGAGAGATGCCACACATGTCTGAAAGGAGGTTTGAAAGGAGTCAGTGGGTAGTAAGGTAAATGTTCTGTAGTCTTCAGCACCACACGCACGGTGCTGCCTCCCAAGCTTTGCAACTACATATCCATTGGCAGGATATAGATGAAAGCTTCTCTAGTCATGTGAAAATGTGTCTGACACTACCGTTGATCATCTGCAATACCTTAGGCACACCCTCTATCAGTACTCTGCTTTTCAACACTGAAGATCCTGGTTACAGCTGCAGTCTCTTGAGTCTCTTATCCCTGGTTCTGTGTTTATCCTTCATCCCTCTGTCTTCATCCTTATTCTTTTTAACCATAGTAAGGCTAATATAGCTGCTGGCTTATGTTGGTGAAACATGGAAGTACTGATCTGTGAATAATATCATGAAGGAGATGTTTGTTTTCCATTTGAGATCCTGACACAGTCAATCTACCATTGAGACCCATATCAGGCTGCCCATGACTTGGATGAAAGCCTACCTTACAGCTATCTGAACGTGCTGAAGTGCATCTTCCAAGATCATTGATGGGCTTTCCCTTCCTGGTGCAGTCATGTGTATATTTGTAGCCTTGATCTTTATGTTACATTTTATGCAAGTGGCAGTTAGCCCAATCTAACTCTTGATGAATATTATTATCCCTGCAATACAGCCCTTCAACCTTGAAATCTATAACCTACATAACATTTTTATCTCCATGACCTTACTTTTTAGATAAACAGGCCTGTGAATGCTCCTGCATGGCTGCATAGATAACAAGCTCCACCTAGCACTATTAGCATTGCTGGCCATCCTTTGGTGTCTTTCTCAATGGTTAATGAACTATAAGACATGGCTACGATGTTGGAATATGGAGTAGTAAGAGATTATTTACGCTTATTCTGCTGTGAGTCCTCCCTTGCAGTGCAAAACCCTTAACTGAGTGATCATGCATTGGTATTTTTCAGGTTCTTTTTCTAGTTCTTCAGCAGGAATGTGTGCAAACAGATCTGGGACCTTCACATATTCACTGTGAATTCCTTATTTTGAAAACCAATTTAGAGAAAGATAGTGGTTGTAAATTTTTCCTTTGAATCATTCACCATTACTCTCTTCTTCTTAAAATATGCCATCACCTCATAATTATGGACTGGCTTCTTCCCACTGACATCTCCTCTGTCCCTCTTCAATCTCCCCTGTGGATATCCATTCCTTTCCTGTTTCCCTTCAAATTCTTGCTGTTCCCCAATCCCACTCGCAACCAGGTCCCTCTGATAACCTTTAAACTTACACTACCCCTTTGTTCAGTTCACCTACTCATTATTCACTCCCCAGCACACAAGTATCACACAGGTTCCCCAGCCTGAATTTGCAGCTCCCACTCTTTTTTTTCTCCCAATTGACCCATCATTGTGATTATTCCCTCTACATTCCAGGTTGTTCCATGCATTCCCCAGGATCCATACCTTTTAAGTTCCATTTCCTTCCATTCCTTTTCGCCGAGCTCATCTTTCTGTGAATGCTTTCAACACTGCCCCTTTTCATTTCAGACTCCTTTTCAGTTTCTTGTTTGGCCCAGTCAGATTTGCTGGTGTCAAGCCATGTGGCTGGTTCACTTGGGCAAGCTAATGGGCCCAGTCAGCCTTCACTGCAAGTGCTTAACTGTAACAAGCCAGACTAGATATGCAAGACCTGCAAGTTCCCCTCTAAGCCATTCACGACCCTGACTTGGAAACATACCGCTGTTCCTTCACAGTCATTGGGTCAAAATCTTGGAATTTCCTCTCCACCGGCATTGTGGGTCAACCCACAACAGGTGCATTGCAGCGATTCAAGAAGGCAGCTCACCACCACCTTATCAAGGGCAAATAAGGATGGGCTATCAATGCTGGCCAGCCAGCGACGCACAGAAGTCCCCCAAATGAACAAAATAAATTGTGAGCTGTTAACATGGAGTGGATTTTCCCCTTAAAAATGGCTTGGTTATGAAGGAGCCTAGAAACCAGACTTAGAGAAAGAAGTCTGCACAGGATCGGTAGCATTGTTGAAATAAGTTTTGATTAGATAATGATTAAGCTAACAGATAGAAAATTATGAGTAGGAATAAATGGGTCATTCTTACTTTAGCAGGGACTGCAAGAATCAGTACTTGGACCCCAGCTGTTCACAATACAGTATATATCAGTGATTGATATGTGAATGATAAGATGTTTCACCTGGTTAGGTGATGTAGAACTGGGGGCACAACTTTAGAATAAGGGGGAAGCCACTCAAGACTGAGATGAGGAGAATTTATTTACGTAGAAGGTTGTGAATCTTAGAAATTGGACTATTGTGGAAGTTCGTACGTTGGATATGTTTAAAGAAAAGATTGACAAATTTCTAAATACCAATGGAAATAAAGGGATATGGAGGTAGTGTGGGAGAAAGACAATGAAGCGGGTGATCAGCCCTGATTGTATTGAATGGCAGTGAAGCCTCGACTGGCCGACTACTGCTTTTATGTTCATATTTTCATATGTATTCATGCCAGGTGAATGCCTTATATAGCATTGGGTTTGTGGAAACACTTTTGTTTCTCATGTTTGGCTGATAAGATTTACCTATGAGTGTAATTTCATTGGGCTGGGTGTCAATGAATATTCATAGCCATGCTAAGAAATACAAAAAACGTTCCCAACCATTGAGGTCTGGAAAGCCAATCTGTCTGAAAGGTTACAAGAAACTAATACCAAAGCTTTAACCCATCATTGGGAAACGGAAATTTTATCTCCCAGCTAATTAGGTTCGCCCAGTTACCCTTATAAAAGCTCTGGTTTGGCTTGGAGGATTCTGCCCATCATGCCCATTCAGAAAAATTATTCCCCTAATGCAAGCTGACATAACTGTCAGTTTACCCAGGGACAAGTTGGGATGGAAGGTGGCTCTTTGGCTGTGAAACATTTACATCCCAGCATTTCAGCATGGTTTCAATTGCTAGGCACAAAGACAAAACAACAGCAACTTACATTTCATGTAGAATGAACTGCCTAAAGTATCTTACAGAAATGCAATCAGAAGAAAATCAAATGAAGAGATGTGAGTGGGAGTGGGCAACAAAAGATGGATTCTGAGCAGAATCTTAAATGTGGAGAAGGAGAAAGACTAAGAAGCAGAATTTTAAACGGTGGCGAGAGCATATCTGGATGTCACTGAGAAAAAACACAAGATATTTTCTTTTCTTGGTGTAGGTTCTTTAATTAATGTAAGTGAACCTGAAAAGATAAATAAGAGTGAGCCACAATAAACTGGAGGCCTTCCTGTAGTTCAGATTAACTACCATCCTTGGTATTATTGAAAGGATAATACCCATGCACACAGATGACCCAAAGTACCTGACAGCCAATTAAGTAATTTTGAAGTCTAAACACATTTATAGAATCATAGAATCCCTACAGTGTGGAAGCAGGCCATTTGGCCCATCCAGTCCACACTGACCCCCTGAAGAGCATCCCACCCAGACCCTATTCCTGTAACCCTGCATTTCCCATGACCAATCCACTTAGCCTGCACATCCCTGGGCAATTGATTATGGCCAGTTCACCTAACCTACATCTTTGGATAGTGGGAGGGATCCAGAGCACCCAGAGGAAACCCACACAGACACGGGAGAACATACAATCTCCACACAGACAGTCGCCAGAGGCTTGAATCAAACCAAAGTCCCTGGCGGTGCAAGGCAGCAGTGCTAACTGCTAAGCCACTGTGCTGCCCACATATAGAAAATATAACAGTTAATTTATATCCGACAAACACCCATAAACCTTGGTTGACGAGGGAGGTTGAATGTCTAGTGAAGAGGAAGAAGGAGGCTTACATAAGGTTGAGGAAACAAGGTTCAGACAGAGCGTTGGAGGGATACAGGATAGCCAGAAGGGACCTGAAGAAAGGGATTAGGAGAACTAAGAGAGGGCATGAAAAATCTTTGGCGGGTAGGATCAAGGATAACCCCAAGGCCTTTTATGCGTATGTGAGAAACATGAGAGTGACGAGAACGAGGGTAGGTCCGATCAAGGACAGTAGTGGGAGACTGTGTATTGAGTCAGAAGAGATAGGAGAGGTCTTGAATGAGTACTTTTCTTCAGTATTTACAAATGAGAGGGACCGTATTGTTGAAGAGGAGAGTATGAAACGGACTGGTAAGCTAGAGGAGATACTAGTTAGGAAGGAAGATGTGTTGGGCATTTTGAAAAACTTGAGAATAGACAAGTCCTCCGGGCCTGACGGGATATATCCTAGAGGTAAAAACAATGACTGTAGATGCTGGAAAGCAAATACTGGAAGAGCACAGCAGTTCAGGCAGCATCCAACGAGCAGCGAAATTGACGTTTCAGGCAAAAGTCCTTGGGATATATCCTAGGATTATGTGGGAAGCAAGAGAGGAAATTGCAGAACCATTGGCAATGATCTTTTTGTCTTCACTGTCAACGGGGGTGGTAGCAGGGGACTGGAGAGTGGCGAATGTTGTGCCCCTGTTCAAAAAAGGGAATAGGGATAACCCCGGGAATTACAGGCCAGTTAGTCTTACTTCAGTGGTAGGCAAAGTAATGGGAAGGGTACTGAGGGATAGGATTTATGAGTATCTGGAAAGACACTGCTTGATTAGGGACAGCCAGCATGGATTTGTGAGGGGTAGGTCTTGACTTACAAGTTTTATTGAATTCTTTGAGGAGGTGACCAAGCATGTGGATGAGGATAGAGCAGTGGATGTAGTGTACATGGATTTTAGTAAGGCATTTGATAAGGTTCCCCATGGTAGGCTTATGCAGAAAGTCAGGAGGCATGGGATAGTGGGAAGTTTGGCCAGTTGGATAGAGAACTGGCTAACCGGTCGAAGTCAGAGAGTGGTGGTAGATGGTAAATATTCAGCCTGGAGCCCAGTTACAAGTGGAGTTCCACAGGGATCAGTTCTGGGTCCTCTGCTGTTTGTAATTTTTATTAATGACTTGGAAGAGGGAGTCGAAGGGTGGCTCAGTAAATTTGCAGACGATACGAAGATTGGTGGAGTTGTGGATAGTGAGGAGGGCTGTTGTCGGCTGCAAAGCAGAGCTGGGCTGAGGAGTGGCAGATGGAGTTCAACCCTGTCAAGTGTGAGGTTGGTCATTTTGGAAGGACAAATAAGAATGCGGAATACAGGGTTAACGGTAGGGTTCTTAGTAAGGTGGAGGAGCAGAGGGATCTTGGGGTCTATGTTCATAGATCTTTGAAAGTTGCCACTCAGGTGGATAGAGCTTGTAAGAAGGCCTATGGTGTATTAGCGTTCATTAGCAGAGGGATTGAATTCAACTGTCGTGAGGTGATGTTGCAGCTGTACAGGACCTTGGTAAGGCCACATTTGGAGTACTGTGTGCAGTTCTGGTCGCCTCACTTTAGGAAAGATGTGGAAGCTTTGGAGAGGGTGCAGAGGAGATTTACCAGGATGTCGCCTGGAATGGAGAATAGTCGTACGAGGATAGGTTGAGAGTGCTAGGCCTTTTCTCATTGGAACGGTGAAGGATGAGGGGTGACTTGATAGAGGTCTATAAGATGATCAGGGGAATAGATAGACAGTCAGAGACCTTTTCCCCAGGTACAACAGAGTGTTACAAGGGGACATAAATTTAAGGTGAAGGGTGGAAGGTATAGGGGGGATGTCAGGGGTAGGTTCTTTACCCAGAGAATGGTGGGGACATGGAATGCGCTGCCTGTGGGAGTGGCAGAGTCAGAATCATCGGTGACCTTTAAGCGGCAATTGGATAGGAACGTGGATAGGTGCTTAAGCTCGGACAAATGTTTGGCACAACATCGTGGGCCGAAGGGCCTGTTCTGTGCTGTATTGTTCTATGTTCTATCTATGTTCTATGTTCTAAATAGTAATGAAATACCTGGACAGATTACCTTTTCTAGGGACAAGTGTTGGCAAGGACACCGAGAGAACTCTGCTGCTCTTCTTTGCAAAGAAGAAGTTTTGTCATGCATAATTACTAAAAGAGACAATTGTTCAACATGTGGCACATAGCAACTGCAAGGCTGTCAATACCAGTGCACATTTGGAGCATCTGACATGAAAGCTGAATTTCCTATTATAGATACCCTGGGATTTGATCTGCGGAAGGTTATCTTGAATGATTTCAATTGTTGAACGGACAGATGGAAAGACACAATTCTTCAGGACTTCACTGTCTCTAACACTGTATGGTGCATGGGTGTTGCTCTGGTGCAGATTGTTGAACAAACTGAGGGAACCCTCAACAACAGGAGATCATTGTGTCAAGAATGTCACTACTGTTTCTCAGACTAATGCAGCATTTATTAACCCCCCTCACTCTGCAGTAGAAAGTGTATGGGGCTAGTAAGGCATCCCATCACTCAGTGTAGTGAAAGCAGCTGCTAGAACATCCAGATCACTGCCCAGGAGAGAGAGAAGATGGTTTCCATCACAAATCTATGTGTTCTCCATGGAAACCTAGCAGATAGCTACCTCATCTGTTTCTGGCTGTGATGGCATCAAAAGGGGTCTTAATGTTGCAGGCACTCTTCAAAGAGACAATTTCTGCCTATTCTTGATTACACACCAGTATTTTGGACATACTCAGAGTAGTTGCGTGTATTCTCATCACAGGTGAATAATTCTCATCTGTTCTTGGAAAGGCAGTGAAAATGTTCTGTTCAATGCACCATAACTGTTCTTAAAAGCCACCGCTGTCCATTAAAGTCTTTCTTTATGCTGTGGGTATCTCTTAAGCTCTTATCATCTCTGACATGTTCTGTATATTGTCAGAAATATCCTGTAATGTATTTTGGAAGTGGCTATTAAATTCCTCTGAGTTATTCATCTTCTCAGTCATATATATATATATATATATATATATGGAAGTCATAGTGTCTAATTGCTTCCACAAAATAGCAATGTTTGCAAATAATTGTGGTTTTGGCACCTGAGTGCTTCAGCCGAAGATAGTTTTTTTCTAACATCTCCAGAGAGAGTGGCCATCTCTTTTTGTTTGATTAGATTAGATTACTTACAGTGTGGAAATAGGCCCTTCAGCCCAACAAGTCCACACCGACCCA